>NC_064637.1:50975267-51633183 GCF_023864275.1 Schistocerca cancellata | reverse complement strand
ACTTGTCTCCAAGGAGATATTGCTGCCTCGGGCACCTTATGGTCCGTCTCCTGTGAGTCTAGATTTTCGAATCCGACGCAAAACTGATGGTTAATTGTAACGTTCAGGGCCTCCTAATGACTATGGAACACTCTAATTGCGTCGCGATACAATAAATCGTCCTCCAGCCGACTTGTCTCCAAGGGGATATTGCTACCTCGGGCACCTTATGGTCCTTTTCCTGTGGTTCTAGATTTTCGAATCCGACGCAAAACTGATAGTTAATTGTAACGCTCAGGGCCTCCTAATGACGATGGAACACTCAAATTGCATCGCGATACAATACATCGTCCTCCAGCCGACTTGTCTCCAAGGGGATATTGCTGCCTCGGGCACCTTATAGTCCGTCTCCTGTGAGACTAGATTTTGAATCGGATGCAAAACTGATAGTTAATTGTAACGTTCAGGGCCTCCTAAAGACGATGGAACACTCAAATGGCATCGCGATTCAATACATCGTCCTCCAGCCGACTTGTCTCCAAGGGTCTATTGCTGCCTATGGCACCATTACGGTCGTTCTCCTGTGAGTCTAGATTTTGGACTCCGACGCAAAACTGATAGTTAATTGTAACGTTCAGGGACTCCTAATGACGATGGAAAACTCAAATTGCCTCGCGATTCAATACATCGTCCTCCAGCCGACTTATCTACAAGGGGTTATTGCTGCCTCGGGCACCTTATGGTCCGTCTCCTGCGAGTCTAGATTTTCGAATCGGACGCAAGACTGATAGTTAATTGTAACGTTCAGGGCCTCCTAATGACGATGGAACACTCAAATTGCATCGCGATTCAATACATCGTCCTCCAGCCGACTTGTCTCCAAGGGGATATTGCTGCCTCGGGCACCTTACGGTCCGTCTCCTGTGAGTATAGATTTTCGAATCGGACGCAAATCTGATAGTTAATTGTAACGTTCAGAGCCTCCTAATGACGATGGAAAACTCAAATTGCATCGCGATTCAATACTTCGTCCTCCAGCCGACTTGTCTCCAAGGGGATATTGCTGCCTCGGGCACCTTATGGTCCGTCTCCTGTGAGTCTAGATTTTCGAATCGGAAGCAAAACTGATGTCAATTGTGACGATCAGTGCCTCTTAATGACGATGGAAATCTCAAATTGCATCGCGATTCAATACTTCGTCCTCCAGCCGACTTGTCTACAAGGGGATATTGCTGCCTTGGGCACCTTATGGTCCGTCTTCTGTGAGTCTAATTTTTCGAATCGGACGCAAAACTGATAGTTAATTGTAACGTTCAGGGCCTCCTAATGACGATGGAAAACTCAAAATGCATCGCGATTGAATATATCGACCTCCAGCCGACTTGTCTCCAAGGGGATATTGCTGCCTCGGGCACCTTATGGTCCGTCTTCTGTGAGTCTAATTTTTCGAATCGGACGCAAAACTGATAGTTAATTGTAACGTTCAGGGCCTCCTAATGACGATGGAAAACTCAAAATGCATCGCGATTGAATATATCGACCTCCAGCCGACTTGTCTACAAGGGGATATTGCTGCCTTGGGATCCTTATCGTCCGTCTCCTGTGAGTCTAGATTTTCGAATCGGACGCAAAACTGATAGTCAATTGTAACGTTCTGGGCCTCCTAATGACGATGAAAATCTGAAATTGCATCGCGATTCAATACATCGTCCTCCAGCCGACTTGTCTCCAAGGGGATATTGCTGCCTCGGGCACCTTATGCTCAGTCTCCTGTGAGTCTAGATTTTTCGAATCCGATGCAAAACTGATGGTTAATTGAAGCGTTCAGGGCCTCCTATTGACGATGGAAAATTCAAATAGCGTCGCGATCCAATACATCGTCCTGCAGCCGACTTGTCTCCAAGGGGATATTGCTGCCTCGTGCACCTTATGGCCCGTCTCCAGTGAGTCTAGATTTTCGAATCGGACGCAAAACTGATAGTTAATTGTAACGTTCAGGGCTTCCTAATGACGTTGTAAAACTCAAATTGCATCGCGATTCAATACATCGTCCTCCAGCCGACTTGTCTCCAAGGAGATATTGCTGCCTCGGGCACCTTATGGTCCGTCCCCATTGAGTCCACATTTTCGAATCCGACGCAAAACTGATGGTTAATTGTAACGTTCAGGGCCTCCTAATGACGATGGAACACTCAAATTGCATCGCGATACAATACATCGTCCTATAGCCGACTTGTCTCCAAGGGGATATTGCTGCCTCGGGCACCTTATGGTCCGACTCCTGTGAGTCTAGATTTTAGAATCGGACGCAAAACTGATAGTTAATTGTAACGTTCAGGGCCTCCTAATGACGATGGAACACTCAAATTGCATCGCGATTCAATACATCGTCCTCCAGCCGACTTGTCTACAAGGGGATATTGCTTCCTTTGGCACCTTATGGTCCGTCTCCTGTGAGTCTAGATTTTCGAATCGGACGTAAAATTGATAGTTAATTGTAACGTTCAGGGCCTCCTAATGACGATGAAAATCTCAAATTGCATCGCGATTCATTACATCGTCCTCCAGCCGACTTGTGTCCAAGGGGATATTGCTGCCTCGGGCACCTTATGGTCCGTCACCTGTGAGTCTAGATTTTCGAATCGGTCGCAAAACTGATGTTAATTGTAACGTTCAGGGTGTCCTAATGACGATGGAAAACTTAAATTGCATCGCGATTCAATACATCGTCCTCCAGCTGACTTGTCTCCAAGGGATATTGCTGCCTCGGGCACCTTATGTTCAGTCTCCTGTGAGTCTAGATTTTGGAATCCGATGCATAATTGATGGTAAATTGTAAAGTTCAGGGCCTCCTAATGCCGATGGAACACTCAAATTGAGTCGCGATTCAATAAACCGTCCTCCAGTATATTGCTGCCTCGGGCACCTTATGGTCCGTGTCCTGTGTGTCTAGGTTTTAGATTCGGACGCAAAACTGATAGTTGATTGTAACGTTCACGGCCTCCTAATGACGATGGAACACTCAAATTGCATCGCGATTCAATACATCGTCCTCCAGCCGACTTGTCTCCAAGGGTCTATTGCTGCCTATGGCACCTTATTGTCGTTCTCCTGTGAATCTAGATTTTCGAATCGGTCACAAAACTGATTGTTAATTGTAACGTTCAGGGCCTCCTAATGACGATAGAAAACTCAAATTGCATCGCGATTCAATACATCGTCCTCCAGCCGACTTGTTTCCAAGGGGATATTGCTGCCTCGGGCACCTTATGGTCAGTCTCCTGTGAGTCTAGATTATCGAATCCGATCAGAAACTGATGGTTAATTGTAACGTTCAGGACCTCCTTACGACGATGGAACACTCAAATTCCGTCGCGATTCAATACGTCGTCCTTCAGCCGACTTGTCTCCAAGTGGATACTGCTGCCTCGGGCACCTTATGGTCCGTCTGTTGTGAGTCTAGATTTTCGAATCGGACGCAAAACTGATAGTTAGTTGTAACGTTCAGGGCCTCCTAATGACGATGGAAAACTCAAATTGCATCGCGATTCTGTACATCGTCCTCCAGCCGACTTGACTCTAAGGTGATATTGCTGCCTCGTGCACCTTATGGTCCGATTCCAGTGAGTATAGATTTTCGAATCGAACGCAAAACTGATAGTTATTAGTAACGTTCAGGGCCTCCTAATGACGTTGGAAAACTCAAATTGCATCGCGAATCAATACATCGTCCTCCATCCGACTTGTTTCCAAGGGGATATTGCTGCCTCGGGCACCTTATGGTCCGTCTCCTGTGAGTCTAGATTTTCGAAACCGACGGAAAACTGATAGTTAATTGTAACGTTCAGGGCCTCCTAATGACGATAGAAAACTCAAATTGCATCGCGATTCAATACATCGTCCTCCAGCCAACCTGTCTCCAAGGGGATATTGGTTCCTTAGGCACCTATGCTCCGTCTCCTGTGAGTCTTGATTTTCGAATCCGACGCTTAACTGATGTTAATTGTAACATTCAGGGCCTCCTAATGACGATGGAAATCTCAAATTGCATCGCGATTCAATACATCGTCCTCCAGCCAACTTGTCTCCAAGGGGATATTGCTGCCTCGGGCACCTTATGGTCCGTCCCCATTGAGTCCACATTTTCGAATCCGACGCAAAACTGATGGTTAATTGTAACGTTCAGGGCCTCCTAATGACGATGGAACACTCAAATTGCTTCGCGATACAATACATCGTCCTCCAGCCGACTTGTCTCCAAGGGGATATTGCTACCTCGGGCACCTTATGGTCCTTTTCCTGTGGTTCTAGATTTTCGAATCCGACGCAAAACTGATAGTTAATTGTAACGCTCAGGGCCTCCTAATGACGATGGAACACTCAAATTGCATCGCGATACAATACATCGTCCTCCAGCCGACTTGTCTCCAAGGGGATATTGCTGCCTCGGGCACCTTATGGTCCGTCTCCTGTGAGTCTAGATTTTGAATCGGATGCAAAACTGATAGTTAATTGTAACGTTCAGGGCCTCCTAAAGACGATGGAACACTCAAATGGCATCGCGATTCAATACATCGTCCTCCAGCCGACTTGTCTCCAAGGGTCTATTGCTGCCTATGGCACCATTACGGTCGTTCTCCTGTGAGTCTAGATTTTGGACTCCGACGCAAAACTGATAGTTAATTGTAACGTTCAGGTCCTCCTAATGACGATGGAACACTCAAATTGCATCGCGATTCAATACATCGTCCTCCAGCCGACTTGTCTCCAAGGGGATATTGCTGCCTCGGGCACCTTATGGTCCGTCTCCTGTGAGTATAGATTTTCGAATTCGACGGAAAACTGATAGTTAATTGCAACGTTTAGGGACTTATAATGACGATGGTAAACTCAAATTGCATCGCGATTCAATACATCGTCCTCCAGCCGACTTGTCTCCAAGGGGATATTGCTGCCTTAGACACCTATGCTCCGTCTCCTGTGAGTCTATATTTTCGAATCCGACGCAAAACTGATGGTTAATTGTAACGTTAAGGGCCTCTTATTGACGATGGAAAACTCAAATTGCATCGCGATTCAATACATCGTCCTCCAGCCGACTTGTGTCCAAGGGCATATTGCTGCCTCGGGCACCTTATGGTCCGTCTCCTGTGAGTCTGGATTTTCGAATCCGACGCAAAACTGATGGTTAATTGTAGCGTTCAGGGCCTCCTAATGACGATGGGACACTCAAATTGCGTCGCGATTCAATAAATCGTCCTCCAGCCGACTTGTCTCCAAGGGGATATTGCAGCCTCGGGCACCTTATGGTCCGTCTCCTGTGAGTCTAGATTTTCGAATCCGACGCAAAACTGATGGTTAATTATAACGTTCAGGGCCTCCTAATGACGATAGGACACTCAAATTGCGTCGCGATTCAATAAATCGTCCTCCAGCCGACTTGTCTCCATGGGGATATTGCAGCCACGGGCACCTTATGGTCCGTCTCCTGTGAGTCTAGATTTTCGAATCCGACGCAAAACTGATGGTTAATTGTAACGTTCAGGGCCTCCTAATGACGATGGGACACTCAAATTGCGTCGCGATTCAATAAATCGTCCTCCAGCCGACTTGTCTCCAAGGGCATATTGCTGCCTCGGGCACCTTATGGTCCGTCTCCTGTGAGTCTAGATTTTCGAATCCGACGCAAAACTGATGGTTAATTATAACGTTCAGGGCCTCCTAATGACGATGGGACACTCAAATTGCGTCGCGATTCAATAAATCGTCCTCCAGCCGACTTGTCTCCATGGGGATATTGCAGCCACGGGCACCTTATGGTCCGTCTCCTGTGAGACTAGATTTTCGAATCCGACGCAAAACTGATGGTTAATTGTAACGTTCAGGGCCTCCTAATGACGATGGGACACTCAAATTGCGTCCCGATTCAATAAATCGTCCTCCAGCCGACTTGTCTCCAAGGGCATATTGCTGCCTCGGGCACCTTATGTTCCGTCTCCTGTGAGTCTAGATTTTCGAATCCGACGCAAAACTGATGGTTAATTATAACGTTCAGGGCCTCCTAATGACGATGGGACACTCAAATTGCGTCGCGATTCAATAAATCGTCCTCCACCCGACTTGTCTCCATGGGGATATTGCAGCCACGGGCACCTAATGGTCCGTTTCCTGTGAGTCTAGATTTTCGAATCCGACGCAAAACTGATGGTTAATTATAACGTTCAGGGCCTCCTAATGACGATGGGACACTCAAATTGCGTCGCGATTCAATAAATCGTCCTCCAGCCGACTTGTCTCCAAGGGTCTATTGCTGCCTATGGCACCTTATGGTCGTTCTCCTGTGAGTCTAGATTTTCGACTCCGACGCAAAACTGATAGTTAATTGTAACGTTAAGAGCCTCCTAATGACGATGGAACGCTCACATTCCGTCCAGATTCAATACATCGTCCTCCAGCCGACTTGTGTGCAAGGGCATATTGCTGCCTCGGGCACCTTATGGTCCGTCTCCTGTGAGTCTAGATCTTCGAATCCGACGCAAAACTGATGGTTAATTATAACGTTCAGGGCCTCCTAATGACGATGGAACACTCAAATTGCGTCGCGATTCAATAAATCGTCCTCCAGCCGACTTGTCTCCATGGGGATATTGCTGCCTCGGGCACCTCATGGTCCGTTTCCTGTGAGTCTAGATTATCGAATCCGACTAAAAACTGATAGTTAATTGTAACGTTCAGGGCCTCCTAATGACGATGGAACACTCAAATGGCATCGCGATTCAATACATCGTCCTCCAGCCGACTTGTCTCCAAGGGGATATTGCTGCCTCGGGCACCTTACGGTCCGTCTCCTGTGAGTCTAGATTTTCGAATCCGACGCAAAACTGATAGTTAATTGTAACGCTCAGGGCCTCCTAATGACGATGGAACACTCAAATTGCATCGCGATACAATACATCGTACTCCAGCCGACTTGACTCCAAGGGGATATTGCTGCCTCGGGCACCTTATGGTCCGTCTCCTGTGAGTCTAGATTTTCGAATCCGACATAAAACTGATGGTTAATTGTAACGTTCAGGGCCTCCTAATGACGATGGAACACTCAAATTGCATCGTGATTCAATACATCGTCCTCCAGCCGACTTGTCTCCAAGGGGATATTGCTGCCTCGGGCACCTTACGGACCGTCTCCTGTGAGTCTAGATTTTCGAATCCGACATAAAACTGATGGTTAATTGTAACGTTCAGGGCCTCCTAATGACGATGGAACACTCAAATTGCGTCGCGATTCAATAAATCGTCCTCCAGCCGACTTGTCTCCATGGGGATATTGCTGCCTCGGGCACCTTATGGTCCGTCTCCTGTGAGTATAGATTTTCGAATTCGACGGAAAACTGATAGTTAATTGTAACGTTCAGGGACTTATAATGACGACGGTAAACTCAAATTGTATCGCGATTCAATACATCGTCCTCCAGCCGACTTGTCTCCAAGGGGATATTGCTGCCTTAGACACCTATGCTCCGTCTCCTGTGAGTCTATATTTTCGAATCCGACGCAAAACTGATGGTTAATTGTAACGTTAATGGCCTCTTAATGACGATGGAAAACTCAAATTGCATCGCGATTCAATACATCGTCCTCAAGCCGACTTGTGTCCAAGGGCATATTGCTGCCTCGGGCACCTTATGGTCCGTCTCCTGTGAGTCTAGATTTTCGAATCCGACGCAAAACTGATGGTTAATTGTAACGTTCAGGGCCTCCTAATGACGATGGGACACTCAAATTGCGTCGCGATTCAATAAATCGTCCTCCAGCCGACTTGTCTCCAAGGGGATATTGCAGCCTCGGGTACCATATGGTCCGTCTCCTGTGAGTCTAGATTTTCGAATCCGACGCAAAACTGATGGTTTATTATAACGTTCAGGGCCTCCTAATGACGATGGAACACTCAAATTGCGTCGCGATTCAATAAATCGTCCTCCAGCCGACTTGTCTCCATGGGGATATTGCTGCCTCGGGCACCTCATGGTCCGTTTCCTGTGAGTCTAGATTATCGAATCAGACTAAAAACTGATAGTTAATTGTAATATTCAGGGCCTCCTAATGACGATGGAACACTCAAATTGCATCGTGATTCAATACATCGTCCTCCAGCCGACTTGTCTCCAAGGGGATATTGCTGCCTCGGGCACCTTACGGTCCGTCTCCTGTGAGTCTAGATTTTCGAATCCGACATAAAACTGATGGTTAATTGTAACGTTCAGGGCCTCCTAATGACGATGGAACACTCAAATTGAGTCGCTATACAATACATCGTCCTCCAGCCGACTTGTCTCCAAGTGAATATTGCTGTCTCGGGCACCATTTGGTCCGTCTCCTGTGAGTCTAGATTTTGAAACGGATGCAAAACTGATAGTTAATTGTAACGTTCAGGGCCTCCTAATGACGATGGAAAACTGAAATTGCATCGCGATTCAATACATCGTCCTCCAGCCGACTTGTTTCCAAGGGGATATTGCTGCCTCGGGCACCTTATGGTCAGTCTCCTGTGAGTCTAGATTTTTGAATCCGATGCAAAACAGATGGTTAATTGTAACATTCAGGGCCCCCTAATGACGATGGAACACTAAAATTGCGTCGCGATTCCATAAATCGTCTTCCAGCTGACTTGTCTCCAAGGTGATATTGCTGCCTCGGGCACCTTATGGTCAGACTCCTGTGAGTCTAGATTTTCGAATCCAAACAGAAAGTGATGGTTAATTGAAATGTTCAGGGCCTCCTAATGACGATGGAACACTCAGATTGCGTCGCGATCAATACATCGTCCTCCAGCCGACTTCTCTCCAAGGGGATATTGCTGCCTCGGGCAACTTATGGTCCGTCTCCTGTGAGTCTAGATTTTAGAATCGGACGCAAAACTGATATATCATTGTAACGTTCAGGGCTTTCTAATGACGATGGAACACTCAAATTGCGTCGCGATTCAATAAATCGTCCTCCAGCCGACTTGTCCCAAGGGTCTATTGCTGCCTATGGCACCTTATGGTCGTTCTCCTGTGAGTCTAGATTTTCGACTCCGACGCAAAACTGATAGTTAATTGTAACGTTAAGAGCCTCCTAATGACGATGGAACGCTCACATTCCGTCCAGATTCAATACATCGTCCTCCAGCCGACTTGTGTGCAAGGGCATATTGCTGCCTCGGGCACCTTATGGTCCGTCTCCTGAGAGTCTAGATATTCGAATCGGTCGCAGACCTGATGTTATTTGTAACGTTCCGGGCCTCCAAATGACGATGAAAATCTCAAATTGCATCGCGATTCAATACATCGTCCTCCAGCTGACTTGTCTTCAAAAGGATATTGCTGCCTCGGGCTCCGTATGGTCCGTCTCCTGTGAGTCTAGATTTTCGAATCGGAAGCAAAACTGATGGTTAATTGTAACGTTCAGGGCCTCCTAATGACGATAGAACACTCATATTGCGTCGCGATTCAATACATCGTCCTCCAGCCGACTTGTTTATAAGGGGATATTGCTACCTTGGGCACCTTATGGTCCGTCTCCTGTGAGGCTAGATTTTCGAATCGGACGCAAATCTGATAGTTAATTGTAACGTTCAGAGCCTCCTAATGACGATGGAAAACTCAAATTGCATCGCGATTCAATACTTCGTCCTCCAGCCGACTTGTCTCCAAGGGGATATTGCTGCCTCGTGCACCTTATGGTCCGTCTCCAATGAGTCTAGATTCTCGAATCGGACGCAAAACTGATAGTTAATGGTAACGTTCAGGGCATCCTAATGACGTTGGAAGACTCAAATTGCATCACGATTCAATACATCGTCCTCCAGCCGACTTGTCTTGAAGGGGATATTGCTGTCTCGGGCATCTTATGGTCCGTCTCCTGTGAGTCTAGATTTTCGAATCGGACGCAAAACTGATAGTTAATTGTACCGTTCAGGGCCTCCTAATGACGATGGAAATCTCAAATTGCATCGCGATTCAATACATCGTTCTAAAGCCCACTTGTCTCCAGGGGGATATTGCTGCCCCGTCACCGTATGGTCCGTCTCCTGTGAGTCTAGATTTTCGAATCGGACGCAAAACTGATGTTAATTGCAACGTTCAGGGCCTCCTAATGACGATGGAAATCTCAAATTGCATCGCGATTCAATACACCGTCCTCCAGCCGACTTGTCTCCAAGGGGATATTGCTGCCTCGGTCACCTTATGGTCCGTCTCCTGTGAGTCTAGATTTTCGAATCCGATGAGAAACTGATGGTTAATTGTAACGTTCAAGGCCTCCTAATGACGATGGAACACTCAATTTGCGTCGAGATTCAATACATCGGCCTCCAGCCGACTTGTCTCCAAGGGGATATTGCTGTCTCGATCACCTTGTGGTCCGTCTCCTGTGTGTCTAGATTTTCGAATCGGATGCAAAACTGATAGTTAATTGTAATGTTCAGGGCCTCCTGATGACGATGGAACATTCAAATGGCATCGCGATTTAATACATCGTCCTCCAACCGACTTGTCTCCAAGGGGATATTGCTGCCTCGGGCACCTTATGGTCCGTCTCCTGTGAGTCTAGATTTTCGAATCGGACGCAAAACTGATGTTAATCGTAACGTACAGGGCCTCCTAATGACGATGGAAATCTCAAATTGCATCACGATTCAATACATCGTCCTCCAGCCGACTTGTCTCGAAGGGGATATTGCTGCCTCGGGCACCTTATGGTCCGTCTCTTGTGAGTCTAGATTTTCGAATCGGACGCTAAACTGATAGTTAATTGTAACGTTCAGGGCCTGCTAATGGCGATGGAAAATTCAAATTGCATCGCGATTCAATACATCGTCCTAAAGCCGACTTGTCTCCAAGGGGATATTGCTGTCTCGGGCACCTTGTGGTCCGTCTCCTGTGAGTCTAGATTTTCGAATCGGATGCAAATCTGATAGTTAATTGTAATGTTCAGGGCCTCCTAATGACGATGGAACACTCAAATGGCATCGCGATTTAATACATGGTCCTAAAGCCAACTTGTCTCCTAGAGGATATTGCTGCCTCGGGCACTTTATGGTCCGTCTCCTGTGAGTCTAGATTTTCGAATCGGACGCAAAACTGATGTTAATTGTAACGTTCAGGGCCTCCTAATGACGATGGAAATCTCAAATTGCATCGCGATTCAATACATCGTCCTCCAGCCGACTTGTCTCCAAGGGGATATTGCTGCCTCGGGCACCTTATGGTTCGTCTCCAGTGAGTAGAGATTTTCGAATCGGACGAAAAACTGATAGTTAATTGTAACATTCAGGGCCTCCTAATGACTCTGGAAAACTCAAGTTGCATCGCGAATCAACACACCGTCCTCCAGCCGACTTGACTCCAAAGGGATATTGCTGCCTCGGGCACCTTATGGTTAGTCTCCTGTGAGTCTAGATTTTCGAATCCGATGAGAAACTGATGGTTAATTGTAACGTTCAAGGCCTCCTAATGACGATGGAACACTCAATTTGCGTCGCGATTCAATACATCGTCCTCCAGCCGACTTGTTTCCAAGGGGATATTGCTGTCTCTTGCACCTCGTGGTCCGTCTCCTGTGAGTCTAGATTTTCGAATCGGACGAAAAACTGATGTTAATTGTAACGTTCAGGGCCTCCTAATGACGATGGAAATCTCAAATTGCATCGCGATTCAATACATCGTCCTCCAGCCGACTTGTCTCCAAGGGGATATTGCTGCCTCGGGCACCTTATGGTTAGTCTCCTGTGAGTCTAGATTTTCGAATCCGATGCAAAACTAATGGTTAATTGTAACGTTCAGGGCCTCCTAATGACGATGGAACACTCAAATTGCGTCGCGATTCAATAAATCTTCCTCCAGCCGACTTGTTTCCAAGGGGATATTGCTGCCTCGGGCACCTTATGGTTAGTCTCCTGTGAGTCTAGATTTTCGAATCCGATGAGAAACTGATGGTTAATTGTAACGTTCAAGGCCTCCTAATGACGATGGAACACTCAATTTGCGTCGCGATTCAATACATCGTCCTCCAGCCGACTTGTCTCCAAGGGGATATTGCTGTCTCTTGCACCTCGTGGTCCGTCTCCTGTGAGTCTAGATTTTCGAATCGGACGAAAAACTGATGTTAATTGTAACGTTCAGGGCCTCCTAATGACGATGGAAATCTCAAATTGCATCGCGATTCAATACATCGTCCTCCAGCCGACTTGTCTCCAAGGGGATATTGCTGCCTCGGGCACCTTATGGTTCGTCTCCAGTGAGTAGAGATTTTCGAATCGGACGAAAAACTGATAGTTAATTGTAACGTTCAGGGCCTCCTAATGACTCTGGAAAACTCAAATTGCATCGCGATTCAATACATCGTCCTCCAGCCGACTTGTCTCCAAGGGGATATTGCTGCCTCGGGCACCTTATGGTTAGTCTCCTGTGAGTCTAGATTTTCGAATCCGATGAGAGACTGATGGTTAATTGTAACGTTTAGGGCCTCCTAATGACGATGGAACACTCAAATAGCATCGCGATTTAATACATCGTCCTCCAGCCGACTTGTCTCCAAGGGGTTATTGCTGCCTCGGGCACCTTATGGTCCGTCTCCTGTGAGTCTAGATTTTCGAATCGGACGCAATACTGATGTTAATTGTAACGTTCAGGGCCTCCTAGTGACGATGGAAAACTCAAATTGCATCGCGATTCCATACATCGTCCTCCAGCCGACTTGTCTCCAAGGGGATATTGCTGCCTCGGGCACCTTATGGTCCGTCTCCTGTGAGTCTAGATTTTCGAATCGGACGCAAAACTGATAGTTAATTGTAATGTTCAGGGCCTCCTAATGACGATGGAACACTCAAATGGCATCGCGATTTAATACATCGTCCTCCAGCCGACTTGTCTCCAAGGGGTATTGCTGCCTCTGGCACCTTATGGTCCGTCTCCTGTGAGTCTAGATTTTCGAATCGGACACAAAACTGATAGTTAATTGTAACGTTCAGGGCCTCCAAATAACGATGGAAAACTCCAATTGCATCGCGATTCAATACATCGTCCTAAAGCCGACTTGACTCCAAGTGGATATTGCTGACTCGATCACCTTATGGACCGTCTCCTGTGAGTCTAGATTTTCGAATCGGACGCAAAACTGTTAGTTAATTGTAACGTTCAGGGCCTCCTAATGGCGATGGAAAATTCAAATTGCATCGCGATTCAATATGTCGTCCTAAAGCCGACTTGTCTCCAAGGGGATATTGATGCCTCGGGCACCGTATGGTCCGTCTCCTGTGGGTCTAGATTTTCGAATCGGACGAAAAACTGAAAGTTAATTGTAACGTTCAGGTCCTCCTAATGACGATGGAAAACTCAAAGTGCATCGCGATTCAATACATCGTCCTAAAGCCGACTTGTCTTCAAGGGGATATTGCTGCCTCGCGCACCTTATGGTCCGTCTCCTGTGAGTCTAGATTTTCGAATAGGACGCAAAACTGATGTTAATTGTAACGTTCAGGGCCTCCTAATGGCGATGGAAAATTCAAATTGCATCGCGATTCAATACGTCGTCCTAAAGCCGACTTGTCTAAAAGGGGATATTGCTGCCTCGGGCGCCTTATGGTCCGTCTCCTGTGGGTCTAGATTTTCGAATCGGACGCAAAACTGATAGTTAATTGTAACGTTCAGGGCCTCCTAATGACGATGGAAAACTCAAATGGCATCGCGATTCAATACATCGTCCTAAAGCCGACTTGACTCCAAGTGGATATTGCTGCCTCGGGCACCTTATGGTCCGTCTCCTGTGAGTCTATATTTTCGAATCGGACGCAAAACTGATAGTTAATTGTAATGTTCAGGGCCTCCTAATGACGATAGAACACTCAAATGGCAATGCAATTTAATATATCGTCCTCCAGCCGACTTGTCACCAAGGGGATATTGCTGCCTCGGGCAACTTATGGTCCGTCTCCTGTGAGTCTAGATTTTAGAATCGGACGCAAAACTGGTAGTTAATTGTAACGTTCAGGGCCTCCTAATGACGATGGAAAACTCAAATTGCATCGCGATTCAATACATCGTCCTCCAGCCGACTTGTCTCCAAGGGGATATTGCTGCCTCGGGCACCTTATGGTTAGTCTCCTGTGAGTATAGATTTTCGAATCCGATGAGAAAATGAAGGTTAATTGTAACGTTCAGGGCCTCCTAATGACGATGGAACACTCAAATTGCGTCGCGATTCGATAAATCTTCCTCCAGGCGACTTGTCTCCAAGGGGATATTGCTGTCTCGGGCACCTTGTGGTCCGCCTCCTGTGAGTTTAGATTTTCCAATCGGACGCAAAACTGATAGTTAATTGTAACGTTCATGGCCTTCTAATGACGATGGAACACTTAAATTGCGTCGCGATTCAATACATCGTCCTCCAGCCGACTTGTCTACAAGGGGATATTGCTGTCTTGGGCACCTTGTGGTCCGTCTCCTGCGAGTTTAGATTTGAAATCGGACGCAAAACTGATAGTTAATTGTAACGTTCAGGGCCTCCTAATGGCGATGGAAAATTCAAATTGCATCGCGATTCAATACGTCGTCCTAAAGCCGACTTGTCTCCAAGGGGATATTGCTGCCTCGGGCACATTATGGTCCGTCTCCTGTGGGCCTAGATCTTCGTATCGGACGCAAAACTGATAGTTAATTGTAACGTTCAGGGCCTCCTAATGACGATGGAAAACTCAAATTGAATCACGATTCAATACATCGTCGTAAAGCCGACTTGTCTCCAAGGGGATATTGCTGCCTCGGGCACCTTATGGTCAGTCTCCTGTGAGTCTATATTTTCGAATCGGACGCAAAACTCATAGTTAATTGTAATGTTCAGGGCCTCCAAATGAAGATAGAACACACAAATGGCAATGCAATTTAATACATCGTCCTCCAGCCGAATTGTCACCAAGGGGATATTATTGCCTCGGGCACCTTTTGGTCCGTCTCCTGTGAGTCTAGATTTTCGAATCGGACGCAAAACTGGTAGTTAATTGTAACGTTCAGGGCCTCCTAATGACGATGGAAAACTCAAATTGCATCGCGATTCAATACATCGCCCTCCAGCTGACTTGTCTCCAAGGGGATATTGCTGCCTCGGGCACCTTATGGTTAGTCTCCTGTGAGTATAGATTTTCGAATCCGATGAGAAACTGATGGTTAATTGTAACGTTCAGGGCCTCCTAATGACGATGGAACACTCAAATTGCGTCGCGATTCGATAAATCTTCCTCCAGGCGACTTGTCTCCAAGGGGATATTGCTGTCTCGGGCACCTTGTGGTCCGTCTCCTGTGAGTTTAGATTTTCCAATCGGACGCAAAACTGATAGTTAATTGTAACGTTCAGGGCCTCCTAATGTTGATGGAACACTCAAATTGCATCAAGATTCAATACATCGTCCTCCAGCCGACTTGTCTCCAAGGGGATATTGGTGCCTCGGGCACCTTATGGTCCGTTTCCTGTGAGTCTAGATTTTCGAATCGGACGCAAAACTGATAGTTAATTGTAACGTTCAGGGCCTCCTAATGACGATGGAACACTCAAATTGCGTCGCGATACGATAAATCTTCCACCAGGCGACTTGTCTACAAGGGGATATTGCTGCCTCGGGCACCTTGTGGTCCGTCTCCTGTGAGTCTAGATTTTCGAATCGGACGCAAAACTGATAGTTAATTGTAACGTTCAGGGCCTCTTAATGAAAATGGAAAACTCAAATTGCATTGCGATTCAATACATCGTCCTCCAGCCGACTTGTGTCCAAGGGGATATTGCTGCCTCGGGCACCTTATGGTCAGTCTCCTGTGAGTCTTGATTTTCGAATCCGATGGGAAACTGATCGTTAATTGTAACGTTCAGGGCCTCCTAATGACGATGGAAAACTCAACTTGCATCGCGATTCAATACATCGTCCTCCAGCCGACTTGCCTCCAAGGGGATATTTTGCCATAGGCACCTATGCTCCGTCTCCTGTGAGTCTACATTTTCGAATCGGACGGAAAACTGATAGTTAATTGTAACGTTCAGGGCCTCCTAATTACGATGAAAATCTCAAATTGCATAGCGATTCAATACATCGTCCTCCAGTCGACTTGTCTCCAAGGGAATATTGCTGCCTCGGGCTCCTTATGGTCAGTCTCCTGTGAGTTTTGATTTTCGAATCCGATGGGAAACTGATCGTTAATTGTAACGTTCAGGGCCTCCTAATGACGATGGAAAACTAAAATTGCATCGCGATTGAATACATCGACCTCCAGCCGACTTGTCTCCAAGGGGATATTGCTGCCTCGGGCACCTTTGGTCAGCCCCTTTTGAGTCTAGATTTTCGAATCCGAAGCAAAACTGATGGTTAATTGTAAAGTTCAGGGCCTCCTAATGACGATGGAACACTCAAATTGCGTCGCGATTCAATACATCGTCCTCCAGCCGACTTGTCTCCAAGGAGATATTGCTGCCTCGTGCACCTTATGGTCCGTCTCCTGTGAGTCTAGATTTTGAATCGAATCCAAAACTGATAGTAAATTGTAACGTTCAGGGCATCCTAATGCCGATGGAACACTCAAATGGCATCGCGATTCAATTCGTCGTCCTCCAGCCGACTGTCTCCAAGGGTCTATTGCTGCCTATGGAACCTTATGGTCGTTCTCCTGTGAGTCTAGATTTTCGATTCCGACGCAAAACTGATAGTTAATTGTAAAGTTCAGGGCCTCCTAATGACGATGGTACGCTCACATTCCGTCCAGATTCAATAAATTGTCCTCCATCCGACTTGTCTAAAAGGGGATATTGCTGCCTCGGGCACTTTATGGTCCGTCTCCTGTGAGTCTAGATTTTCGAATCGGACTCAAAACTGATGTTAATTGGAACGTTCAGGGCCTCCTAATGACGAAGGAAATCTCAAATTGCATCGCGATTCAATACATCGTCCTCCAGCTGACTTGACTCCAAGGGGATATTGCTGCCTCGGGCACCTTATGGTTAGTCTCCTGTGAGTATAGATTTTCGAATCCGATGAGAAATTGATGGTTAATTGTAACGTTCAGGGCCTCCTAATGACGATGGAACACTCAAATTGCGTCGCGATTCGATAAATCTTCCTCCAGGCGACTTGTCTCCAAGGGGATATTGCTGTCTCGGGCACCTTGTGGTCCGTCTCCTGTGAGTTTAGATTTTCCAATCGGACGCAAAACTGATAGTTAATTGTAACGTTCAGGGCCTCCTAATGTTGATGGAACACTCAAATTGCATCGCGATTCAATACGTCGTCCTCCAGCCGACTTGCCTCGAAGGGGATATTGCTGCCTCGGGCACCTTATGGTCCGTCTCTTGTGAGTCTAGATTTTCGAATCGGACGCTAAACTGATAGTTAATTGTAACGTTCAGGGCCTGCTAATGGCGATGGAAAATTCAAATTGCATCGCGATTCAATACATCGTCCTAAAGCCGACTTGTCTCCAAGGGGATATTGCTGTCTCGGGCACCTTGTGGTCCGTCTCCTGTGAGTCTAGATTTTCGAATCGGCTGCAAATCTGATAGTTAATTGTAATGTTCAGGGCCTCCTAATGACGATGGAACACTCAAATGGCATCGCGATTTAATACATGGTCCTAAAGCCAACTTGTCTCCTAGAGGATATTGCTGCCTCGGGCACTTTATGGTCCGTCTCCTGTGAGTCTAGATTTTCGAATCGGACGCAAATCTGATGTTAATTGTAACGTTCAGGGCCTCCTAATGACGATGGAAATCTCAAATTGCATCGCGATTCAATACATCGTCCTCCAGCCGACTTGTTTCCAAGGGGATATTGCTCCCTCGGGCACCTTATGGTTCGTCTCCAGTGAGTAGAGATTTTCGAATCGGACGAAAAACTGATAGTTAATTGTAACATTCAGGGATTCCTAATGACTCTGGAAAACTCAAATTGCATCGCGAATCAATACACCGTCCTCCAGCCGACTTGACTCCAAAGGGATATTGCTGCCTCGGGCACCTTATGGGCAGCCACCTGTGAGTCTAGATTTTCGAATCCGATGCAATACTAATGGTTAATTGTAACGTTCACGGCCTCCTAATGACGATGGAACACTCAAATTGCGTCGCGATTCAATAAATCTTCCTCCAGCCGACTTGTTTCCAAGGGGATATTGCTGCCTCGGGCACCTTATGGTTAGTCTCCTGTGAGTCTAGATTTTCGAATCCGATGAGAAACTGATGGTTAATTGTAACGTTCAAGGCCTCCTAATGACGATGGAACACTCAATTTGCGTCGCGATTCAATACATCGTCCTCCAGCCGACTTGTCTCCAAGGGGATATTGCTGTCTCTTGCACCTTGTGGTCCGTCTCCTGTGAGTCTAGATTTTCGAATCGGACGAAAAACTGATGTTAATTGTAACGTTCAGGGCCTCCTAATGACGATGGAAATCTCAAATTGCATCGCGATTCAATACATCGTCCTCCAGCCGACTTGTCTCCAAGGGGATATTGCTGCCTCGGGCACCTTATGGTTCGTCTCCAGTGAGTAGAGATTTTCGAATCGGACGAAAAACTGATAGTTAATTGTAACGTTCAGGGCCTCCTAATGACTCTGGAAAACTCAAATTGCATCGCGAATCAATACACCGTCCTCCAGCCGACTTGACTCCAAAGGGATATTGCTGCCTCGGGCACCTTATGGGCAGCCTCCTGTGAGTCTAGATTTTCGAATCCGATGCAAAACTAATGGTTAATTGTAACGTTCACGGCCTCCTAATGACGATGGAACACTCAAATTGCGTCGCGATTCAATAAATCTTCCTCCAGACGACTTGTTTCCAAGGGGATATTGCTGCCTCGGGCACCTTATGGTTAGTCTCCTGTGAGTCTAGATTTTCGAATCCGATGAGAAACTGATGGTTAATTGTAACGTTCAAGGCCTCCTAATGACGATGGAACACTCAATTTGCGTCGCGATTCAATACATCGTCCTCCAGCCGACTTGTCTCCAAGGGGATATTGCTGTCTCTTGCACACCTGTGGTCCGTCTCCTGTGAGTCTAGATTTTCGAATCGGACGAAAAACTGATGTTAATTGTAACGTTCAGGGCCTCCTAATGACGATGGAACACTCAAATTGCGTCGCGATTCAATAAATCGTCCTCCAGCCGACTTGTTTCCAAGGGGATATTGCTGCTTCGGGCACCTTATGGTCCGTCTCCTGTGAGTCTAGATTTTCGAATCGGACGAAAAACTGATAGTTAATTGTAACATTCAGGGCCTCCTAATGACTCTGGAAAACTCAAATTGCATCGCGAATCAATACACCGTCCTCCAGCCGACTTGACTCCAAAGGGATATTGCTGCCTCGGGCACCTTATGGGCAGCCTCCTGTGAGTCTAGATTTTCGAATCCGATGCAAAACTAATGGTTAATTGTAACGTTCACGGCCTCCTAACGACGATGGAACACTCAAATTGCGTCGCGATTCAATAAATCTTCCTACAGACGACTTGTTTCCAAGGGGATATTGCTGCCTCGGGCACCTTATGGTTAGTCTCCTGTGAGTCTAGATTTTCGAATCCGATAAGAAACTGATGGTTAATTGTAACGTTCAAGGCCTCCTAATGACGATGGAACACTCAATTTGCGTCGCGATTCAATACATCGTCCTCCAGCCGACTTGTCTCCAAGGGGATATTGCTCCTTCGGGCACCTTATGGTTAGTCTCCTGTGAGTCTAGATTTTCGAATCGGACGAAAAACTGATGTTAATTGTAACGTTCAGGGCCTCCTAATGACGATGGAACACTCAAATTGCGTCGCGATTCAATAAATCGTCCTCCAGCCGACTTGTTTCCAAGGGGATATTGCTGCTTCGGGCACCTTATGGTCCGTCTCCTGTGAGTCTAGATTTTCGAATCGGACGAAAAACTGATAGTTAATTGTAACATTCAGGGCCTCCTAAGGACTCTGGAAAACTCAAATTGCATCGCGAATCAATACACCGTCCTCCAGCCGACTTGACTCCAAAGGGATATTGCTGCCTCGGGCACCTTATGGTTAGTCTCCTGTGAGTCTAGATTTTCGAATCGGACGAAAAACTGATGTTAATTGTAACGTTCAGGGCCTCCTAATGACGATGGAACACTCAAATTGCGTCGCGATTCAATAAATCGTCCTCCAGCCGACTTGTTTCCAAGGGGATATTGCTGCTTCGGGCACCTTATGGTCCGTCTCCTGTGAGTCTAGATTTTCGAATCGGACGAAAAACTGGTAGTTAATTGTAAAGTTCAGGGCCTCCTAATGACTCTGGAAAACTCAAATTGCATCGCGAATCAATACACCGTCCTCCAGCCGACTTGACTCCAAAGGGATATTGCTACCTCGGGCACCTTATGGGCAGCCTCCTGTGAGTCTAGATTTTCGAATCCGATGCAAAACTAATGGTTAATTGTAACGTTCACGGCCTCCTAATGACGATGGAACACTCAAATTGCGTCGCGATTCAATAAATCTTCCTCCAGACGACTTGTTTCCAAGGGGATATTGCTGCCTCGGGCACCTTATGGTTAGTCTCCTGTGAGTCTAGATTTTCGAATCCGATGAGAAACTGATGGTTAATTGTAACGTTCAAGGCCTCCTAATGACGATGGAACACTCAATTTGCGTCGCGATTCAATACATCGTCCTCCAGCCGACTTGTCTCCAAGGGGATATTGCTGTCTCTTGCACCTTGTGGTCCGTCTCCTGTGAGTCTAGATTTACGAATCGGACGAAAAACTGATGTTATTTGTAACGTTCAGGGCCTCCTAATGACGATGGAACACTCAAATTGCGTCGCGATTCAATAAATCGTCCTCCAGCCGACTTGTTTCCAAGGGGATATTGCTGCTTCGGGCACCTTATGGTCCGTCTCCTGTGAGTCTAGATTTTCGAATCGGACGAAAAACTGATGTTAATTGTAACGTTCAGGGCCTCCTAATGACGATGGAACACTCAAATTGCGTCGCGATTCAATAAATCGTCCTCCAGCCGACTTGTTTCCAAGGGGATATTGCTGCTTCGGGCACCTTATGGTCCGTCTCCTGTGAGTCTAGATTTTCAAATCGGACGAAAAACTGGTAGTTAATTGTAACGTTCAGGGCCTCCTAATGACTCTGGAAAACTCAAATTGCATCGCGAATCAATACACCGTCCTCCAGCCGACTTGACTCCAAAGGGATATTGCTGCCTCGGGCACCTTATGGGCAGCCTCCTGTGAGTCTAGATTTTCGAATCCGATGCAAAACTAATGGTTAATTGTAACGTTCACGGCCTCCTAATGACGATGGAACACTCAAATTGCGTCGCGATTCAATAAATCTTCCTCCAGACGACTTGTTTCCAAGGGGATATTGCTGCCTCGGGCACCTTATGGTTAGTCTCCTGTGAGTCTAGATTTTCGAATCCGATGAGAAACTGATGGTTAATTGTAACGTTCAAGGCCTCCTAATGACGATGGAACACTCAATTTGCGTCGCGATTCAATACATCGTCCTCCAGCCGACTTGTCTCCAAGGGGATATTGCTGTCTCTTGCACCTTGTGGTCCGTCTCCTGTGAGTCTAGATTTTCGAATCGGACGAAAAACTGATGTTAATTGTAACGTTCAGGGCCTCCTAATGACGATGGAACACTCAAATTGCGTCGCGATTCAATAAATCGTCCTCCAGCCGACTTGTTTCCAAGGGGATATTGCTGCTTCGGGCACCTTATGGTCCGTCTCCTGTGAGTCTAGATTTTCGAATCGGACGAAAAACTGATGTTAATTGTAACGTTCAGGACCTCCTAATGACGATGGAACACTCAAATTGCGTCGCGATTCAATAAATCGTCCTCCAGCCGACTTGTTTCCAAGGGGATATTGCTGCTTCGGGCACCTTATCGTCCGTCTCCAGTGAGTCTAGATTTTCAAATCGGACGAAAAACTGGTAGTTAATTGTAACGTTCAGGGCCTCCTAATGACTCTGGAAAACTCAAATTGCATCGCGGATCAATACACCGTCCTCCAGCCGACTTGACTCCAAAGGGATATTGCTGCCTCGGGCACCTTATGGGCAGCCTCCTGTGAGTCTAGATTTTCGAATCCGATGCAAAACTAATGGTTAATTGTAACGTTCACGGCCTCCTAATGACGATGGAACACTCAAATTGCGTCGCGATTCAATAAATCTTCCTCCAGACGACTTGTTTCCAAGGGGATATTGCTGCCTCGGGCACCTTATGGGCAGCCTCCTGTGAGTCTAGATTTTTGAATCCGATGCAAAACTAATGGTTAATTGTAACGTTCAGGGCCTCCTAATGACGATGGAACACTCAAATTGCGTCGCGATTCAATAAATCGTCCTCCAGCCGACTTGTTTCCAAGGGGATATTGCTGCTTCGGGCACCTTATGGTCCGTCTCCTGTGAGTCTAGATTTTCGAATCGGACGAAAAACTGATGTTAATTGTAACGTTCAGGGCCTCCTAATGACGATGGAACACTCAAATTGCGTCGCGATTCAATAAATCGTCCTCCAGCCGACTTGTTTCCAAGGGGATATTGCTGCTTCGGGCACCTTATGGTCCGTCTCCTGTGAGTCTAGATTTTCAAATCGGACGAAAAACTGGTAGTTAATTGTAACGTTCAGGGCCTCCTAATGACTCTGGAAAACTCAAATTGCATCGCGAATCAATACACCGTCCTCCAGCCGACTTGACTCCAAAGGGATATTGCTGCCTCGGGCACCTTATGGGCAGCCTCCTGTGAGTCTAGATTTTCGAATCCGATGCAAAACTAATGGTTAATTGTAACGTTCACGGCCTCCTAATGACGATGGAACACTCAAATTGCGTCGCGATTCAATAAATCTTCCTCCAGACGACTTGTTTCCAAGGGGATATTGCTGCCTCGGGCACCTTATGGGCAGCCTCCTGTGAGTCTAGATTTTCGAATCCGATGCAAAACTGATGGTTAATTGTAACGTTCAGGGCCTCCTAATGACGATGGAACACTCAAATTGCGTCGCGATTCAATAAATCTTCCTCCAGCCGACTTGTTTCCAAGGGGATATTGCTGCCTCGGGCACCTTATGGTTAGTCTCCTGTGAGTCTAGATTTTCGAAGCCGATGAGAAACTGATGGTTAATTGTAACGTTCAGGGCCTCCTAATGACGATGGAACACTCAAATTGCGTCGCGATTCAATAAATCTTCCTCCAGACGACTTGTTTCCAAGGGGATATTGCTGCCTCGGGCACCTTATGGTTAGTCTCCTGTGAGTCTAGATTTTCGAATCCGATGAGAAACTGATGGTTAATTGTAACGTTCAAGGCCTCCTAATGACGATGGAACACTCAATTTGCGTCGCGATTCAATACATCGTCCTCCAGCCGACTTGTCTCCAAGGGGATATTGCTGTCTCTTGCACCTTGTGGTCCGTCTCCTGTGAGTCTAGATTTTCGAATCGGACGAAAAACTGATGTTAATTGTAACGTTCAGGGCCTCCTAATGACGATGCAACACTCAAATTGCGTCGCGATTCAATAAATCGTCCTCCAGCCGACTTGTTTCCAAGGGGATATTGCTGCTTCGGGCACCTTATGGTCAGTCTCCTGTGAGTCTAGATTTTAGAATCGGACGCAAAACTGATAGTTGATTGTTACGTTCAGGGCCTCCTAATGACGATGGAAAACTCAAATTGCATCGCGAATCAATACACCGTCCTCCAGCCGACTTGACTCCAAAGGGATATTGCTGCCTCGGGCACCTTATGGGCAGCCTCCTGTGAGTCTAGATTTTCGAATCGGACGAAAAACTGATAGTTAATTGTAACGTTCAGGGCCTCCTAATGACTCTGGAAAACTCAAATTGCATCGCGAATCAATACACCGTCCTCCAGCCGACTTGACTCCAAAGGGATATTGCTGCCTCGGGCACCTTATGGGCAGCCTCCTGTGAGTCTAGATTTTCGAATCCGATGCAAAACTAATGGTTAATTGTAACGTTCACGGCCTCCTAATGACGATGGAACACTCAAATTGCGTCGCGATTCAATAAATCTTCCTCCAGACGACTTGTTTCCAAGGGGATATTGCTGCCTCGGGCACCTTATGGTTAGTCTCCTGTGAGTCTAGATTTTCGAATCGGACGAAAAACTGATAGTTAATTGTAACGTTCAGGGCCTCCTAATGACTCTGGAAAACTCAAATTGCATCGCGAATCAATACACCGTCCTCCAGCCGACTTGACTCCAAAGGGTTATTGCTGCCTCGGGCACCTTATGGGCAGCCTCCTGTGAGTCTAGATTTTCGAATCGGACGCAAAACTGATAGTTGATTGTAACGTTCAGGGCCTCCTAATGACGATGGAAAACTCAAATTGCATCGCGAATCAATACACCGTCCTCCAGCCGACTTGACTCCAAAGGGATATTGCTGCCTCGGGCACCTTATGGGCAGCCTCCTGTGAGTCTAGATTTTCGAATCGGACGAAAAACTGATAGTTGATTGTAACGTTCAGGGCCTCCTAATGACTCTGGAAAACTCAAATTGCATCGCGAATCAATACACCGTCCTCCAGCCGACTTGACTCCAAAGGGATATTGCTGCCTCGGGCACCTTATGGGCAGCCTCCTGTGAGTCTAGATTTTCGAATCGGACGAAAAACTGATAGTTGATTGTAACGTTCAGGGCCTCCTAATGACTCTGGAAAACTCAAATTGCATCGCGAATCAATACACCGTCCTCCAGCCGACTTGACTCCAAAGGGATATTGCTGCCTCGGGCACCTTATGGGCAGCCTCCTGTGAGTCTAGATTTTCGAATCGGACGAAAAACTGATAGTTGATTGTAACGTTCAGGGCCTCCTAATGACGATGGAAAACTCAAATTGCATCGCGAATCAATACACCGTCCTCCAGCCGACTTGACTCCAAAGGGATATTGCTGCCTCGGGCACCTTATGGGCAGCCTCCTGTGAGTCTAGATTTTCGAATCGGACGAAAAACTGATAGTTAATTGTAACGTTCAGGGCCTCCTAATGACTCTGGAAAACTCAAATTGCATCGCGAATCAATACACCGTCCTCCAGCCGACTTGACTCCAAAGGGATATTGCTGCCTCGGGCACCTTATGGGCAGCCTCCTGTGAGTCTAGATTTTCGAATCCGATGCAAAACTAATGGTTAATTGTAACGTTCACGGCCTCCTAATGACAATGGAACACTCAAATTGCGTCGCGATTCAATAAATCTTCCTCCAGACGACTTGTTTCCAAGGGGATATTGCTGCCTCGGGCACCTTATGGTTAGTCTCCTGTGAGTCTAGATTTTCGAATCGGACGAAAAACTGATAGTTAATTGTAACGTTCAGGGCCTCCTAATGACGATGGAACACTCAAATTGCGTCGCGATTCAATAAATCGTCCTCCAGCCGACTTGTTTCCAAGGGGATATTGCTGCTTCGGGCACCTTATGGTCCGTCTCCTGTGAGTCTAGATTTTAGAATCGGACGCAAAACTGATAGTTGATTGTAACGTTCAGGGCCTCCTAATGACGATGGAAAACTCAAATTGCATCGCGAATCAATACACCGTCCTCCAGCCGACTTGACTCCAAAGGGATATTGCTGCCTCGGGCACCTTATGGGCAGCCTCCTGTGAGTCTAGATTTTCGAATCGGACGAAAAACTGATAGTTAATTGTAACGTTCAGGGCCTCCTAATGACTCTGGAAAACTCAAATAGCATCGCGAATCAATACACCGTCCTCCAGCCGACTTGACTCCAAAGGGATATTGCTGCCTCGGGCACCTTATGGGCAGCCTCCTGTGAGTCTAGATTTTCGAATCGGACGAAAAACTGATAGTTGATTGTAACGTTCAGGGCCTCCTAATGACGATGGAAAACTCAAATTGCATCGCGAATCAATACACCGTCCTCCAGCCGACTTGACTCCAAAGGGATATTGCTGCCTCGGGCACCTTATGGGCAGCCTCCTGTGAGTCTAGATTTTCGAATCGGACGAAAAACTGATAGTTAATTGTAACGTTCAGGGCCTCCTAATGACTCTGGAAAACTCAAATTGCATCGCGAATCAATACACCGTCCTCCAGCCGACTTGACTCCAAAGGGATATTGCTGCCTCGGGCACCTTATGGGCAGCCTCCTGTGAGTCTAGATTTTCGAATCGGACGCAAAACTGATAGTTGATTGTAACGTTCAGGGCCTCCTAATGACGATGGAAAACTCAAATTGCATCGCGAATCAATACACCGTCCTCCAGCCGACTTGACTCCAAAGGGATATTGCTGCCTCGGGCACCTTATGGGCAGCCTCCTGTGAGTCTAGATTTTCGAATCGGACGAAAAACTGATAGTTGATTGTAACGTTCAGGGCCTCCTAATGACTCTGGAAAACTCAAATTGCATCGCGAATCAAAACACCGTCCTCCAGCCGACTTGACTCCAAAGGGATATTGCTGCCTCGGGCACCTTATGGGCAGCCTCCTGTGAGTCTAGATTTTCGAATCGGACGCAAAACTGATAGTTGATTGTAACGTTCAGGGCCTCCTAATGACGATGGAAAACTCAAATTGCATCGCGAATCAATACACCGTCCTCCAGCCGACTTGACTCCAAAGGGATATTGCTGCCTCGGGCACCTTATGGGCAGCCTCCTGTGAGTCTAGATTTTCGAATCGGACGAAAAACTGATAGTTGATTGTAACGTTCAGGGCCTCCTAATGACTCTGGAAAACTCAAATTGCATCGCGAATCAATACACCGTCCTCCAGCCGACTTGACTCCAAAGGGATATTGCTGCCTCGGGCACCTTATGGGCAGCCTCCTGTGAGTCTAGATTTTCGAATCGGACGAAAAACTGATAGTTAATTGTAACGTTCAGGGCCTCCTAATGACTCTGGAAAACTCAAATTGCATCGCGAATCAATACACCGTCCTCCAGCCGACTTGACTCCAAAGGGATATTGCTGCCTCGGGCACCTTATGGGCAGCCTCCTGTGAGTCTAGATTTTCGAATCGGACGAAAAACTGATAGTTGATTGTAACGTTCAGGGCCTCCTAATGACGATGGAAAACTCAAATTGCATCGCGAATCAATACACCGTCCTCCAGCCGACTTGACTCCAAAGGGATATTGCTGCCTCGGGCACCTTATGGGCAGCCTCCTGTGAGTCTAGATTTTCGAATCGGACGAAAAACTGATAGTTAATTGTAACGTTCAGGGCCTCCTAATGACTCTGGAAAACTCAAATTGCATCGCGAATCAATACACCGTCCTCCAGCCGACTTGACTCCAAAGGGATATTGCTGCCTCGGGCACCTTATGGGCAGCCTCCTGTGAGTCTAGATTTTCGAATCGGACGAAAAACTGATAGTTGATTGTAACGTTCAGGGCCTCCTAATGACGATGGAAAACTCAAATTGCATCGCGAATCAATACACCGTCCTCCAGCCGACTTGACTCCAAAGGGATATTGCTGCCTCGGGCACCTTATGGGCAGCCTCCTGTGAGTCTAGATTTTCGAATCGGACGAAAAACTGATAGTTAATTGTAACGTTCAGGGCCTCCTAATGACTCTGGAAAACTCAAATTGCATCGCGAATCAATACACCGTCCTCCAGCCGACTTGACTCCAAAGGGATATTGCTGCCTCGGGCACCTTATGGGCAGCCTCCTGTGAGTCTAGATTTTCGAATCGGACGAAAAACTGATAGTTAATTGTAACGTTCAGGGCCTCCTAATGACTCTGGAAAACTCAAATTGCATCGCGAATCAATACACCGTCCTCCAGCCGACTTGACTCCAAAGGGATATTGCTGCCTCGGGCACCTTATGGGCAGCCTCCTGTGAGTCTAGATTTTCGAATCGGACGAAAAACTGATAGTTAATTGTAACGTTCAGGGCCTCCTAATGACTCTGGAAAACTCAAATTGCATCGCGAATCAATACACAGTCCTCCAGCCGACTTGACTCCAAAGGGATATTGCTGCCTCGGGCACCTTATGGGCAGCCTCCTGTGAGTCTAGATTTTCGAATCGGACGAAAAACTGATAGTTAATTGTAACGTTCAGGGCCTCCTAATGACTCTGGAAAACTCAAATTGCATCGCGAATCAATACACCGTCCTCCAGCCGACTTGACTCCAAAGGGATATTGCTGCCTCGGGCACCTTATGGGCAGCCTCCTGTGAGTCTAGATTTTCGAATCGGACGAAAAACTGATAGTTAATTGTAACGTTCAGGGCCTCCTAATGGTTCTGGAAAACTCAAATTGCATCGCGAATCAATACACCGTCCTCCAGCCGACTTGACTCCAAAGGGATATTGCTGCCTCGGGCACCTTATGGGCAGCCTCCTGTGAGTCTAGATTTTCGAATCGGACGAAAAACTGATAGTTGATTGTAACGTTCAGGGCCTCCTAATGACGATGGAAAACTCAAATTGCATCGCGAATCAATACACCGTCCTCCAGCCGACTTGACTCCAAAAGGATATTGCTGCCTCGGGCACCTTATGGGCAGCCTCCTGTGAGTCTAGATTTTCGAATCGGACGAAAAACTGATAGTTAATTGTAACGTTCAGGGCCTCCTAATGACTCTGGAAAACTCAAATTGCATCGCGAATCAATACACCGTCCTCCAGCCGACTTGACTCCAAAGGGATATTGCTGCCTCGGGCACCTTATGGGCAGCCTCCTGTGAGTCTAGATTTTCGAATCGGACGAAAAACTGATAGTTAATTGTAACGTTCAGGGCCTCCTAATGACTCTGGAAAACTCAAATTGCATCGCGAATCAATACACCGTCCTCCAGCCGACTTGACTCCAAAGGGATATTGCTGCCTCGGGCACCTTATGGGCAGCCTCCTGTGAGTCTAGATTTTCGAATCCGATGCAAAACTAATGGTTAATTGTAACGTTCACGGCCTCCTAATGACGATGGAACACTCAAATTGCGTCGCGATTCAATAAATCTTCCTCCAGACGACTTGTTTCCAAGGGGATATTGCTGCCTCGGGCACCTTATGGTTAGTCTCCTGTGAGTCTAGATTTTCGAATCCGATGAGAAACTGATGGTTAATTGTAACGTTCAAGGCCTCCTAATGACGATGGAACACTCAATTTGCGTCGCGATTCAATACATCGTCCTCCAGCCGACTTGTCTCCAAGGGGATATTGCTGTCTCTTGCACCTTGTGGTCCGTCTCCTGTGAGTCTAGATTTTCGAATCGGACGAAAAACTGATGTTAATTGTAACGTTCAGGGCCTCCTAATGACGATGGAACACTCAAATTGCGTCGCGATTCAATAAATCGTCCTCCAGCCGACTTGTTTCCAAGGGGATATTGCTGCTTCGGGCACCTTATGGTCCGTCTCCTGTGAGTCTAGATTTTCGAATCGGACGAAAAACTGATAGTTAATTGTAACATTCAGGGCCTCCTAATGACTCTGGAAAACTCAAATTGCATCGCGAATCAATACACCGTCCTCCAGCCGACTTGACTCCAAAGGGATATTGCTGCCTCGGGCACCTTATGGGCAGCCTCCTGTGAGTCTAGATTTTCGAATCCGATGCAAAACTGATGGTTAATTGTAACGTTCACGGCCTCCTAATGACGATGGAACACTCAAATTGCGTCGTGATTCAATAAATCTTCCTCCAGCCGACTTGTTTCCAAGGGGATATTGCTGCCTCGGGCACCTTATGGTTAGTCTCCTGTGAGTCTAGATTTTCGAATCCGATGAGAAACTGATGGTTAATTGTAACGTTCAAGGCCTCCTAATGACGATGGAACACTCAATTTGCGTCGCGATTCAATACATCGTCCTCCAGCCGACTTGTCTCCAAGGGGATATTGCTGTCTCTTGCACCTTGTGGTCCGTCTCCTGTGAGTCTAGATTTTCGAATCGGACGAAAAACTGATGTTAATTGTAACGTTCAGGGCCTCCTAATGACGATGGAAATCTCAAATTGCATCGCGATTCAATACATCGTCCTCCAGCCGACTTGACTCCAAAGGGATATTGCTGCCTCGGGCACCTTATGGGCAGCCTCCTGTGAGTCTAGATTTTCGAATCGGACGAAAAACTGATAGTTAATTGTAACGTTCAGGGCCTCCTAATGACTCTGGAAAACTCAAATTGCATCGCGAATCAATACACCGTCCTCCAGCCGACTTGATTCCAAAGGGATATTGCTGCCTCGGGCACCTTATGGGCAGCCTCCTGTGAGTCTAGATTTTCGAATCCGATGCAAAACTGATGGTTAATTGTAACGTTCAGGGCCTCCTAATGACGATGGAACACTCAAATTGCGTCGCGATTCAATAAATCTTCCTCCAGCCGACTTGTTTCCAAGGGGATATTGCTGCCTCGGGCACCTTATGGTTAGTCTCCTGTGAGTCTAGATTTTCGAATCCGATGAGAAACTGATGGTTAATTGTAACGTTCAAGGCCTCCTAATGACGATGGAACACTCAATTTGCGTCGCAATTCAATACATCGTCCTCCAGCCGACGTGTCTCCAAGGGGATATTGCTGTCTCTTGCACCTTGTGGTCCGTCTCCTGTGAGTCTAGATTTTCGAATCGGACGAAAAACTGATGTTAATTGTAACGTTCAGGGCCTCCTAATGACGATGGAAATCTCAAATTGCATCGCGATTCAATACATCGTCCTCCAGCCGACTTGTCTCCAAGGGGATATTGCTGCCTCGGGCACCTTATGGTTCGTCTCCAGTGAGTAGAGATTTTCGAATCGGACGAAAAACTGATAGTTAATTGTAACGTTCAGGGCCTCCTAATGACTCTGGAAAACTCAAATTGCATCATGAATCAATACACCGTCCTCCAGCCGACTTGACTCCAAAGGGATATTGCTGCCTCGGGCACCTTATGGTTAGTCTCCTGTGAGTCTAGATTTTCGAATCCGATGAGAAACTGATGGTTAATTGTAACCTTCAAGGCCTCCTAATGACGATGGAACACTCAATTTGCGTCGCGATTCAATACATCGTCCTCCAGCCGACTTGTCTCCAAGGGGATATTGCTGTCTCTTGCACCTTGTGGTCCGTCTCCTGTGAGTCTAGATTTTCGAATCGGACGAAAAACTGATGTTAATTGTAACGTTCAGGGCCTCCTAATGACGATGGAACACTCAAATTGCGTCGCGATTCAATAAATCGTCCTCCAGCCGACTTGTTTCCAAGGGGATATTGCTGCTTCGGGCACCTTATGGTCCGTCTCCTGTGAGTCTAGATTTTAGAATCGGACGCAAAACTGATAGTTGATTGTAACGTTCAGGGCCTCCTAATGACGATGGAAAACTCAAATTGCATCGCGATTCAATACATCGTCCTCCAGCCGACTTGTCTCCAAGGGGATATTGCTGCCTCGGGCACCTTATGGTTAGTCTCCTGTGAGTATAGATTTTCGAATCCGATGAGAAACTGAAGGTTAATTGTAACGTTCAGGGCCTCCTAATGACGATGGAACACTCAAATTGCGTCGCGATTCGATAAATCTTCCTCCAGGCGACTTGTCTCCAAGGGGATATTGCTGTCTCGGGCACCTTGTGGTCCGCCTCCTGTGAGTTTAGATTTTCCAATCGGACGCAAAACTGATAGTTAATTGTAACGTTCATGGCCTCCTAATGACGATGGAACACTTAAATTGCGTCGCGATTCAATACATCGTCCTCCAGCAGACTTGTCTACAAGGGGATATTGCTGTCTTGGGCACCTTATGGTCCGTCTCCTGTGAGTCTATATTTTCGAATCGGACGCAAAACTGATAGTTAATTGTAATGTTCAGGGCCTCCAAATGACGATAGAACACTCAAATGGCAATGCAATTTAATACATCGTCCTCCAGCCGACTTGTCACCAAGGGGATATTGCTGCCTCGAGCAACTTATGGTCCGTCTCCTGTGAGTCTAGATTTTAGAATCGGACGCAAAACTGATGGTTAATTGTAACGTTCAGGGCCTCCTAATGGCGATGGAAAATTCAAATTGAATCGCGATTCAATACGTCGTCCTAAAGCCGACTTGTCTCCAAGGGGATATTGCTGCCTCGGGCACATTATGGTCCGTCTCCTGTGGGCCTAGATCTTCGTATCGGACGCAAAACTGATAGTTAATTGTAACGTTCAGGGCCTCCTAATGACGATGGAAAACTCAAATTGAATCACGATTCAATACATCGTCGTAAAGCCGACTTGTCTCCAAGGGGATATTGCTGCCTCGGGCACCTTATGGTCAGTCTCCTGTGAGTCTATATTTTCGAATCGGACGCAAAACTCATAGTTAATTGTAATGTTCAGGGCCTCCAAATGAAGATAGAACACACAAATGGCAATGCAATTTAATACATCGTCCTCCAGCCGAATTGTCACCAAGGGGATATTATTGCCTCGGGCACCTTTTGGTCCGTCTCCTGTGAGTCTAGATTTTCGAATCGGACGCAGAACTGGTAGTTAATTGTAACGTTCAGGGCCTCCTAATGACGATGGAAAACTCAAATTGCATCGCGATTCAATACATCGCCCTCCAGCTGACTTGTCTCCAGGGGGATATTGCTGCCTCGGGCACCTTATGGTTAGTCTCCTGTGAGTATAGATTTTCGAATCCGATGAGAAACTGATGGTTAATTGTAACGTTCAGGGCCTCCTAATGACGATGGAATACTCAAATTGCGTCGCGATTCGATAAATCTTCCTCCAGGCGACTTGTCTCCAAGGGGATATTGCTGTCTCGGGCACCTTGTGGTCCGTCTCCTGTGAGTTTAGATTTTCCAATCGGACGCAAAACTGATAGTTAATTGTAACGTTCAGGGCCTCCTAATGTTGATGGAACACTCAAATTGCATCGCGATTCAATACATCGTCCTCCAGCCGACTTGTCTCCAAGGGGATATTGGTGCCTCGGGCACCTTATGGTCCGTTTCCTGTGAGTCTAGATTTTCGAATCGGACGCAAAACTGATAGTTAATTGTAACGTTCAGGGCCTCCTAATGACGATGGAACACTCAAATTGCGTCGCGATACGATAAATCTTCCACCAGGCGACTTGTCTACAAGGGGATATTGCTGCCTCGGGCACCTTGTGGTCCGTCTCCTGTGAGTCTAGATTTTCGAATCGGACGCAAAACTGATAGTTAATTGTAACGTTCAGGGCCTCCTAATGAAAATGGAAAACTCAAATTGCATTGCGATACAATACATCGTCCTCCAGCCGACTTGTCTCCAAGGGGATATTGCTGCCTCGGGCACCTTATGGTCAGTCTCCTGTGAGTCTTGATTTTCGAATCCGATGGGAAACTGATCGTTAATTGTATCGTTCAGGGCCTCCTAATGACGATGGAAAACTCAAATTGCATCGCGATTCAATACATCGTCCTCCAGCCGACTTGCCTCCAAGGGGATATTTTGCCATAGGCACCTATGCTCCGTCTCCTGTGAGTCTACATTTTCGAATCGGACGGAAAACTGATAGTTAATTGTAACGTTCAGGGCCTCCTAATGACGATGAAAATCTCAAATTGCATAGCGATTCAATACATCGTCCTCCAGTCGACTTGTCTCCAAGTGGATATTGCTGCCTCGGGCTCCTTATGGTCCGTCTTCTGTGAGTCTAGATTTTCGAATCGGACGCAAAACTGATAGTTAATTGTAACGTTCAGGGCCTCCTAATGACGATGGAAAACTAAAATTGCATCGCGATTGAATACATCGACCTCCAGCCGACTTGTCTCCAAGGGGATATTGCTGCCTCGGGCACCTTTGGTCAGCCCCTTTTGAGTCTAGATTTTCGAATCCGAAGCAAAACTGATGGTTAATTGTAAAGTTCAAGGCCTCCTAATGACGATGGAACACTCAAATTGCGTCGCGATTCAATACATCGTCCTCCAGCCGACTTGTCTCCAAGGAGATATTGCTGCCTCGTGCACCTTATGGTCCGTCTCCTGTGAGTCTAGATTTTGAATCGAATCCAAAACTGATAGTAAATTGTAACGTTCAGGGCATCCTAATGCCGATGGAACACTCAAATGGCATCGCGATTCAATTCGTCGTCCTCCAGCCGACTTGTCTCCAAGGGTCTATTGCTGCCTATGGAACCTTATGGTCGTTCTCCTGTGAGTCTAGATTTTCGATTCCGACGCAAAACTGATAGTTAATTGTAAAGTTCAGGGCCTCCTAATGACGATGGTACGCTCACATTCCGTCCAGATTCAATAAATTGTCCTCCATCCGACTTGTCTAAAAGGGGATATTGCTGCCTCGGGCACTTTATGGTCCGTCTCCTGTGAGTCTACATTTTAGAATCGGAAGCAAAACTTACAGTTGATTGTAACGTTCAGGGCTTCCCAATGACGATGGAACACTCAAATTGCATCGCGATTCAATACATCGACCTCCAGCCGACTTGTCTCCAAGGCGATATTGCTGCCTTGGGCACCTTATGGTCCTGTGAGTCTACATTTTAGAATCGGACGCAAAACTGATAGTTAATTGTAACGTTCAGGGCCTCCTAATGACGATGGAACACTCAAATTGCATCGCGATTCAATACATCGTCCTCCAGCCGACTTGTGTACAAGGGGATATTGCTGCCTTGACCACCGTATGGTCCGTCTCCTGTGAGTCTAGATTCTCGAATCGGACGAAAAACTGATAGTTAATTGTAACGTTCTGGGGCTCCTAATGCCGATGAAAATCTCAAATTGCATCGCGATTCAATACATCGTCCTCCAGCCGACTTGTCTCGAAGGGGATATTGCTGCCTCAGGCACCTTATGGTCCGTCTCCTGTGAGTCTAGATTTTCGAATCGGACTCAAAACTGATGTTAATTGGAACGTTCAGGGCCTCCTAATGACGAAGGAAATCTCAAATTGCATCGCGATTCAATACATCGTCCTCCAGCCGACTTGACTCCAAGGGGATATTGCTGCCTCGGGCACTTTATGGTCAGCCTCCTGTGAGTCCAGATTTTCGAATCCGATGCAAAACTAATGGTTAACTGTAACGTTCAGGGCCTCCTAATGACGATGGAACACTCCAATTGCGTCGCGATTCAATAAATCGCCCTCCAGCCGACTTGTTTCCAAGGGTATATTGCTGCCTCGGGCACCTTATGGTCCGTCTCCTGTGAGTCTAGATTTTAGAATCGGACGCAAAACTGATAGTTGATTGTAACCTTCAGGGCCTCCTAATGACGATGGAAAACTCAAATTGCATCGCGATTCAATACATCGCCCTCCAGCTGACTTGTCTCCAAGGGGATATTGCTGCCTCGGGCACCTTATGGTTAGTCTCCTGTGAGTATAGATTTTCGAATCCGATGAGAAACTGATGGTTAATTGTAACGTTCAGGGCCTCCTAATGACGATGGAACACTCAAATTGCGTCGCGATTCGATAAATCTTCCTCCAGGCGACTTGTCTCCAAGGGGATATTGCTGTCTCGGGCACCTTGTGGTCCGTCTCCTGTGAGTTTAGATTTTCCAATCGGACGCAAAACTGATAGTTAATTGTAACGTTCAGGGCCTCCTAATGTTGATGGAACACTCAAATTGCATCGCGATTCAATACATCGTCCTCCAGCCGACTTGTCTCCAAGGGGATATTGGTGCCTCGGGCACCTTATGGTCCGTTTCCTGTGAGTCTAGATTTTCGAATCGGACGCAAAACTGATAGTTAATTGTAACGTTCAGGGCCTCCTAATGACGATGGAACACTCAAATTGCGTCGCGATACGATAAATCTTCCACCAGGCGACTTGTCTACAAGGGGATATTGCTGCCTCGGGCACCTTGTGGTCCGTCTCCTGTGAGTCTAGATTTTCGAATCGGACGCAAAACTGATAGTTAATTGTAACGTTCAGGGCCTCCTAATGAAAATGGAAAACTCAAATTGCATTGCGATTCAATACATCGTCCTCCAGCCGACTTGTCTCCAAGGGGATATTGCTGCCTCGGGCACCTTATGGTCAGTCTCCTGTGAGTCTTGATTTTCGAATCCGATGGGAAACTGATCGTTAATTGTAACGTTCAGGGCCTCCTAATGACGATGGAAAACTAAAATTGCATCGCGATTGAATACATCGACCTCCAGCCGACTTGTCTCCAAGGGGATATTGCTGCCTCGGGCACCTTTGGTCAGCCCCTTTTGAGTCTAGATTTTCGAATCCGAAGCAAAACTGATGGTTAATTGTAAAGTTCAGGGCCTCCTAATGATGATGGAACACTCAAATTGCATCGCGATTCAATAAATCGACCTCCAGCCGACTTGTCTCCAAGGCGATAATGCTGCCTTGGGCACCTTATGGTCCTGTGAGTCTACATTTTAGAATCGGACGCAAAACTGATAGTTAATTGTAACGTTCAGGGCCTCCTAATGACGATGGAACACTCAAATTGCATCGCGATTCAATACATCGTCCTCCAGCCGACTTGTGTACAAGGGGATATTGCTGCCTTGGCCACCGTATGGTCCGTCTCCTGTGAGTCTAGATTTTCGAATCGGACGAAAAACTGATAGTTAATTGTAACGTTCTGGGGCTCCTAATGCCGATGAAAATCTCAAATTGCATCGCGATTCAATACATCGTCCTCCAGCCGACTTGTCTCGAAGGGGATATTGCTGCCTCAGGCACCTTATGGTCCGTCTCCTGTGAGTCTAGATTTTCGAATCGGACGCAAAACTGATAGTTAATTGTAACGTTCAGGACCTCCTAATGACGATGGAACACTCCAATTGCGTCGCGATTCATAAATCGCCCTCCAGCCGACTTGTTTCCAAGGGTATATTGCTGCCTCGGGCACCTTATGGTCCGTCTCCTGTGAGTCTAGATTTTAGAATCGGACGCAAAACTGATAGTTGATTGTAACGTTCAGGGCCTCCTAATGACGACGGAAAACTCAAATTGCATCGCGATTCAATACATCGTCCTCCAGCCGACTTGTCTCCAAGGGGATATTGCTGCCTCGGGCACCTTATGGTTAGTCTCCTGTGAGTCTAGATTTTCGAATCCGATGAGAAACTGATGGTTAATTGTAACGTTCAAGGCCTCCTAATGACGATGGAACACTCAATTTGCGTCGAGATTCAATAGATCGTCCTCCAGCCGACTTGTCTCAAAGGGGATATTGCTGTCTCGGGCACCTTGCGGTCCGTCTCCTGTGAGTCTAGATTTTCAAATCGGATGCAAAACTGATAAATAATTGTAATGTTCAGGGCCTCCTAATGACGATGGAACACTCAAATGGCATCGCGATTTAATACATCGTCCTCCAGCCGACTTGTCTCCAAGGGGTTATTGCTGCCTCGGGAACCTTATGGTCCGTCTCCTGTGAGTCTAGATTTTGGAATCGGACGCAATACTGATGTTAATTGTAACGTTCAGGGCCTCCTAATGACGATGGAAAACTCAAATTGCATCGCGATTCAATACATCGTCCTCCAGCCGACTTGTCTCCAAGGGGATATTGCTGCCTCGGGCACCTTATGGTCCGCCTCCTATGAGTCTAGATTTTCGAATCGGACGCAAAACTGATGTTAATTGTAACGTTCAGGGCCTCCTAATGACGATGTAAATCTCAAATTGCATCGCGATTCAATACATCGTCCTCCAGCCGACTTGTCTCCAAGGGGATATTGCTGCCTCGGGCACCTTATGGTTAGTCTCCTGTGAGTCTAGATTTTCGAATCCGTTGAGAAACTGATGGTTAATTGTAACGTTCAGGGCCTCCTAATGACGATGGAACACTCAATTTGCGTCGAGATTCAGTACATCGTCCTCCAGCCAACTTGTCTCCAAGGGGATATTGCTGTCTCGGGCACCTTGTGGTCCGTCTCCTGTGAGTCTAGATATTCGAAACGGATGCAAATCTGAGAGTTAATTGTAATGTTCAGGGCCTCCTAATGACGATAGAACACTCAAATGGCATCGCGATTTAATACATCTTCCTGCAGCCGACTTGTCTCCAAGGGGTATTGCTGCCTCGGGCACCTTATGGTCCGTCTCCTGTGAGTCTAGATTTTCGAATCGGACGCAAAACTGATAGTTAATTGTAATGTTCAGGGCCTCTTAATGACGATGGAACACTCAAATGTCATCGTGATTTAATACATCGTCCACTAGCCGACTTGTCTCCAAGGGGATATTGCTGCCTCGGGCACCTTATGGTCCGTCTCCTGTGAGTCTAGATCTTCGAATCGGCCGCAAAACTGATAGTTAATTGTAACGTTCAGGGCCTCCTAATGACGATGGAAAACTCAAGTTGCATCGCGATTTATTACATCGTCCTCTAGCCGACTTGTCTCCAAGGGGATATTGCTGCCTTGGGCACCTTATGGTCCGCCTCTTGTGAGTCTAGATCTTCGAATCGGCCGCAAAACTGATAGTTAATTGTAACGTTCAGGGCCTCCTAATGACGATGGAAAACTCAAGTTGCATCGCGATTTATTACATCGTCCTCTAGCCGACTTGTCTCCAAGGGGATATTGCTGCCACGGGCACCTTATGGTCCGTCTCCTGTGAGTCTAGATTATCGAATCGGACGCTAAACTGATAGTTAATTGTAATTTTCAGGGCCTCCTAATGACGATGGAACACTCAAATGGCATCGCGATTTAATACATCGTCCTCCAGCCGACTTGTCTCCAAGGGTATATTGCTGCCTCGGGCACCTTACGGTCCGTCTCCTGTGAGTCTAGATTTTCGAATCGGAAGCAAAACTGATAGTTAATTGTAATGTTCAGGGCCTCCTAATGACGATGGAACACTCAAATGGCAACGCGATTTAATACATCTTCCTGCAGCCGACTTGTCTCCAAGGGGTACTGCTGCCTCGGTCACCTTATGGTCCGTCTCCTGTGAGTCTAGATTTTCGAATCGGACGCAAAACTGATAGTTAATTGTAATGTTCAGGGCCTCCTAATGACGATGGAACACTCAAATGTCATCGTGATTTAATACATCGTCCTCCAGCCGACTTGTCTCCAAGGGGATATTGCCGCCTCGGGCACCTTATGGTCCGTCTCCTGTGAGTCTAGATTTTCGAATTGGACGCAAAACTGATAGGTAATTGTAATGTTCAGGGCCTCCTAATGACGATGGAACACTCAAATGGCATCGCGATTTAATATATCGTCCTCTAGCCGACTTGTCTGCAAGGGGATATTGCTGCCTCGGGCACCTTATGGTCCGTCTCCTGTGAGTATAGATTTTCGAATCGGACGCAAAACTGATAGTTAATTGTAATGTTCAGGGACTCCTAATGACCATGGAACACTCAAATGGCATCGCGGTTTAATACATCGTCCTCTAGCCGACTTGTCTCCAAGGGGATATTGCTGCCTTGGGCACCTTATGGTCCGCCTCTTGTGAGTCTAGATCTTCGAATCGGCCGCAAAACTGATAGTTAATTGTAACGTTCAGGGCCTCCTAATGACGATGGAAAACTCAAGTTGCATCGTGATTTATTACATCGTCCTCTAGCCGACTCGTCTCCAAGGGGATATTGCTGCCACGGGCACCTTATGGTCCGTCTCCTGTGAGTCTAGATTATCGAATCGGACGCTAAACTGATAGTTAATTGTAATGTTCAGGGCCTCCTAATGACGATGGAACACTCAAATGGCATCGCGATTTAATACATCGTCCTCCAGCCGACTTGTCTCCAAGGGTATATTGCTGCCTCGGGCACCTTACGGTCCGTCTCCTGTGAGTCTAGATTTTCGAATCGGAAGCAAAACTGATAGTTAATTGTAATGTTCAGGGCCTCCTAATGACGATGGAACACTCAAATGGCAACGCGATTTAATACATCGTCCTCCAGCCGACTTGTCTCCAAGGGGTATTGCTGCCTCGGGCACCTTATGGTCCGTCTCCTGTGAGTCTAGATTTTCGAATCGGACGCAAAACTGATAGTTAATTGTAACGTTCAGGGCCTCCTAATGTAGATGGAAAACTCAAATTGCATTGCGATTCAATACATCGTCCTCCAGCCGACTTGTCTCCAAGGGGATATTGCTGCCTCGGGCACCTTATGGTCAGTCTCCTGTGAGTCTTGATTTTCGAATCCGATGGGAAACTGATCGTTAATTGTAACGTTCAGGGCCTCCTAATGACGATGGAAAACTCAAATTGCATCGCGATTCAATACATCGTCCTCCAGCCGACTTGCCTCCAAGGGGATATTTTGCCTTAGGCACCTATGCTCCGTCACCTGTGAGTCTACATTTTCGAATCGGACGGAAAACTGATAGTTAATTGTAACGTTCAGGGCCTCCTAATGACGATGAAAATCTCAAATTGCATAGCGATTCAATACATCGTCCTCAAGTCGACTTTTCTCCAAGGGGATATTGCTGCCTCGGGCTCCTTATGGTCCGTCTTCTGTGAGTCTAGATTTTCGAATCGGACGCAAAACTGACAGTTAATTGTAACGTTCAGGGCCTCCTAATGACGATGGAAAACTAAAATTGCATCGCGATTGAATACATCGACCTCCAGCCGACTTGTCTCCAAGGGGATATTGCTGCCTCGGGCACCTTTGGTCAGCCCCTTTTGAGTCTAGATTTTCGAATCCGAAGCAAAACTGATGGTTAATTGTAAAGTTCAGGGCCTCCTAATGACGATGGAACACTCAAATTGCGTCGCGATTCAATACATCGTCCTCCAGCCGACTTGTCTCCAAGGAGATATTGCTGCCTCGTGCACCTTATGGTCCGTCTCCTGTGAGTCTAGATTTTGAATCGAATCCAAAACTGATAGTTAATTGTAACGTTCAGGGCATCCTAAAGCCGATGGAACACTCAAATGGCATCGCGATTCAATACGTCGTCCTCCAGCCGACTTGTCTCCAAGGGTCTATTGCTGCCTATGGAACCTTATGGTCGTTCTCCTGTGAGTCTAGATTTTCGATTCCGACGCAAAACTGATAGTTAATTGTAAAGTTCAGGGCCTCCTAATGACGATGGTACGCTCACAATCCGTCCAGATTCAAAAAATTGTCCTCCATCCGACTTGTGTACAAGGGGATATTGCTGCCTCGGGCACTTTATGGTCCGTCTCCTGTGAGTCTACATTTTAGAATCGGACGCAAAACTTACAGTTGATTGTAACGTTCAGGGCCTCCCAATGACGATGGAACACTCAAATTGCATCGCGATTCAATACATCGACCTCCAGCCGACTTGTCTCCAAGGCGATATTGCTGCCTTGGGCACCTTATGGTCCTGTGAGTCTACATTTTAGAATCGTACGCAAAACTGATAGTTAATTGTAACGTTCAGGGCCTCCTAATGACGATGGAGCACTCAAATTGCATCGCGATTCAATACATCGTCCTCCAGCCGACTTGTGTACAAGGGGATATTGCTGCCTTGGCCACCTTATGGTCCGTCTCCTGTGAGTCTAGATTTTCGAATCGGACGAAAAACTGATAGTTAATTGTAACGTTCTGGGGCTCCTAATGCCGATGAAAATCTCAAATTGCATCGCGATTCAATACATCGTCCTCCAGCCGACTTGTCTCCAAGGGGATATTGCTGCCTCAGGCACTTTATGGTCCGTCTCCTGTGAGTCTAGATTTTCGAATCGGACGCAAAACTAATAGTTAATTGTAACGTTCAGGGCCTCCTAATGACGATGGAAAATTCAATCTGCGTCGCGATTCAATACATCGTCCTGCAGCCGACTTGTCTCCAAGGGGATATTGCTGCCTCGTGCACCTTATGGTCCGTCTCCAGTGAGTCTAGATTTTCGAATCGGACGCAAAACTGATACTTAATTGTAACGTTCAGGGAATCCTAATGACGATGGAAAACTCAAATTGCATCGCGATTCTGTACATCGTCCTCCAGCCGACTTGACTCTATGGGGATATTGCTGCCTCTGTCACCTTTTGGTTCGTCTCCAGTGAGTAGAGATTTTCGAATCGGACGCAAAACTGATGTTAATCGTAACGTACAGGGCCTCCTAATGACGATGGAAATCTCAAATTGCATCGCGATTCAATACATCGTCCTCCAGCCGAATGTCTCGAAGGGGATATTGCTGCCTCAGGCACCTTATGGTCCGATTCCAGTGAGTATAGATTTTCGAATCGAACGAAAAACTGATAGTTAATTGTAACGTTCAGGGCCTCCTAATGGCGATGGAAAATTCAAATTGCAACGCGATTCAATACATCGTTCTAAAGCCGACTTGTATCCAAGGGGATATTGCTGCCTGGGGCACCTTATGGTCCGTCTCCTGTGAGTCTAGATTTTCGAATCGGACGCAAAACTGATAGTTAATTGTGCCGTTCAGGGCCTCCTAATTACGATGGATATCTCAAATTGCATCGCGATTCAATACATCGTCCTCCAGCACGACTTGATTCCAAGGGGATATTGCTGCCTCTGTCACCTTTTGGTTCGTCTCCAGTGAGTAGAGATTTTCGAATCGGACGCAAAACTGATGTTAATCGTAACGTACAGGGCCTCCTAATGACGATGGAAATCTCAAATTGCATCGCGATTCAATACATCGTCCTCCAGCCGACTTGTCTCGAAGGGGATATTGCTGCCTCAGGCACCTTATGGTCCGTCTCCTGTGAGTCTAGATTTTCGAATCGGACGCAAAACTGATAGTTAATTGTAACGTTCAGGGCCTCCTAATGGCGATGGAAAATTCAAATTGCATCGCGATTCAATACATCGTTCTAAAGCCGACTTGTATCCAAGGGGATATTGCTGCCTGGGGCACCTTATGGTCCGTCTCCTGTGAGTCTAGATTTTCGAATCGGACGCAAAACTGATAGTTAATTGTGCCGTTCAGGGCCTCCTAATTACGATGGATATCTCAAATTGCATCGCGATTCAATACATCGTCCTCCAGCCGACTTGACTCCAAGGGGATATTGCTGCCTCTGTCACCTTTTGGTTCGTCTCCAGTGAGTAGAGATTTTCGAATCGGACGCAAAACTGATGTTAATCGTAACGTACAGGGCCTCCTAATGACGATGGAAATCTCAAATTGCATCGCGATTCAATACATCGTCCTCCAGCCGACTTGTCTCGAAGGGGATATTGCTGCCTCAGGCACCTTATGGTCCGTCTCCTGTGAGTCTAGATTTTCGAATCGGACGCAAAACTGATAGTTAATTGTAACGTTCAGGGCCTCCTAATGGCGATGGAAAATTCAAATTGCATCGCGATTCAATACATCGTCCTAAAGTCGACTTGTCTCGAAGGGGATATTGCTGCCTCAGGCACCTTATTGTCCGTCTCCTGTGAGTCTAGATTTTCGAATCGGACTCAAAACTGATGTTAATTGTAACATTCAGGGCCTCCTAATGACGAAGGAAATCTCAAATTGCATCGCGATTCAATACATCGTCCTCCAGCCGACTTGACTCCAAGGGGATATTGCTGCCTCGGGCACTTTATGGTCAGCCTCCTGTGAGTCCAGATTTTCGAATCCGATGCAAAACTAATGGTTAACTGTAACGTTCAGGGCCTCCTAATGACGATGGAACACTCCAATTGCGTCGCGATTCAATAAATCGCCCTCCAGCCGACTTGTTTCCAAGGGTATATTGCTGCCTCGGGCACCTTATGGTCCGTCTCCTGTGAGTCTAGATTTTAAAATCGGACGCAAAACTGATAGTTGATTGTAACGTTCAGGGCCTCCTAATGACGATGGAAAACTCAAATTTCATCGCGATTCAATACATCGTCCTCCAGCCGACTTGTCTCCAAGGGGATATTGCTGCCTCGGGCACCTTATGGTTAGTCTCCTGTGAGTCTAGATTTTCGAATCCGATGAGAAACTGATGGTTGATTGTAACGTTCAGGGCCCCCTAATGACGATGGAACACTCAATTTGCGTCGAGATTCAATAGATCGTCCTCCAGCCGACTTGTCTCCAAGGGGATATTGCTGTCTCGGGCACCTTGCGGTCCGTCTCCTGTGAGTCTAGATTTTCAAATCGGATGCAAAACTGATAATTATTTGTAATGTTCAGGGCCTCCTAATGACGATGGAACACTCAAATAGCATCGCGATTTAATACATCGTCCTCCAGCCGACTTGTCTCCAAGGGGTTATTGCTGCCTCGGGAACCTTATGGTCCGTCTCCTGTGAGTCTAGATTTTGGAATCGGACGCAATACTGATGTTAATTGTAACGTTCAGGGCCTCCTAATGACGATGGAAAACTCAAATTGCATCGCGATTCAATACATCGTCCTCCAGCCGACTTGTCTCCAAGGGGATATTGCTGCCTCGGGCACCTTAAGGTCCGTCTCCTATGAGTCTAGATTTTCGAATCGGACGCAAAACTGATGTTAATTGTAACGTTCAGGGCCTCCTAATGACGATGTAAATCTCAAATTGCATCGCGATTCAATACATCGTCCTCCAGCCGACTTGTCTCCAAGGGGATATTGCTGCCTCGGGCACCTTATGGTTAGTCTCCTGTGAGTCTTGATTTTCGAATCCGTTGTGAAACTGATGGTTAATTGTAACGTTCAGGGCCTCCTAATGACGATGGAACACTCAATTTACGTCGAGATTCAGTACATCGTCCTCCAGCCAACTTGTCTCCAAGGGGATATTGCTGTCTCGGGCACCTTGTGGTCCGTCTCCTGTGAGTCTAGATATTCGAAACGGATGCAAATCTGAGAGTTAATTGTAATGTTCAGGGCCTCCTAATGACGATAGAACACTCAAATGGCATCGCGATTTAATACATCTTCCTGCAGCCGACTTGTCTCCAAGGGGTATTGATGCCTCGGGCACCTTATGGTCCGTCTCCTGTAAGTCTAGATTTTCGAATCGGACGCAAAACTGATAGTTAATTGTAATGTTCAGGGCCTCTTAATGACGATGGAACACCTAAATGTCATCGTGATTTAATACATCGTCCTCCAGCCGACTTGTCTCCAAGGGGATATTGCTGCCTCGGGCACCTTATGGTCCGTCTCCTGTGAGTCTAGATTTTCGAATTGGACGCAAAACTGATAGGTAATTGTAATGTTCAGGGCCTCCTAATGACGATGGAACACTCAAATGGCATCGCGATTTAATATATCGTCCTCTAGCCGACTTGTCTGCAAGGGGATATTGCTGCCTCCGGCACCTTATGGTCCGTCTCCTGTGAGTCTAGATTTTCGAATCGGATGCAAAACTGATAGTTAATTGTAATGTTCAGGGACTCCTAATGACCATGGAACACTCAAATGGCATCGCGATTTAATACATCGTCCTCTAGCCGACTTGTCTCCAAGGGGATATTGCTGCCTTGGGCACCTTATGGTCCGCCTCTTGTGAGTCTAGATCTTCGAATCGGCCGCAAAACTGATAGTTAATTGTAACGTTCAGGGCCTCCTAATGACGATGGAAAACTCAAGTTGCATCGCGATTTATTACATCGTCCTCTAGCCGACTTGTCTCCAAGGGGATATTGCTGCCACGGGCACCTTATGGTCCGTCTCCTGTGAGTCTAGATTATCGAATCGGACGCTAAACTGATAGTTAATTGTAATGTTCAGGGCCTCCTAATGACGATGGAACACTCAAATGGCATCGCGATTTAATACATCGTCCTCCAGCCGACTTGTCTCCAAGGGTATATTGCTGCCTCGGGCACCTTACGGTCCGTCTCCTGTGAGTCTAGATTTTCGAATCGGAAGCAAAACTGATAGTTAATTGTAATGTTCAGGGCGTCCTAATGACGATGGAACACTCAAATGGCAACGCGATTTAATACATCGTCCTCCAGCCGACTTGTCTCCAAGGGGTATTGCTGCCTCGGGCACCTTATGGTCCGTCTCCTGTGAGTCTAGGTTTTCGAATCGGACACAAAACTGATAGTCAATTGTAACGTTCAGGGCCTCCAAATGACGATGGAAAACTCAGATTGCATCGCGATTCAATACATCGTCCTAAAGCCGACTTGACTCCAAGTGGATATTGCTGACTCGGGCACCTTATGGTCCGTCTCCTGTGGGTCTAGATTTTCGAATCGGACGAAAAACTGATAGTTAATTGTAACGTTCAGGGCCTCCTAATGGCGATGGAAAATTCAAATTGCATCCCGATTCAATATGTCGTCCTAAAGCCGACTTGTCTCCAAGGGGATATTGCTGCCTCGGGCACCTTATGGTCCGTTTCCTGTGAGTCTACATTTTCGAATCCGACGCAAAAGTGATAGTTAATTGCAATGTTCAGGGCCTCCTAATGACGATGGAAAACTCAAATTGCGTCGCCATTCAATACATCGTCCTCCAGCCGACTTGTCTACAAGCGGATATTGCTGCCTTTGGCACCTTATTGTCCGCTCCTGTGAGTTTAGATATTCGAATCGGTCGCAAAACTGATGTTAATTGTAACCTTCAGGGCCTCCTAATGACGATAAAAATCTCAAATTACATCGCGATTCAATACATCGTCCTCCAGCTGACTTGTCTCCAAGAAGATATTGCTGCGTCAGGCTCCTTATGGTCCGTCTCCTATGAGTCAGGATTTTCGAATCCGACGAAAAACTGATGGTTAATTGTAACATTCAGGGCCTCCTAAAGACGATGGAACGCTGAAATGGAAACGCGATTCAATACATCGTCCTCCAGCCGACTTGTCTCCAAGGGTCTATTCCTGCCTATGGCACCTTATGGTCGTTCTAATGTGAGTCTAGATTTTCGATTCCGACGCAAAACTGATAGTTATTTGTAACGTTCAGGGCCTCCTAATGATGATGGAACGCTCACATTCCGTCCAGATTCAATACACCGTCCTCCAGCCGACTTGTGTCCAAGGTGAAATTGCTGCCTCGGGCACCTTACGGTCCGTCTCCTGTGAGTCTAGATTTTCGAATCGGTCGCAAAACTGATGTTAATTGTAACGTTCAGGGCCTCCTAATGACGATGAAAATCTCAAATTGCATCGCGATTGAATATATCGTCCTCCATCCGACTTGTCTCCAAGGGGATATTGCTGCGTCGGGCTCCTTATGATCCGTATCCGGTGAGTCTACATTTTCGAATCCGACGCAAAACTAATAGTTAATTGTAACGTTCAGGGTCTCCTAATGACGATGGAACACTCAAATTGCGTCGTGATTCAATAAACCGTCCTCCAGCCGACTTCTCTCCAATGGTATATTGCTGATTCGGGCACCTTATTGCCCGTCTCCTGTGAGTCAAGGTTTTAGAATCGGACGCAAAACTAATAGTTGATTGTAACGTTCAGGGCCTCCTAATGACGATGGAACACTCAAATTGCATCGCGATTCAATACATCGTCCTCCAGCCGACTTGTCTCCAAGGGTCTATTGCTGCCAATGGCACCTTATGGTCGTTCTCCTGTGAGTCTAGATTTTCGAATAGGGCGCAAAACTGATAGTTAATTGTAACGTTCAGGGCCTCCTAATGGCGATGAAAATTCAAATTGCATCGCGATTCAATACATCGTCCTCCAGCCGACTTGTCTCCAAGGGGATATTGCCGCCTCGGGCAATATATGGTCCGTCTCCTGTGAGTCTAGATTTTCGAATCGGACGCAAAACTGATGTTAATTGTAACGTTCGGGGCCTCCTAATGACGATGGAAAACTCAAATTGCATCGCGATTCAATACATCGTCCTCCAGCCGACTTGTCTCCAAGGGGATATTGCTGCCTCGGGTACCTTATGGTCCGTCCCCAGTGAGTCTAGATTTTAGAATCGGACGCAAAACTGATAGTTGATTGTGACGTTCAGGGCCTCCTAATGACGATCGAGAACTCAAATTGCATCGCGATTCAATACATCGTCCTCCAGCCGACTTGACTCCACGGGGATATTGCTGCCTCGGGCACCTTATGGTTAGTCTCCTGTGAGTCTAGATTTTCGAATCCGATGAGAAACTGATGGTTAATTGTAACGTTCAAGGCATCCTAATGGCGATGGAACACTCAATTTGCGTCGAGATTCAATACATCGTTCAGCCGACTTGTCTCCAAGGGGATATTACTGTCTCGGGCACCTCGTGGTCCGTCTCCTGTGGGTCTAGATTTTCAAATCGGATGCAAAACTGATAATTAATTGTAATGTTCAGGGCCTCCTAATGACGATGGAAAACTCAAATTGCATCGCGATTCAATACATCGTCCTCCAGCCGACTTGTCTCCAATGGGATATTGCTGCCTCGGGCACCTAATGGTCCGTCTCCTATGAGTCTAGATTTTCGAATCGGACGCAAAACTGATGTTAATTATAACGTTCAGGGATTCCTAATGACGATGGAAATCTCAAATTGCATCGCGATTCAATACATCGTCCTCCAGCCGACTTGCCTCCAAGGGGATATTGCTGCCACGGGCACCTTATGGTTAGTCTCCTGTGAGTCTAGATTTTTGAATCCGTTGAGAAACTGATGGTTAATTGTAACGTTCAGGGCATCCTAATGACGATGGAACACCCAATTTGCGTCGAGATTCAATACATCGTCCTCCAGCCGACTTGTCTCCAAGGGGATATTGCTGCCTCGGGCACCTAATCCTCCGTCTCCTGTGAGTCTAGATTTTCGAATCGGACGCAAAACTGATTGTTAATTGTAATTTTCAGGGCCTCCTAATGACGATGGAACACTCAAATGGCATCGCGATTCAATACATCGTCCTCCAGCCGACTTGTCTCCAAGGGGATGTTGCTGCCTCGGGCACCATATGGTCCGTCTCCTGTGAGTCCAGATTTTCGAATCGGACGCAAAACTGATGTTAATCTTAACGTACAGGGCCTCCTAATGACGATGGAAATCTCAAATTGCATCGCGATTCAATACATCGTCAACCAGCCGACTTGTCTCGAAGGGGATATTGCTGCCTCAGGCACCTTATGTTCCGTCTCCTGTGAGTCTAGATTTTCGAATCGGACGCAAAGCTGATAGTTAATTGTAACGTTCAGGGCCTCCTAATGGCGATGGAAAATTCATATTGCATCGCCATTCAATACATCGTCCTAAAGCCGACTTGTCTCCAAGGGGATATTGCTGTCTCGGGCACCTTTTGGTCCGTCTCCTGTGAGTCTAGATTTTCGAATCGGATGCAAATCTGATAGTTAATTGTAATGTTCAGGGCCTCCTAATGACGATGGAACACTCAAATAGCATCGCGATTTATTACATCGTCCTAAACACAACTTGTCTCCTAGGGGATATTGCTGCCTCGGGCACTTTATGGTCCGTCTCCTGTGAGTCTAGTTTTTCGAGTCGGACGCAAAACTGATGTTAATTGCAACGTTCAGGGCCTCCTAATGACGATGAAAATCTCAAATTGCATCGCGATTCAATACATCGTCCTCCAGCCGACTTGTCTCCAAGGGGATATTGCTGCCTCGGGCACCTTATGGTCCGTCTCCTGTGAGTCTAGATTTTCGAATCGGACACAAAACTGATAGATAATTTTAACGTTCAGGGCCTCCTAATGGCGATGGAAAATTCAAATTGCATCGCGATTCAATACATCGCCCTAAAGCCGACTTGTCTCCAAGGGGATATTGCTGCCTCGGGCACCATATGGTCCGTCTCCTGTGAGTCTAGATTTTCGAATCGGACGCAAAACTGATGTTAATTGTAACGTTCAGGGCCTCCTAATGACGATGGAACTCTCAAATTGCATTGCGATTAAATACACCGTCCTCCAGCCGACTTGTCTCCAAGGGTATATTGCTGCCTCGGCCACCTTATGGTCCGTCTCCTGTGAGTCTAGATTTTCGAATCGGACGCAAAACTGATAGTTAATTGTACCGTTCAGGGCCTCCTAATGACGATGGAAATCTCAAATTGCATCGAGATTCAATACATCGTCCTCTAGCCGACTTGTTTCCAAGGGGATATTGGTGCCTCTGTCACCTTATGGTTCGTCTCCAGTGAGTAGAGATTTCCGAATCGGACGCAAAACTGATAGTTAATTGTAACTTTCAGGGACTCCTAATGACCATGGAAAACTCAAATTGCATCGCGAATCAATACACCGTCCTCCAGCCGTCTTGACTCCAAGGGGATATTGCTGCCTTGGGCACATTATGGTCAGCCACCTTGAGTCTAGATTTTCGAATCCGATTCAAAACTAATGGTTAATTGTAACGTTCAGCGCCTCCTAATGACGATGGAACACTCATATTGCGTCGCGATTCAATAAATCGTCCTCCAGCCGACTTGTCTCCAATGGGATATTGCTGCCTCGGGCACCTTATGGTCCGTCTCCTATGAGTCTAGATTTTCGAATCGGACGCAAAACTGATGTTAATTAAAACGTTCAGGGATTCCTAATGACGATGGAAATCTCAAATTGCATCGCGATTCAATACATCGTCCTCCAGCCGACTTGTCTCCAAGGGGATATTGCTGCCTCGGGCACCTTATGGTTAGTCTCCTGTGAGTCTAGATTTTCGAATCGGACGCAAAACTGATAGTTAATTGTAATGTTCAGGGCCTCCTAATGACGATGGAACACTCAAATGGTATCGCGATTCAATACATCGTCCTCCAGCCGACTTGTCTCCAAGGGGATATTGCTGCCTCGGGCACCTTATGGTTAGTCTCCTGTGAGTCTAGATTTTCGAATCCGATGAGATACTGATGGTTAATTGTAACGTTCAAGGCCTCCTAATGACGATGGAACACTCAATTTGCGTCGAGATTCAGTACATCGTTCGCCAGCCGACTTGTCTCCAAGGGGATATTGCTGTCTCGGGCACCTTATGGTCCGTCTCCTGTGAGTCTAGATTTTCGAATCGGACGCAAAACTGATAGTTAATTAAAACGTTCAGGGCCTCCTAATGGCGATGGAAAATTCAAATTGCATCGCGATTCAATACATCGTCCTCCAGCCGACATGTCTCCAAGGGGATATTGCTGCCTCGGGCACCTTATGGTCCGCCTCTTGTGAGTCTAGATTTTCGAATCGGACGCAAAACTGATAGTTAATTGTAATGTTCAGGGCCTCCTAATGACGATGGAACACTCAAATGGTATCGCGATTCAATACATCGTCCTCCAGCCGACTTGTCTCCAAGGGGATATTGCTGCCTCGGGCACCTTATGGTTAGTCTCCTGTGAGTCTAGATTTTCGAATCCGATGAGAAACTGATGGTTAATTGTAACGTTCAAGGCCTCCTAATGACGATGGAACACTCAATTTGCGTCGAGATTCAGTACATCGTTCGCCAGCCGACTTGTCTCCAAGGGGATATTGCTGTCTCGGGCACCTCGTGGTCCGTCTCCTGTGAGTCTAGATTTTCAAATCGGATGCAAAACTGATAATTAATAGTAATGTTCAGGGCCTCCTAATGACGATGGAACACTCAAATAGCATCGCGATGTAATACATCGTCCTCCAGCCGACTTGTCTCTAAGGGGATATTGCTGCCTCGGGCACCTTATGGTCCGTCTCCTGTGAGTCTAGATTTTCGAATCGGACGCAATACTGATGTTAATTGTAACGTTCAGAGCCTCCTAATGACGATGGAAAACTCAAATTGCATCGCGATTCAATACATCGTCCTCCAGCCGACTTGTCTCCAATGGGATATTGCTGCCTCGGGCACCTTATGGTCCGTCTCCTATGAGTCTAGATTTTCGAATCGGACGCAAAACTGATGTTAATTATAACGTTCAGGGATTCCTAATGACGATGGAAATCTCAAATTGCATCGCGATTCAATACATCGTCCTCCAGCCGACTTGTCTCCAAGGGGATATTGCTGCCTCGGACACCTTATGGTTAGTCTCCTGTGAGTCTAGATTTTCGAATCCGTTGAGAAACTGATGGTTAATTGTAACGTTCAGGGCATCCTAATGACGATGGAAATCTCAAATTGCATCGCGATTCAATACATCGTCCTCCAGCCGACTTGTCTCCAAGGGGATATTGCTGCCTCGGGCACCTTATGGTTAGTCTCCTGTGAGTCTAGATTTTCGAATCGGACGCAAAACTGATAGTTAATTGTAATGTTCAGGGCCTCCTAATGACGATGGAACACTCAAATGGTATCGCGATTCAATACATCGTCCTCCAGCCGAGTGTCTCCAAGGGGATATTGCTGCCTCGGGCACCTTATGGTTAGTCTCCTGTGAGTCTAGATTTTCGAATCCGATGAGATACTGATGGTTAATTGTAACGTTAAGGCCTCCTAATGACGATGGAACACTCAATTTGCGTCGAGATTCAGTACATCGTTCGCCAGCCGACTTGTCTCCAAGGGGATATTGCTGTCTCGGGCACCTTATGGTCCGTCTCCTGTGAGTCTAGATTTTCGAATCGGACGCAAAACTGATAGTTAATTAAAACGTTCAGGGCCTCCTAATGGCGATGGAAAATTCAAATTGCATCGCGATTCAATACATCGTCCTCCAGCCGACATGTCTCCAAGGGGATATTGCTGCCTCGGGCACCTTATGGTCCGCCTCTTGTGAGTCTAGATTTTCGAATCGGACGCAAAACTGATAGTTAATTGTAATGTTCAGGGCCTCCTAATGACGATGGAACACTCAAATGGTATCGCGATTCAATACATCGTCCTCCAGCCGACTTGTCTCCAAGGGGATATTGCTGCCTCGGGCACCTTATGGTTAGTCTCCTGTGAGTCTAGATTTTCGAATCCGATGAGAAACTGATGGTTAATTGTAACGTTCAAGGCCTCCTAATGACGATGGAACACTCAATTTGCGTCGAGATTCAGTACATCGTTCGCCAGCCGACTTGTCTCCAAGGGGATATTGCTGTCTCGGGCACCTCGTGGTCCGTCTCCTGTGAGTCTAGATTTTCAAATCGGATGCAAAACTGATAATTAATAGTAATGTTCAGGGCCTCCTAATGACGATGGAACACTCAAATAGCATCGCGATTTAATACATCGTCCTCCAGCCGACTTGTCTCCAAGGGGATATTGCTGCCTCGGGCACCTTATGGTCCGTCTCCTGTGAGTCTAGATTTTCGAATCGGACGCAATACTGATGTTAATTGTAACGTTCAGAGCCTCCTAATGACGATGGAAAACTCAAATTGCATCGCGATTCAATACATCGTCCTCCAGCCGACTTGTCTCCAATGGGATATTGCTGCCTCGGGCACCTTATGGTCCGTCTCCTATGAGTCTAGATTTTCGAATCGGACGCAAAACTGATCTTAATTATAACGTTCAGGGATTCCTAATGACGATGGAAATCTCAAATTGCATCGCGATTCAATACATCGTCCTCCAGCCGACTTGTCTCCAAGGGGATATTGCTGCCTCGGACACCTTATGGTTAGTCTCCTGTGAGTCTAGATTTTCGAATCCGTTGAGAAACTGATGGTTAATTGTAACGTTCAGGGCATCCTAATGACGATGGAAATCTCAAATTGCATCGCGATTCAATACATCGTCCTCCAGCCGACTTGTCTCCAAGGGGATATTGCTGCCTCGGGCACCTTATGGTTAGTCTCCTGTGAGTCTAGATTTTCGAATCGGACGCAAAACTGATAGTTAATTGTAATGTTCAGGGCCTCCTAATGACGATGGAACACTCAAATGGTATCGCGATTCAATACATCGTCCTCCAGCCGACTTGTCTCCAAGGGGATATTGCTGCCTCGGGCACCTTATGGTTAGTCTCCTGTGAGTCTAGATTTTCGAATCCGATGAGATACTGATGGTTAATTGTAACGTTCAAGGCCTCCTAATGACGATGGAACACTCAATTTGCGTCGAGATTCAGTACATCGTTCGCCAGCCGACTTGTCTCCAAGGGGATATTGCTGCCTCGGGTACCTTATGGTCCGACTCCTGTGTGTCTAGATTTTTTAATCGATCGCAAAACTGATAGTTAATTAAAACGTTCAGGGCCTCCTAATGGCGATGGAAAATTCAAATTGCATCGCGATTCAATACATCGTCCTCCAGCCGACATGTCACCAAGGGGATATTGGTGCCACTGTCACCTTATGGTTCGTCTCCAGTGAGTAGAGATTTTCGAATCGGACGCAAAACTGATAGTTAATTGTAACGTTCAGGGCCTCCTAATGACTTTGGAAAACTCAAATTGCATCGCGAATCAATACACCGTCCTCCAGCCGACTTGACTCCAAGGGGATATTGCTGCCTCGGGCACCTTATGGTTAGTCTCCTGTGGGTCTAGATTTTCGAATCCGATGCAAAACTAATGGTTAATTGTAACATTCAGGGCCTCCTAATGACGATGGAACACTCAAATTGCATCGTGATTCAATACATCGTCCTCCAGCCGACTTGTTTCCAAGGGTATATTGCTGCCTCGGGCACCTTATGGTTAGTTTCCTGTGAGTCTAGATTTTCGAATCCGATGAGAAACTGATGGTTAATTGTAACGTTCAAGGCCTCCTAATGGCGATGGAATACTCAATTTGCGTCGAGATTCAATACATCGTTCAGCCGACTTGTCCCCAGGGGGATATTGCTGTCTCGGGTACCTCGTGGTCCGTCTCCTGTGAGTCTACATTTTCAAATCGGATGCAAAACTGATAATTAATTGTAATGTTCAGGGCCTCCTAATGACGATGGAACACTCAAATGGCATCGCGATTTAATACATCGTCCTCCAACCGACTTGTCTCCAAGGGAATATTGCTGCCCTGGGCACCTTATGGTCCGTCTCCTGTGAGTCTAGAATTTCGAATCGGACGCAATACTGATGTTAATTGTAACGTTCAGGGCCTCCTAATGACGATGGAAAACTCAAATTGCATCGCGATTCAATACATCGTCCTCCAGCCGACTTGTCTCCAATGGGATATTGCTGCCTCGGGCACCTTATGGTCCGTCTCCTATGAGTCTAGATTTTCGAATCGGACGAAAAACTGAAGATAATTATAACGTTCAGGGATTCCTAATGACGATGGAAATCTCAAATTGCATCGCGATTCAATACATCGTCCTCCAGCCGACTTGTCTCCAAGGGGATATTGCTGCTTCGGGCGCCTTATGGTTAGTCTCCTGTGAGTCTAGATTTTCGAATCCGTTGAGAAACTGATGGTTAATTGTAACCTTTAGGGCATCCTAATGACGATGGAACACTCAATTTGCGTCGAGTTTCAATACATCGTCCTCCAGCCGACTTGTCTCCAAGGGGATATTGCTGCCTCGGGCACCTAATGGTCCGTCTCCTGTGAGTCTAGATTTTCGAATGGGACGCAAAACTGATAGTTAATTGTAACGTTCAGGGCCTCCTAATGGCGATGGAAAATTCAAATTGCATCGCGATTCAATACATCGTCCTCCAGCCGACTTGTCTCCAAGGGGATATTGCTGCTTCGGGCGCCTTATAGTTAGTCTCCTGTGAGTCTAGATTTTCGAATCCGTTGAGAAACTGATGGTTAATTGTAACGTTTAGGGCATCCTAATGACGATGGAACACTCAATTTGCGTCGAGTTTCATTACATCGTCCTCCAGCCGACTTGTCTCGAAGAGGATATTGCTGCCTCAGGCACCTTATGTTCCGTCTCCTGTGAGTCTAGATTTTCGAATCGGACGCAAAACTGATAGTTAATTGTAACGTTCAGTGCTTCCTAATGACGATGGAAAACTCAAGTTGCATCGCGATTTATTACATCGTCCTCTAGCCGACTTGTCTCCAAGGGGATATTGCTGTCTCGGGCACCTTGTGGTCCGTCTCCTGTGAGTCTAGATTTTCGAATCGGACGCAATACTGATGTTAATTGTAACGTTCAGGGCCTCCTAATGACGATGGAACTCTCAAATTGCATTGCGATTCTATACACCGTCCTCCAGCCAACTTGTCTCCAAGGGGATATTGCTGCCTCGGGCACCTTGTGGTTAGTCTCCTGTGAGTCTAGATTTTCGAATAGGACGCAAAACTGATAGTTAATTGTACCGTTCAGGGCCTCCTAATGACTTTGGAAAACTCAAATTGCATCACGAATCAATACACCGTCCTCCAGCCGTCTTGACTCCAAGGGGATATTGCTGCCTCGGGCTCCTTATGGTAAGCCACCTGTGAGTCTAGATTTTAGAATCGGACGCAAAACTGATGGTTAATTGTAACGTTCAAGGCCTCCTAATGACGATGGAACAATCAATTTGCGTCGAGATTCAATACAATCTCCTCCAGCCGACTTGTCTCCAAGGGGATATTGCTGCCTCGGGCACCTTATGGTCCATCTCCTGTGAGTCTAGATTTTCGAATCGGACGCAATACTGATGTTAATTGTAACGTTCAGGGCCTCCTAATGACGATGGAAAACTCAATTTGCATCGCGATTCAATACATCGTCCTCCAGCCGACTTGTCTCCAATGGGATATTGCTGCCTCGGGCACCTTATGGTCCGTCTCCTATAAGTCTAGATTTTCGAATCGGACGCAAAACTGATGTTAATTATAACGTTCAGGGATTCCTAATGACGATGGAAATCTCAAATTGCATCGCGATTCAATACATCGTCCTCCAGCCGACTTGTCTCCAAGGGGATATTGCTGCCTCGGGCACCTTGTGGTTAGTCTCCTGTGAGTCTAGATTTTCGAATCCGTTGAGAAACTGATGGTTAATTGTAACGTTCAGGGCATCCTAATGACGATGGAACACTCAATTTGCGTCGAGATTCAATACATCGTCCTCCAGCCGAATTGTCTCCAAGGAGATATTGCTGCCTCGGGCACCTAATGGTCCGTCTCCTGTGAGTCAAGATTTTCGAATCGGACGCAATACTGATAGTTAATTGTAATGTTCAGGGCCTCCTTATGACGATGGAACACTCAAATGGCATCGCGATTTAATACATCGTCCTCTAGCCGACTTGTCTCCAAGGGATATTGCTGCCTCGGGCACCTAATGGTCCTCCTCTTGTGAGTCTAGATTTTCGAATCGGACGCAAAACTGATAGTTAATTGTAATGTTCAGGGCCTCCTAATGACGATGGAACACTCAAATGGCATCGCGATTTAATACATCGTCCTCCAGCCGACTTGTCTCCAAAAGGATATTGCTGCCTGGGGCACGTTATGGTCCGTCTCCTGTGAGTCTAGATTTTCGAATCGGAAGCAAAACTGATAGTTAATTGTAATGTTCAGGGCCTCCTAATGACGATGGAACACTCAAATGGCAACGCGATTTAATACATCGTCCTCCAGCCGACTTGTCTCCAAGGGGATATTGCTGCCTTGGGCACCTTATGGTCCGTCTCCTGTGAGTCTAGATTTTCGAATCGGACACAAAACTGATAGTTAATTGTAACGTTCAGGGCCTCCAAATGACGATGGAAAACTCAAATTGCATCGCGATTCAATTCATCGTCCTAAAGCCGACTTGACTCCAAGTGGATAATGCTCACACGGGCACCTTATGGTCCGTCTCCTGTGGGTCTAGATTTTCGAATCGGACGAAAAACTGATAGTTAATTGTAACGTTCAGGGCCTCCTAATGACGATGGAAAACTCAAATTGCATCGCGATTCAATATATCGTCCTAAAGCCGACTTGTTTCGAAGGGGATATTGCTGCCTCGGGCACCTTACGGTCCGTCTCCTGTGAGTCTAGATTTTCGAATCGGTCGCAAAACTGATGTTAATTGTAACGTTCAGGGCCTCCTAATGACGATGAAAATCTCAAATTGCATCGCGATTGAATATATCGTCCTCCATCCGACTTGTCACCAAGGGGATATTGCTGCGTCGGGCTCCTTATGATCCGTATCCGGTGAGTCTACATTTTCGAATCCGACGCAAAACTAATAGTTAATTGTAACGTTCAGGGTCTCCTAATGACGATGGAACACTCAAATTGCGTCGTGATTCAATAAACCGTCCTCCAGCCGACTTCTCTCCAATGGTATATTGCTGATTCGGGCACCTTATTGTCCGTCTCCTGTGAGTCAAGGTTTCAGAATCGGACGCAAAACTGATAGTTGATTGTAACGTTCAGGGCCTCCTAATGACGATGGAACACTCAAATTGCATCGCGATTCAATACATCGTCCTCCAGCCGACTTGTCTCCAAGGGTCTATTACTGCCAATGGCACCTTATGGTCGTTCTCCTGTGAGTCTAGATTTTCGAATAGGGCGCAAAACTGATAGTTAATTGTAACGTTCAGGGCCTCCTAATGGCGATGAAAATTCAAATTGCATCGCGATTCAATACATCGTCCTCCAGCCGACTTGTCTCCAAGGGGATATTGCCGCCTCGGGCAATATATGGTCCGTCTCCTGTGAGTCTAGATTTTCGAATCGGACGCAAAACTGATGTTAATTGTAACGTTCGGGGCCTCCTAATGACGATGGAAAACTCAAATTGCATCGCGATTCAATACATCGTCCTCCAGCCGACTTGTCTCCAAGGGGATATTGCTGCCTCGGGTACCTTATGGTCTGTCTCCTGTGAGTCTAGATTTTCGAATCGGACGCAAAACTGATAGATAATTGTAACGTTCAGGGCCTCCTAATGACGTTGGAAAACTCAAATTGCATCGCGAATCAATACATCGTCCTCCAGCCGACTTGACTCCAAGGGGATATTGCTGCCTCGGGCACCTTATGGTCAGCCTCCTGTGAGTCTAAATTTTCGAATCCGATGCAAAACTGATAGATAATTGTAACGTTCAGGGCCTCCTAATGACGATCGAACACTCAAGTTGCGTCGCGATTCAATATATCGCCCTCCAACCGACTTGTTTCCAAGGGTATATTGCTGCCTCGGGCACCTTATGGTCCGTCCCCAGTGAGTCTAGATTTTAGAATCGGACGCAAAACTGATAGTTGATTGTGACGTTCAGGGCCTCCTAATGACGATCGAAAACTCAAATTGCTTCGCGATTCAATACATCGTCCTCCAGCCGACTTGACTCCACGGGGATATTGCTGCCTCGGGCACCTTATGGTTAGTCTCCTGTGAGTCTAGATTTTCGAATCCGATGAGAAACTGATGGTTAATTGTAACGTTCAAGGCATCCTAATGGCGATGGAACACTCAATTTGCGTCGAGATTCAATACATCGTTCAGCCGACTTGTCTCCAAGGGGATATTGCTGTCTCGGGCACCTCGTGGTCCGTCTCCTGTGGGTCTAGATTTTCAAATCGGATGCAAAACTGATAATTAATTGTAATGTTCAGGGCCCCCTAATGACGATGGAAAACTCAAATTGCATCGCGATTCAATACATCGTCCTCCAGCCGACTTGTCTCCAATGGGATATTGCTGCCTCGGGCACCTTATGGTCCGTCTCCTATGAGTCTAGATTTTCGAATCGGACGCAAAACTGATGTTAATTATAACGTTCAGGGATTCCTAATGACGATGGAAATCTCAAATTGCATCGCGATTCAATACATCGTCCTCCAGCCGACTTGTCTCCAAGGGGATATTGCTGCCTCGGGCACCTTATGGTTAGTCTCCTGTGAGTCTAGATTTTTGAATCCGTTGAGAAACTGATGGTTAATTGTAACGTTCAGGGCATCCTAATGACGATGGAACACCCAATTTGCGTCGAGATTCAATACATCGTCCTCCAGCCGACTTGTCTCCAAGGGGATATTGCTGCCTCAGGCACCTAATCGTCCGTCTCCTGTGAGACTAGATTTTCGAATCGGACGCAAAACTGATTGTTAATTGTAATTTTCAGGGCCTCCTAATGACGATGGAACACTCAAATGGCATCGCGATTCAATACACCGTCCTCCAGCCGACTTGTCTCCAAGGGGATATTGCTGCCTCGGGCACCATATGGTCCGTCTCCTGTGAGTCCAGATTTTCGAATCGGACGCAAAACTGATGTTAATCTTAACGTACAGGGCCTCCTAATGACGATGGAAATCTCAAATTGCATCGCGATTCAATACATCGTCCTCCAGCCGACTTGTCTCGAAGGGGATATTGCTGCCTCAGGCACCTTATGTTCCGTCTCCTGTGAGTCTAGATTTTCGAATCGGACGCAAAGCTGATAGTTAATTGTAACGTTCAGAGCCTCCTAATGGCGATGGAAAATTCAAATTGCATCGCGATTCAATACATCGTCCTAAAGCCGACTTGTCTCCAAGGGGATATTGCTGTCTCGGGCACCTTTTGGTCCGTCTCCTGTGAGTCTAGATTTTCGAATCGGATGCAAATCTGATAGTTAATTGCAATGTTCAGGGCCTCCTAATGACGATGGAACACTCAAATAGCATCGCGATTTATTACATCGTCCTAAACACAACTTGTCTCCTAGGGGATATTGCTGCCTCGGGCACTTTATGGTCCGTCTCCTGTGAGTCTAGATTTTCGAGTCGGACGCAAAACTGATGTTAATTGCAACGTTCAGGGCCTCCTAATGACGATGAAAATCTCAAATTGCATCGCGATTCAATACATCGTCCTCCAGCCGACTTGTCTCCAAGGGGATATTGCTGCCTCGGGCACCTTATGGTCCGTCTCCTGTGAGTCTAGATTTTCGAATCGGACACAAAACTGATAGATAATTTTAACGTTCAGGGCCTCCTAATGGCGATGGAAAATTCAAATTGCATCGCGATTCAATACATCGCCCTAAAGCCGACTTGTCTCCAAGGGGATATTGCTGCCTCGGGCACCATATGGTCCGTCTCCTGTGAGTCTAGATTTTCGAATCGGACGCAAAACTGATGTTAATTGTAACGTTCAGGGCCTCCTAATGACGATGGAACTCTCAAATTGCATTGCGATTAAATACACCGTCCTCCAGCCGACTTGTCTCCAAGGGTATATTGCTGCCTCGGCCACCTTATGGTCCGTCTCCTGTGAGTCTAGATTTTCGAATCGGACGCAAAACTGATAGTTAATTGTACCGTTCAGGGCCTCCTAATGACGATGGAAATCTCAAATTGCATCGAGATTCAATACATCGTCCTCTAGCCGACTTGTTTCCAAGGGGATATTGGTGCCTCTGTCACCTTATGGTTCGTCTCCAGTGAGTAGAGATTTCCGAATCGGACGCAAAACTGATAGTTAATTGTAACGTTCAGGGCCTCCTAATGACCATGGAAAACTCAAATTGCATCGCGAATCAATACACCGTCCTCCAGCCGTCTTGACTCCAAGGGGATATTGCTGCCTTGGGCACATTATGGTCAGCCACCTTGAGTCTAGATTTTCGAATCCGATTCAAAACTAATGGTTAATTGTAACGTTCAGCGCCTCCTAATGACGATGGAACACTCATATTGCGTCGCGATTCAATAAATCGTCCTCCAGCCGACTTGTCTCCAATGGGATATTGCTGCCTCGGGCACCTTATGGTCCGTCTCCTATGAGTCTAGATTTTCGAATCGGACGCAAAACTGATGTTAATTAAAACGTTCAGGGATTCCTAATGACGATGGAAATCTCAAATTGCATCGCGATTCTATACATCGTCCTCCAGCCGACTTGTCTCCAAGGGGATATTGCTGCCTCGGGCACCTTATGGTTAGTCTCCTGTGAGTCTAGATTTTCGAATCGGACGCAAAACTGATAGTTAATTGTAATGTTCAGGGCCTCCTAATGACGATGGAACACTCAAATGGTATCGCGATTCAATACATCGTCCTCCAGCCGACTTGTCTCCAAGGGGATATTGCTGCCTCGGGCACCTTATGGTTAGTCTCCTGTGAGTCTAGATTTTCGAATCCGATTAGATACTGATGGTTAATTGTAACGTTCAAGGCCTCGTAATGACGATGGAACACTCAATTTGCGTCGAGATTCAGTACATCGTTCGCCAGCCGACTTGTCTCCAAGGGGATATTGCTGTCTCGGGCACCTTATGGTCCGTCTCCTGTGAGTCTAGATTTTCGAATCGGACGCAAAACTGATAGTTAATTAAAACGTTCAGGGCCTCCTAATGGCGATGGAAAATTCAAATTGCATCGCGATTCAATACATCGTCCTCCAGCCGACATGTCTCCAAGGGGATATTGCTGCCTCGGGCACATTATGGTCCGCCTCTTGTGAGTCTAGATTTTCGAATCGGACGCAAAACTGATAGTTAATTGTAATGTTCAGGGCCTCCTAATGACGATGGAACACTCAAATGGTATCGCGATTCAATACATCGTCCTCCAGCCGACTTGTCTCCAAGGGGATATTGCTGCCTCGGGCACCTTATGGTTAGTCTCCTGTGAGTCTAGATTTTCGAATCCGATGAGAAACTGATGGTTAATTGTAACGTTCAAGGCCTCCTAATGACGATGGAACACTCAATTTGCGTCGAGATTCAGTACATCGTTCGCCAGCCGACTTGTCTCCAAGGGGATATTGCTGTCTCGGGCACCTCGTGGTCCGTTTCCTGTGAGTCTAGATTTTCAAATCGGATGCAAAACTGATAATTAATAGTAATGTTCAGGGCCTCCTAATGACGATGGAACACTCAAATAGCATCGCGATTTAATACATCGTCCTCCAGCCGACTTGTCTCCAAGGGGATATTGCTGCCTCGGGCACCTTATGGTTAGTCTCCTGTGAGTCTAGATTTTTGAATCCGTTGAGAAACTGATGGTTAATTGTAACGTTCAGGGCATCCTAATGACGATGGAACACCCAATTTGCGTCGAGATTCAATACATCGTCCTCCAGCCGACTTGTCTCCAAGGGGATATTGCTGCCTCAGGCACCTAATCGTCCGTCTCCTGTGAGACTAGATTTTCGAATCGGACGCAAAACTGATTGTTAATTGTAATTTTCAGGGCCTCCTAATGACGATGGAACACTCAAATGGCATCGCGATTCAATACACCGTCCTCCAGCCGACTTGTCTCCAAGGGGATATTGCTGCCTCGGGCACCATATGGTCCGTCTCCTGTGAGTCCAGATTTTCGAATCGGACGCAAAACTGATGTTAATCTTAACGTACAGGGCCTCCTAATGACGATGGAAATCTCAAATTGCATCGCGATTCAATACATCGTCCTCCAGCCGACTTGTCTCGAAGGGGATATTGCTGCCTCAGGCACCTTATGTTCCGTCTCCTGTGAGTCTAGATTTTCGAATCGGACGCAAAGCTGATAGTTAATTGTAACGTTCAGAGCCTCCTAATGGCGATGGAAAATTCAAATTGCATCGCGATTCAATACATCGTCCTAAAGCCGACTTGTCTCCAAGGGGATATTGCTGTCTCGGGCACCTTTTGGTCCGTCTCCTGTGAGTCTAGATTTTCGAATCGGATGCAAATCTGATAGTTAATTGTAATGTTCAGGGCCTCCTAATGACGATGGAACACTCAAATAGCATCGCGATTTATTACATCGTCCTAAACACAACTTGTCTCCTAGGGGATATTGCTGCCTCGGGCACTTTATGGTCCGTCTCCTGTGAGTCTAGATTTTCGAGTCGGACGCAAAACTGATGTTAATTGCAACGTTCAGGGCCTCCTAATGACGATGAAAATCTCAAATTGCATCGCGATTCAATACATCGTCCTCCAGCCGACTTGTCTCCAAGGGGATATTGCTGCCTCGGGCACCTTATGGTCCGTCTCCTGTGAGTCTAGATTTTCGAATCGGACACAAAACTGATAGATAATTTTAACGTTCAGGGCCTCCTAATGGCGATGGAAAATTCAAATTGCATCGCGATTCAATACATCGCCCTAAAGCCGACTTGTCTCCAAGGGGATATTGCTGCCTCGGGCACCATATGGTCCGTCTCCTGTGAGTCTAGATTTTCGAATCGGACGCAAAACTGATGTTAATTGTAACGTTCAGGGCCTCCTAATGACGATGGAACTCTCAAATTGCATTGCGATTAAATACACCGTCCTCCAGCCGACTTGTCTCCAAGGGTATATTGCTGCCTCGGCCACCTTATGGTCCGTCTCCTGTGAGTCTAGATTTTCGAATCGGACGCAAAACTGATAGTTAATTGTACCGTTCAGGGCCTCCTAATGACGATGGAAATCTCAAATTGCATCGAGATTCAATACATCGTCCTCTAGCCGACTTGTTTCCAAGGGGATATTGGTGCCTCTGTCACCTTATGGTTCGTCTCCAGTGAGTAGAGATTTCCGAATCGGACGCAAAACTGATAGTTAATTGTAACGTTCAGGGCCTCCTAATGACCATGGAAAACTCAAATTGCATCGCGAATCAATACACCGTCCTCCAGCCGTCTTGACTCCAAGGGGATATTGCTGCCTTGGGCACATTATGGTCAGCCACCTTGAGTCTAGATTTTCGAATCCGATTCAAAACTAATGGTTAATTGTAACGTTCAGCGCCTCCTAATGACGATGGAACACTCATATTGCGTCGCGATTCAATAAATCGTCCTCCAGCCGACTTGTCTCCAATGGGATATTGCTGCCTCGGGCACCTTATGGTCCGTCTCCTATGAGTCTAGATTTTCGAATCGGACGCAAAACTGATGTTAATTAAAACGTTCAGGGATTCCTAATGACGATGGAAATCTCAAATTGCATCGCGATTCTATACATCGTCCTCCAGCCGACTTGTCTCCAAGGGGATATTGCTGCGTCGGGCACCTTATGGTTAGTCTCCTGTGAGTCTAGATTTTCGAATCGGACGCAAAACTGATAGTTAATTGTAATGTTCAGGGCCTCCTAATGACGATGGAACACTCAAATGGTATCGCGATTCAATACATCGTCCTCCAGCCGACTTGTCTCCAAGGGGATATTGCTGCCTCGGGCACCTTATGGTTAGTCTCCTGTGAGTCTAGATTTTCGAATCCGATTAGATACTGATGGTTAATTGTAACGTTCAAGGCCTCGTAATGACGATGGAACACTCAATTTGCGTCGAGATTCAGTACATCGTTCGCCAGCCGACTTGTCTCCAAGGGGATATTGCTGTCTCGGGCACCTTATGGTCCGTCTCCTGTGAGTCTAGATTTTCGAATCGGACGCAAAACTGATAGTTAATTAAAACGTTCAGGGCCTCCTAATGGCGATGGAAAATTCAAATTGCATCGCGATTCAATACATCGTCCTCCAGCCGACATGTCTCCAAGGGGATATTGCTGCCTCGGGCACATTATGGTCCGCCTCTTGTGAGTCTAGATTTTCGAATCGGACGCAAAACTGATAGTTAATTGTAATGTTCAGGGCCTCCTAATGACGATGGAACACTCAAATGGTATCGCGATTCAATACATCGTCCTCCAGCCGACTTGTCTCCAAGGGGATATTGCTGCCTCGGGCACCTTATGGTTAGTCTCCTGTGAGTCTAGATTTTCGAATCCGATGAGAAACTGATGGTTAATTGTAACGTTCAAGGCCTCCTAATGACGATGGAACACTCAATTTGCGTCGAGATTCAGTACATCGTTCGCCAGCCGACTTGTCTCCAAGGGGATATTGCTGTCTCGGGCACCTCGTGGTCCGTTTCCTGTGAGTCTAGATTTTCAAATCGGATGCAAAACTGATAATTAATAGTAATGTTCAGGGCCTCCTAATGACGATGGAACACTCAAATAGCATCGCGATTTAATACATCGTCCTCCAGCCGACTTGTCTCCAAGGGGATATTGCTGCCTCGGGCACCTTATGGTCCGTCTCCTGTGAGTCTAGATTTTCGAATCGGACGCAATACTGATGTTAATTGTAACGTTCAGAGCCTCCTAATGACGATGGAAAACTCAAATTGCATCGCGATTCAATACATCGTCCTCCAGCCGACTTGTCTCCAATGGGATATTGCTGCCTCGGGCACCTTATGGTCCGTCTCCTATGAGTCTAGATTTTCGAATCGGAAGCAAAACTGATGTTAATTATAACGTTCAGGGATTCCTAATGACGATGGATATCTCAAATTGCATCGCGATTCAATACATCGTCCTCCAGCCGACTTGTCTCCAAGGGGATATTGCTGCCTCGGACACCTTATGGTTAGTCTCCTGTGAGTCTAGATTTTCGAATCCGTTGAGAAACTGATGGTTAATTGTAACGTTCAGGGCATCCTAATGACGATGGAAATCTCAAATTGCATCGCGATTCAATACATCGTCCTCCAGCCGACTTGTCTCCAAGGGGATATTGCTGCCTCGGGCACCTTATGGTTAGTCTCCTGTGAGTCTAGATTTTCGAATCGGACGCAAAACTGATAGTTAATTGTAATGTTCAGGGCCTCCTAATGACGATGGAACACTCAAATGGTATCGCGATTCAATACATCGTCCTCCAGCCGACTTGTCTCCAAGGGGATATTGCTGCCTCGGGCACCTTATGGTTAGTCTCCTGTGAGTCTAGATTTTCGACTCCGATGAGATACTGATGGTTAATTGTAACGTTCAAGGCCTCCTAATGACGATGGAACACTCAATTTGCGTCGAGATTCAGTACATCGTTCGCCAGCCGACTTGTCTCCAAGGGGATATTGCTGCCTCGGGTACCTTATGGTCCGTCTCCTGTGAGTCTAGATTTTCGAATCGGACGCAAAACTGATAGTTAATTAAAACGTTCATGGCCTCCTAATGGCGATGGAAAATTCAAATTGCATCGCGATTCAATACATCGTCCTCCAGCCGACATGTCTCCAAGGGGATATTGGTGCCACTGTCACCTGATGGTTCGTCTCCAGTGAGTAGAGATTTTCGAATCGGACGCAAAACTGATAGTTAATTGTAACGTTCAGGGCCTCCTAATGACTTTGGAAAACTCAAATTGCATCGCGAATCAATACACCGTCCTCCAGCCGACTTGACTCCAAGGGGATATTGCTGCCTCGGGCACCTTATGGTTAGTCTCCTGTGAGTCTAGATTTTCGAATCCGATGCAAAACTAATGGTTAATTGTAACATTCAGGGCCTCCTAATGACGATGGAACACTCAAATTGCATCGCGATTCAATACATCGTCCTCCAGCCGACTTGTTTCCAAGGGTATATTGCTGCCTCGGGCACCTTATGGTTAGTTTCCTGTGAGTCTAGATTTTCGAATCCGATGAGAAACTGATGGTTAATTGTAACGTTCAAGGTCTCCTAATGGCGATGGAACACTCAATTTGCGTCGAGATTCAATACATCGTTCAGCCGACTTGTCCCCAGGGGGATATTGCTGTCTCGGGTACCTCGTGGTCCGTCTCCTGTGAGTCTACATTTTCAAATCGGATGCAAAACTGATAATTAATTGTAATGTTCAGGGCCTCCTAATGACGATGGAACACTCAAGTAGCATCGCGATTTAATACATCGTCCTCCAGCCGACTTGTCTCCAAGGGGATATTGCTGCCCCGGGCACCTTATGGTCCGTCTCCTGTGAGTCTAGAATTTCGAATCGGACGCAATACTGATGTTAATTGTAACGTTCAGGGCCTCCTAATGACGATGGAAAACTCAAATTGCATCGCGATTCAATACATCGTCCTCCAGCCGACTTGTCTCCAAGGGGATATTGCTGCTTCGGGCGCCTTATGGTTAGTCTCCTGTGAGTCTAGATTTTCGAATCCGTTGAGAAACTGATGGTTAATTGTAACGTTTAGGGCATCCTAATGACGATGGAACACTCAATTTGCGTCGAGTTTCAATACATCGTCCTCCAGCCGACTTGTCTCCAAGGGGATATTGCTGCCTCGGGCACCTAATGGTCCGTCTCCTGTGAGTCTAGATTTTCGAATCGGACGCAAAACTGATAGTTAATTGTAACGTTCAGGGCCTCCTAATGGCGATGGAAAATTCAAATTGCATCGCGATTCAATACATCGTCCTCCAGCCGACTTGTCTCCAAGGGGATATTGGTGCCTCGGGCACCTTATGGTCCGTCTCCTGTGAGTCCAGATTTTCGAATCGGACGCAAAACTGATGTTAATCGTTACGTACAGTGCCTCCTAATGACGATGGAAATCTCAAATTGCATCGCGATTCAATAATCGTCCTCCAGCCGACTTGTCTCGAAGAGGATATTGCTGCCTCAGGCACCTTATGTTCCGTCTCCTGTGAGTCTAGATTTTCGAATCGGACGCAAAGCTGATAGTTAATTGTAACGTTCAGAGCCTCCTAATGGCGATGGAAAATTCAAATTGAATCGCGATTCAATACATCGTCCTAAAGCCGACTTGTCTCCAAGGGGATATTGCTGTCTCGGGCACCTTGTGGTCCGTCTCCTGTGAGTCTAGATTTTCGAATCGGACGCAATACTGATGTTAATTGTAACGTTCAGGGCCTCCTAATGACGATGGAACTCTGAAATTGCATTGCGATTCTATACACCGTCCTCCAGCCAACTTGTCTCCAAGGGTATATTGCTGCCTCGGGCACCTTATGGTCCGTCTCCTGTGAGTCTAGATTTTCGAATAGGACGCAAAGCTGATAGTTAATTGTACCGTTCAGGGCCTCCTAATGACTTTGGAAAACTCAAATTGCATCGCGAATCAATACACCGTCCTCCAGCCGTCTTGACTCCAAGGGGATATTGCTGCCTCGGGCACCTTATGGTAAGCCACCTGTGAGTCTAGATTTTAGAATCGGACGCAAAACTGATAGTTGATTGTAACGTTCAGGGCCTCCTAATGACGATGGAAAACTCAAATTGCATCGCGATTCAATACATCGTCCTCCAGCCGACTTGTCTCCAAGGGGATATTGCTGCCTCGGGCACCTTATGGTTAGTCTCCTGTGAGTCTAGATTTTCGAATCCGAAGAGAAACTGATGGTTAATTGTAACGTTCAAGGCCTCCTAATGACGATGGAACAATCAATTTGCGTCGAGATTCAATACATCGTCCTCCAGCCGACTTGTCTCCAAGGGGATATTGCTGCCTCGGGCACCTTATGGTCCATCTCCTGTGAGTCTAGATTTTCGAATCGGACGCAATACTGATGTTAATTGTAACGTTCAGGGCCTCCTAATGACGATGGAAAACTCAATTTGCATCGCGATTCAATACATCGTCCTCCAGCCGACTTGTCTCCAATGGGATATTGCTGCCTCGGGCACCTTATGGTCCGTCTCCTATAAGTCTAGATTTTCGAATCGGACGCAGAACTGATGTTAATTATAACGTTCAGGTATTCCTAATGACGATGGAAATCTCAAATTGCATCGCGATTCAATACATCGTCCTCCAGCCGACTTGTCTCCAAGGGGATATTGCTGCCTCGGGCACCTTGTGGTTAGTCTCCTGTGAGTCTAGATTTTCGAATCCGTTGAGAAACTGATGGTTAATTGTAACGTTCAGGGCATCCTAATGACGATGGAACACTCAATTTGCGTCGAGATTCAATACATCGTCCTCCAGCCGAATTGTCTCCAAGGAGATATTGCTGCCTCGGGCACCTAATGGTCCGTCTCCTGTGAGTCAAGATTTTCGAATCGGACGCAAAACTGATAGTTAATTGTAATGTTCAGGGCCTCCTTATGACGATGGAACACTCAAATGGCATCGCGATTTAATACATCGTACTCTAGCCGACTTGTCTCCAAGGGATATTGCTGCCTCGGGCACCTAATGGTCCTCCTCTTGTGAGTCTAGATTTTCGAATCGGACGCAAAACTGATAGTTAATTGTAATGTTCAGGGCCTCCTAATGACGATGGAACACTCAAATGGCATCGCGATTTAATACATCGTCCTCCAGCCGACTTGTCTCCAAGGCGATATTGCTGCCTCGGACACCTTATGGTCCGTCTCCTGTGAGTCTAGATTTTCGAATCGGACGCAAAACTAATAGTTAATTGTAACGTTCAGGGCCTCCTAATGGCGATGGAAAATTGAAATTGAATCGCGATTTAATACATCGTCCTAAAGCCGATTTGTCTCCAAGGGGATATTGCTGCCTCGGGCAGCTTATGGTCCGTTTCCTGTGAGTCTAGATTTTCGAATCGGACACAAAACTGATGTTAATTGTAACGTTCGGCTAACTTATGGTTAGTTTCCTGTGAGTCTAGATATTCGAATCCGATGAGAAACTGATGGTTAACTGTAACGTTCAGGGCCTCCTAATTATTATTATTATTATTAAGCATTACAATCCATGAAGGCTTTTTGCTGCAGAATGAACAATGTTGAACCACTTTGCTCTGTCTTTACAAGTAATTTGCCACTGTCTGTCATGTCCTAGTTTTCTGAGATCGTCTTGAATATTGTCCAAGTATCTCATGCGTGGGCGTCCAAGAGGTCGTCTTCCGGTGGGAATCTCTTCAGTCACTTTCTTGATGGTCCTGTTTGGTGGTGCTCTGATGACATGCCCTATCCATTTCAGTCTTTTGGCTTTAATTTTGGCCACTATATCGGAGTCTTTATATAATTTGTAAATTTCATTGTTATTTAGCAATCTCCATTCATCACTGATCCTATCTCTTATGGGTCCAAATATTTTTCTCAAAATTTTTCGTTCAAATACTCTTAATCTGTTTTCCTCTTTTTTTGTGAGAGTCCAGGTTTCAGATCCATAGGTGAGTACTGGTATAATCAATGATTTGTATACTTGTAGTTTGGTGTTCCTAGATATTAACTTGCTTTTGAAAACTGTCAAGAGACTATAGTAGCATTTGTTAGCCTTCTGAATTCGTGATTCTATTTCAATTTTTATGGAGTTGTCAGAGGTTACTATTGTACCAAGGTAATTAAATTCATTTGTCTTTGTGAAAGCTGTGTTATTAATTTGCAGTACATTATTATTTGATGGATAGCGGGATAAGATAAAGTACATTGTTTTGTCTGTATTCAGCTGGAGGCCTGTGCCATTTGTGGCTTTAATTAATTGTGCTGTAAGAAGCTTCAAATCATTCTCACTGTCAGATAATAATGCAATGTCATCAGCGTATGCTACAATGTTAATTTTGCTTTCCAGTTGTGCTCCAATTTGTAGTAGCTTTACTTTTTGGATTATTCTATTGATTACTATGTTAAAGAGAACTGGTGAGAGTGAATCCCCTTGTTTGACTCCAGTTTTAACCTCAAAGTCTTCAGAAAGTTTGCCAGCTACTTTTATTTTGTATTTTGAGTTTAAAGTGCAAGCTTTTATTAAATTTATCAATTTGTTAGGGATGCCAATCTGCCTCATGCACTTCCATAAATATTAGGGCCTCCTAATGACGATGAAAAACTCAATTTGCGTCGAGATTCAATACATCGTCCTCCAGCCGACTTGTCTCCAAGGGGACATTGCTGCCTCGGCACCTTATGGTCCGTCTCCTGTGAATCTAGATTTTCGATTGTCGAATGGAAAACTCAATTTGCGTCGAGATTCAATACATCGTCCTCCAGCCGACTTGTCTCCATGGGGACATTGCTGCCTCCGGCACCTTATGGTCCGTCTCCTGTGAATCTAGATTTTCGAATCGGACGCAAAACTGATAGTTAATTGTAATGTTCAGGGCCTCCTAATGTCGATGGAACACTCAAATTGCATCGCGATTTAATACATCGTCCTCCAGCCGACTTTTCTCCAAGGGGATATTGCTGCCTCGGGCACCTTATGGTCCGTCTCCTGTGAGACTAGATTTTCGAATCGGACGCGAAACTGATAGTTAATTGTAATGTTCAGGGCCTCCTAATGACGATGGAACACTCAAATGGCATCGCGATTTAATACATCGTCCTCCAGCCGACTTGTCTCCAAGGGGATATTGCTGCCTCGGGCACCTTATGGTCCGTCTCCTGTGAGTCTAGATTTTCCAATCGGACGCAAAACTGATAGTTAATTGTAACGTTCAGGGCCTCCTAATGGCGATGGAAAATTCAAATTGCATCGCGATTGAATACATCGTCCTATAGCCGACTTGTTTCCGAGGGGATATTGCTGCCTCGGGCACCTTATGGTCCGTCTCCTGTGAGTCTAGATTTTCGAATCGGACACAAAACTGATAGTTAATTGTAACGTTCAGGGCTTTCTGATGGCGATGGAAAATTCAAATTGCATCGCGATTCAATACATAATCATTAAGCCGACTTGTCTCCAAGGGGATATTGCTGCCTCGGGCACCTTATGGTCCGTCTCCTGTGAGTCTAGATTTTCGAATCGGACACAAAACTGATAGTTAATTGTAACGTTCAGGGCTTTCTGATGGCGATGGAAAATTCAAATTGCATCGCGATTCAATACATAATCATTAAGCCGACTTGTCTCCAAGGGGATATTGCTGCCTCGGGCACCTTATGGTCCGTCTCCTGTGAGCCTAGTTTTTGAATCGGACGCAAAACTGATGTTAATTGTTACGTTCAGGGCCTCCTAATGACGATGGAGATCTCAAATAGCATCGCGATTCAATACAACGTCCTCCAGCCGACATGTCTCCAAAGGGATACTGCTGCCTCGGGCACCATATGGTTAGTCTCCTGTGAGTATAGATTTTCGAATCCGATGAGAAACAGATAGTTAATTGTAACGTTCAGGGACTCCTAATGACGAAGGAACACTCAAATTGCGTCGCGATTCGATAAATCTTCCTCCAGGCGACTTATCTCCAAGTTGATATTGCTGTCTCGGGCACCTTGTGGTCCGTCTCCTGTGAGTTTAGATTTTCCAATCCGACGCAAAACTGATAGTTAATTGTAACGTTCAGGGCCTCCTAATGACGATGGAACACTCAAATGGCATCGCGATTTAATACATCGTCCTCCAGCCGACTTGTCTCCAAAAGGATATTGCTGCCTGGGGCACCTTATGGTCCGTCTCCTGTGAGTCTAGATTTTCGAATCGGAAGCAAAACTGATAGTTAATTATAATGTTCAGGGCCTCCTAATGACGATGGAACACACAAATGGCATCGCGATTCTATACATCGTCCTCCAGCCGACTTGTCTCCAAGGGGATATTGCTTCCTCGGGAACCTTATGGTCCGTCTCCTGTGAGTCTAGATTTTTAATCCGACGCAATACTGATGGTTAATTGTAACGTTCAGGGCCTCCTAATGACGATGGAAAACTCAAATTGCATCACGATTCAATACATCGTCCTCCAGCCGACTTGTCTCCAAGGGGATATTGCTGCCTCGGGCACCTTATGGTCCGTCTCCTGTGAGTCTAGATTTTCGAATCCGACGCAAAACTGATGGTTAATTGTAACGTTCAGTGCCTCCTAATGACGATGGAGCACTCAAATTGAGTCGCTATTCAATACATCGTCCTCCAGCCGACTTGACTCCAAGGGGATATTGCTGCCTCGGGCACCTTATGGTCCGTCTCCTGTGAGTGTAGATTTTCGAATCGGACGGAAAACTGATAGTTAATTGTAACGATCAGGGCCTCCTAATGACGATGGAACACTCAAATTGCATCGCGATTTAATACATCGTCCTCCAGCCGACTTGTCTCCAAGGGGATATTGCTGCCTCGGGCACTTTATGGCCCGTCTCCTGTGAGTCTAGAATTTCGAATCGGACGCAAAACTGATAGTTAATTGTAACGTTCAGGGCCTCCTAATGACGCTGGAAAATTCAAATTGCATCGCGATTCAATACATCGTCCTCCAGACGACTTGTCTCCAAGGGGATATTGCTGCCTCGGGCACCTTATGGTTAGTCTCCTGTGAGTCTAGATTTTCGAATCCGATGAGAAACTGATGGTTAATTGTAACGTTCAGGGTCTCCTAATGACGATGGAACACTCAATTTACGTCGAGATTCAATACATCGTCCTCCAGCCGACTTGTCATCAAGGGGATATTGCTGTCTCTGGCACCTTGTGGTCCGTCTCCTGTGAGTCTAGATTTTCGAATCGGATGCAAAACTGATAGTTAATTGTAATGTTCAGGGCCTCCTAATGACGATGGAACACTCAAACAGCATCGCGATTTAATACATCGTCCTCCAGCCGACTTGTCTGCAAGGGGATATTGGTGAATCGGGCACCTTATGGTCCGTCTCCTGTGAGTCTAGATTTTCGAATCGGACGCAAAACTGATAGTTAATTGTAACGTTCAGGGCCTCCTAATGACGATGGAAATCTCAAATTGCATCGCGATTCAAAACATCGTCCTCCAGCCGACTTGTCTCCAAGGGGATATTGCTGCCTCGTGCACCTTATAGTCCGTCCCCTGTGAGTCTAGAATTTCGAATCGGACGCAAAACTGATAGTTAATTGTAACGTTCAGGGCCTCCTAACGACGATGGAAAACTCAAATTGCATCGCGATTCAATACATCGTCCTCCAGCCGACTTGACTCCAAGGGGATATAACTGCCTCGGGCACCTTTTGGTCCGTCTCCAGTGAATAGAGATTTTCGAATCAGACGCGAAACTGATAGTTAATTGTAACATTCGGGGCCTCCTAATGACGTTGGAAAACTCAAATTGCATCGCGAATCAATACATCGTCCTCCAGCCGACTTGTCTCCAAGGGGATATTGCTGCCTTGGGCACCTTATGGTCCGTCTCCTGTGAGTCTAGATTTTCGAATCGGACACAAAACTGATAGTTAATTGTAACGTTCAGGGCCTCCAAATGACGATGGAAAACTCAAAGTGCATCGCGATTCAAATCATCGTCCTAAAGCCGACTTGACTCCAAGTGGATATTGCTCACACGGGCACCTTATGGTCCGTCTCCTGTGGGTCTAGATTTTCGAATCGGACGAAAAACTGATAGTTAATTGTAACGTTCAGGGCCTCCTAATGACGATGGAAAACTCAAATTGCATCGCGATTCAATATATCGTCCTAAAGCCGACTTGTTTCGAAGGGGATATTGCTGCCTCGGGCACCTTATGGTCCGTCTCCTGTGAGTCTAGATTTTCGAATCGGACGCAAAACTGATAGTTAATTGTAACGTTCAGGGCCTCCTAATGGCGATGGAAAATTCAAATTGCATCGCGATTCAATACGTCGTCCTAAAGCCGACTTGTCTCCAAGGGGATATTGCTGCCTCGGGCACCTTATGGTCCGTCTCCTGTGGGTCTAGATTTTCGAATTGGACGAAAACTGATAGTTAATTGTAACGTTCAGGGCCTCCTAATGAAGATGGAAAACTCAAATTGCATCGCGATTCAATACATCGTCCTAAAGCCGACTTGACTCCAAGTGGATATTGCTGCCTCGGGCACCTTATGGTCCGTCTCCTGTTAGTCTAGATTTTAGAATCCGACGCAAAACTGATAGTTAATTGTAACGTTCAGGGCCTCCTAATGGCGATGGAAAATTCAAACTGCATCGCGATTCAATACGTCGTCCTAAAGCCGACTTGTCTCCAAGGGGATATTGCTGCCTCGGGCACCTTATGGTCCGTCTCCTGTGAGTCTAGATTTTAGAATCGGACGCAAAACTGATAGTTAATTGTAACGTTCAGGGCCTCCTAATGACGATGGAAAACTCAAATTGCATCGCGATTCAATACATCGTCCTAAAGCCGACTTGACTCCAAGTGGATATTGCTGCCTCGGGCACCTTATGGTCCGTCTCCTGTGTATCTAGATTTTCGAATCAGACGCAAAACTGATAGTTAATTGTAATGTTCAGGGACTCCTAATGATTATGGAAATCTCAAATTGCATCGCGATTCAATACATCGCCCTCCAGCCGTCTTGTCTCCAAGTGGATTTTGCTGCCTCGGGCACCTTATTTTTAGTCTCCTGTGAGTATAGATTTTCGAATCCGATGAGAAACTGATAGTTAATTGTAACGTTCAGAGCCTCCTAATGACGATGGAAAACTCAAATTGCATCGCGATTCAATACATCGCCCTCCAGCCGTCTTGTCTCCAAGGGGATATTGCTGCCTCGGGCACCTTATGTTCCGTCTCCTGTGAGTCTAGATTTTCGAATTGGACGTAAAACTGATGTTAATTGTAACGTTCAGGGCCTCCTAATGACGATGGAAATCTCAAATTGCATCGCGATTCAATACATCGTCCTCCAGCCGACTTGTCTCCAAGGCGATATTGCTGCCTCGGACACCTTATGGTCCGTCTCCTGTGAGTCTAGATTTTCGAATCGGACGCAAAACTAATAGTTAATTGTAACGTTCAGGGCCTCCTAATGGCGATGGAAAATTGAAATTGAATCGCGATTTAATACATCGTCCTAAAGCCGATTTGTCTCCAAGGGGATATTGCTGCCTCGGGCAGCTTATGGTCCGTTTCCTGTGAGTCTAGATTTTCGAATCGGACACAAAACTGATGTTAATTGTAACGTTCGGCTAACTTATGGTTAGTTTCCTGTGAGTCTAGATATTCGAATCCGATGAGAAACTGATGGTTAACTGTAACGTTCAGGGCCTCCTAATTATTATTATTATTATTAAGCATTACAATCCATGAAGGCTTTTTGCTGCAGAATGAACAATGTTGAACCACTTTGCTCTGTCTTTACAAGTAATTTGCCACTGTCTGTCATGTCCTAGTTTTCTGAGATCGTCTTGAATATTGTCCAAGTATCTCATGCGTGGGCGTCCAAGAGGTCGTCTTCCGGTGGGAATCTCTTCAGTCACTTTCTTGATGGTCCTGTTTGGTGGTGCTCTGATGACATGCCCTATCCATTTCAGTCTTTTGGCTTTAATTTTGGCCACTATATCGGAGTCTTTATATAATTTGTAAATTTCATTGTTATTTAGCAATCTCCATTCATCACTGATCCTATCTCTTATGGGTCCAAATATTTTTCTCAAAATTTTTCGTTCAAATACTCTTAATCTGTTTTCCTCTTTTTTTGTGAGAGTCCAGGTTTCAGATCCATAGGTGAGTACTGGTATAATCAATGATTTGTATACTTGTAGTTTGGTGTTCCTAGATATTAACTTGCTTTTGAAAACTGTCAAGAGACTATAGTAGCATTTGTTAGCCTTCTGAATTCGTGATTCTATTTCAATTTTTATGGAGTTGTCAGAGGTTACTATTGTACCAAGGTAATTAAATTCATTTGTCTTTGTGAAAGCTGTGTTATTAATTTGCAGTACATTATTATTTGATGGATAGCGGGATAAGATAAAGTACATTGTTTTGTCTGTATTCAGCTGGAGGCCTGTGCCATTTGTGGCTTTAATTAATTGTGCTGTAAGAAGCTTCAAATCATTCTCACTGTCAGATAATAATGCAATGTCATCAGCGTATGCTACAATGTTAATTTTGCTTTCCAGTTGTGCTCCAATTTGTAGTAGCTTTACTTTTTGGATTATTCTATTGATTACTATGTTAAAGAGAACTGGTGAGAGTGAATCCCCTTGTTTGACTCCAGTTTTAACCTCAAAGTCTTCAGAAAGTTTGCCAGCTACTTTTATTTTGTATTTTGAGTTTAAAGTGCAAGCTTTTATTAAATTTATCAATTTGTTAGGGATGCCAATCTGCCTCATGCACTTCCATAAATATTAGGGCCTCCTAATGACGATGAAAAACTCAATTTGCGTCGAGATTCAATACATCGTCCTCCAGCCGACTTGTCTCCAAGGGGACATTGCTGCCTCGGCACCTTATGGTCCGTCTCCTGTGAATCTAGATTTTCGATTGTCGAATGGAAAACTCAATTTGCGTCGAGATTCAATACATCGTCCTCCAGCCGACTTGTCTCCATGGGGACATTGCTGCCTCCGGCACCTTATGGTCCGTCTCCTGTGAATCTAGATTTTCGAATCGGACGCAAAACTGATAGTTAATTGTAATGTTCAGGGCCTCCTAATGTCGATGGAACACTCAAATTGCATCGCGATTTAATACATCGTCCTCCAGCCGACTTTTCTCCAAGGGGATATTGCTGCCTCGGGCACCTTATGGTCCGTCTCCTGTGAGTCTAGATTTTCGAATCGGACGCGAAACTGATAGTTAATTGTAATGTTCAGGGCCTCCTAATGACGATGGAACACTCAAATGGCATCGCGATTTAATACATCGTCCTCCAGCCGACTTGTCTCCAAGGGGATATTGCTGCCTCGGGCACCTTATGGTCCGTCTCCTGTGAGTCTAGATTTTCCAATCGGACGCAAAACTGATAGTTAATTGTAACGTTCAGGGCCTCCTAATGGCGATGGAAAATTCAAATTGCATCGCGATTGAATACATCGTCCTATAGCCGACTTGTTTCCGAGGGGATATTGCTGCCTCGGGCACCTTATGGTCCGTCTCCTGTGAGTCTAGATTTTCGAATCGGACACAAAACTGATAGTTAATTGTAACGTTCAGGGCTTTCTGATGGCGATGGAAAATTCAAATTGCATCGCGATTCAATACATAATCATTAAGCCGACTTGTCTCCAAGGGGATATTGCTGCCTCGGGCACCTTATGGTCCGTCTCCTGTGAGCCTAGTTTTTGAATCGGACGCAAAACTGATGTTAATTGTTACGTTCAGGGCCTCCTAATGACGATGGAGATCTCAAATAGCATCGCGATTCAATACAACGTCCTCCAGCCGACATGTCTCCAAAGGGATACTGCTGCCTCGGGCACCATATGGTTAGTCTCCTGTGAGTATAGATTTTCGAATCCGATGAGAAACAGATAGTTAATTGTAACGTTCAGGGACTCCTAATGACGAAGGAACACTCAAATTGCGTCGCGATTCGATAAATCTTCCTCCAGGCGACTTATCTCCAAGTTGATATTGCTGTCTCGGGCACCTTGTGGTCCGTCTCCTGTGAGTTTAGATTTTCCAATCCGACGCAAAACTGATAGTTAATTGTAACGTTCAGGGCCTCCTAATGACGATGGAACACTCAAATGGCATCGCGATTTAATACATCGTCCTCCAGCCGACTTGTCTCCAAAAGGATATTGCTGCCTGGGGCACCTTATGGTCCGTCTCCTGTGAGTCTAGATTTTCGAATCGGAAGCAAAACTGATAGTTAATTATAATGTTCAGGGCCTCCTAATGACGATGGAACACACAAATGGCATCGCGATTCTATACATCGTCCTCCAGCCGACTTGTCTCCAAGGGGATATTGCTTCCTCGGGAACCTTATGGTCCGTCTCCTGTGAGTCTAGATTTTTAATCCGACGCAATACTGATGGTTAATTGTAACGTTCAGGGCCTCCTAATGACGATGGAAAACTCAAATTGCATCACGATTCAATACATCGTCCTCCAGCCGACTTGTCTCCAAGGGGATATTGCTGCCTCGGGCACCTTATGGTCCGTCTCCTGTGAGTCTAGATTTTCGAATCCGACGCAAAACTGATGGTTAATTGTAACGTTCAGTGCCTCCTAATGACGATGGAGCACTCAAATTGAGTCGCTATTCAATACATCGTCCTCCAGCCGACTTGACTCCAAGGGGATATTGCTGCCTCGGGCACCTTATGGTCCGTCTCCTGTGAGTGTAGATTTTCGAATCGGACGGAAAACTGATAGTTAATTGTAACGATCAGGGCCTCCTAATGACGATGGAACACTCAAATTGCATCGCGATTTAATACATCGTCCTCCAGCCGACTTGTCTCCAAGGGGATATTGCTGCCTCGGGCACTTTATGGCCCGTCTCCTGTGAGTCTAGAATTTCGAATCGGACGCAAAACTGATAGTTAATTGTAACGTTCAGGGCCTCCTAATGACGCTGGAAAATTCAAATTGCATCGCGATTCAATACATCGTCCTCCAGACGACTTGTCTCCAAGGGGATATTGCTGCCTCGGGCACCTTATGGTTAGTCTCCTGTGAGTCTAGATTTTCGAATCCGATGAGAAACTGATGGTTAATTGTAACGTTCAGGGTCTCCTAATGACGATGGAACACTCAATTTACGTCGAGATTCAATACATCGTCCTCCAGCCGACTTGTCATCAAGGGGATATTGCTGTCTCTGGCACCTTGTGGTCCGTCTCCTGTGAGTCTAGATTTTCGAATCGGATGCAAAACTGATAGTTAATTGTAATGTTCAGGGCCTCCTAATGACGATGGAACACTCAAACAGCATCGCGATTTAATACATCGTCCTCCAGCCGACTTGTCTGCAAGGGGATATTGGTGAATCGGGCACCTTATGGTCCGTCTCCTGTGAGTCTAGATTTTCGAATCGGACGCAAAACTGATAGTTAATTGTAACGTTCAGGGCCTCCTAATGACGATGGAAATCTCAAATTGCATCGCGATTCAAAACATCGTCCTCCAGCCGACTTGTCTCCAAGGGGATATTGCTGCCTCGTGCACCTTATAGTCCGTCCCCTGTGAGTCTAGAATTTCGAATCGGACGCAAAACTGATAGTTAATTGTAACGTTCAGGGCCTCCTAACGACGATGGAAAACTCAAATTGCATCGCGATTCAATACATCGTCCTCCAGCCGACTTGACTCCAAGGGGATATAACTGCCTCGGGCACCTTTTGGTCCGTCTCCAGTGAATAGAGATTTTCGAATCAGACGCGAAACTGATAGTTAATTGTAACATTCGGGGCCTCCTAATGACGTTGGAAAACTCAAATTGCATCGCGAATCAATACATCGTCCTCCAGCCGACTTGTCTCCAAGGGGATATTGCTGCCTTGGGCACCTTATGGTCCGTCTCCTGTGAGTCTAGATTTTCGAATCGGACACAAAACTGATAGTTAATTGTAACGTTCAGGGCCTCCAAATGACGATGGAAAACTCAAAGTGCATCGCGATTCAAATCATCGTCCTAAAGCCGACTTGACTCCAAGTGGATATTGCTCACACGGGCACCTTATGGTCCGTCTCCTGTGGGTCTAGATTTTCGAATCGGACGAAAAACTGATAGTTAATTGTAACGTTCAGGGCCTCCTAATGACGATGGAAAACTCAAATTGCATCGCGATTCAATATATCGTCCTAAAGCCGACTTGTTTCGAAGGGGATATTGCTGCCTCGGGCACCTTATGGTCCGTCTCCTGTGAGTCTAGATTTTCGAATCGGACGCAAAACTGATAGTTAATTGTAACGTTCAGGGCCTCCTAATGGCGATGGAAAATTCAAATTGCATCGCGATTCAATACGTCGTCCTAAAGCCGACTTGTCTCCAAGGGGATATTGCTGCCTCGGGCACCTTATGGTCCGTCTCCTGTGGGTCTAGATTTTCGAATTGGACGAAAACTGATAGTTAATTGTAACGTTCAGGGCCTCCTAATGAAGATGGAAAACTCAAATTGCATCGCGATTCAATACATCGTCCTAAAGCCGACTTGACTCCAAGTGGATATTGCTGCCTCGGGCACCTTATGGTCCGTCTCCTGTTAGTCTAGATTTTAGAATCCGACGCAAAACTGATAGTTAATTGTAACGTTCAGGGCCTCCTAATGGCGATGGAAAATTCAAACTGCATCGCGATTCAATACGTCGTCCTAAAGCCGACTTGTCTCCAAGGGGATATTGCTGCCTCGGGCACCTTATGGTCCGTCTCCTGTGAGTCTAGATTTTAGAATCGGACGCAAAACTGATAGTTAATTGTAACGTTCAGGGCCTCCTAATGGCGATGGAAAATTCAAATTGCATCGCGATTCAATACGTCGTCCTAAAGCCGACTTGTCTCCAAGGGGATATTGCTGCCTCGGGCACCTTATGGTCCGTCTCCTGTGGGTCTAGATTTTCGAATTGGACGCAAAACTGATAGTTAATTGTAACGTTCAGGGCCTCCTAATGACGATGGAAAACTCAAATTGCATCGCGATTCAATACATCGTCCTAGAGCCGACTTGACTCCAAGTGGATATTGCTGCCTCGGGCACCTTATGGCCCGTCTCCTGTGAGTCTAGATTTTAGAACGGGACGCAAAACTGATAGTTAATTGTAACGTTCAGGGCCTCCTAATGACGATGGAAAACTCAAATTGCATCGCGATTCAATACATCGTCCTAAAGCCGACTTGACTCCGAGTGGATATTGCTGCCTCGGGCACCTTATGGTCCGTCTCCTGTGTATCTAGATTTTCGAATCAGACGCAAAACTGATAGTTAATTGTAATGTTCAGGGACTCCTAATGATTATGGAAATCTCAAATTGCATCGCGATTCAATACATCGCCCTCCAGCCGTCTTGTCTCCAAGTGGATTTTGCTGCCTCGGGCACCTTATTTTTAGTCTCCTGTGAGTATAGATTTTCGAATCCGATGAGAAACTGATAGTTAATTGTAACGTTCAGAGCCTCCTAATGACGATGGAAAACTCAAATTGCATCGCGATTCAATACATCGCCCTCCAGCCGTCTTGTCTCCAAGGGGATATTGCTGCCTCGGGCACCTTATGTTCCGTCTCCTGTGAGTCTAGATTTTCGAATTGGACGTAAAACTGATGTTAATTGTAACGTTCAGGGCCTCCTAATGACGATGGAAATCTCAAATTGCATCGCGATTCAATACATCGTCCTCCAGCCGACTTGTCTCCAAGGCGATATTGCTGCCTCGGACACCTTATGGTCCGTCTCCTGTGAGTCTAGATTTTCGAATCGGACGCAAAACTAATAGTTAATTGTAACGTTCAGGGCCTCCTAATGGCGATGGAAAATTGAAATTGAATCGCGATTTAATACATCGTCCTAAAGCCGATTTGTCTCCAAGGGGATATTGCTGCCTCGGGCAGCTTATGGTCCGTTTCCTGTGAGTCTAGATTTTCGAATCGGACACAAAACTGATGTTAATTGTAACGTTCGGCTAACTTATGGTTAGTTTCCTGTGAGTCTAGATATTCGAATCCGATGAGAAACTGATGGTTAACTGTAACGTTCAGGGCCTCCTAATTATTATTATTATTATTAAGCATTACAATCCATGAAGGCTTTTTGCTGCAGAATGAACAATGTTGAACCACTTTGCTCTGTCTTTACAAGTAATTTGCCACTGTCTGTCATGTCCTAGTTTTCTGAGATCGTCTTGAATATTGTCCAAGTATCTCATGCGTGGGCGTCCAAGAGGTCGTCTTCCGGTGGGAATCTCTTCAGTCACTTTCTTGATGGTCCTGTTTGGTGGTGCTCTGATGACATGCCCTATCCATTTCAGTCTTTTGGCTTTAATTTTGGCCACTATATCGGAGTCTTTATATAATTTGTAAATTTCATTGTTATTTAGCAATCTCCATTCATCACTGATCCTATCTCTTATGGGTCCAAATATTTTTCTCAAAATTTTTCGTTCAAATACTCTTAATCTGTTTTCCTCTTTTTTTGTGAGAGTCCAGGTTTCAGATCCATAGGTGAGTACTGGTATAATCAATGATTTGTATACTTGTAGTTTGGTGTTCCTAGATATTAACTTGCTTTTGAAAACTGTCAAGAGACTATAGTAGCATTTGTTAGCCTTCTGAATTCGTGATTCTATTTCAATTTTTATGGAGTTGTCAGAGGTTACTATTGTACCAAGGTAATTAAATTCATTTGTCTTTGTGAAAGCTGTGTTATTAATTTGCAGTACATTATTATTTGATGGATAGCGGGATAAGATAAAGTACATTGTTTTGTCTGTATTCAGCTGGAGGCCTGTGCCATTTGTGGCTTTAATTAATTGTGCTGTAAGAAGCTTCAAATCATTCTCACTGTCAGATAATAATGCAATGTCATCAGCGTATGCTACAATGTTAATTTTGCTTTCCAGTTGTGCTCCAATTTGTAGTGGCTTTACTTTTTGGATTATTCTATTGATTACTATGTTAAAGAGAACTGGTGAGAGTGAATCCCCTTGTTTGACTCCAGTTTTAACCTCAAAGTCTTCAGAAAGTTTGCCAGCTACTTTTATTTTGTATTTTGAGTTTAAAGTGCAAGCTTTTATTAAATTTATCAATTTGTTAGGGATGCCAATCTGCCTCATGCACTTCCATAAATATTAGGGCCTCCTAATGACGATGAAAAACTCAATTTGCGTCGAGATTCAATACATCGTCCTCCAGCCGACTTGTCTCCAAGGGGACATTGCTGCCTCGGCACCTTATGGTCCGTCTCCTGTGAATCTAGATTTTCGATTGTCGAATGGAAAACTCAATTTGCGTCGAGATTCAATACATCGTCCTCCAGCCGACTTGTCTCCATGGGGACATTGCTGCCTCCGGCACCTTATGGTCCGTCTCCTGTGAATCTAGATTTTCGAATCGGACGCAAAACTGATAGTTAATTGTAATGTTCAGGGCCTCCTAATGTCGATGGAACACTCAAATTGCATCGCGATTTAATACATCGTCCTCCAGCCGACTTTTCTCCAAGGGGATATTGCTGCCTCGGGCACCTTATGGTCCGTCTCCTGTGAGTCTAGATTTTCGAATCGGACGCGAAACTGATAGTTAATTGTAATGTTCAGGGCCTCCTAATGACGATGGAACACTCAAATGGCATCGCGATTTAATACATCGTCCTCCAGCCGACTTGTCTCCAAGGGGATATTGCTGCCTCGGGCACCTTATGGTCCGTCTCCTGTGAGTCTAGATTTTCCAATCGGACGCAAAACTGATAGTTAATTGTAACGTTCAGGGCCTCCTAATGGCGATGGAAAATTCAAATTGCATCGCGATTGAATACATCGTCCTATAGCCGACTTGTTTCCGAGGGGATATTGCTGCCTCGGGCACCTTATGGTCCGTCTCCTGTGAGTCTAGATTTTCGAATCGGACACAAAACTGATAGTTAATTGTAACGTTCAGGGCTTTCTGATGGCGATGGAAAATTCAAATTGCATCGCGATTCAATACATAATCATTAAGCCGACTTGTCTCCAAGGGGATATTGCTGCCTCGGGCACCTTATGGTCCGTCTCCTGTGAGCCTAGTTTTTGAATCGGACGCAAAACTGATGTTAATTGTTACGTTCAGGGCCTCCTAATGACGATGGAGATCTCAAATAGCATCGCGATTCAATACAACGTCCTCCAGCCGACATGTCTCCAAAGGGATACTGCTGCCTCGGGCACCATATGGTTAGTCTCCTGTGAGTATAGATTTTCGAATCCGATGAGAAACAGATAGTTAATTGTAACGTTCAGGGACTCCTAATGACGAAGGAACACTCAAATTGCGTCGCGATTCGATAAATCTTCCTCCAGGCGACTTATCTCCAAGTTGATATTGCTGTCTCGGGCACCTTGTGGTCCGTCTCCTGTGAGTTTAGATTTTCCAATCCGACGCAAAACTGATAGTTAATTGTAACGTTCAGGGCCTCCTAATGACGATGGAACACTCAAATGGCATCGCGATTTAATACATCGTCCTCCAGCCGACTTGTCTCCAAAAGGATATTGCTGCCTGGGGCACCTTATGGTCCGTCTCCTGTGAGTCTAGATTTTCGAATCGGAAGCAAAACTGATAGTTAATTATAATGTTCAGGGCCTCCTAATGACGATGGAACACACAAATGGCATCGCGATTCTATACATCGTCCTCCAGCCGACTTGTCTCCAAGGGGATATTGCTTCCTCGGGAACCTTATGGTCCGTCTCCTGTGAGTCTAGATTTTTAATCCGACGCAATACTGATGGTTAATTGTAACGTTCAGGGCCTCCTAATGACGATGGAAAACTCAAATTGCATCACGATTCAATACATCGTCCTCCAGCCGACTTGTCTCCAAGGGGATATTGCTGCCTCGGGCACCTTATGGTCCGTCTCCTGTGAGTCTAGATTTTCGAATCCGACGCAAAACTGATGGTTAATTGTAACGTTCAGTGCCTCCTAATGACGATGGAGCACTCAAATTGAGTCGCTATTCAATACATCGTCCTCCAGCCGACTTGACTCCAAGGGGATATTGCTGCCTCGGGCACCTTATGGTCCGTCTCCTGTGAGTGTAGATTTTCGAATCGGACGGAAAACTGATAGTTAATTGTAACGATCAGGGCCTCCTAATGACGATGGAACACTCAAATTGCATCGCGATTTAATACATCGTCCTCCAGCCGACTTGTCTCCAAGGGGATATTGCTGCCTCGGGCACTTTATGGCCCGTCTCCTGTGAGTCTAGAATTTCGAATCGGACGCAAAACTGATAGTTAATTGTAACGTTCAGGGCCTCCTAATGACGCTGGAAAATTCAAATTGCATCGCGATTCAATACATCGTCCTCCAGACGACTTGTCTCCAAGGGGATATTGCTGCCTCGGGCACCTTATGGTTAGTCTCCTGTGAGTCTAGATTTTCGAATCCGATGAGAAACTGATGGTTAATTGTAACGTTCAGGGTCTCCTAATGACGATGGAACACTCAATTTACGTCGAGATTCAATACATCGTCCTCCAGCCGACTTGTCATCAAGGGGATATTGCTGTCTCTGGCACCTTGTGGTCCGTCTCCTGTGAGTCTAGATTTTCGAATCGGATGCAAAACTGATAGTTAATTGTAATGTTCAGGGCCTCCTAATGACGATGGAACACTCAAACAGCATCGCGATTTAATACATCGTCCTCCAGCCGACTTGTCTGCAAGGGGATATTGGTGAATCGGGCACCTTATGGTCCGTCTCCTGTGAGTCTAGATTTTCGAATCGGACGCAAAACTGATAGTTAATTGTAACGTTCAGGGCCTCCTAATGACGATGGAAATCTCAAATTGCATCGCGATTCAAAACATCGTCCTCCAGCCGACTTGTCTCCAAGGGGATATTGCTGCCTCGTGCACCTTATAGTCCGTCCCCTGTGAGTCTAGAATTTCGAATCGGACGCAAAACTGATAGTTAATTGTAACGTTCAGGGCCTCCTAACGACGATGGAAAACTCAAATTGCATCGCGATTCAATACATCGTCCTCCAGCCGACTTGACTCCAAGGGGATATAACTGCCTCGGGCACCTTTTGGTCCGTCTCCAGTGAATAGAGATTTTCGAATCAGACGCGAAACTGATAGTTAATTGTAACATTCGGGGCCTCCTAATGACGTTGGAAAACTCAAATTGCATCGCGAATCAATACATCGTCCTCCAGCCGACTTGACTCCAAGGGGATATTGCAGCCTCGGGCACCTTATGGTCCGTCTCCTATGAGTCTAGATTTTCGAATCCGACGCAAAACTGATGGTTAATTGTAACGTTCAGGGCCTCCTAATAACGATGGAACACTCAAATGGCATCGCGATTCTATACATCGTCCTCCAGCCGACTTGTCTCCAAGGGGATATTGCTGCCTCGGGAATCTTATGGTCCGTCTCCTGTGAGTCTAGATTTTTAATCCGACGCAATACTGATGGTTAATTGTAACGTTCAGGGCCTCCTAATGACGATGGAAAACTCAAATTGCATCACGATTCAATACATCGTCCTCCAGCCGACTTGTCTCCAAGGGGATATTGCTGCCTCGGGCACCTTATGGTCCGTCTCCTGTGAGTCTAGACTTTCGAATCCGACGCAAAACTGATGGTTAATTGTAACGTTCAGTGCCTCCTAATGACGATGGAGCACTCAAATTGAGTCGCTATTCAATACATCGTCCTCCAGCCGACTTGACTCCAAGGGGATATTGCTGCCTCAGGCACCTTATGGTCCGTCTCCTGTGAGTGTAGATTTTCGAATCGGACGGAAAACTGATAGTTAATTGTAACGTTCAGGGCTTCCTAATGACGATGGAACACTCAAATGGCATCGCGATTTAATACATCGTCCTCCAGCCGACTTGTCTCCAAGGGGATATTGCTGCCTCGGGCACTTTATGGCCCGTCTCCTGTGAGTATAGATTTTCGAATCGGACGCAAAACTGATAGTTAATTGTAACGTTCAGGGCCTCCTAATGACGCTGGAAAACTCAAATTGCATCGCGATTCAATACATCGTCCTCCAGACGACTTGTCTCCAAGGGGATATTGCTGCCTCGGGCACCTTATGGTTAGTCTCCTGTGAGTCTAGATTTTCGAATCCGATGAGAAACTGATGGTTAATTGTAACGTTCAGGGTCTCCTAATGACGATGGAACACTCAATTTACGTCGAGATTCAATACATCGTCCTCCAGCCGACTTGTCATCAAGGGGATAATGCTGTCTCTGGCACCTTGTGGTCCGTCTCCTGTGAGTCTAGATTTTCGAATCGGGTGCAAAACTAATAGTTAATTGTAATGTGACGATGGAACACTCAAACGGCATCGCGATTTAATACATCGTCCTCCAGACGACTTGTCTCCAAGGGGATATTGCTGAATCGCGCACTTTATGGTCCGTCTCCTGTGAGTCTAGATTTTCGAATCGGACGCAAAACTGATAGTTAATTGTAACGTTCAGGGCCTCCTAACGACGATGGAAAACTCAAATTGCATCGCGATTCAATACATCGTCCTCCAGCCGACTTGACTCCAAGGGGATATTACTGCCTCGGGCACCTTATGGTCCGTCTCCAGTGAGTAGAGATTTTCGAATCAGACACAAAACTGATAGTTAATTGTAACATTCAGGGCCTCCTAATGACGTTGGAAAACTCAAATTGCATCGCGAATCATTACATCGTCCTCCAGCCGAATTGACTCCAAGGGGATATTGCTGCGACGGGCACTTTATGGTCAGCCTTCTGTGAGTCTAGATTTACGAATCCGATGCAAAACTAATAATTAATTGTAACATTCAGGGCCTCCTAATGACGATGGAACGCTCAAATTGCGTCGCGATTCAATGAATCGTCCTCCAGTCGACTTGTTTCCAAGGGGATATTGCTGACTGGGTCACCTTATGGTCCGTTTCCTGTGAGTCTAGATTTTAGAATCGGACGCAGAACTGATAGTTAATTGTAACGTTCAGGGCCTCCTAATGACGATGGAAAACTCAAATTGCATCGCGATTCAGTACATCGTCCACCAGCCGACTTGAGTCCAAGGGGATATTGCTGCCTCTAGCACCTTATGACCCGTCTCCAGTGAGTAGAGATTTTCGAATCGGATGCGAAACTGATAGTTAATTTTAACGTTAAGGGCCTTCTAATGACGTTGGAAAACTCAAATTGCATCGCGATTCAATACATCGTCCTCCAGCCGACTTGACTCCAAGGGGATATTTTTGCCTCGGGCACCTTATGGTCAGCCTCCTGTGAGTCTAGATTTTCGAATCCGATGCAAAACTAATGGTTAATTGTAACGTTCAGAGCCTCCTAATGACGATGGGACACTCAAATTGCGTCGCGATTCAATAAATCGTCCTCCAGCCGACTTGTTTCGAAGGGTATATTGCTGCCTCGGGCACCTTATGGTCCGTCTCCTGTGAGTCTACATTTTAGAATCGGACGCAAAACTGATAGTTGACTGTATCGTTCAGGGCCTCCTAATGACGATGGAACACTCAAATTTGCATCGCGATTCAATACATCGTCCTCCAGCCGACTTGTCTCCAAGGGGATATTGCTGCCTCGGGCACCTTATGGTCCGTCGCTTATGAGTCTAGATTTTCGATTCCGACGCAAAACTGATGGTTAATTGCTACGTTCTGGGCGTCCTAATGACGATATAACACTCAAATGGGATCGCGATTCTGTACTTCGTCCTCCAGCCGACTTGTCTCCAAGGGGATATTGCAGCACCGGGCTCCTTATGTTCCGTTTCCTGTGAGTCTAGATTTTCGAATCCGACGCAAAACTGATGGTTAATTGTAACGTTCAGGGCCTCCTAATGACGATGGAACACTCAAATTGCGTCGCGATTCAATACATCGTTCTCCAGCCGACTTGTCTACAAGGGGATATTGCTGCCTTGGGCACCATATGGTACGTCTCCTGTGAGTCTAGATTATCGAATCAGACGCAAAACTGATAATTAATTGTAACGTTCAGGGCCTCCTAATGACGATGGAAAACTAAAATAGCTCGCGATTCAATACATCGTCCTCTAGCCGACTTGTCTCCAAGGGGATATTGCTGCCTCGGGCTCCTTATGGTCCGTCTCCTGTGAGTCTAGATTTTCGAATCCGACGCAAAACGGATGTTAATTGTAACGTTCAGTGCCTCCTAATGACGATGGAGCACTCAAATTGAGTCGCTATTCAATACATCGTCCTCCAGCCGACTTGACTCCAAGGGGATATTGCTGCCTCGGGCACATTATGGTCCGTCTCCTGTGAGTGTAGATTTTCGAATCGGACGGAAAACTGATAGTTAATTGTAACGTTCAGGGACTCCTAATGACGATGGAACACTCAAATGGCATCGCCATTTAATACATCGTCCTCCAGCCGACTTGTATCCAAGGGGATATTGCTGCCTCGGGCACTTTATGGTCCGTCTCCTGTGAGTATTGATTTTCGAATCGGACGCAAAACTGATAGTTAATTGTAACGTTCAGGGCCTCCTAATGACGCTGGAAAACTCAAATTGCATCGCGATTCAATACATCGTCCTCCAGACGACTTGTCTCCAAGGGGATATTGCTGCCTCGGGCACCTTATGGTTAGACTCCTGTGAGTCTAGATTTTCGAATCCGATGAGAAACTGATGGTTAATTGTAACGTTCAGGGTCTCCTAATGACGATGGAACACTCAATTTACGTCGAGATTCAATACATCGTCCTCCAGCCGACTTGTCATCAAGGGGATATTGCTGTCTCTGGCACCTTGTGGTGCGTCTCCTGTGAGTCTAGATTTTCGAATCGGATGCAAAACTGATAGTTAATTGTAAAGTTCAGGGCCTCCTAATGACGATGGAACACTCAAACAGCATCGCGATTTAATACATCGTCCTCCAGCCGACTTGTCTCCAAGGGGATATTGCTGAATCGGGCACCTTATGGTCCGTCTCCTGTGAGTCTAGATTTTCGAATCGGACGCAAAACTTATAGTTAATTGTAACGTTCAGGGCCTCCTAATGACGATGGAAATCTCAAATTGCATCGCGATTCAAAACATCGTCCTCCAGCCGACTTGTCTCCAAGGGGATATTGCTGCCTCGTGCACCTTATGGTCCGTCTCCTGTGAGGCTAGATTTTCGAATCGGACGCAAAACTGATAGTTAATTGTAACGTTCAGGGCCTCCTAACGACGATGGAAAACTCAAATTGCATCGCGATTCAATACATCGTCCTCCAGCCGACTTGACTCCAAGGGGATATTACTGCCTCGGGCACCTTTTGGTCCGTCTCCAGTGAGTAGAGATTTTCGAATCAGACGCAAAACTGATAGTTAATTGTAACATTCAGGGCCTCCTAATGACATTGGAAAACTCAAATTGCATCGCGAATCAATACATCGTCCTCCAGCCGACTTGACTCCAAGGGGATATTGCTGCCTCGGGAACCTTATGGTCCGTCTCCTATGAGTCTAGATTTTCGAATCCGATGCAAAACTAATGGTTAATTGTAACGTTCAGGGCCTCCTAATGACGATGGAACACTCAAATTGCGTCGCGATTCAATGAATCGTCCTCCAGTCGACTTGTTTCCAAGGGGATATTGTGACTGGGTCACCTTATGGTCCGTTTCCTGTGAGTCTAGATTTTAGAATCGGACGCAGAACTGATAGTTGATTGTAACGTTCAGGGCCTCCTAATGACGATGGAACACTCAAATTGCATCGAGATTCAATACATCGTCCTCCAGCCGACTTGTCTCCAAGGGGATTTTGCTGCCTCGGGCACCTTATGGTCCGTCTCCTATGAGTCTAGATTTTCGAATCCGACGCAAAACTGATGGTTAATTGTAACGTTCAGGGCCTCCTAATGACGATGGAACACTCAAATGGCATCGCGATTCTATACATCGTCCTCCAGCCGACTTGTCTCCAAGGGGATATTGCTGCCTCGGGAACCTTATGGTCCGTCTCCTGTGAGTCTAGATTTTTAATCCGATGCAATACTGATGGTTAATTGTAACGTTCAGTGCCTCCTAATGACGATGGAGCACTCAAATTGAGTCGCTATTCAATACATCGTCCTCCAGCCGACTTGACTCCAAGGGGATATTGATGCCTCGGGCACCTTATGGTCCGTCTCCTGTGAGTGTAGATTTTCGAATCGGACGGAAAACTGATAGTTAATTGTAACGTTCAGGGCCTCCTAATGACGATGGAACACTCAAATGGCATCGCGATTCTATACATCGTCCTCCAGCCGACTTGTCTCCAAGGGGATTTTGCTGCCTCGGGCACTTTATGGTCCGTCTCCTGTGAGTATAGAATTTCGAATCGGACGCAAAACTGATAGTTAATTGTAACGTTCAGGGCCTCCTAATGACGCTGGAAAACTCAAATTGCATCGCGATTCAATACATCGTCCTCCAGACGACTTGTCTCCAAGGGGATATTGCTGCCTCGGGCACCTTATGGTTAGTCTCCTGTGAGTCTAGATTTTCGAATCCGATGAGAAACTGATGGTTAATTGTAACGTTCAGGGTCTCCTAATGACGATGGAACACTCAATTTACGTCGAGATTCAATACATCGTCCTCCAGCCGACTTGTCATCAAGGGGATAATGCTGTCTCTGGCACCTTGTGGTCCGTCTCCTGTGAGTCTAGATTTTCGAATCGGACGCAAAACTGATAGTTAATTGTAACGTTCAGGGCCTCCTAACGACGATGGAAAACTCAAATAGCATCGCGATTCAATACATCGTCCTCAAGCCGACTTGACTCCAAGGGGATATTACTGCCTCGGGCACCTTATGGTCCGTCTCCAGTGAGTAGAGATTTTCGAATCGGACGGAAATCTGACAGTTAATTGTAACGTTCAGGGCCTCCTAATGACGATGGAACACTCAAATGGCATCGCGATTTAATACTTCGTCCTCCAGCCGACTTGACTCCAAGGGGATATTGCCGCCACGGGGACTTTATGGTCAGCCTCCTGTGAGTCAAGATTTACGAATCCGATGCAAAACTAATGGTTAATTGTAACGTTCAGGGCCTCCTAATGACGATGGAACACTCAAATTGCGTCGCGATTCAATGAATCGTCCTACAGCCGACTTGTCTCCAAGGGGATTTTGCTGCCTCGGGCACCTTATGGTCCGTCTCCTATGAGTCTAGATTTTCGAATCCGACGCAAAACTGAAGGTTAATTGTAACGTTCAGGGCCTCCTAATAACGATGGAACACTCAAATAGCATCGCGATTCTATACATCGTCCTCCAGCCGACTTGTCTCCAATGGGATATTTCTGCCTCGGTAACCTTATGGTCCGTCTCCTGTGAGTCTAGATTTTTAATCCGACGCAATACTGATGGTTAATTGTAACGTTCAGGGCCTCCTAATGACGATGGAAAACTCAAATTGCATAGCGATTCAATACATCGTCCTCCAGCCGACTTGTCTCCAAGGGGATATTGCTGCCTCGGGCACCTTATGGTCCGTCTCCTGTGAGTCTAGATTTTCGAATCCGACGCAAAACTGATGGTTAATTGTAACGTTCAGGGCCTCCTAATGACGATGGAAAACTCAAATTGCATCGCGATTCAATACATCGTCCTCCAGCCGACTTGTCTCCAAGGGAATATTGCTGCCTCGGGCACCGAATGGTCCGCCTCCTGTGAGTCTAGATTTTCGAATCCGACGCAAAACTGATGGTTAATTGTAATGTTCAGGGCCTCCTAATGACGATGGAACAAATACATTGAGTCATTACTCAATACATCGTCCTCCAGCCGACCTTTCTCCAAGGGGATACTGCTGCCTCGGGCACCTTATGGTCCGTCTCCTGTGAGTCTAGATTTTCGAATCGGACGGAAAACTGATAGTTAATTGTAACGTTCAGGGCCTCCTAATGACGATGGAACACTCAAATGGCATCGCGATTTAATATATCGTCCTCCAGCCGACTTGTCTCCAAGGGGATACTGCTGCCTCGGGCACCTTATGGTCCGTCTCCTGTGAGTGTAGATTTTCGAATCGGACGGAAAACTGATAGTTAATTGTAACGTTCAGGGCCTCCTAATGACGATGGAACACTCAAATGGCATCGCGATTTAATACATCGTCCTCCAGCCGACTTGTCTCCAAGGGGATATTGCTGTCTTGGGCACATTATGGTCGTCTCCTGTGAGTCTAGATTTTGAATCGGACGCAAAACTGATAGTTAATTGTAACGTTCAGGGCCTCCTAATGACGATGGAACACTGAAATTGCGTCGCGAATCAATGAATCGTCCTCCAGTCGACTTGTTTCCAAGGGGATATTGCTGACTGGGTCACCTTATGGTCCGTCTCCTGTGAATCTAGATTTTAGAATCGGACGCAAAACTGATAGTTGATTGTGACGTTCAGGGCCTCCTAATGACGATGGAACACTCAAATTGCATCGAGATTCAATACATCGTCCTCCAGCCGACTTGTCTCCAAGGGGATTTTGCTGCCTCGGGCACCTTATGGTCCGTCTCCTATGAGTCTAGTTTTACGAATCCGACGCAAAACTGATGGTTAATTGTAACGTTCAGGGCCTCCTAATAACGATGGAACACTCAAATGGCATCGCGAATCTATACATCGTCCTCCAGCCGACTTGTCTCCAAAGGGGATATTGCTGCCTCGGGAACCTTATGGTCCGTCTCCTGTGAGTCTAGATTTTTAATCCGACGCAATACTGATGGTTAATTGTAACGTTCAGGGCCTCCTAATGACGATGGAACATTCAAATTGAGTCGCTATTCAATACATCGTCCTCCAGCCGACTTGACTCCAAGGGGATACTGCTGCCTCAGCACCTTATGGTACGTTTCCGGTGAGTCCAGATTTTCGAATCCGACGCAAAACTGATAGTCAATTGTAACTTTCAGGGCCTCCTACAGACGATGGAACACTCAAATTGCATCGCGATTCAATACATCGTCCTCCAGCAGACTTGGCTCCAAAGGAATATTGCTGCCACGGGCACCTTATGGTCCGCCTCCTGTGAGTCTAGATTTTCGAATCAGACGCAAAACTAATAGTTAATTGTAACGTTCAGGGCCTCCTAATGACGATGGAAAACTAAAATTGCTCGCGATTCAATACATCGTCCTCTAGCCGACTTGTCTCCAAGGGGATATTGCTGCCTCGGGCTCCTTATGGTCCGTCTCCTGTGAGTATAGATTTTCGAATCCGACGCAAAAATGATGTTAATTGTAACTTTCAGGGCCTCCTAATGACGATGGAACACTCAAATTGCATCGCGATTCAATACATCGTCCTCCAGCCGACTTGTCTCCAAGGGGATACTGCTGCCTCGGGCACCTTATGGTCCGTCTCCTGTGAGTGTAGATTTTCGAATCGGACGCAAAACTGATGGTTAATTGTAACGTTCAGGGCCTCCTAATGACGATGGAAATCTCAAATTGCATCGCGATTCAAAACATCGTCCTCCAGACGACTTGTCTCCAAGGGGATATTGCTGCCTCGTGCACCTTATGGTCCGTCTCCTGTGAGTCTAGATTTTCGAATCGGACGCAAAACTGATAGTTAATTGTAACTTTCAGGGCCTCCTAACGACGATGGAAAACTCAAATTGCATCGCGATTCAATACATCGTCCTCCAGCCGACTTGACACCAAGGGGATATTACTGCCTCGGGCACCTTTTAGTCCGTCTCCAGTGTGTAGAGATTTTCGAATCAGACGCAAAACTGATAGTTAATTGTAACATTCAGGGCCTCCTAATGACGTTGGAAAACTCAAATTGCATCGCGAATCAATACATCGTCCTCCAGCCGACTTGACTCCAAGGGGATATTGCTGCCACGGGCACTTTATGGTCAGCCTCCTGTGAGTCTAGATTTACGAATCCGATGCAAAACTAATGGTTAATTGTAACGTTCAGGGCCTCCTAATAACGATGGAACACTCAAATGGCATCGCGATTCTATACATCGTCCTCCGGCCGACTTGTCTCCAAGGGGATATTGCTGACTGGATCACCTTATGGTCCGTTTCCTGTGAGTCTAGATTTTAGAATCGGACGCAGAACTGATAGTTGATTGTAACGTTCAGGGCCTCCTAATGACGATGGAACACTCAAATTGCATCGAGATCCAATACATCGTCCTCCGGCCGACTTGTCTCCAAGGGGATATTGCTGACTGGGTCACCTTATGGTCCGTTTCCTGTGAGTCTAGATTTTCGAATCAGACGCAAAACTGATAGTTAATTGTAACATTCAGGGCCTCCTAATGACGTTGGAAAACTCAAATTGCATCGCGAATCAATACATCGTCCTCCAGCCGACTTGACTCCAAGGGGATATTGCTGCCACGGGCACTTTATGGTCAGCCTCCTGTGAGTCTAGATTTACGAATCCGATGCAAAACTAATGGTTAATTGTAACGTTCAGGGCCTACTAATGACGATGGAACACTCAAATTGCGTCGCGATTCAATGAATCGTCCTCCAGTCGACTTGTTTCCAAGGGGATATTGCTGACTGGGTCACCTTATGGTCCGTTTCCTGTGAGTCTAGATTTTAGAATCGGACGCAGAACTGATAGTTGATTGTAACGTTCAGGGCCTCCTAATGACGATGGAACACTCAAATTGCATCGAGATCCAATACATCGTCCTCCAGCCGACTTGTCTCCAAGGGGATTTTGCTGCCTCGGGCACCTATGTTCCGTGTCCTATGAGTCTAGATTTTCGAATCCGACGCAAAACTGATGGTTAATTGTAACGTTCAGGGCCTCCTAATAACGATGGAACACTCAAATGGCATCGCGATTCTATACATCGTCCTCCGGCCGACTTGTCTCCAAGGGGATATTGCTGCCTCGGGAACCTTATGGTCCGTCTCCTGTGAGTCTACATTTTTCATCCGACGCAATACTGATGGTTAATTGTAACGTTCAGGGCCTCCTAATGACGATGGAAAACTCAAATTGCATCACGATTCAATTCATCGTCCTCCAGCCGACTTGTCTCCAAGGGGATATTGCTGCCTCGGGCACCTTATGGTCCGTCTCCTGTGAGTCTAGATTTTCGAATCCGACGCAAAACTGATGGTTAATTGTAACGTTCAGTGCCTCCTAATGACGATGGAACACTCAAATTGAGTCGCTATTCAATACATCGTCCTCCAGCCGACTTGACTCCAAGGGGATATTGCTGCCTCGGGCAACTTATGGTCCGTCTCCTGTGAGTGTAGATTTTCGAATCGGATGCAAAACTGATAGTTAATTGTAACGTTCAGGGCCTCCTAATGACGATCGAACACTCAAATGGCATTGCGATTTAATACATCGTCCTCCAGCCGACTTGTCTCCAAGGGGATATTGCTGCCTCGGGCACTTTATGGCCCGTCTCCTGTGAGTAAAGATTTTCGAATCGGACGCAAAACTGATAGTTAATTGTAACGTTCAGGGCCTTCTAATGACGCTGGAAAACTCAAATTGCATCGCGATTTTATCTATCGTCCTCCAGCCGACTTGTCTCCAAAGGAATATTGCTGCCTCGGGCACCTTATGGTCCGCCTCCTGTGAGTCTAGATTTTAGAATCAGACGCAAAACTAATAGTTAATTGTAACGTTCAGGGCCTCCTAATGACAATGGAAAATTAAAATTGCTCGCGATTCAATACATCGTCCTCTAGCCGACTTGTCTCCAAGGGGATATTGCTGCCTCGGGCTCCTTATGGTCCGTCTCCTGTGAGTATAGATTTTCGAATCCGACGCAAAAATGATGTTAATTGTAACGTTCAGGGCCTCCTAATGACGATGGAACACTCAAATTGCATCGCGATTCAATACATCGTCCTCCAGCCGACTTGTCTCCAAGGGGATACTGCTGCCTCGGGCACCTTATGGTCCGTCTCCTGTGAGTGTAGATTTTCGAATCGGACGGAAAACTGATAATTAATTGTAGCGTTCAGGGCCTCCTAATGACGATGGAACACTCAAATGGCATCGCGATTTAATACATCGTCCTCCAGCCGACTTGTCTCCAAGGGGATATTGCTGCCTCGGGCACTTTATGGCCCGTCTCCTGTGAGTATAGATTTTCGAATCGGACGCAAAACTGATAGTTAATTGTAACGTTCAGGGCCTCCTAATGACGCTGGAAAACTCAAATTGCATCGCGATTCAATACATCGTCCTCCAGACGACTTGTCTCCAAGGGGATATTGCTGCCTCGGGCACCTTATTGTTAGTCTCCTGTGAGTCTAGATTTTCGAATCCGATGAGAAACTGATGGTTAATTGTAACGTTCAGGGTCTCCTAATGACGATGGAACACTCAATTTACGTCGAGATTCAATACATCGTCCTCCAGCCGACCTGTCATCAAGGGGATATTGCTGTCTCTGGCACCTTGTGGTCCGTCTCCTGTGAGTCTAGATTTTCGAATCGGATGCAAAACTGATAGTTAATTGTAATGTTCAGGGCCTCCTAATGACGATGGAACACTCAAACAGCATGGCGATTTAATACATCGTCCTCCAGCCGACTTGTCTCCAAGGGGATATTGCTGAATCGGGCACCTTATGGTCCGTCTCCTGTGAGTCTAGATTTTCGAATCGGACGCAAAACTGATAGTTAATTGTAACGTTCAGGGCCTCCTAATGACGATGGAATTCTCAAATTGCATCGCGATTCAAAACATCGTCCTCCAGCCGACTTGTCTCCAAGGGGATATTGCTGCCTCGTGCACCTTATGGTCCGTCTCCTGTGAGTCTAGATTTTCGAATCGGACGCAAAACTGATAGATAATTGTAACGTTCAGGGCCTCCTAACGACGATGGAAAACTCAAATTGCATCGCGATTCAATACATCGTCCTCCAGCCGACTTGACTCCAAGGGGATATTACTGCCTCGGGCACCTTTTGGTCCGTCTCCAGTGAGTAGAGATTTTCGAATCAGACGCAAAACTGATAGTTAATTGTAACATTCAGGGCCTCCTAATGACGTTGGAAAACTCAAATTGCATCGCGAATCAATACATCGTCCTCCAGCCGACTTGACTCCAAGGGAATATTGCTGCCACGGGCACTTTATGGTCAGCCTCCTGTGAGTCTAGATTTACGAATCCGATGCAAAACTAATGGTTAATTGTAACGTTCAGGGCCTCCTAATGACGATGGAACACTCAAATTGCGTCGCGATTCAATGAATCGTCCTCCAGTCGACTTGTTTCCAAGGGGATATTGTGACTGGGTCACCTTATGGTCCGTTTCCTGTGAGTCTAGATTTTAGAATCGGACGCAGAACTGATAGTTGATTGTAACGTTCAGGACCTCCTAATGACGATGGAACACTCAAATTGCATCGAGATTCAATACATCGTCCTCCAGCCGACTTGTCTCCAAGGGGATTTTGCTGCCTCGGGCACCTTATGGTCCGTCTCCTATGAGTCTAGATTTTCGAATCCGACGCAAAACTGATGGTTAATTGTAACGTTCAGGGCCTCCTAATAACGATGGAACACTCAAATGGCATCGCGATTCTATACATCGTCCTCCAGCCGACTTGTCTCCAAGGGGATATTGCTGCCTCGGGAACCTTATGGTCCGTCTCCTGTGAGTCTAGATTTTTAATCCGACGCAATACTGATGGTTAATAGTAACGTTCAGGGCCTCCTAATGACGATGGAAAACTCAAATTGCATCACGATTCAATACATCGTCCTCCAGCCGACTTGTCTCCAAGGGGATATTGCTGCCTCGGGCACCTTATGGTCCGTCTCCTGTGAGTCTAGATTTTCGAATCGGACGCAAAACTGATAGTTAATTGTAACGTTCAGTGCCTCCTAATGACGATGGAGCACTCAAATTGAGTCGCTATTCAATACATCGTCCTCCAGCCGTCTTGACTCCAAGGGGATATTGCTGCCTCGGGCACCTTATGGTCCGTCTCCTGTGAGTCTAGATTTTCGAATCCGACGCAAAACTGATGGTTAATTGTAACGTTCAGTGCCTCCTAATGACGATGGAACACTCAAATTGAGTCGCTATTCAATACATCGTCCTCCAGCCGACTTGACTCCAAGGGGATACTGCTGCCTCGGGCACCTTATGGTCCGTCTCCTGTGAGTCTAGATTTTCGAATCCGACGCAAAACTGATGGTTAATTGTAACGTTCAGTGCCTCCTAATGACGATGGAACACTCAAATTGCGTCGCGATTCAATGAATCGTCCTCCAGTCGACTTGTTTCCAAGGGGATATTGTGACTGGGTCACCTTATGGTCCGTTTCCTGTGAGTCTAGATTTTAGAACCGGACGCAGAACTGATAGTTGATTGTAACGTTCAGGGCCTCCTAATGACGATGGAACACTCAAATTGCATCGAGATTCAATACATCGTCCTCCAGCCGACATGTCTCCAAGGGGATTTTGCTGCCTCGGGCACCTTATGGTCCGTCTCCTATGAGTCTAGATTTTCGAATCCGACGCAAAACTGATGGTTAATTGTAACGTTCAGGGCCTCCTAATAACGATGGAACACTCAAATGGCATCGCGATTCTATACATCGTCCTCCAGCCGACTTGTCTCCAAGGGGATATTGCTGCCTCGGGAACCTTATGGTCCGTCTCCTGTGAGTCTAGATTTTTAATCCGACGCAATACTGATGGTTAATTGTAACGTTCAGGGCCTCCTAATGACGATGGAAAACTCAAATTGCATCACGATTCAATACATCGTCCTCCAGCCGACTTGTCTCCAAGGGGATATTGCTGCCTCGGGCACCTTATGGTCCGTCTCCTGTGAGTCTAGATTTTCGAATCCGACGCAAAACTGATGGTTAATTGTAACGTTCAGTGCCTCCTAATGACGATGGAGCACTCAAATTGAGTCGCTATTCAATACATCGTCCTCCAGCCGACTTGACTCCAAGGGGATATTGCTGCCTCGGGCACCTTATGGTCCGTCTCCTGTGAGTCTAGATTTTCGAATCCGACGCAAAACTGATGGTTAATTGTAACGTTCAGTGCCTCCTAATGACGATGGAACACTCAAATTGAGTCGCTATTCAATACATCGTCCTCCAGCCGACTTGACTCCAAGGGGATACTGCTGCCTCAGCACCTTATGGTACGTTTCCGGTGAGTCCAGATTTTCGAATCCGACGCAAAACTGATAGTCAATTGTAACTTTCAGGGCCTCCTACAGACGATGGAACACTCAAATTGCATCGCGGTTCAATACATCGTCCTCCAGCAGACTTGTCTCCAAAGGAATATTGCTGCCTCGGGCACCTTATGGTCCGCCTCCTGTGAGTCTAGATTTTCGAATCAGACGCAAAACTAATAGTTAATTGTAACGTTCAGGGCCTGCTAATGACGATGGAAAACTAAAATTGCTTGCGATTCAATACATCGTCCTCTAGCCGACTTGTCTCCAAGGGGATATTGCTGCCTCGGGCTCCTTGTGGTCCGTCTCTTGTGAGTATAGATTTTCGAATCCGACGCTAAAATGATGTTAATTGTAACGTTCAGGGCGTCCTAATGACGTTGGAACACTCAAATTGCATCGCGATTCAATACATCGTCCTCCAGCCGACTTGTCTCCAAGGGGATACTGCTGCCTCGGGCACCTTATGGTCCGTCTCCTGTGAGTGTAGATTTTCGAATCGAACGGAAAACTGATAATTAATTGTAACGTTCAGGGCCACCTAATGACGATGGAACACTCAAATGGCATCGCGATTTAATACATCGTCCTCCAGCCGACTTGTCTCCAAGGGGAAATTGCTGCCTCGGGCACTTTATGGCCCGTCTCCTGTGAGTATAGATTTTCGAATCGGACGCAAAACTGATAGTTAATTGTAACGTTCAGGGCCTCCTAATGACGCTGGAAAACTCAAATTGCATCGCGATTCAATACATCGTCCTCCAGACGACTTGTCTCCAAGGGGATATTGCTGCCTCGGGCACCTTATTGTTAGTCTCCTGTGAGTCTAGATTTTCGAATCCGATGAGAAACTGATGGTTAATTGTAACGTTCAGGGTCTCCTAATGACGATGGAACACTCAATTTACGTCGAGATTCAATACATCGTCCTCCAGCCGACTTGTCATCAAGGGGATATTGCTGTCTCTGGCACCTTGTGGTCCGTCTCCTGTGAGTCTAGATTTTCGAATCGGATGCAAAACTGATAGTTAATTGTAATGTTCAGGGCCTCCTAATGACGATGGAACACTCAAACAGCATCGCGATTTAATACATCGTCCTCCAGCCGACTTGTCTCCAAGGGGATATTGCTGAATCGGGCACCTTATGGTCCGTCTCCGGTGAGTCTAGATTTTCGAATCGGACGCAAAACTGATAGTTAATTGTAACGTTCAGGGCCTCCTAATGACGATGGAAATCTCAAATTGCATCGCGATTCAAAACATCGTCCTCCAGACGACTTGTCTCCAAGGGGATATTGCTGCCTCGTGCACCTTATGGTCCGTCTCCTGTGAGTCTAGATTTTCGAATCGGACGCAAAACTGATAGTTAATTGTAACGTTCAGGGCCTCCTAACGACGATGGAAAACTCAAATTGCATCGCGATTCAATACATCGTCCTCCAGCCGACTTGACTCCAAGGGGATATTACTGCCTCGGGCACCTTTTGGTCCGTCTCCAGTGAGTAGAGATTTTCGAATCAGACGCAAAACTGATAGTTAATTGTAACATTCAGGGCCTCCTAATGACGTTGGAAAACTCAAATTGCATCGCGAATCAATACATCGTCCTCCAGCCGACTTGACTCCAAGGGGATATTGCTGCCACGGGCACTTTATGGTCAGCCTCCTGTGAGTCTAGATTTACGAATCCGATGCAAAACTAATGGTTAATTGTAACGTTCAGGGCCTCCTAATGACGATGGAACACTCAAATTGCGTCGCGATTCAATGAATCGTCCTCCAGTCGATTTGTTTCCAAGGGGATATTGTGACTGGGTCCCCTTATGGTCCGTTACCTGTGAGTCTAGATTTTAGAATCGGACGCAGAACTGATAGTTGTTTGTAACGTTCAGGGCCTCCTAATGACGATGGAACACTCAAATTGCATCGAGATTCAATACATCGTCCTCCAGCCGACTTGTCTCCAAGGGCATATTGCTGCCTCGGGAACCTTATGGTCCGTCTCCTGTGAGTCTAGATTTTTAATCCGACGCAATACTGATGGTTAATTGTAACGTTCAGGGCCTCCTAATGACGATGGAAAATTCAAATTGCATCACGATTCAATACATCGTCCTCCAGCCGACTTGTCTCCAAGGGGATATTGCTGCCTCGGGCACTTTATGGCCCGTCTCCTGTGAGTATAGATTTTCGAATCGGACGCAAAACTGATAGTTAATTGTAACGTTCAGGGCCTCCTAATGACGCTGGAAAACTCAAATTGCAACGCGATTCAATACATCGTCCTCCAGACGACTTGTCTCCAAGGGGATATTGCTGCCTCGGGCACCTTATGGTTAGTCTCCTGTGAGTCTAGATTTTCGAATCCGATGAGAAACTGATGGTTAATTGTAACGTTCAGTGTCTCCTAATGACGATGGAACACTCAATTTACGTCGAGATTCAATACATCGTCCTCCAGCCGACTTGTCATCAAGGGGATGATGCTGTCTCTGGCACTTTGTGGTCCGTCTCCTGTGAGTCTAGATTTTCGAATCGGATGCAAAACTGATAGTTAATTGTAATGTTCAGGGCCTCCTAATGACGATGGAACACTCAAACGGCATCGCGATTTAATACATCGTCCTCCAGACGACTTGTCTCCAAGCGGATATTGCTGAATCGCGCACCTTATGGTCCGTCTCCTGTGAGTCTAGATTTTCGAATCGGACGCAAAACTGATAGTTAATTGTAACGTTCAGGGCCTCCTAACGACGATGGAAAACTCAAATTGCATCGCGACTCAATACATCGTCCTCCAGCCGACTTGACTCCAAGGGGATATTACTGCCTCGGGCACCTTATGGTCCGTCTCCAGTGAGTAGTGATTTTCGAATCAGACGCAAAACTGATAGTTAATTGTAACATTCAGGGCCTCCTAATGACGTTGGAAAACTCAAATTGCATCGCGAATCAATACATCGTCCTTCAGCCGACTTGACTCCAAGGGGATATTGCTGCCACGGGCACTTTATGGTCAGCCTTCTGTGAGTCTAGATTTACGAATCCGATGCAAAACTAATGGTTAATTGTAACGTTCAGGGCCTCCTAATGACGATGGAACGCTCAAATTGCGTCGCGATTCAAAGAATCGTCCTCCAGTCGACTTGTTTTCAAGGGGATATTGCTGACTGGGTCACCTTATGGTCCGTTTCCTGTGAGTCTAGATTTTAGAATCGGACGCAGAACTGATGGTTAATTGTAACGTTCAGGGCCTCCTAATAACGATGGAACGTTCAAATGGCATCGCGATTCTATACATCGTCCTCCAGCCGACTTGTCTCCAAGGGGATATTGCTGCCTCGGAAACCTTATGGTCCGTCTCCTGTGAGTCTAGATTTTTAATCCGACGCAATACTGATGGTTAATTGTAACGTTCAGGGCCTCCTAATGACGATGGAAAACTCAAATTGCATCGCGATTCAATACATCGTCCTCCAGCCTACTTGTCTCCAAGGGGATATTGCTGCCTCGGGCACCTTATGGTCCGTCTCCTGTGAGTCTAGATTTTCGAATCCGGCGCGAAACTGATGGTTAATTGTAACGTTCAGTGCCTCCTAATGACGATGGGACACTCAAATTGAGTCGCTATTCTATACATCGTCCTCCAGCCGACTTGACTCCAAGGGTATACTGCTGCCTCAGCACCTTATGGTACGTTTCCGGTGAGTCCAGATTTTCGAATCCGACGCAAAACTGATAGTTAATTGTAACTTTCAGGGCCTCCTACAGACGATGGAACACTCAAATTGCATCGCGATTCAATACATCGTCCTCCAGCCGACTTGACTCCAAGGGGATATTGCTGCCTCGGGCACCTTATGGTCCGTCTCCTGTGAGTGTAGATTTTCGAATCGGACGGAAAACTGATAGTTAATTGTAACGTTCAGGGCCTCCTAATGACGATGGAACACTCAAATGGCATCGCGATTTAATACATCGTCCTCCAGCCGACTTGTCTCCAAAGGGATATTGCTGCCTCGGGCGCTTTATGGCCCGTCTCCTGTGAGTAAAGATTTTCGAATCGGACGCAAAACTGATAGTTAATTGTAACGTTCAGGGCCTTCTAATGACGCTGGAAAACTCAAATTGCATCGCGATTCAATACATCGTCCTCCAGCCGTCTTGTCTCCAATGGAATATTGCTGCCTCGGGCACATTATGGTCCGTCTCCTGTGAATCAAGATTTTCGAATCCGACGCAAAACTGATGGTTAATTGTAACGTTCAGTGCCTCCAAATGACGATGGAACACCCAAATTGAGTCGCTATTCAATACATCGTCCTCCAGCAGACTAGTCTCCAAAGGAATATTGCTGCCTCGGGCACCTTATGGTCCGCCTCCTGTGAGTCTAGATTTTCGAATCAGACGCAAAACTGATAGTTAATTGTAACGTTCAGGGCCTCCTAATGACGATGGAAAACTAAAATTGCTCGCGATTCAATACATCGTCCTCTAGCCGACTTGTCTCCAAGGGGATATTGCTGCCTCGGGCTCCTTATGGTCCGTCTCCTGTGAGTATAGATTTTCGAATCCGACGCAAAAATGATGTTAATTGTAACGTTCAGGGCCTCCTAATGACGATGGAACACTCGAATTGCATCGCGATTCAATACATCGTCCTCCAGCCGACTTGTCTCCAAGGGGATACTGCTGCCTCGGGCACCTTATGGTCCGTCTCCTGTGAGTGTAGATTTTCGAATCGGACGGAAAACTGATAATTAATTGTAACGTTCAGGGCCTCCTAAAGACGATGGAACACTCAAATGGCATCGCGATTTAATACATCGTCCTCCAGCCGACTTGTCTCCAAGGGGATATTGCTGCCTCGGGAACCTTATGGTCCGTCTCCTGTGAGTCTAGATTTTTAATCCAACGCAATACTGATGGTTAATTGTAACGTTCAGGGCCTCCTAATGACGATGGAAAACTCAAATTGCATCACGATTCTATACATCGTCCTCCAGCCGACTTGTCTCCAAGGGGATATTGCTGCCTCGGGCACCTTATGGTCCGTCTCCTGTGAGTCTAGATTTTCGAATCCGACGCAAAACTGATGGTTAATTGTAACGTTCAGTGCCTCCTAATGTCGATGGAGCACTCAAATTGAGTCGCTATTCAATACATCGTCCTCCAGCCGACTTGACTCCAAGGGGATATTGCTGCCTCGGGCACCTTATGGTCCGTCTCCTGTGAGTGTAGATTTTCGAATCGGACGGAAAACTGATAGTTAATTGTAACGTTCAGGGCCTCCTAATGACGATGGAACACTCAAATGGCATCGCGATTTAATACATCGTCCTCCAGCCGACTTGTCTCCAAGGGGATATTGCTGCCTCGGGCACTTTATGGCCCGTCTCCTGTGAGTATAGATTTTCGAATCGGACGCAAAACTGATAGTTAATTGTAACGTTCAGAGCCTCCTAATGACGCTGGAAAACTCAAATTGCATCGCGATTCAATACATCGTCCACCAGACGACTTGTCTCCAAGGGGATATTGCTGCCTCGGGCACCTTATGGTTAGTCTCCTGTGAGTCTAGATTTTCGAATCCGATGAGAAACTGATGGTTAATTGTAACGTTCAGGGTCTCCTAATGACGATGGAACACTCAATTTACGTCGAGATTCAATACATCGTCCTCCAGCCGACTTGTCATCAAGGGGATAATGCTGTCTCTGGCACCTTGTGGTCCGTCTCCTGTGAGTCTAGATTTTCGAATCGGATGCAAAACTGATAGTTAATTGTAATGTTCAGGGCCTCCTAATGACGATGGAACACTCAAACGGCATCGCGATTTAATACATCGTCCTCTAGACGACTTGTCTCCAAGGGGATATTGCTGAATCGCGCACCTTATGGTCCGTCTCCTGTGAGTCTAGATTTTCGAATCGGACGCAAAACTGATAGTTAATTGTAACGTTCAGGGCCTCCTAACGACGATGGAAAACTCAAATTGCATCGCGATTCAATACATCGTCCTCCAGCCGACTTGACTCCAAGGGGATATTACTGCCTCGGGCACCTTATGGTCCGTCTCCAGTGAGTAGAGATTTTCGAATCAGACGCAAAACTGATAGTTAATTGTAACATTCAGGGCCTCCTAATGACGTTGGAAAACTCAAATTGCATCGCGAATCAATACATCGTCCTCCAGCCGACTTGACTCCAAGGGGATATTGCTGCGACGGGCACTTTATGGTCAGCCTTCTGTGAGTCTAGATTTACGAATCCGATGCAAAACTAATGGTTAATTGTAACGTTCAGGGCCTCCTAATGACGATGGAACGCTCAAATTGCGTCGCGATTCAATGAATCGTCCTCCAGTCGACTTGTTTCCAAGGGGATATTGCTGACTGGGTCACCTTATGGTCCGTTTCCTGTGAGTCTAGATTTTAGAATCGGACGCAGAACTGATAGTTGATTGTAACGTTCAGGGCCTCCTAATGACGATGGAACACTCAAATTGCATCGAGATTGAATACATCGTCCTCAACACGACTTGTCTCCAAGGGGATTTTGCTGCCTCGGGCACCTTATGGTCCGTCTCCTATGAGTCTAGATTTTCGAATCCGACGCAAAACTGATGGTTAATTGTAACGTTCAGGGCCTCCTAATAACGATGGAACACTCAAATGGCATCGCGATTCTATACATCGTCCTCCAGCCGACTTGTCTCCAAGGGGATATTGCTGCCACGGAAACCTTATGGTCCGTCTCCTGTGAGTCTAGATTTTTAATCCGACGCAATACTGATGGTTAATTGTAACGTTCAGGGCCTCCTAATGACGATGGAAAACTCAAATTGCATCGCGATTCAATACATCGTCCTCCAGCCGACTTGTCTCCAAGGGGATATTGCTGCCTCGGGCACCTTATGGTCCGTCTCCTGTGAGTCTAGATTTTCGAATCCGGCGCGAAACTGATGGTTAATTGTAACGTTCAGTGCCTCCTAATGACGATGGGACACTCAAATTGAGTCCCTATTCAATACATCGTCCTCCAGCCGACTTGACTCCAAGGGTATACTGCTGCCTCAGCACCTTATGGTACGTTTCCGGTGAGTCCAGATTTTCGAATCCGACGCAAAACTGATAGTTAATTGTAACTTTCAGGGCCTCCTACAGACGATGGAACACTCAAATTGCATCGCGATTCAATACATCGTCCTCCAGCCGACTTGTCTCCAAACGAATATTGCTGCCTCGGGCACCTTATGGTCCGCCTACTGTGAGTCTAGATTTTCGAATCCGACGCAAAACTGATGGTTAATTGTAATGTTCAGGGCCTCCTAATGACGATGGAACAAATAAATTGAGTCGCTACTCAATACATCGTCCTCCAGCCGACTTGTCTCCAAGGGGAAATTGCTGTCTCGGGCACCTTATGGTCCTCTCCTGTGAGTTTAGATTTTGAATCGGACGCAAAACTGATAGTTAATTGTAACGTTCAGGACCTCCTAATGACGATGGAACACTCAAATGGCATCGCGATTCAATACATCGTCCTGCAGCCGACTTGTCTCCAAGGGGATATTGCTGCCTCGGGCACCTTATGGTCCGTCTCCTGTGAGTCTAGATTTTCGAATCCGACGCAAAACTGATTGTTAATTGTAACGTTCAGAACCTCCTAATGACGATGGAACACTGAAATTGAGTCGCTATTCAATACATCGTCCTCCAGCCGACTTGTCTCCAAGGGGAAATTGCTGTCTCGTGCACCTTATGGTCCTCAACTGTGAGTCTAGATTTTGAATCGGACGCAAAACTGATAGTTAATTGTAACGTTCAGGGCCTCCTAATGACGATGGAACACTCAAATGGCATCGCGATTCAATACATCGTCCTCCTGCCGACTTGAGTCCAAGGGGATATTGCTGCCTCGGGCATCTTATGGTCCGTCTCCAGTGAGTAGAGATTTTCGAATCGGATGCAAAACTGATAGTTAATTTTAACTTTAAGGGCCTCCTAATGACGTGGGAAAACTCAAGTTGCATCGCGATTCAATACATCGTCCTCCAGCCGACTTGACTCCAAGGGGATATTTTTGCCTCGGGCACCTTATGGTCAGCCACCTGTGAGTAGAGATTTTCGAATCCGATGCAAAACTAATGGTTAATTGTAACGTTCAGAGCCTCCTAATGACGATGGGACACTCAAATTGCGTCGCGATTCAATAAATCGTCCTCCAGCCGACTTGTTTCGAAGGGTATATTGCTGCCTCGGGCACCTTACGGTCCGTCTCCTGTGAGTCTACATTTTAGAATCGGACGCAAAACTGATAGTTGACTGTAACGTTCAGGGCCTCCTAATGACGATGGAACACTCAAATTGCATCGCGATTTAAGACATCGTCCTCCAGCCGACTTGTCTCCAAGGGGATATTGCTGCCTCGGGCACCTAATGGTCCGTCTCTTAAGAGTCTAGATTTTCGAATCCGACGCAAAACTGATGGTTAATTGCTACGTTCAGGGCGTCCTAATGACGATATAACACTCAAATGGCATCGCGATTCTATACATCGTCCTCCAGCCGACTTGTCTCCAAGGGGATATTGCTGCCTCGGGCACCTTATGGTCCGTCTCCTGTGAGTCTAGATTTTCGAATCGGACGCAAAACTGATAGTTAATTGTAACGTTCAGGGCCTCCTAATGACGATGGATCACTCAAATTGCGTCGCGATTCAATACATCGTTCTCCAGCCGACTTGTCTACAAGGGGATATTGCTGCCTTAAGCACTTTATGTTACGTCTCCTGTGAGTCTAGATTTTCGAATCAGACGCAAAACTGATAGTTAATTGTAACATTCAGGGCCTCCTAATGACGATGGAAAACTAAAATTGCTCGTGATTCAATACATCGTCCTCTAGCCGACTTGTCTCCAAGGGGATATTGCTGCCTCGGGCTCCTTATGGTCCGTCTCCTGTGAGTCTAGATTTTCCAATCCGAAGCAAAACTGATGTTAATTGTAACGTTCAGGGCCTCCTAATGACGATGGAAAACTCAAATTGCATCGCGATTCAATACATCGTCCTATAGCCGACTTGTCTCCAAGGGGATATTGCTGCCTCGGGCACTTTATGGCCCGTCTCCTGTGAGTCTAGATTTTCCAATCGGACGCAAAACTGATAATTAATTGTAACGTTCAGGGCCTCCTAATGACGCTGGAAAACTCAAATTGCATCGCGATTCAATACATCGTCCTCCAGACGACTTGTCTCCAAGGAGATATTGCTGCCTCGGGCAACTTATGGTTAGTCTCGTGTGAGTCTAGATTTTCGAATCCGATGAGAAACTGATGGTTAATTGTAACGTTCAGGGCCTCCTAATGACGATGGAACACTCAATTTGCGTCGAGATTCAATACATCGTCCTCCAGCCGAATTGTCATCAAGGGGATATTGCTGTCTCGGGCACCTTTTGGTCCGTCTCCTGTGAGCCTAGATCTTCGAATCGGATGCGAAACTGATAGTTAATTGTAATGTTCAGGGCCTGCTAATGACGATGGAACACTCAAACGGCATCGCGATTTAATACATCGTCCTCCAGCCGACTTGTCTCCAAGGGGATATTGCTGAATCGGGCACCTTATGGTCCGTCTCCTGTGAGTCTAGATTTTCGAATTGGACGCAAAACTGATAGTTAATTGCAACGTTCAGGGCCTCCTAATGACGATGGAAATCTCAAATTGCATCGCGATTCAAAACATCGTCCTCCAGCCGACTTGTCTCCAAGGGGATATTGCTGCCTCGGGCACCTTATGGTCCGTCTCCTGTGAGTCTAGATTTTCGAATCGGACGCAAAACTGATAGTTAATTGTAACGTTCAGGGCCTCCTAACGACGATGGAAAACTCAAATTGCATCACAATTCAATACATAGTCCACCAGCCGCCTTGACTCCAAGGGGATATTACTGCCTCTGGCACCTTATGGTCCGTCTCCAGTGAGTAAAGATTTTCGAATCAGACGCAAAACTGATAGTTAATTGTAACGTTCAGGGCCTCCTAATGACGCTGGAAAACTCAAATTGCATCGCGATTCAATACATCGTCCTCCAGACGACTTGTCTCCAAGGGGATATTGCTGCCTCGGGCACCTTATGGTTAGTCTCCTGTGAGTCTAGATTTTCGAATCCGATGAGAAACTGATGGTTAATTGTAACGTTCAGGGTCTCCTAATGACGATGGAACACTCAATTTACGTCGAGATTCAATACATCGTCCTCCAGCCGACTTGTCATCAAGGGGATAATGCTGTCTCTGGCACCTTGTGGTCCGTCTCCTGTGAGTCTAGATTTTCGAATCGGATGCAAAACTGATAGTTAATTGTAATGTTCAGGGCCTCCTAATGACGATGGAACACTCAAACGGCATCGCGATTTAATACATCGTCCTCTAGACGACTTGTCTCCAAGGGGATATTGCTGAATCGCGCACCTGATGGTCCGTCTCCTGTGAGTCTAGATTTTCGAATCGGACGCAAAACTGATAGTTAATTGTAACGTTCAGGGCCTCCTAACGACGATGGAAAACTCAAATTGCATCGCGATTCAATACATCGTCCTCCAGCCGACTTGACTCCAAGGGGATATTACTGCCTCGGGCACATTATGGTCCGTCTCCAGTGAGTAGAGATTTTCGAATCAGACGCAAAACTGATAGTTAATTGTAACATTCAGGGCCTCCTAATGACGTTGGAAAACTCAAATTGCATCGCGAATCAATACATCGACCTCCAGCCGACTTGACTCCAAGGGGATATTGCTGCGACGGGCACTTTATGGTCAGCCTTCTGTGAGTCTAGATTTACGAATCCGATGCAAAACTAATGGTTAATTGTAACGTTCAGGGCCTCCTAATAACGATGGAACACTCAAATGGCATCGCGATTCTATACATCGTCCTCCAGCCGACTTGTCTCCAAGGGGATATTGCTGCCACGGAAACCTAATGGTCCGTCTCCTGTGAGTCTAGATTTTTAATCCGACGCAATACTGATGGTTAATTGTAACGTTCAGGGCCTCCTAATGACGATGGAAAACTCAAATTGCATCGCGATTCAATACATCGTCCTCCAGCCGACTTGTCTCCAAACGAATATTGCTGCCTCGGGCACCTTATGGTCCGCCTACTGTGAGTCTAGATTTTCGAATCCGACGCAAAACTGATTGTTAATTGTAACGTTCAGAACCTCCTAATGACGATGGAACAAATAAATTGAGTCGCTACTCAATACATCGTCCTCCAGCCGACTTGTCTCCAAGGGGAAATTGCTGTCTCGGGCACCTTATGGTCCTCTCCTGTGAGTCTAGATTTTGAATCGGACGCAAAACTGATAGTTTATTGTAACGTTCAGGACCTCCTAATGACGATGGAACACTCAAATGGCATCGCGATTCAATATATCGTCCTGCAGCCGACTTGTCTCCAAGGGGATATTGCTGCCTCGGGCACCTTATGGTCCGTCTCCTGTGAGTCTAGATTTTCGAATCCGACGCAAAACTGATTGTTAATTGTAACGTTCAGAACCTCCTAATGACGATGGAACACTGAAATTGAGTCGCTATTCAATACATCGTCCTCCAGCCGACTTGTCTCCAAGGGGAAATTGCTGTCTCGTGCACCTTATGGTCCTCAACTGTGAGTCTAGATTTTGAATCGGACGCAAAACTGATAGTTAATTGTAACGTTCAGGGCCTCCTAATGACGATGGAACACTCAAATGGCATCGCGATTCAATACATCGTCCTCCAGCCGACTTGTCTCCAAGGGTCTATTGCTGCCTATGGCACCTTATGGTCGTTCGCCTGTGAGTCTAGATTTTCGATTCCGACGCAAAACTGTTAGTTAATTGCAATGTTCAGGGCCTCCTAATGACGATGGAACGCTCATATTCCGTCCAGATTCAATACATCGTCCTCCAGCCGACTTGTGTAGAAGGGGATATTGCTGCCTCGGGCTCCTTATGGTCCGTCTCCTGTGAGTCTAGATTTTCAAATCCGACGCAAAACTGATGGTTAATTGTAACGTTCAGGGCCTCCTATTGACGATGGAACACTCAAATTGCGTCGCGATTCAATACATCGTCCTCCTGCCGACTTGAGTCCAAGGGGATATTGCTGCCTCGGGCACCTTATGGTCCGTCTCCAGTGAGTAGAGATTTTCGAATCGGATGCAAAACTGATAGTTAATTTTAACGTTAAGGGCCTCCTAATGACGCGGGAAAACTCAAGTTGCATCGCGATTCAATACATCGTCCTCCAGCCGACTTGACTCCAAGGGGATATTTTTGCCTCGGGCACCTTATGGTCAGCCACCTGTGAGTAGAGATTTTCGAATCCGATGCAAAACTAATGGTTAATTGTAACGTTCAGAGCCTCCTAATGACGATGGGACACTCAAATTGCGTCGCGATTCAATAAATCGTCCTCCAGCCGACTTGTTTCGAAGGGTATATTGCAGCCTCGGGCACCTTATGGTCCGTCTCCTGTGAGTCTACATTTTAGAATCGGACGCAAAACTGATAGCTGACTGTAACGTTCAGGGCCTCCTAATGACGATGGAACACCCAAATTGCATCGCGATTTAAGACATCGTCCTCCAGCCGACTTGTCTCCAAGGGGATATTGCTGCCTCGGGCACCTAATGGTCCGTCTCTTAAGAGTCTAGATTTTCGAATCCGACGCAAAACTGATGGTTAATTGCCACGTTCAGGGCGTCCTAATGACGATATAACACTCAAATGGCATCGCGATTCTATACATCGTCCTCCAGCCGACTTGTCTCCAAGGGGATATTGCAGCACCGGGCTCCTTATGTTCCGTTTCCTCTGAGTCTAGATTTTCAAATCCGACGCAAAACTGATGGTTAATTGTAACGTTCAGGGCCTCCTAATGACGATGGATCACTCAAATTGCGTCGCGATTCAATACATCGTTCTCCAGCCGACTTGTCTACAAGGGGATATTGCTGCCTTAAGCACTTTATGTTACGTCTCCTGTGAGTCTAGATTTTCGAATCAGACGCAAAACTGATAATTAATTGTAACGTTCAGGGCCTCCTAATGACGATGGAAAACTAAAATTGCTCGTGATTCAATACATCGTCCTCTAGCCGACTTGTCTCCAAGGGGATATTGCTGCCTCGGGCTCCTTATGGTCCGTCTCCTGTGAGTCTAGATTTTCCAATCCGAAGCAAAACTGATGTTAATTGTAACGTTCAGGGCCTCCTAATGACGATGGAAAACTCAAATTGCATCGCGATTCAATACATCGTCCTATAGCCGACTTGTCTCCAAGGGGATATTGCTGCCTCGGGCACTTTATGGCCCGTCTCCTGTGAGTCTAGATTTTCCAATCGGACGCAAAACTGATAATTAATTGTAACGTTCAGGGCCTCCTAATGACGCTGGAAAACTCAAATTGCATCGCGATTCAATACATCGTCCTCCAGACGACTTGTCTCCAAGGAGATATTGCTGCCTCGGGCAACTTATGGTTAGTCTCGTGTGAGTCTAGATTTTCGAATCCGATGAGAAACTGATGGTTAATTGTAACGTTCAGGGCCTCCTAATGACGATGGAACACTCAATTTGCGTCGAGATTCAATACATCGTCCTCCAGCCGAATTGTCATCAAGGGGATATTGCTGTCTCGGGCACCTTTTGGTCCGTCTCCTGTGAGCCTAGATCTTCGAATCGGATGCGAAACTGATAGTTAATTGTAATGTTCAGGGCCTGCTAATGACGATGGAACACTCAAACGGCATCGCGATTTAATACATCGTCCTCCAGCCGACTTGTCTCCAAGGGGATATTGCTGAATCGGGCACCTTATGGTCCGTCTCCTGTGAGTCTAGATTTTCGAATCGGACGCAAAACTGATAGTTAATTGCAACGTTCAGGGCCTCCTAATGACGATGGAAATCTCAAATTGCATCGCGATTCAAAACATCGTCCTCCAGCCGACTTGTCTCCAAGGGGATATTGCTGCCTCGGGCACCTTATGGTCCGTCTCCTGTGAGTCTAGATTTTCGAATCGGACGCAAAACTGATAGTTAATTGTAACGTTCAGGGCCTCCTAACGACGATGGAAAACTCAAATTGCATCACAATTCAATACATAGTCCACCAGCCGCCTTGACTCCAAGGGGATATTACTGCCTCAGCCACCTTATGGTCCGTCTCCAGTGAGTAAAGATTTTCGAATCAGACGCAAAACTGATAGTTAATTGTAACATTCAGGGCCTCCTAATGACGTTGGAAAACTCAAATTGCATCGCGAATCAATACACCGTCCTCCAGCCGACTTGACACCAAGGGGATATTGCGGCCACGGGCACTTTATGGTCAGCCTCCTGTGAGTCTAGATTTACGAATCCGATGCAAAACTAATGGATAATTGTAACGATCAGGGCCTCCTAATGACGACGGAACACTCAAATTGCGTCGCGATTCAATGAATCGTCCTCCAGTCGACTTGTTTCCAAGGGGATATTGCTGACTGGGTCACCTTATGGTCCGTCTCCTGTGAGTCTAGATTTTAGAATCGGAAGCAAAACTGATAGATGATTGTGACATTCAGGGCCTCCTAATGACGATGGAACACTCAAATTGCATCGAGATTCAATACATCGTCCTCCAGCCGACTTGTCTCCAAGGGGATTTTGCTGCCTCGGGCACCTTATCGTCCGTCTCCTATGAGTCTAGATTTTTAATCCGACGCAATACTGATGGTTAATTGTAACGTTCAGGGCCTCCTAATGACTTTGGAAAACTCAAAGTGCATCGCGACTCAATACATCGTCCTCCAGCCGACTTGTCTCCAAGGGGATACTGCTGCCTCAGCACCTTATGGTACGTTTCCGGTGAGTCCAGCTTTTCGATTCCGACGCAAAACTGATTGTTAATTGTAACTTTCAGGGCCTCCTACAGACGATGGAACACTCAAATTGCATCGCGATTCAATACATCGTCCTCCAGCCGACTTGTCTCCAAGGGGATATTGCTGCCTCGGGCTCCTTATGGTCCGTCTCCTGTGAGTCTAGATTTTCGAATCTGACGCAAAACTGATGGTTAATTGTAACGTTCAGGGCCTCCTAATGACGATGGAACACTCAAATTGCGTCGCGATACAATACATCGTCCTCCAGCCGACTTGTCTACAAGGGGATATTGCTGCCTCGGGCTCCTTATGGTCCGTCTTCTGTGAGTCTAGATTTTCGAATCCGACGCAAAACTGATGGTTAATTGTAACGTTCAGGGCCTCCTAATGACGATGGAACACTGAAATTGAGTCGCTATTCAATACATCGTTCTCCAGCCGACTGGTCTCCAAGGGGAAATTGCTGTCTCGGGCACCTTATGGTCCTCTCCTGTGAGTCTAGATTTTGAATCGGACGCAAAACTGATAGTTAATTGTAACGTTCAGGGCCTCCTAATGACGATGGAACACTCAAATGGCATCGCGATTCCATACATCGTCTTCCAGCCGACTTGTCTCCCAGGGTCTATTGCTGCCTATGGCACCTTATGGTCGTTCGCCTGTGAGTCTAGATTTTCGATTCCGACGCAAAACTGATAGTTAATTGTAACGTTCTGGGCCTCCTAATGACAGTGGAACGCTCACATTCCGTCCAGATTCAATACATCGTCCTCCAGCCGACATGTGTAGAAGGGGATATTATTGCCTCGGGCACCTTATGGTCCGTCTCCTGTGAAACTAGATTTTCGAATCCGACGCATAACTGATGGTTAATTGTAATGTTCAGTGCCTCCTAATGACGATGGAACACTCAAATTGAGTCGCTATTCAATACATCGTCCTCCAGCCAACTTGTCTCCAAGGGGAAATTGCTGTCTCGGGCACCTTATGGTCCTCTCCTGTGAGTCTAGATTTTGAATCGGACGCAAAACTGACAGTTAATTGTAACGTTCAGTGCCTCCTAATGACGATGGAACACTCAAATGGCATCGCGATTCAATACATCGTCCTCCAGCCGACTTGTCTCCAAGGGTTTATTGCTGCCTATGGCACCTTATGGTCGTTCTCCTGTGAGTCTAGATTTTCGATTCCGATGCAAAACTGATAGTTAATTGCAACGTTCAGGGCCTCCTAATGACGATGGAACGCTCACATTCCGTCCAGATTCAATACATCGTCCTCCAGCAGACTTGTGTAGAAGGGGACATTGCTGCCTCGGGCAACTTATGGTCCGTCTCCTGTGACTCTAGATTTTCGAATCGGTCGCAAAACTGATGTTAATTGTAACGTTCAGGGTCTCCTAATGACGATGAAAATCACAAATTGCATCGCGATTCAATACATCGTCCTCCAGCCGACTTGTCTCCAAGGGGAAATTGCTGCCTCGGGCTCCTTATTGTCCGTCTCCTGTGAGTCTAGATTTTCGAATCCGACGCAAAACTGATGGTTAATTGTAACGTTCAGGGCCTCCTAATGACGATGGAAAACTCAAATTGCATCGCGATTCAATACATCGTCCCGCAGCCGACTTGTCTCCAAGGGGATATTGCTGCCTCGGGCACCTTATGTTCCGTCTCCTGTGAGTCTAGATTTTCGAATCCGACGCAAAACCGATGGTTAATTGTAACGTTCAGGGCCTCCTAATGACGATGCAACACATAAATTGAGTCGCTATTCAATACATCGTCCTCCAGCCGACTTGTCTCCAAGGGGAAATTGCTGTCTCAGGCACCTTATGGTCCTCTCCTGTGAGTCTAGATTTTGAATCGGACGCAAAACTGATAGTTAATTGTCACGTTCAGGGCCGCCTAATGACGATGGAACACTCAAATGGCATCAAGATTCAATACATCGTCCTCCTGCCGACTTGTCTCCAAGGGTCTATTGCTGCCTATGGCACCTTATGGTCGTTCGCCTGTGAGTCTAGATTTTCGATTCCGACGCAAAACTGATAGTTAATTGCAACGTTCAGGGCCTCCTAATGACGATGGAACGCACACATTCCGTCCAGATTCAATACATCGTCCTCCAGCCGACTTGTGTAGTAGGGGATATTGCTGCCTCGCGCACCTTATGGTCCATCTCCAGTGAGTAGAGATTTTGGAATCGGATACAAAACTGATAGTTAATTGTAACGTTCAGGGCCACCTAATGACGTTGTAAAACTCAAATTGCATCGCGATTCAATACATCGTCCTCCAGCCGACTTGACTCCAAGGGGATATTGCTGCTTCGGGCACCTTATGGTCCGTCTCTTATGAGTCTAGATTTTCGAATCCGACGCAAAACTGATGGTTAATTGTAACGTTCAGGGCCCCTAATGACGATGGGACACTCAAATTGCATCGCGATTCAATACTTCGTCCTCCAGCCGACTTGTCTCCAAGGGGATATTGCTGCTTCGGGCACCTTATGGTCCGTCTCTTATGAGTCTAGATTTTCGAATCCGACGCAAAACTGATGGTTAATTGTAACGTTCAGGGCCCCTAATGACGATGGAACACTCAAATTGCGTCGCGATTCAATACATCGTTCTCCAGCCGACTTGTCTACAAGGGGATATTGCTGCCTTGGGCACCTTATGGTACGTCTCCTGTGAGTCTAGATTTTCGAATCAGACGCAAAACTGATAGTTAATTGTACGTTCAGGGCCTCCTAATGACGATGGAAAACTAAAATTGCTCGCGATTCAATACATCGTCCTCTAGCCGACTTGTCTCCAAGGGGATATTGCTGCCTTGGCCACCTTATGGTTCGTCTCCTGTGAGTCGAGATTTTCGAATCGGATGCAAAACTGATAGTTAATTGTACCGTTCAGGGCCTCCTAATGACGTTGGAAAACTCAAATTGCATCGCGACTCAATACATCGTCCTCCAGCCGACTTGGCTCCAAGGGGATATTGCTGCCTCCGGGACCTTATGGTCAGCCTCCTGTGAGTCTAGATTTTCGAATCCGATGCAAAACTAATGGTTCATTGTAACGCTCAGGGCCTCCTAATGACGATGGGACACTCAAATTGCGTCGCGATTTAATAAATCGTCCTCCATCCGACTTGTTTCCAAGGGTATATTGTGCCTCGGGCACCTTATGGTCCGTCTCCTGTGAGTCTACATTTTAGAATCGGACGCAAAACTGATAGTTGATTGTAACGTTCAGGGCCTCCTAATGACGATGGAACACTCAAATTGCATCGCGATTCAATACATCGTCCTCCAGCCGACTTCACCTTATAGTCCGTCTCTTATGAGTCTAGATTTTCGAATCCGACGCAAAACTGATGGTTAATTGCAACGTTCAGGGCCTCCTAATGACGATGGAACACTCAAATGGCATAGCGATTCTATACATCGTCGTCCAGCCGACTTGTCTCCAAGGGGATATTGCTGCCTCGGGCACCTTATGCTCCGTCTCCTGTAAATTTTCGAATCGGACGCATAACTGATGTTAATTGTAACATTCGTCGCCGCCTAATGACGATGGAAATCTCAAATTGCATCGCGATTCAATTCATAGTCCACCAGCCGACTTGTGTCTTAGGGGATATTGCTGCCTCGGGCACCTTATTGTCCGTCTCTTGTGAGTCTAGATTCTCGAATCCGACGGAAAACTGATAGTTAATTGTAACGTTCAGGGCCTCCTAATGACGATGGAAAACTCAAATTGCATCGCGATTCAATACATCGTCCTCCAGCCGACTTGTCTCCAAGGGGAAATTGCTGTCTCGGGCACATTATGGTCGTCTCCTGTGAGTCTAGATTTTCAAATCCTACGCAAAACTGATGGTTAATTGTAACGTTCAGGGCCTCCTAATGACGAAGAAACACTCAAACTGCGTCGCGACTAAATACATCGTCCTCCAGCCGACTTGTCTCCAAGGGGATATTGCTGCCTCGGGCACCTTATGTTCCGTCTCCTGTGAGTCTAGATTTTCGAATCCGACGCAAAACTGATGGTTAATTGTAACGATCAGGGGCTCCTAATGACGATGGAACACTCAAATTGCGTCGCGAATCAATAAATCGTCCTCCAGCCGACTTGTCTCCAAGGGGAAATTGCTGTCTCGGGCACATTATGGTCGTCTCCTGTGAGTCTACATTTTGAATCGGACGCAAAACTGTTGTTAATTGTAACATTCATTTCCTCCTAATGACGATGGAAATCTCAAATTGCATCGCGATTCAATACATCGTCCTCCAGCCGACTTGTCTCCAAGGGGATATTGGTGCCTCATGCACCTTATGGTCAGTCTCCTGTGAGTCTATATTTTCGAATCCGACGCAAAACTGATGGTTAATTGTAACGTTCAGGGCCTGCTAATGACGATGGGACACTCAAATTGCGTCGCGATACAATACATCGTCCTCCAGCCGACTTGTCTCCAAGGGGATATTGCTGCCTCGGAAACCTTATGGTCCGTCTCCTGTGAGTCTAGATTTTTAATCCGACGCAAAACTGATGGTTAATTGTAACGATCAGGTGCTCCTAATGACGATGGAACACTCAAATTGCGTCGCGATTCAATAAATCGTCCTCAAGTCGACTTGTCTTCAAGGGGATATTGCTGCCTCGGGCACCTTATGGTCCGTCTCCTGTAGGTCTAGATTTTCGAATCCGACGCAAAACTGATGGTTAATTGTAACGATCAGGGCCTCCTAATGACGATGAAACACTCAAACAGCGTCGCGATTCAATACATCGTCCTCTAGCCGACTTGTCTCCAAGGGGATACTGCTGCCTCGGGCACCTTATTGTCCGTTTCCTGTGAGTCTTGATTTTCGAATCCGACGCAAAACTGATAGTTAATTGTAACTTTCAGGGCCTCCTAATTACGATGGAGCACTCAAATTGCATCGCGATTCAATACATCTTCCTCCAGCCGACTTGTCTCCAAGAGGATATTGCTGCCTCGGGCACCTTATGTTCCGTCTCCGGTGAGTCTAGATTTTCGAATCCGACGCAAAACTGATGGTTAATTGTAACGTTCAGGGCCTCCTAATGACGTTGGAAATTTCAAATTGCATCGCGATTCAATACATCGTCCTCCAGCCGACTTGACTCCAACGGGATATTGCTGCCTCGGGCACCTTATGGTCAGCCTCCTGTGAGTCTAGATTTTCGAATCCGATGCAAAACTAATGGTCAATTGTAACGTTCAGGGCCTCCTAATGACGATGGGACACTCAAATTGCGTCGCGATTCAATAAATCGTCCTCCAGCCGACTTGTTTCCAAGGGTATATTGCTGCCTCGGGCACCTTATGGTCCGTCTCCTGTGACTCTACATTTTAGAATCGGACGAATAACTGATAGTTGATTGTAACGTTAAGGGCCTCCTAATGTCTATGGAACACTCAAATTGCATCGCGATTCAATACATCGTCCTCCAGCCGACTTGTCTCCAAGGGGATATTGCTGCTTCGGGCACCTTATGGTCCGTCTCTTATGAGTCTAGATTTTCAAATCCGACGCAAAACTGATGGTTAATTGCTACGTTCAGGGCCTACTAATGACGATGGAACACTCAAATGGGATCGCGATTCAATACATCGTCCTCCAGCCGACTTGTCTCCAAGGGGATATTGCTGTCTCGGGCACCTTATGGTACGTCTCCTGTGAGTCTAGATTTTCGAATCAGACGCAAAACTGATAGTTAATTGTAACGTTCAGGGCCTCCTAATGACGATGGAAAACTAAAATAGCTCGCGATTCAATACATCGTCCTCCAGCCGACTTGGCTCCAAGGGGATATTGCTGCCTCGGGGACCTTATGGTCAGCCTCCTGTGAGTCTAGATTTTTGAATCCGATGCAAAACTAATGGCTAATTGTATCGTTCAGGCCTCATAATGACGATGGGACACTCAAATTGCGTCGCGATTCAATAAATCGTCCTCCAGCCAACTTGTTTCCAAGGGTATATTGCTGCCTCGGGCACCTTATGGTCCGTCTCCTGTGAGTCTACATTTTAGAATCGGACGCAAAACTGATAGTTGATTGTAACGTTCAGGGCCTCCTAATGACGATGGAACACTCAAATTGCATTGCGATTCAATACATTGTCCTCCAGCCGACTTGTCTCCAAGGGGATATTGCTGCCTCGGGGACCTTATGGTCAGCCTCCTGTGAGTCTAGATTTTCGAATCCGATGCAAAACTAATGGTTAATTGTAACGTTCAGGGCCTCCTAATGTCGATGGGACACTCAAATTGCGTCGCGATTCAATAAATCGTCCTCCAGCCGACTTGTCTCCAAGGGGATATTGCTGCCTCGGGCACCTTATGGTCCGTCTCTTATGAGTCTAGATTTTCGAATCCGACGCAAAACTGATGGTTAATTGCAACGTTCAGGGCCTCCTAATGACGATGGAATACTCAAATGGCATCGCGATTCTATACATCGTCCTCCAGCCGACTTGGCTCCAAGGGGATATTGCTGCCTTGGGCACCTTATGGTCCGTCTCTTATGAGTCTAGATTTTCAAATCCGACGCAATACTGATGGTTAATTGCTACGTTCAGGGCCTCCTAATGACGATGGAACACTCAAATGGCATCGCGATTCTATACATCGTCCTCCTGCCGACTTGTCTCCAAGGGGATATTGCAGCACCGGGCTCCTAATGTTCCGTCTCCTGTGAGTCTAGATTTTCGAATCCGACGCAAAACTGATGGTTAATTGTAACGTCCAGGGCCCCTAATGACGATGGAACACTCAAATTGCGTCGCGATTCAATACATCGTTCTCCAGCCGACTTGTCTACAAGGGGATATTGCTGCCTTGCGCACCTTATGGTACGTCTCCTGTGAGTCTAGATTTTCGAATCAGACGCAAAACTGATAGTTAATTGTAACGTTCAGGGCCTCCTAATGACGATGGAAAACTAAAATAGCTCGCGATTCAATACATCGTCCTCTAGCCGACTTGTCTCCAAGGGGATATTGCTGCCTCGGGCACCTTATGGTCCGTCTCCTGTGAGTCTAGATTTTCGAATCGGACGCAAAACTGATAGTTAATTGTAACGTTCAGGGCCTCCTAATGACGATGGAAAACTCAAATTACATCGCGATTCAGTACATCGTCCTCCAGCCGACTTGACTGCAAGTGGATATTGCTGCCTCTGGCACCTTATGGTCCGTCTCCAGTGAGTAGAGATTTTCGAATCGGATGCAAAACTGATAGTTAATTGTACCGTTCAGGGCCTCCTAATGACGATGGAACACTCAAATTGCATCGCGATTCAATACATTGTCCTCCAGCCGACTTGTCTCCAAGGGGATATTGCTGCCTCGGGCACCTTATGGTCCGTCTCTTATGAGTCTAGATTTTCAAATCCGACGCAAAACTGATAGTTGATTGTAACGTTCAGGTCCTCCTAATGACGATGGAACACTCAAATGGCATCGCGATTCAATACATCGTCCTCCAGCCGACTTGTCTCCAAGGGGATATTGCTGCTTCGGGCACCTTATGATCCGTCTCTTATGAGTCTAGATTTTCAAATCCGACGCAAAACTGATGGTTAATTGCTACGTTCATGGCCTCCTAATGACGATGGAACACTCAAATTGCGTCGCAATTCAATACATCGTTCTCCAGCCGACTTGTCTACAAGGGGATATTGCTGCCTTGGGCACCTTATGGTACGTCTCCTGTGAGTCTAGATTTTCGAATCAGACGCAAAACTGACAGTTAATTGTAGCGTTCAGGGCCTCCTATTGACGATGGAAAATTAAAATTGCTCGCGATTCAATGCATCGTCCTCTAGCCGACTTGTCTCCAAGGGGATATTGCTGCCTCGGGCAGCTAATGGTCCGTCACCTGTGAGTCTAGATTTTCGAATCGGACGCAAAACTGATAGTTAATTGTAACGTTCAGGGCCTCCTAATGACGATGGAAAACTCAAATTACATCGCGATTCAGTTAATCGTCCTCCAGCCGACTTGACTGCAAGTGGATATTGCTGCCTCGGGCACCTTATGGTCCGTCTCCAGTGAGTAGAGATTTTCGAATCGGATGCAAAACTGATAGTTAATTGTACCGTTCTGGGCCTCCTAATGACGTTGGAAAACACAAATTGCATCGCGATTCCATACATCGTCCTCCAGCCGACTTGGCTCCAAGGGGATATTGCTGCCTCGGGGACCTTATGGTCAGCCTCCTGTGAGTCTAGATTTTCGTATCCGATGCAAAACTAATGGTTAATTGTAACGTTCAGGGCCTCCTAATGACGATGGGACACTCAAATTGCGTCGCGATTCAATAAATCGTCCTCCAGCCGACTTGTCTCCAAGGGGATATTGCTGCCTTGGGCACCTTATGGTACGTCTCCTGTGAGTATAGATTTTCGAATCGGACGCATAACTGATGTTAATTGTAACATTAGTCGCCGCCTAATGACGATGGAAATCTCAAATTGCATCGCAATTCAATTCATAGTCCTCCAGCCGACTTGTGTCTAAGGGGATATTGCTGCCTCGGGCACCTTATGGTTCGTCTCTTGTGAGTCTAGATTCTCGAATCCGACGGAAAACTGATAGTTAATTGTAACGTTCAAGGGCTCCTAATGACGATGGAACACTCAAATTGCGTCGCGATTCAATAAATCGTCCTCCAGCCGACTTCTCTCCAAGGGGAAATTGCTATCTCGGGCACATTATGGTCGTCTCCTGTGAGTCTAGATTTTCAAATCCGACGCAAAACTGATGGTTAATTGTAACGTTCAGGGCCTCCTAATGACGATGGAAATCTCAAATTGCATCGCGATTCAACACATCGTCCTCCAGCCGACTTGTCTCCAAGGGTATACTGCTGCCTCGGGCACCTTATGGTCCGTTTCCTGTGTGCCTTGATTTTCGAATCCGACGCAAAACTGATAGTTAATTGTAACTTTCAGATCCTCCTAATGACGATGGAACACTCAGGATTCATCGCGATTCAATACATCGTTCTCCAGCCGACTTGTCTACAAGGGGATATTGCTGCCTTGGGCACCTTATGGTACGTCTCCTGTGAGTCTAGATTTTCGAATCAGACGCAAAACTGACAGTTAATTGTAGCGTTCAGGGCCTCCTATTGACGATGGAAAACTAAAATTGCTCGCGATTCAATGCATCGTCCTTTAGCCGACTTGTCTCCAAGGGGATACTGCTGCCTCGGGCACATTATGGTCGTCTCCTGTGAGTCTAGATTTTCAAATCCGACGCAAAACTGATGGTTAATTGTAACGTTCAGGGCCTCCTAATGACGATGGAAAACTCAAATTACATCGCGATTCAGTTAATCGTCCTCCAGCCGACTTGACTGCAAGTGGATATTGCTGCCTCGGGCACCTTATGGTCCGTCTCCAGTGAGTAGAGATTTTCGAATCGGATGCAAAACTGATAGTTAATTGTACCGTTCTGGGCCTCCTAATGACGTTGGAAAACACAAATTGCATCGCGATTCCATACATCGTCCTCCAGCCGACTTGGCTCCAAGGGGATATTGCTGCCTCGGGGACCTTATGGTCAGCCTCCTGTGAGTCTAGATTTTCGTATCCGATGCAAAACTAATGGTTAATTGTAACGTTCAGGGCCTCCTAATGACGATGGGACACTCAAATTGCGTCGCGATTCAATAAATCGTCCTCCAGCCGACTTGTCTCCAAGGGGATATTGCTGCCTTGGGCACCTTATGGTACGTCTCCTGTGAGTATAGATTTTCGAATCGGACGCATAACTGATGTTAATTGTAACATTAGTCGCCGCCTAATGACGATGGAAATCTCAAATTGCATCGCAATTCAATTCATAGTCCTCCAGCCGACTTGTGTCTAAGGGGATATTGCTGCCTCGGGCACCTTATGGTTCGTCTCTTGTGAGTCTAGATTCTCGAATCCGACGGAAAACTGATAGTTAATTGTAACGTTCAAGGGCTCCTAATGACGATGGAACACTCAAATTGCGTCGCGAATCAATAAATCGTCCTCCAGCCGACTTGTCTCCAAGAGGAAATTGCTGTCTCGAGCACATTATGGTCGTCTCCTGTGAGTCTAGATATTGAATCGGACGCAAAACTGATGTTAATTGTAACATTCATTTCCTCCTAATGACGATGGAAATCTCAAATTGCATCGCGATTCAATACATCGTCCTCCAGACGACTTGTCTCCAAGGGGATATTGGTGCCTCGGGCACCTTATGTTCAGTCTCCTGTGAGTCTATATTTTCGAATCCGACGCAAAACTGATGGTTAATTGTAACGTTCGGGGCCTGCTAATGACGATGGGACACTCAAATTGCGTCGCGATTCAATACATCGTCCTCCAGCCGACTTGTCTCCAAGGGGATAGTGCTGCCTCGGGAACCTTATGGTCCGTCTCCTGTAAGTCTAGATTTTTAATCCGACGCAAAACTGATGGTTAATTGTAACGATCAGGTGCTCCTAATGACGATGGAACACTCAAATTGCGTCGCGATTCAATAAATCGTCCTCCAGTCGACTTGTCTCCAAGGGGATATTGCTGCCTCGGGCACCTTATGGTCCGTCTCCTGTAGGTCTAGATTTTCGAATCCGACGCAAAACTGATGGTTAATTGTAACGTTCAGTGCCTCCTAATGACGATGAAACACTCAAACTGCGTCGCGATTCAATACATCGTCCTCCAGCCGACTTGTCTCCAAGGGGATACTGCTGCATCGGGTACCTTATGGTCCGTTTCCTGTGAGTCTTGATTTTCGAATCCGACGCAAAACTGATAGTTAATTGTAATTTTCAGGGCCTCCTAATGACGATGGAACACTCAAATTGCATCGCGATTCAATACATCGTCCTCCAGCCGACTTGTCTCCAAGGGGATATTGCTGCCTCGGGCACCTTATGTTCCGTCTCCTGTGAGTCTAGATTTTCGAATCCGACGCAAAACTGATGGTTAATTGTAACGTTCAGGGGCTCCTAATGACGATGGAACACTCAAATTGCGTCGCGATTCAATAAATCGTCCTCCAGCCCACATGTCTCCAAGGGGAAATTGCTGTCTCGGGCACCTTATGGTCCTCTCCTGTGAGTCTAGATTTAGAATCGGACGCAAAACTGATAGTTAACTGTAACGTTCAGGGCCTCCTAATGACGATGGAACACTCAAATGGCATCGCGATTCAATACATCGTCCTCCAGCCGACTTGTCTCCAAGGGGATATTGCTGCTTCGGCAACCTTATGGTCCGTCTCTTATGAGTCTAGATTTTCAAATCCGACGCAAAACTGATGGTTAATTGCTACGTTCAGGGCCTCCTAATGACGATGGAACACTCAAATGGCATCGCGATTCTATACATCGTCCTCCAGCCGACTTGTCTCCAAGGGGATATTGCAGCACCGGGCTCCTTATGTTCCGTCTCCTGTGAGTCTAGATTTTCGAATCCGACGCAAAACTGATGGTTAATTGTAACGTTCAGGGCCCCTAATGACGATGGAACACTCAAATTGCGTCGCGATTCAATACATCGTTCTCCAGCCGACTTGTCTCCAACGGGATATTGCTGCCTCGGGCACCTTATCGTCCGGCTCTTGTGAGTCTAGATTCTCGAATCCGACGGAAAACTGATAGTTAATTGTAACGTTCAGGGCCTCCTAATGACGATGGAACACTCAAATCGCGTCGCGATTCAATAAATCGTCCTCCAGCCGACTTGTCTCCAAGGGGAAATTGCTGTCTCGGGCACATTATGGTCGTCTCCCGTGAGTCTAGATTTTCAAATCCGACGCAAAACTGATGGTTAATTGTAACGTTCAGGGCCTCCTAATGACGAAGAAACACTCAAACTGCGTCGCGACTCAATACATCGTCCTCCAGCCGACTTGTCTCCAAGGGGATATTGCTGCCTCGGGCACCTTATGGTCCGTTTTCTGTGTGTCTTGATTTTCGAATCCGACGCAAAACTGATAGTTAATTGTAACTTTCAGATCCTCCTAATGACGATGGAAAACTCAAATTGCATCGCGATTCAGTACATCGTCCTCCAGCCGACTTGACTCCAAGTGGATATTGCTCCCTCGAGCACCTTATGGTCCGTCTCCAGTGAGTTGAGATTTTCGATCGGATGCAAAACTGATAGCTAATTGTAACGTTCAGGGCCTCCTAATGACGATGGAAAACTCAAATTGCACCGCGATTCAATACATCGTCCTCCAGCCGACTTGGCTCCAAGGGGATATTGCTGCCTTGGGGACCTTATGGTCAGCCTCCTGTGAGTCTAGATTTTCGAATCCGATGCAAAACTAATGGTTTAATTGTAACGTTCAGGGCCTCCTAATGACGATGGGACACTCAAATTGCGTCGCGATTCAATAAATCGTCCTCCAGCCGACTTGATTCCAAGGGTATATTGCTGCCTCGGGCACCTTATGGTCCGTCTCTTATGAGTCTAGATTTTCGAATCCGACGCAAAACTGATGGTTAATTGCAACGTTCAGGGCCTCTTAATGGCGATGGAACACTCAAATGGCATCGCGATTCTATACATCGTCCTCCAGCCGACTAGTCTCCAAGGGGAAATTGCAGTCTCGGACACCATATGGTCCTCTCCTGTGAGTCTAGATTTTGAATCGGACGCAAAACTGATAGTTAATTGTAACGTTCAGGGCCTCCTAATGACGATGGAACACTCAAATGGCATCGCGATTCAATACATCGTCCTCCAGCCGACTTGTCTCCAAGGGTCTATTGCTGCCTATGGCACCTTACGGTCGTTCTCCTGTGAGTCTAGATTTTCGATTCCGACGCAAAACTGATAGTTAATTGCAACGTTCAGGGCCTCCTAATGACGATGGAACGCTCACATTCCGTCCAGATTCAATACATCGTCCTCCAGCCGACTTGTCTACAAGGGGTAATTGCTGCCTTGGGAACCTAATGGTACGTCTCCTGTGAGTCTAGATTTTCGTATCAGACGCAAAACTGATAGTTAATTGTAACGTTTAGGGCCTCCTAATGACGATGGAAAACTAAAATTGCTCGCGATTCAATACATCGTCCTCTAGCCGACTTGTCTCCAAGGGGATATTGCTGCCTCGGGCACCTTATGGTCCGTCTCCTGTGAGTCTAGATTTTCGAATCGGACGCAAAACTGATAGTTAATTGTAACGTTCAGGGCCTCCCTAATGACGATGGAAAACTCAAATTACATCGCGATTCAGTACATCGTCCTCCAGCCGACTTGACTGCAAGTGGATATTGCTGCCTCGGGCACCTTATGGTCCGTCTCCAGTGAGTAGAGATTTTCGAATCGGATGCAAAACTGATAGTTAATTGTACCGTTCAGGGCCTCCTAATGACGTTGGAAAACTCAAATTGCATCGCGATTCAATACATCGTCCTCCAGCCGATTTGGCTCCAAGGGGATATTGCTGCCTCGGGGACCTTATGGTCAGCCTCCTGTGAGTCTAGATTTTCGGATCCGATGCAAAACTAATGGTTAATTGTAACGTTCAGGGCCTCCTAATGACGATGGGACACTCAAATTGCGTCGCGATTCAATAAATCGTCCTCCAGCCGACTTGTTTCCAAGGGTATATTGCTGCCTCGGGCACCTTATGGTCCGTCTCCAGTGAGCCGCGATTTTCGAATCGGATGCAAAACTGATAGTTAATTGTACCGTTCAGGGCCTCCTAATGACGTTGGAAAACTCAAATTGCATCGCGATTCAATACATCGTCCTCCAGACGACTTGGCTCCAAGGGGATATTGCTGCCTCGGGGACCTTATGGTCAGCCTCCTGTGAGTCTAGATTTTCGAATCCGACGCAAAACTGATGGTTAATTGTAACGTTCAGGGCCTCCTAATGACGATGGAACACTCAAATTTCGTCGCGATTCAATAAATCGTCCTCCAGCCGACTTGTCTCCAAGGGGAAATTGCTGTCTCTGGCACATTATGGTCGTCTCCTGTGAGTCTAGATTTTCAAATCCGACGCAAAACTGATGGTTAATTGAAACGTTCAAAGCCTCCTAATGACGAAGAAACACTCAAACTGCGTCGCGACTCAATACATCGTCCTCCAGCCGACTTCTCTCCAAGGGGATATTGCTGCCTCGGGCACCTTATGGTCCGTCTCCTGTGAGTCTAGATTTTCGAATCGGACGCAAAACTGATGTTAATTGTAACATTCATTTCCTCCTAATGTCGATGGAAATATCAAATTGCATCGCGATTCAATACATCGTACTCCAGCCGACTTGTCTCCAAGGGGATATTGGTGCCTCGGGCACCTTATGGTCAGTCTCCTGTGAGTCTATATCTTCGAATCCGAAGCAAAACTGATGGTTAATTGTAACGTTCAGGCCTGCTAATGACGATGGGACACTCAAATTGCGTCGCGATTCAATACATCGTCCTCCAGCCGACTTGTTTCCAAGGGGATATTGCTGCCTCGGGCACCATATGGTCCTCTCCTGTGAGTCTAGATTTTGAATCGGACGCAAAACTGATAGTTAATTGTAACGTTCAGGGCCTCCTAATGACGATAAAACACTCAAATTGCATCGCGATTCAATACATCGTCCTCCAGCCGACTTGTCTCCAAGGGGATATTGCTGCCTCGGGCACCTTATGTTCCGTCTCCTGTGAGTCTAGATTTCCGAATCCGACGCAAAACTAATGGTTAATTGTAACGTTCAGGGGCTCCTAATGACGATGGAATACTCAAATTGCGTCGCGATTCAATAAATCGTCATCCAGCCGACTTGTCTCCAAGAAGAAAATGCTGTCTCGGGCACCATATGGTCCTCTCCTGTGAGTCTAGATTTTGAATCGGACGCAAAACTGATAGTTAATTGTAACGTTCAGGACCTCCTAATGACGATGGAACACTCGAATGGCATCGCGATTCAATACATCGTCCTCCAGTCGACTTGTTTCCAAGGGTAAATTGCTGCCTCGGGCACCTTATGGTCCGTCTCTTATGAGTCTAGATTTTCGAATCCGACGCAAAACTGATGGTTAATTGCAACGTTCAGGGCCTCCTAATGACGATGGAACACTCAAATGGCATCGCGATTCTATACATCGTCCTCCAGTCGACTTATCTCCAAGGGGATATTGCTGCCTCGGGCACCTTATGCTCCGTCTCCTGTGAGTATAGATTTTCGAATCGGACGCATAACTGATGTTAATTGTAACATTCGTCGCCGCCTAATGACGATGAAAATCTCGAATTGCATCGCGATTCAATTCATAGTCCTCCAGCCGACTTGTGTCTAAGGGGATATTGCTGCCTCGGGCACCTTATGGTCCGTCTCTTGTGAGTCTAGATTCTCGAATCCGATGCAAAACTAATGGTTAATTGTAACGTTCAGGGGCTCCTAATGACGATGGAACACTCAAATCGCGTCGCGATTCAATAAATCGTCCTCCAGCCGACTTGTCTCCAAGGGGAAATTGCTGTCTCGGGCACATTATGGTCGACTCCTGTGAGTCTAGATTTTCAAATCCGACGCAAAACTGATGGTTAATTGTAACGTTCAGGGCCTCCTAATGACGAAGAAACACTCAAACTGCGTCGCGACTCAATACATCGTCCTCCAGCCGACTTGTCTCCAAGGGGACACTGCTGCCTCGGGCACCTTATGGTCCGTTTCCTGTGTGTCTTGATTTTCGAATCCGACGCAAAACTGATAGTTAATTGTAACTTTCAGATCCTCCTAATGACGATGGAAATCTCAAATTGCATCGCGATTCAATACATCGTCCTCCAGCCGACTTGTCTCCAAGGGGATATTGGTGCCTCGGGCACCTTATGGTCAGTCTCCTGTGAGTCTATATTTTCGAATCCGACGCAAAACTGATGGTTAATTGTAACGTTCAGGGCCTGCAAATGACGATGGGACACTCAAATTGCGTCGCGATTCAATAAATCGTCCTCCAGTCGACTTGTCTCCAAGGGGATATTGCTGCCTCGGGCACCTTATGGTCCGTCTCCTGTAGGTCTAGATTTTCGAATCCGACGCAAAGCTGATGGTTAATTGTAACGTTCAGGGCCTCCTAATGACGATGAAACACTCAAACTGCGTCGCGATTCAATACATCGTCCTCCAGCCGACTTGTCTCCAAGGGGATACTGCTGCCTCGGGCACCTTATGGTCCGTTTCCTGTGAGTCTTGATTTTCGATTCCGACGCAAAACTGATGTTAACTGTAACATTCATTTCCTCCTAATGACGATGGAAAACTCAAATTGCACCGCGATTCAATACATCGTCCTCCAGCCGACTTGTCTCCAAGGGGATATTGCTGCCTTGGGGACCTTATGGTCAGCCTCCTGTGAGTCTAGATTTTCGAATCCGATGCAAAACTAATGGTTTAATTGTAACGTTCAGGGCCTCCTAATGACGATGGGACACTCAAATTGCGTCGCGATTCAATAAATCGTCCTCCAGCCGACTTGATTCCAAGGGTATATTGCTGCCTCGGGCACCTTATGGTCCGTCTCTTATGAGTCTAGATTTTCGAATCCGACGCAAAACTGATGGTTAATTGCAACGTTCAGGGCCTCTTAATGGCGATGGAACACTCAAATGGCATCGCGATTCTATACATCGTCCTCCAGCCGACTAGTCTCCAAGGGGAAATTGCAGTCTCGGACACCATATGGTCCTCTCCTGTGAGTCTAGATTTTGAATCGGACGCAAAACTGATAGTTAATTGTAACGTTCAGGGCCTCCTAATGACGATGGAACACTCAAATGGCATCGCGATTCAATACATCGTCCTCCAGCCGACTTGTCTCCAAGGGTCTATTGCTGCCTATGGCACCTTACGGTCGTTCTCCTGTGAGTCTAGATTTTCGATTCCGACGCAAAACTGATAGTTAATTGCAACGTTCAGGGCCTCCTAATGACGATGGAACGCTCACATTCCGTCCAGATTCAATACATCGTCCTCCAGCCGACTTGTCTACAAGGGGTAATTGCTGCCTTGGGAACCTTATGGTACGTCTCCTGTGAGTCTAGATTTTCGTATCAGACGCAAAACTGATAGTTAATTGTAACGTTTAGGGCCTCCTAATGACGATGGAAAACTAAAATTGCTCGCGATTCAATACATCGTCCTCTAGCCGACTTGTCTCCAAGGGGATATTGCTGCCTCGGGCACCTTATGGTCCGTCTCCTGTGAGTCTAGATTTTCGAATCGGACGCAAAACTGATAGTTAATTGTAACGTTCAGGGCCTCCCTAATGACGATGGAAAACTCAAATTACATCGCGATTCAGTACATCGTCCTCCAGCCGACTTGACTGCAAGTGGATATTGCTGCCTCGGGCACCTTATGGTCCGTCTCCAGTGAGTAGAGATTTTCGAATCGGATGCAAAACTGATAGTTAATTGTACCGTTCAGGGCCTCCTAATGACGTTGGAAAACTCAAATTGCATCGCGATTCAATACATCGTCCTCCAGCCGATTTGGCTCCAAGGGGATATTGCTGCCTCGGGCACCTTATGGTCCGTCTCCTGTGAGTCTAGATTTTCGAATCGGACGCAAAACTGATAGTTAATTGTAACGTTCAGGGCCTCCCTAATGACGATGGAAAACTCAAATTACATCGCGATTCAGTACATCGTCCTCCAGCCGACTTGACTGCAAGTGGATATTGCTGCCTCGGGCACCTTATGGTCCGTCTCCAGTGAGTAGAGATTTTCGAATCGGATGCAAAACTGATAGTTAATTGTACCGTTCAGGGCCTCCTAATGACGTTGGAAAACTCAAATTGCATCGCGATTCAATACATCGTCCTCCAGCCGACTTGTCTACAAGGGGTAATTGCTGCCTCGGGGACCTTATGGTCAGCCTCCTGTGAGTCTAGATTTTCGGATCCGATGCAAAACTAATGGTTAATTGTAACGTTCAGGGCCTCCTAATGACGATGGGACACTCAATTTGCGTCGCGATTCAATAAATCGTCCTCCAGCCGACTTGTTTCCAAGGGTATATTGCTGCCTCGGGCACCTTATGGTCCGTCTCCAGTGAGCCGCGATTTTCGAATCGGATGCAAAACTGATAGTTAATTGTACCGTTCAGGGCCTCCTAATGACGTTGGAAAACTCAAATTGCATCGCGATTCAATACATCGTCCTCCAGCCGACTTGGCTCCAAGGGGATATTGCTGCCTCGGGGACCTTATGGTCAGCCTCCTGTGAGTCTAGATTTTCGAATCCGACGCAAAACTGATGGTTAATTGTAACGTTCAGGGCCTCCTAATGACGATGGAACACTCAAATTTCGTCGCGATTCAATAAATCGTCCTCCAGCCGACTTGTCTCCAAGGGGAAATTGCTGTCTCTGGCACATTATGGTCGTCTCCTGTGAGTCTAGATTTTCAAATCCGACGCAAAACTGATGGTTAATTGAAACGTTCAAAGCCTCCTAATGACGAAGAAACACTCAAACTGCGTCGCGACTCAATACATCGTCCTCCAGCCGACTTCTCTCCAAGGGGATATTGCTGCCTCGGGCACCTTATGGTCCGTCTCCTGTGAGTCTAGATTTTCGAATCGGACGCAAAACTGATGTTAATTGTAACATTCATTTCCTCCTAATGTCGATGGAAATCTCAAATTGCATCGCGATTCAATACATCGTACTCCAGCCGACTTGTCTCCAAGGGGATATTGGTGCCTCGGGCACCTTATGGTCAGTCTCCTGTGAGTCTATATCTTCGAATCCGAAGCAAAACTGATGGTTAATTGTAACGTTCAGGCCTGCTAATGACGATGGGACACTCAAATTGCGTCGCGATTCAATACATCGTCCTCCAGCCGACTTGTTTCCAAGGGGATATTGCTGCCTCGGGCACCATATGGTCCTCTCCTGTGAGTCTAGATTTTGAATCGGACGCAAAACTGATAGTTAATTGTAACGTTCAGGGCCTCCTAATGACGATAAAACACTCAAATTGCATCGCGATTCAATACATCGTCCTCCAGCCGACTTGTCTCCAAGGGGATACTGCTGCCTCGGGCACCTTATGTTCCGTCTCCTGTGAGTCTAGATTTTCGAATCCGACGCAAAACTAATGGTTAATTGTAACGTTCAGGGGCTCCTAATGACGATGGAATACTCAAATTGCGTCGCGATTCAATAAATCGTCATCCAGCCGACTTGTCTCCAAGAAGAAAATGCTGTCTCGGGCACCATATGGTCCTCTCCTGTGAGTCTAGATTTTGAATCGGACGCAAAACTGATAGTTAATTGTAACGTTCAGGACCTCCTAATGACGATGGAACACTCGAATGGCATCGCGATTCAATACATCGTCCTCCAGTCGACTTGTTTCCAAGGGTAAATTGCTGCCTCGGGCACCTTATGGTCCGTCTCTTATGAGTCTAGATTTTCGAATCCGACGCAAAACTGATGGTTAATTGCAACGTTCAGGGCCTCCTAATGACGATGGAACACTCAAATGGCATCGCGATTCTATACATCGTCCTCCAGTCGACTTATCTCCAAGGGGATATTGCTGCCTCGGGCACCTTATGCTCCGTCTCCTGTGAGTATAGATTTTCGAATCGGACGCATAACTGATGTTAATTGTAACATTCGTCGCCGCCTAATGACGATGAAAATCTCGAATTGCATCGCGATTCAATTCATAGTCCTCCAGCCGACTTGTGTCTAAGGGGATATTGCTGCCTCGGGCACCTTATGGTCCGTCTCTTGTGAGTCTAGATTCTCGAATCCGATGCAAAACTAATGGTTAATTGTAACGTTCAGGGGCTCCTAATGACGATGGAACACTCAAATCGCGTCGCGATTCAATAAATCGTCCTCCAGCCGACTTGTCTCCAAGGGGAAATTGCTGTCTCGGGCACATTATGGTCGACTCCTGTGAGTCTAGATTTTCAAATCCGACGCAAAACTGATGGTTAATTGTAACGTTCAGGGCCTCCTAATGACGAAGAAACACTCAAACTGCGTCGCGACTCAATACATCGTCCTCCAGCCGACTTGTCTCCAAGGGGACACTGCTGCCTCGGGCACCTTATGGTCCGTTTCCTGTGTGTCTTGATTTTCGAATCCGACGCAAAACTGATAGTTAATTGTAACTTTCAGATCCTCCTAATGACGATGGAACACTTAAATTGCATCGCGATTCAATACATCGTCCTCCAGCCGACTTGTCTCCAAGGGGATATTGCTGCCTCGGGCACCTTATCTTCCGTCTCCTGTGAGTCTAGATTTTCGAATCCGACGCAAAACTGATGGTTAATTGTAACGTTCAGGGGCTCCTAATGACGATGGAACACTCAAATTGCGTCGCGAATCAGTAAATCGTCCTCCAGCCGAGTTGTCTCCAAGGGGAAATTGCTGTCTCGGGCACATTATGGTCGTCTCCTGTGAGTCTAGATTTTGAATCGGACGCAAAACTGATGTTAATTGTAACATTCATTTCCTCCTAATGACGATGGAAATCTCAAATTGCATCGCGATTCAATACATCGTCCTCCAGCCGACTTGTCTCCAAGGGGATATTGGTGCCTCGGGCACCTTATGGTCAGTCTCCTGTGAGTCTATATTTTCGAATCCGACGCAAAACTGATGGTTAATTGTAACGTTCAGGGCCTGCAAATGACGATGGGACACTCAAATTGCGTCGCGATTCAATAAATCGTCCTCCAGTCGACTTGTCTCCAAGGGGATATTGCTGCCTCGGGCACCTTATGGTCCGTCTCCTGTAGGTCTAGATTTTCGAATCCGACGCAAAGCTGATGGTTAATTGTAACGTTCAGGGCCTCCTAATGACGATGAAACACTCAAACTGCGTCGCGATTCAATACATCGTCCTCCAGCCGACTTGTCTCCAAGGGGATACTGCTGCCTCGGGCACCTTATGGTCCGTTTCCTGTGAGTCTTGATTTTCGATTCCGACGCAAAACTGATAGTTAATTGTAACTTTCAGGGCCTCCTAATGACGAGAGAACACTCAAATTGCATCGCGATTCAATACATCGTCCTCCAGCCGACTTGTCTCCAAGGGGATATTGCTGCCTCGGGCACCTTATGTTCCGTCTCCTGTGAGTCTAGATTTTCGAATCCGACGCAAAACTGATGGTTAATTGTAACGTTCAGGGGCTCCTAATGACTATGGAACACTCAAATTGCGTCGCGATTCCATAAATCGTCCTCCAGCCGACTTGTCTCCAAGGGGAAATTGCTGTCTCGGGCACCTTATGTTCCTCTCCTGTGAGTCTAGATTTTGAATCGGACGCAAAACTGATAGTTAACTGTAACGTTCAGCGCCTCCTAATGGCGATGGAACACTCAAATGGCATCGCGATTCAATACATCGTCCTCCAGCCGACTTGTCTCCAAGGGGATATTGCAGCACCGGGCTCCTTATGTTCCGTCTCCTGTGAGTCTAGATTTTCGAATCCGACGCATGACTGATAGTTAATTGTAACGTTCAGGGCCCCTAATGACGATGGAACACTCAAATTGCGTCGCGATTCAATACATCGTTCTCCAGCCGACTTGTCTACAAGGGGATATTGCTACCTCAGGCACCTTATGGTCCGTCTCTTATGAGTCTAGATTTTTGAATCCGACGCAAAACTGATAGTTGATTGTAACGTTCAGGGCCTCCTAATGACGATGGAACACTCAAATTGCATCGCGATTCAATACATCGTCCTCCAGCCGACTTGTCTCCAAGGGGATATTGCTACCTCAGGCACCTTATGGTCCGTCTCTTATGAGTCTAGATTTTTGAATCCGACGCAAAACTAATGGTTAATTGCTACGTTCAGGGCCTCCTAATGACGATGGAACACTCAAATAGCATCGCGATTCTATACATCGTCCTCCAGCCGACTTGTCTCCAAGGGGATATTGCTGCCTCGGGCACCTTATGTTCCGTCTACTGTGAGTTTAGATTTTCGAATCCGACGCAAAACTGATAGTTAATTGAAACGTTCAGGGCCCCTAATGACGATGGAACACTCAAATTGCGTCGCGATTCAATACTTCGTTCTCCAGCCGACTTGTCTACAAGGGGATATTGCTGCCTTGGGCACCTTATGGTACGTCTCCTGTGAGTCTAGATTTTCGAATCAGACGCAAAACTGATAGTTAACTGTAACGTTCAGGGCCTCCTAATGACGATGGAAAACTAAAATTGCTCGCGATTCAATACATCGTCCTCTAGCCGACTTGTCTCCAAGGGGATATTGCTGCCTCGGGCACCTTATGGTCCGTCTCCTGTGAGTCTAGATTTTCGAATCGGACGCAAAACTGATAGTTAATTGTAACGTTCAGGGCCTCCTAATGACGATGGAAAACTCAAATTGCATCGCGATTCAATACATCGTCCTCCAGCCGACTTGTTTCCAAGGGTATATTGCTGCCTCGGGCACCTTATGGTCCGTCTCCAGTGAGCCGCGATTTTCGAATCGGATGCAAAACTGATAGTTAATTGTACCGTTCAGGGCCTCCTAATGACGTTGGAAAACTCAAATTGCATCGCGATTCAATACATCGTCCTCCAGCCGACTTGGCTCCAAGGGGATATTGCTGCCTCGGGGACCTTATGGTCAGCCTCCTGTGAGTCTAGATTTTCGAATCCGACGCAAAACTGATGGTTAATTGTAACGTTCAGGGCCTCCTAATGACGATGGAACACTCAAATTTCGTCGCGATTCAATAAATCGTCCTCCAGCCGACTTGTCTCCAAGGGGAAATTGCTGTCTCTGGCACATTATGGTCGTCTCCTGTGAGTCTAGATTTTCAAATCCGACGCAAAACTGATGGTTAATTGAAACGTTCAAAGCCTCCTAATGACGAAGAAACACTCAAACTGCGTCGCGACTCAATACATCGTCCTCCAGCCGACTTCTCTCCAAGGGGATATTGCTGCCTCGGGCACCTTATGGTCCGTCTCCTGTGAGTCTAGATTTTCGAATCGGACGCAAAACTGATGTTAATTGTAACATTCATTTCCTCCTAACGTCGATGGAAATCTCAAATTGCATCGCGATTCAATACATCGTACTCCAGCCGACTTGTCTCCAAGGGGATATTGGTGCCTCGGGCACCTTATGGTCAGTCTCCTGTGAGTCTATTTCTTCGAATCCGAAGCAAAACTGATGGTTAATTGTAACGTTCAGGCCTGCTAATGACGATGGGACACTCAAATTGCGTCGCGATTCAATACATCGTCCTCCAGCCGACTTGTTTCCAAGGGGATATTGCTGCCTCGGGCACCATATGGTCCTCTCCTGTGAGTCTAGATTTTGAATCGGACGCAAAACTGATAGTTAATTGTAACGTTCAGGGCCTCCTAATGACGATAAAACACTCAAATTGCATCGCGATTCAATACATCGTCCTCCAGCCGACTTGTCTCCAAGGGGATATTGCTGCCTCGGGCACCTTATGTTCCGTCTCCTGTGAGTCTAGATTTTCGAATCCGACGCAAAACTAATGGTTAATTGTAACGTTCAGGGGCTCCTAATGACGATGGAATACTCAAATTGCGTCGCGATTCAATAAATCGTCATCCAGCCGACTTGTCTCCAAGAAGAAAATGCTGTCTCGGGCACCATATGGTCCTCTCCTGTGAGTCTAGATTTTGAATCGGACGCAAAACTGATAGTTAATTGTAACGTTCAGGACCTCCTAATGACGATGGAACACTCGAATGGCATCGCGATTCAATACATCGTCCTCCAGTCGACTTGTTTCCAAGGGTAAATTGCTGCCTCGGGCACCTTATGGTCCGTCTCTTATGAGTCTAGATTTTCGAATCCGACGCAAAACCGATGGTTAATTGCAACGTTCAGGGCCTCCTAATGACGATGGAACACTCAAATGGCATCGCGATTCTATACATCGTCCTCCAGTCGACTTATCTCCAAGGGGATATTGCTGCCTCGGGCACCTTATGCTCCGTCTCCTGTGAGTATAGATTTTCGAATCGGACGCATAACTGATGTTAATTGTAACATTCGTCGCCGCCTAATGACGATGAAAATCTCGAATTGCATCGCGATTCAATTCATAGTCCTCCAGCCGACTTGTGTCTAAGGGGATATTGCTGCCTCGGGCACCTTATGGTCCGTCTCTTGTGAGTCTAGATTCTCGAATCCGATGCAAAACTAATGGTTAATTGTAACGTTCAGGGGCTCCTAATGACGATGGAACACTCAAATCGCGTCGCGATTCAATAAATCGTCCTCCAGCCGACTTGTCTCCAAGGGGAAATTGCTGTCTCGGGCACATTATGGTCGACTCCTCTGAGTCTAGATTTTCAAATCCGACGCAAAACTGATGGTTAATTGTAACGTTCAGGGCCTCCTAATGACGAAGAAACACTCAAACTGCGTCGCGACTCAATACATCGTCCTCCAGCCGACTTGTCTCCAAGGGGACACTGCTGCCTCGGGCACCTTATGGTCCGTTTCCTGTGTGTCTTGATTTTCAAATCCGACGCAAAACTGATAGTTAATTGTAACTTTCAGATCCTCCTAATGACGATGGAACACTTAAATTGCATCGCGATTCAATACATCGTCCTCCAGCCGACTTGTCTCCAAGGGGATATTGCTGCCTCGGGCACCTTATCTTCCGTCTCCTGTGAGTCTAGATTTTCGAATCCGACGCAAAACTGATGGTTAATTGTAACGTTCAGGGGCTCCTAATGACGATGGAACACTCAAATTGCGTCGCGAATCAGTAAATCGTCCTCCAGCCGAGTTGTCTCCAAGGGGAAATTGCTGTCTCGGGCACATTATGGTCGTCTCCTGTGAGTCTAGATTTTGAATCGGACGCAAAACTGATGTTAATTGTAACATTCATTTCCTCCTAATGACGATGGAAATCTCAAATTGCATCGCGATTCAATACATCGTCCTCCAGCCGACTTGTCTCCAAGGTGATATTGGTGCCTCGGGCACCTTATGGTCAGTCTCCTGTGAGTCTATATTTTCGAATCCGACGCAAAACTGATGGTTAATTGTAACGTTCAGGGCCTGCAAATGACGATGGGACACTCAAATTGCGTCGCGATTCAATAAATCGTCCTCCAGTCGACTTGTCTCCAAGGGGATATTGCTGCCTCGGGCACCTTATGGTCCGTCTCCTGTAGGTCTAGATTTTCGAATCCGACGCAAAGCTGATGGTTAATTGTAACGTTCAGGGCCTCCTAATGACGATGAAACACTCAAACTGCGTCGCTATTCAATACATCGTCCTCCAGCCGACTTGTCTCCAAGGGGATACTGCTGCCTCGGGCACCTTATGGTCCGTTTCCTGTGAGTCTTGATTTTCGATTCCGACGCAAAACTGATAGTTAATTGTAACTTTCAGGGCCTCCTAATGACGAGAGAACACTCAAATTGCATCGCGATTCAATACATCGTCCTCCAGCCGACTTGTCTCCAAGGGGATATTGCTGCCTCGGGCACCTTATGTTCCGTCTCCTGTGAGTCTAGATTTTCGAATCCGACGCAAAACTGATGGTTAATTGTAACGTTCAGGGGCTCCTAATGACGATGGAACACTCAAATTGCGTCGCGAATCAGTAAATCGTCCTCCAGCCGAGTTGTCTCCAAGGGGAAATTGCTGTCTCGGGCACATTATGGTCGTCTCCTGTGAGTCTAGATTTTGAATCGGACGCAAAACTGATGTTAATTGTAACATTCATTTCCTCCTAATGACGATGGAAATCTCAAATTGCATCGCGATTCAATACATCGTCCTCCAGCCGACTTGTCTCCAAGGTGATATTGGTGCCTCGGGCACCTTATGGTCAGTCTCCTGTGAGTCTATATTTTCGAATCCGACGCAAAACTGATGGTTAATTGTAACGTTCAGGGCCTGCAAATGACGATGGGACACTCAAATTGCGTCGCGATTCAATAAATCGTCCTCCAGTCGACTTGTCTCCAAGGGGATATTGCTGCCTCGGGCACCTTATGGTCCGTCTCCTGTAGGTCTAGATTTTCGAATCCGACGCAAAGCTGATGGTTAATTGTAACGTTCAGGGGCTCCTAATGACTATGGAACACTCAAATTGCGTCGCGATTCCATAAATCGTCCTCCAGCCGACTTGTCTCCAAGGGGAAATTGCTGTCTCGGGCACCTTATGTTCCTCTCCTGTGAGTCTAGATTTTGAATCGGACGCAAAACTGATAGTTAACTGTAACGTTCAGCGCCTCCTAATGGCGATGGAACACTCAAATGGCATCGCGATTCAATACATCGTACTCCAGCCGACTTGTCTCCAAGGGGAAATTGCTGCTTCGGGCACCTTATGTTCCGTCTGCTGTGAGTCTAGATTTTCGAATCCGACGCATGACTGATAGTTAATTGTAACGTTCAGGGCCCCTAATGACGATGGAACACTCAAATTGCGTCGCGATTCAATACATCGTTCTCCAGCCGACTTGTCTACAAGGGGATATTGCTACCTCAGGCACCTTATGGTCCGTCTCTTATGAGTCTAGATTTTTGAATCCGACGCAAAACTGATAGTTGATTGTAACGTTCAGGGCCTCCTAATGACGATGGAACACTCAAATTGCATCGCGATTCAATACATCGTCCTCCAGCCGACTTGTCTCCAAGGGGATATTGCTACCTCAGGCACCTTATGGTCCGTCTCTTATGAGTCTAGATTTTTGAATCCGACGCAAAACTAATGGTTAATTGCTACGTTCAGGGCCTCCTAATGACGATGGAACACTCAAATAGCATCGCGATTCTATACATCGTCCTCCAGCCGACTTGTCTCCAAGGGGATATTGCTGCCTCGGGCACCTTATGTTCCGTCTACTGTGAGTCTAGATTTTCGAATCCGACGCAAAACTGATAGTTAATTGAAACGTTCAGGGCCCCTAATGACGATGGAACACTCAAATTGCGTCGCGATTCAATACTTCGTTCTCCAGCCGACTTGTCTACAAGGGGATATTGCTGCCTTGGGCACCTTATGGTACGTCTCCTGTGAGTCTAGATTTTCGAATCAGACGCAAAACTGATAGTTAACTGTAACGTTCAGGGCCTCCTAATGACGATGGAAAACTAAAATTGCTCGCGATTCAATACATCGTCCTCTAGCCGACTTGTCTCCAAGGGGATATTGCTGCCTCGGGCACCTTATGGTCCGTCTCCTGTGAGTCTAGATTTTCGAATCGGACGCAAAACTGATAGTTAATTGTAACGTTCAGGGCCTCCTAATGACGATGGAAAACTCAAATTACATCGCGATTCAGTACATCGTCCTCCAGCCGACTTGACTGAAAGGGGATATTGCTGCCTCGGGCACCTTATGGTCCGTCTCCAGTGAGTAGAGATTTTCGAATCGGATGCAAAACTGATAGTTAATTGTACCGTTCAAGCCCTCCTAATGACGTTGGAAAACTCAAATTGCATCGCGATTCAATACATCCTCCTCCAGCTGACTTGGCTCCAAGGGGATATTGCTGCCTCGGTGACCTTATGGACAGCCACCTGTGAGTCTAGATTTTCGAATCCGATGCAAAACTAATGGTTAATTGTAACGTTCAGGGCCTCCTAATGTCGATGGGACACTCAAATTGCGTCGCGATTCAATAAATCGTCCTCCAGCCGACTTGTTTCCAAGGGTATATTGCTGCCTCGGGCACCTTATGGTCCGTCTCTTATGAGTCTAGATTTTCGAATCCGACGCAAAACTGATGGTTAATTGCAACGTTCAGGGCCTCCTAATGACGATGGAACACTCAAATGGCATCGCGATTCTATACATCGTCCTCCAGTCGACTTATCTCCAAGGGGATATTGCTGCCTCGGGCACCTTATGCTCCGTCTCCTGTGAGTATAGATTTTCGAATCGGACGCATAACTGATGTTAATTGTAACATTCGTCGCCGCCTAATGACGATGAAAATCTCGAATTGCATCGCGATTCAATTCATAGTCCTCCAGCCGACTTGTGTCTAAGGGGATATTGCTGCCTCGGGCACCTTATGGTCCGTCTCTTGTGAGTCTAGATTCTCGAATCCGACGGAAAACTGATAGTTAATTGTAACGTTCAGGGGCTCCTAATGACGATGGAACACTCAAATCGCGTCGCGATTCAATAAATCGTCCTCCAGCCGACTTGTCTCCAAGGGGAAATTGCTGTCTCGGGCACATTATGGTCGACTCCTGTGAGTCTAGATTTTCAAATCCGACGCAAAACTGATGGTTAATTGTAACGTTCAGGGCCTCCTAATGACGAAGAAACACTCAAACTGCGTCGCGACTCAATACATCGTCCTCCAGCCGACTTGTCTCCAAGGGGACACTGCTGCCTCGGGCACCTTATGGTCCGTTTCCTGTGTGTCTTGATTTTCGAATCCGACGCAAAACTGATAGTTAATTGTAACTTTTAGAACCTCCTAATGACGATGGAACACTTAAATTGCATCGCGATTCAATACATCGTCCTCCAGCCGACTTGTCTCCAAGGGGATATTGCTGCCTCGGGCACCTTATCTTCCGTCTCCTGTGAGTCTAGATTTTCGAATCCGACGCAAAACTGATGGTTAATTGTAACGTTCAGGGGCTCCTAATGACGATGGAACACTCAAATTGCGTCGCGAATCAGTAAATCGTCCTCCAGCCGAGTTGTCTCCAAGGGGAAATTGCTGTCTCGGGCACATTATGGTCGTCTCCTGTGAGTCTAGATTTTGAATCGGACGCAAAACTGATGTTAATTGTAACATTCATTTCCTCCTAATGACGATGGAAATCTCAAATTGCATCGCGATTCAATAAATCGTCCTCCAGTCGACTTGTCTCCAAGGGGATACTGCTGCCTCGGGCACCTTATGGTCCGTTTCCTGTGAGTCTATATTTTCGAATCCGACGCAAAACTGATGGTTAATTGTAACTTTCAGGGCCTGCAAATGACGATGGGACACTCAAATTGCGTCGCGATTCAATAAATCGTCCTCCAGTCGACTTGTCTCCAAGGGGATATTGCTGCCTCGGGCACCTTATGGTCCGTCTCCTGTAGGTCTAGATTTTCGAATCCGACGCAAAGCTGATGGTTAATTGTAACGTTCGGGGCCTCCTAATGACGATGAAACACTCAAACTGCGTCGCGATTCAATACATCGTCCTCCAGCCGACTTGTCTCCAAGGGGATACTGCTGCCTCGGGCACCTTATGGTCCGTTTCCTGTGAGTCTTGATTTTCGATTCCGACGCAAAACTGATAGTTAATTGTAACTTTCAGGGCCTCCTAATGACGAGAGAACACTCAAATTGCATCGCGATTCAATACATCGTCCTCCAGCCGACTTGTCTCCAAGGGGATATTGCTGCCTCGGGCACCTTATGTTCCGTCTCCTGTGAGTCTAGATTTTCGAATCCGACGCAAAACTGATGGTTAATTGTAACGTTCAGGGGCTCCTAATGACGATGGAACACTCAAATTGCGTCGCGATTCCATAAATCGTCCTCCAGCCGACTTGCCTCCAAGGGGAAATTGCTGTCTCGGGCACCTTATGTGTCTCTCCTGTGAGTCTAGATTTTGAATCGGACGCAAAACTGATAGTTAACTGTAACGTTCAGGGCCTCCTAATGGCGATGGAACACTCAATTGGCATCGCGATTCAATACATCGTCCTCCAGCCGACTTGTCTCCAAGGGGATATTGCTGCTTCGGGCACCTTATGGTCCGCCTCTTATGAGTCTAGATTTTCAAATCCGACGCAAAACTGATGGTTAATTGCTACGTTCAGGGCCTCCTAATGACGATGGAACACTCAAAAGGCATCGCGATTCTATACATCGTCCTCCAGCCGACTTGTCTCCAAGGGGATATTGCAGCACCGGGCTCCTTATGTTCCGTCTCCTGTGAGTCTAGATTTTCGAATCCGACGCATGACTGATAGTTAATTGTAACGTTCAGGGCCCCTAATGACGATGGAACACTCAAATTGCGTCGCGATTCAATACATCGTTCTCCAGCCGACTTGTCTACAAGGGGATATTGCTACCTCAGGCACCTTATGGTCCGTCTCTTATGAGTCTAGATTTTTGAATCCGACGCAAAACTGATAGTTGATTGTAACGTTCAGGGCCTCCTAATGACGATGGAACACTCAAATTGCATCGCGATTCAATACATCGTCCTCCAGCCGACTTGTCTCCAAGGGGATATTGCTACCTCAGGCACCTTATGGTCCGTCTCTTATGAGTCTAGATTTTTGAATCCGACGCAAAACTAATGGTTAATTGCTACGTTCAGGGCCTCTTAATGACGATGGAACACTCAAATAGCATCGCGATTCTATACATCGTCCTCCAGCCGACTTGTCTCCAAGGGGATATTGCTGCCTCGGGCACCTTATGTTCCGTCTACTGTGAGTCTAGATTTTCGAATCCGACGCAAAACTGATAGTTAATTGAAACGTTCAGGGCCCCTAATGACGATGGAACACTCAAATTGCGTCGCGATTCAATACATCGTTCTCCAGCCGACTTGTCTACAAGGGGATATTGCTGCCTTGGGCACCTTATGGTACGTCTCCTGTGAGTCTAGATTTTCGAATCAGACGCAAAACTGATAGTTAACTGTAACGTTCAGGGCCTCCTAATGACGATGGAAAACTAAAATTGCTCGCGATTCAATACATCGTCCTCTAGCCGACTTGTCTCCAAGGGGATATTGCTGCCTCGGGCACCTTATGGTCCGTCTCCTGTGAGTCTAGATTTTCGAATCAGACGCAAAACTGATAATTAATTGTAACGTTCAGGGCCTCCTAATGACAATCGAAAACTCAAATTACATCGCGATTCAGTACATCGTCCTCCAGCCGACTTGACTGAAGGGGGATATTGCTGCCTCGGGCACCTTATGGTCCGTCTCCAGTGAGTAGAGATTTTCGAATCGGATGCAAAACTGATAGTTAATTGTACCGTTCAAGTCCTCCTAATGACGTTGGAAAACTCAAATTGCATCGCGATTCAATACATCCTCCTCCAGCTGACTTGGCTCCAAGGGGATATTGCTGCCTCGGTGACCTTATGGACAGCCACCTGTGAGTCTAGATTTTCGAATCCGATGCAAAACTAATGGTTAATTGTAACGTTCAGGGCCTCCTAATGACGATGGGACACTCAAATTGCGTCGCGATTCAATAAATCGTCCTCCAGCCGACTTGTTTCCAAGGGTATATTGCTGCCTCGGGGACCTTCTGGTCCGTCTCCTGTGAGTCTACATTTTAGAATCGGACGCAAAACTGATAGTTGATTGTAACGTTCAGGGCCTCCTAATGACGATGGAACACTCAAATTGCATCGCGATTCAATACATCGTCCTCCAGCCGACTTGTCTCCAAAGGGATATTGCTGCCTCGGGCACCTTATGGTCCGTCTCTTATGAGTCTAGATTTTCGAATCCGACGCAAAACTGATGGTTAATTGCAACGTTCAGGGGCTCCTAATGACGATGGAACACTCAAATAGCATCGCGATTCTATACATCGTCCTCCAGCCGACTTGTCTCCAAGGGGATATTGCTGCCTCAAGCACCTTATGCTCCGTCTCCTGTGAGTATAGATTTTCGAATCGGACGCATAACTCATGTTAACTGTAACATTCGTCGCCGCCTAATGACGATGGAAATCTCAAATTGCATCGCGATTCAATTCATAGTCCTCCAGCCGACATGTGTCTAAGGGGATATTGCTGCCTCGGGCACCTTATGGTCCGTCTCTTGTGAGTCTAGATTCTCGAATCCGACGGAAAACTGATAGTTAATTGTAACGTTCAGGGCCTCCTAATGACGATGGAAAACTCAAATTGCATCACGATTCAATACATCGTCCTCCAGCCGACTTCTCCTAGGGGATATTGCTGTCTCGGGCACATTATGGTCGTCTCCTGTGAGTCCAGATTTTGAATCGGATGCAAAACTGATGTTAATTGTAACATTCATTTCCTCCTAATGACGATGGAAATCTCAAATTGCATCGCGATTCAATACATCGTCGTCCAGCCGACTTGTCTCCAAGGGGATATGGATGACTCGGGCACCTTATGGTCAGTCTCCTGTGAGTCTATATTTTCGAATCCGACGCAAAACTGATGGTTAATTGTAACGTTCAGGGCCTGCTAATGACGATGGGACACTCAAATTGCGTCGCGATTCAATACATCCTCCTCCAGTCGACTTGTCTCCAAGGGGATATTGCTGCCTCGGGAACCTTATGGTCCGTCTCCTGTGAGTCTAGATTTTTAATCCGACGCAAAACTGATGGTTAATTGTAACGATCAGGTGCTCCTAATGACGATGGAACACTCAAATTGCGTCGCGATTCAATAAATCGTCCTCCAGTCGACTTGTTTCCAAGGGGATATTGCTGCCTCGGGCACCTTATGGACCGTCTCCTGTAGGTCTAGATATTCCAATCCGACGCAAAACTGATGGTTAATTGTAACGTTCAGCTCCTCCTAATGACGATGAAACACTCAAACTGCGTCGCGATTCAATACATCGTCCTCCAGCCGTCTTGTCTCCAAGGGGATACTGCTGCCTTGGGCACCTTATGGTCCGTTTCCTGTGAGTCTTGATTTTCGAATCCGCCGCAAAACTGATAGTTAATTGTAACTTTCAGGGCCTCCTAATGACAATGGAACACTCAAATTGCATCGCGATTCAATACATCGTCCTCCAGCCGACTAGTCTCCAAGGGGATATTGCTGCCTCGGGCACCTTATGTTCCGTCTCCTGTGAGTCTAGATTTTCGAATCCGACGCAAAACTAATGGTTAATAGTAACGTTCAGGGGCTCCTAATGACGATGGAACACTCAAATTGCGTCGCGATTCAATAAATCGTCCTCCAGCCGACTTGTCTCCAAGGGGAAATTGCTGTCTCGGGCACCTTATGGTCCTCTCCTGTGAGTCTAGATTTTGAATCGGACGCAAAACTGATAGTTAATTCTAACGTTCAGGGCCTCCTAATGACGATGGAACACTCAAATGGCATCGCGAGTTAATACATCGTCCTCCAGCCGACTTGTCTCCAAGGGGATATTGCTGCCTCGGGCACCTTATGGTCCGTCTCCTGTGAGTCTAGATTTTCGAATCCGACGCAAAACTGATGTTAATTGTAACGTTCAGGGCCTCCTAATGACGATGGAACACTCAAATTGCATCGCGATTCAATACATCGTCCTCCAGCCGACTTGTCTCCAAGGGGATACTGCTGCCTCGGGCACCTTATGGTCCGTCTCCTGTGAGTGTAGATTTTCGAATCGGACGGAAAACTGATAGTTAATTGTAACGTTCAGGGCCTCCTAATGACAATGGAACACTCAAATGGCATCGCGATTTAATACATCGTCCTCCAGCCGACTTGTCTCCAAGGGGATATTGCTGCCTCGGGCACTTTATGGCCCGTCTCCTGTGAGTATAGATTTTCGAATCGGACGCAAAACTGATAGTTAATTGTAACGTTCAGGGCCTCCTAATGACGCTGGAAAACTCAAATTGCATCGCGATTCAATACATCGTCCTCCAGACGACTTGTCTCCAAGGGGATATTGCTGCCTCCGGCACCTTATGGTTAGTCTCCTGTGAGTCTAGATTTTTGAATCCGATGAGAAACTGATGGTAAATTGTAACGTTCAGGGTCTCCTAATGACGATGGAACACTCAATTTACGTCGAGATTCAATACATCGTCCTCCAGCCGACTTGTCATCAAGGGGATATTGCTGTCTCTGGCACCTTGTGGTCCGTCTCCTGTGAGTCTAGATTTTCGATTCGGATGCAAAACTGATAGTTAATTGTAATGTTCAGGGCCTCCTAATGACGATGGAACACTCAAACAGCATCGCGATTTAATACATCGTCCTCAACCGACTTGTCTCCAAGGGGATATTGCTGATTCGGGCACCTTATGGTCCGTCTCCTGTGAGTCTAGATTTTCGAATCGGACGCAAAACTGATAGTTAATTGTAACTTTCAGGGCCTCCTAATGACGATGGAAATCTCAAATTGCATCGCGATTCAAAACATCGTCCTCCAGCCGACTTGTCTCCAAGGGGATATTGCTGCCTCGTGCACCTTATGGTCCGTCTCCTGTGAGTCTAGATTTTCGAATCGGACGCAAAACTGATAGTTAATTGTAACGTTCAGGGCCTCCTAACGACGATGGAAAACTCAAATTGCATCGCGATTCAATACATCGTCCTCCAGCCGACTTGACTCCAAGGGGATATGACTGCCTCGGGGACATTATGGTCCGTCTCCAGTGAGTAGAGATTTTCGAATCAGACGCAAAGCTGATAGTTAATTGTAACATTCAGGGCCCCCTAATGACGTTGGAAAACTCAAATTGCATCGCGAATCAATACATCGTCCTCCTGCCGACTTGACTCCAAGGGGATATTGCTGCCACGGGCACTTTATGGTCAGCCTCCTGTGAGTCTAGATTCACGAATCCGATGCAAAACTAATGGTTAATTGTAACGTTCAGGGCCTCCTAATGACGATGGAACACTCAAATTGCGTCGCGATTCAATGAATCGTCCTCCAGTCGACTTGTTTCCAAGGGGATATTGCTGACTGGGTCACCTTATGGTCCGTTTCCTGTGAGTCTAGATTTTAGAATCGGGCGCAGAACTGATAGTTGATTGTAACGTTCAGGGACTCCTAATGACGATGGAACACTCAAATTGCATCGAGATTCAATACATCGTCCTCCAGCCGACTTGTCTCCAAGGGGATTTTGCTGCCTCGGGCACCTTATGGTCCGTCTCCTATGAGTCTAGATTTTCGAATCCGACGCAAAACTGATGGTTAATTGTAACGTTCAGGGCCTCCTAATAACGATGGAACACTCAAATGGCATCGCGATTCTATACATCGTCCTCCAGCCGACTTGTCTCCAAGGGGATATTGCTGCCTCGTGAACCTTATGGTCCGTCTCCTGTGAGTCTAGATTTTTAATCCGACGCAATACTGATGGTTAATTGTAACGTTCAGGGCCTCCTAATGACGATGGAAAACTCAAATTGCATCGCGATTCAATACATCGTCCTCCAGCCGACTTGTCTACAAGGGGATTTTGCTGCCTCGGGCACCTTATGGTCCGTCTCCTATGAGTCTAGATTTTCGAATCCGACGCAAAACTGATGGTTAATTGTAACGTTCAGGACCTCCTAATGACGATGGAACACTGAAATTGAGTCGCTATTCAATACATCGTCCTCCAGCCGACTTGTCTCCAAGGGGAAATTGCTGTCTCGTGCACCTTATGGTCCTCTCCTGTGAGTCTAGATTTTGAATCGGACGCAAAACTGATAGTTAATTGTAACGTTCAGGGCCTCCTAATGACGATGGGACACTCAAATGGCATCGCGATTCAATACATAGTCCTCCAGCCGACTTGTCTCCAAGGGTCTAATGCTGCCTATGGCACCTTATGGTCGTTCGCCTGTGAGCCTAGATTTTCGATTCCGACGCAAAACTGTTAGTTAATTGCAACGTTCAGGGCCTCCTAATGACGATGGAACGCTCACATTCCGTCCAGATTCAATACATCGTCCTCCAGCCGACTTGTGTAGAAGGGGATATTGCTGCCTCGGGCACTTTGTGGTCCGTCTCCTGTGAGTCTAGATTTTCGAATCGGTCGCAAAACTGATGTTAATTGTAACGTTCAGGGCCTCCTAATGACGATGAAAATCACAAATTGCATCGCGATTCAATACATCGTCCTCCAGCCGACTTGTCTCCAAGGGGATATTGCTGCCTCGGGCTCCTTATGGTCCGTCTCCTGTGAGTCTAGATTTTCGAATCTGACGCAAAACTGATGGTTAATTGTAACGTTCAGGGCCTCCTAATGACGATGGAACACTCAAATTGAGTCGCTATTCAATACATCGTCCTCCAGCCGACTTGACTCCAAGGGGATACTGCTGCCTCAGCACCTTATGGTACGTTTCCGGTGAGTCTAGATTTTCGAATCCGACGCAAAACTGATAGTTAATTGTAACTTTCAGGGCCTCCTACAGACGATGGAACACTCAAATTGCATCGCGATTCAATACATCGTCCTCCAGCCGACTTGTCCCCAAAGGAATATTGCTGCCTCGGGCACCTTATTGTCCGCCTCCTGTGAGTCTAGATTTTCGAATCCGACGAAAAACTGATGGTTAATTGTAATGTTCAGGGCCTCCTAATGACGATGGAACTAATAAATTGAGTCGCTACTCAATACATCGTCCTCAAGCCGACTTGTCTCCAAGGGGAAATTGCTGCCTCGGGCACCTTATGGTCCGTCTCCTGTGAGTCTAGATTCTCGAATCCGACGCAAAACTGATTGTTAATTGTAACGTTCAGGACCTCCTAATGACGATGGAACACTGAAATTGAGTCGCTATTCAATACATCGTCCTCCAGCCGACTTGTCTCCAAGGGGAAATTGCTGTCTCGTGCACCTTATGGTCCTCTCCTGTGAGTCTAGATTTTGAATCGGACGCAAAACTGATAGTTAATTGTAACGTTCAGGGCCTCCTAATGACGATGGGACACTCAAATGGCATCGCGATTCAATACATAGTCCTCCAGCCGACTTGTCTCCAAGGGTCTATTGCTGCCTATGGCACCTTATGGTCGTTCGCCTGTGAGCCTAGATTTTCGATTCCGACGCAAAACTGTTAGTTAATTGCAACGTTCAGGGCCTCCTAATGACGATGGAACGCTCACATTCCGTCCAGATTCAATACATCGTCCTCCAGCCGACTTGTGTAGAAGGGGATATTGCTGCCTCGGGCACTTTGTGGTCCGTCTCCTGTGAGTCTAGATTTTCGAATCGGTCGCAAAACTGATGTTAATTGTAACGTTCAGGGCCTCCTAATGACGATGAAAATCACAAATTGCATCGCGATTCAATACATCGTCCTCCAGCCGACTTGTCTCCAAGGGGATATTGCTGCCTCGGGCTCCTTATGGTCCGTCTCCTGTGAGTCTAGATTTTCGAATCTGACGCAAAACTGATGGTTAATTGTAACGTTCAGGGCCTCCTAATGACGATGGAACACTAAAATTGCGTCGCGATACAATACATCGTCCTCCAGCCGACTTGTCTACAAGGGGATATTGCTGCCTCGGGCTCCTTATGGTCCGTCTCCTGTGAGTCTAGATTTTCGAATACGACGCAAAACTGATGGTTAATTGTAACGTTCAGGGCCTCCTAATGACGATGGAACACTGAAATTGAGTCGCTATTCAATACATCGTTCTCCAGCCGACTTGTCTCCAAGGCAAAATTGCTGTCTCGGGCACCTTATGGTCCTCTCCTGTGAGTCTAGATTTTGAATCGGAGGCAAAACTGATAGTTAATTGTAACGTTCAGGGCCTCCAAATGACGATGGAACACTCAAATGGCTTCGCGATTCCATACATCGTCCTCCAGTCGACTTGTTTCCAAGGGGATATTGCTGCCTCGGGCACCTTATGGTCCGTCTCCTGTAGGTCTACATTTTCCAATCCGACGCAAAACTGATGGTTAATTGTAACGTTCAGGGCCTCCTAATGACGATGAAACATTCAAACAGCGTCGCGATTCAATACATCGTCCTCCAGCCGTCTTGTCTCCAAGGGGATACTGCTGCCTTGGGCACCTTATGGTCCGTTTCCTGTGAGTCTTGATTTTCGAATCCGCCGCAAAACTGATAGCTAATTGTAACTTTCAGGGCCTCCTAATGACGATGGAACACTCAAATTGCATCGCGATTCAATACATCGTCCTCCAGCCGACTTGTCTCCAAGGGGATATTGCTGCCTCTGGCACCTTATGTTCCGTCTCCTGTGAGTCTAGATTTTCGAATCCGACGCAAAACTGATGGTTAATTGTAACGTTCAGGGGCTCCTAATGACGATGGAACACTGAAATTGCGTCGCGATTCAATGAATCGTCCTCCAGTCGACTTGTTTCCAAGGGTATATTGCTGACTGGGTCACCTTATGGTCCGTCTCCTGTGAGTCTAGATTTTAGAATCGGAAGCAAAACTGATAGTTGATTGTGACATTTAGGGCCTCCTAATGACGATGGAACACTCAAATTGCATCGAGATTCAATACATCGTCCTCCAGCCGACTTGTCTCCAAGGGGATTTTGCTGCCTCGGGCACCTTATGGTCCGTCTCCTATGAGTCTAGATTTTCGAATCCGACGCAAAACTGATGGTTAATTGTAACGTTCAGGGCCTCCTAATAACGATGGAACACTCAAATGGCATTGCGATTCTATACATCGTCCTCCAGCCGAGTTGTCTCCGAGGGGATATTGCTGCCTCGGGAACCTTATGGTCCGTCTCCCGTGAGTCTAGATTTTCGAATCCGACGCAAAACTGATGGTTAATTGTAACGTTCAGTGCCTCCTAATGACGATGGAACACTGAAATTGAGTCGCTATTCAATACATCGTCCTCCAGCCGACTTGTCTCCAAGGGGATACTGATGCCTCGGCACCTTATGGTACGTTTCCGGTGAGTCCAGCTTTTCGATTCCGACGCAAAACTGATTGTTAATTGTAACTTTCAGGGCCTCCTAATGACGATGAAACACTCAAACAGCGTCGCGATTCAATACATCGTCCTCCAGCCGACTTGTCTCCAAGGGGATTTTGCTGCCTCGGGCACCTTATGTTCCGTCTCCTGTGAGTCTAGATTTTCGAATCCGACGCAAAACTGATGGTTAATTGTAACGTTCAGGGGCTCCTAATGACGATGGAACACTCAAATTGCGTCGCGATTCAATAAATCGTCCTCCAGCCGACTTGTCTCCAAGGGGAAATTGCTGTCTCGGGAACCTTATGGTCCTCTCCTGTGAGTCTTGATTTTGAATCGGACGCAAAACTGATAGTTAATTCTGACGTTCAGGGCCTCCTAATGACGATGGAACACTCAAATTGAGTCGCTATTCAATACATCGTCCTCCAGCCGACTTGTCTCCAAAGGAATATTGCTGCCTCGGGCACATTATGGTCCGTCTCCTGTGAGTCTAGATTTTCGAATCCGACGCAAAACTGATGGTTATTTGTAACGTTCAGTGCCTCCTAATGACGATGGAACACTGAAATTGAGTCGCTATTCAATACATCGTCCTCCAGCCGACTTGTCTCCAAGGGGAAATTGCTGTCTCGGGCACCTTATGGTCCTCTCCTGTGAGTCTTGATTTTGAATCGGACGCAAAACTGATAGTTAATTCTAACGTTCAGGGCCTCCTAATGACGATGGAACACTCACATTGAGTCGCTATTCAATACATCGTCCTCCAGCCGACTTGTCTCCAAAGGAATACTGCTGCCTCGGGCACATTATGGTCCGTCTCCTGTGAGTCTAGATTTTCTAATCCGACGCAAAACTGATGGTTAATTGTAACGTTCAGGGCCTCCTAATGACGATGGAACACTCAAATTGCATCGCGATTCAATACATCGTCCTCCAGCAGACTTGTCTCCGAAGGAATATTGCTGCCTCGGGCACCTTATGGTCCGCCTCCTGTGAGTCTAGATTTTCGAATCAGACGCAAAACAGATAGTTAATTGTAACGTTCAGGGCCTCCTAATGACGATGGAACACTCAAATTGCATCGCGATTCAATACATCGTCCTCTAGACGACTTGTCTCCAAGGGGATACTGCTGCCTCGGGCACCTTATGGTCCGTCTCCTGTGAGTCTAGATTTTCGAATCGGACGGAAAACTGATAGTTAATTGTAACGTTCAGGGCCTCCTAATGACGATGGAACACTCAAATGGCATCGCGATTTAATACATCGTCCTCCAGCCGACTTGTCTCCAAGGGGATATTGCTGCCTCGGGCACTTTATGGCCCGTCTCCTGTGAGTATAGATTTCCGAATCGGACGCAAAACTGATAGTTAATTGTAACGTTCAGGGCCTCCTAATGACGCTGGAAAACTCAAATTGCATCGCGATGCAATACATCGTCCTCCAGACGACTTGTCTCCAAGGGGATATTGCTGCCTCGGGCACCTTTTGGTTAGTCTCCTGTGAGTCTAGATTTTCGAATCCGATGAGAAACTGATGGTTAATTGTAACGTTCAGGGTCTCCTAATGACGATGGAACACTCAATTTACGTCGAGATTCAATACATCGTCCTCCAGCCGACTTGTCATCAAGGGGATATTGCTGTCTCTGGCACCTTGTGGTCCGTCTCCTGTGAGTCTAGATTTTCGAATCGGACGCAAAACTGATAGTTAATTGTAACTTTCAGGGCCTCCTAATGACGATGGAAATCTCAAATGGCATCGCGATTTAATACATCGTCCTCCAGCCGACTTGTCTCCAAGGGGATATTGCTGAATCGGGCACCTTATGGTCCGTCTCCTGTGAGTCAAGATTTTCGAATCGGACGCAAAGCTGATAGTTAATTGTAACTTTCAGGGCCTCCTAATGACGATGGAAATCTCAAATGGCATCGCGATTCTATACATCGTCCTCCAGCCGACTTGTCTCCAAGGGGATATTGCTGCCTCGGGAACGTTATGGTCCGTCTCCTGTGAGTCTAGATTTTTAATCCGACGCAATACTGATGGTTAATTGTAACGTTCAGGGCCTCCTAAAGACGATGGAAATCTCAAATTGCATCGCGATTCAATACATCGTCCTCCAGCCGACTTGTCTCCAAGGGGATATTGCTGCCTCGGGCACCTTATGGTCCGTCTCCTGTGAGTCTAGATTTTCGAATCCGACGCAAAACTGATGGTTAATTGTAACGTTCAGTGCCTCCTAAAGACGATGGAAAACTCAAATTGAGTCGCTATTCAATACATCGTCCTCCAGCCGACTTGACTCCAAGGGGATATTGCTGCCTCGGGGAACCTTATGGTCCGTCTCCTGTGATTCTAGATTTTCGAATCCGACGCAAAACTGATGGTTAATTGTAACGTTCAGTGCCTCCTAATGACGATGGAACACTCAAATTGAGTCGCTACTCAATACATCGTCCTCCAGCCGGTTTGAATCCAAGGGGATACTGCTGCCTCGGGCACCTTATGGTCCGTCTCCTGTGAGTGTAGATTTTCGAATCGGACGGAAAATGATAGTTAATTGTAACGTTCAGGGCCTGCTAATGACGATGGAACACTCAAATGGCATCGCGATTTAATACATCGTCCTCCAGCCGACTTGTCTCCAAGGGGATATTGCTGCCTCGGGCACTTTATGGCCCGTCTCCTGTGAGCATAGATTTTCGAATCAGACGCAAAACTGATAGTTAATTGTAACGTTCAGGGACTCCTAATGATGCTGGAAAACTCAAATTGCATCGCGATTCAATACATCGTCCTCCAGACGACTTGTCTCCAAGGGGACATTGCTGCCTCGGGCACCTTATGGTTAGTCTCCTGTGAGTCTAGATTTTCGAATCCGATGAGAAACTGATCGTTAATTGTTACGTTCAGGGTCTCCTAATGACGATGGAACACTCAATTTACGTCGAGATTCAATACATCGTCCTCCAGCCGACTTGTCATCAAGGGGATAATGCTGTCTCTGGCACCTTGTAGTCCGTCTCCTGTGAGTCTAGATTTTCGAATCGGATGCAAAACTGATAGTTAATTGTAATGTTCAGGGCCTCCTAATGACGATGGAACACTCAAAAGTCATCACGATTTAATACATCGTCCTCCAGACGACTTGTTTCCAAGGGGATATTGCTGAATCGGGAACCTTATGGTCCGTCTCCTGTGAGTCTAGATTTTCGAATCGGACGCAAAACTGATAGTTAATTGTAACGTTCAGGGCCTCCTAATGACGTTGAAAAAACTCAAATTGCATCGCGATTCAAAACAACGTCCTCCAGCCGACTTGTCTCCAAGGGGATATTGCTGCCTCGTGCACCTTATGGTCTGTCTCCTGTGAGTCTAGATTTTCGAATCGGACGCAAAACTGATAGTTAATTGTAACGTTCAGGGCCTCCTAACGACGATGGAAAACTCAAATTGCATCGCGATTCAATACATCGTCCTCCAGCCGACTTGACTCCAAGGGGATATTACTGCCTCGGGCACCTTATGGTCCGTCTCCAGTGAGTAGAGATTTTCGAATCAGACGCAAAACTGATAGTTAATTGTAACATTCAGGGATTCCTAATGACGTTGGAAAACTCAACTTGCATCGCGAATCAATACATCGTCCTCCAGCCGACTTGACTCCAAGGCGATATTGCTGCGACGGGCACTTTATGGTCAGCCTCCTGTGAGTCTAGATTTACGAATCCAATGCAAAACTAATGGTTAATTGTAACGGTCAGGGCCTCCTAATGACGATGGAACACTCAAATTGCGTCGCGATTCAATGAATCGTCCTCCAGTCGACTTGTTTCCAAGGGTATATTGCTGACTGGGTCACCTTATGATCCGTTTCCTGTGAGTCTAGATTTTAGAATCGGACGCAGAACTGATAGTTGATTGTAACGTTAAGGGACTCCTAATGACGATGGAGCACTCAAATTGCATCGAGATTCAATACATCGTCCTCCAGCCGACTTGTCTCCAAGGGGATTTTGCTGCCTCGGGCACCTTATGGTCCGTCTCCTATGAGTCTAGATTTTCGAATCCGACGCAAAACTGATGGTTAATTGTAACGTTCAGGGCCTCCTAATAACAATGGAACACTCAAATGGCATCGCGATTCTATACATCGTCCTCCAGCCGACTTGTCTCCAAGGGGATATTGCTGCCTCGGGAACCTTATGGTCCGTCTCCTGTGAGTCTAGATTTTTAATCCGACGCAATACTGATGGTTAATTGTAACGTTCAGCGCCTCCTAATGACGATGGAAAACTCAAATTGCATCGCGATTCAATACATCGTCCTCCAGCCGACTTGTCTCCAAGGGGTTATTGCTGCCTCGGGCACCTAATGGTCCGTCTCCTGTGAGTCTAGATTTTCGAATCCGGCGCAAAACTGATGGTTAATTGTAACGTTCAGTGCCTCCTAATGACGATGGAACACTCAAATTGAGTCGCTATTCAATACATCGTCCTCCAGCCGACTTGACTCCAAGGGGATACTGCTGCCTCAGCACCTTATGGTACGTGTCCGGTGAGTCCAGATTTTCGAATCCGACGCAAAACTGATAGTTAATTGTAACTTTCAGGGCCTCCTACAGACGATGGAACACTCAAATTGCATCGCGATTCAATACATCGTCTTCCAGCCGACTTGTCTCCAAAGGAATATTGCTGCCTCGGGCACCTTATGGTCCGCCTCCTGTGAGTCTAGATTTTCGAATCCGACGAAAAACTGATGGTTAATTGTAATGTTCAGGGCCTCCTAATGACGATGGAACAAATAAATTGAGTCGCTACTCAATACATCGTCCTCAAGCCGACTTGTCTCCAACGGGAAATTGGGGTCTCGGGCACCTTATGGTCCTCTCCTGTGAGTCTAGATTTTGAATATGACGCAAAACTGATAGTTAATTGTAACGTTCAGGGCCTCCTAATGACGATGGAACACTCAAATGGCATCGCGATTCAATACATCGTCCTGCAGCCGACTTGTCTCCAAGGGGATATTGCTGCCTCGGGCACCTTATGGTCCGTCTCCTGTGAGTCTAGATTTTCGAATCCGACGCAAAACTGATTGTTAATTGTAACGTTCAGGACCTCCTAATGACGATGGAACACTGAAATTGAGTCACTATTCAATACATCGTCCTCCAGCCGACTTGTCTCCAAGGGGAAATTGCTGTCTCATGCACCTTATGGTCCTCTCCTGTGAGTCTAGATTTTGAATAGGACGCAAAACTGATAGTTAATTGTAACGTTCAGGGCCTCCTAATGACGATATAACACTCAAATGGCATCGCGATTCAATACATCGTCCTCCAGCCGACTTGTCTCCAAGGGTCTATTGCTGCCTATGGCACCTTATGGTCGTTCGCCTGTGAGTCTAGATTTTCGATTCCGACGCAAAACTGTTAGTTAATTGCAACGTTCAGGGCCTCCTAATGACGATGGAACGCTCACTTTCCGTCCAGATTCAATACATCGTCCTCCAGCCGACTTGTGTAGTAGGGGATATTGCTGCCTCGGGCACCTTATGGTCCGTCTCCTGTGAGTCTAGATTTTCGAATCGGTCGCAAAACTGATGTTAATTCTAACGTTCAGGGCCTCCTAATGACGATGAAAATCTCAAATTGCATCGCGATTCAATACATCGTCCTCCATCCGACTTGTCTCCAAGGGGATATTTCTGCCTCGGGCTCCTTATGGTCCGTCTCCTGTGAGTCTAGATTTTCGAATCCGACGCAAAACTGGTGGTTAATTGTAACGTTCAGGGCCTCCTAATGACGATGAAACACTCAAATTGCGTCGCGATTCAATACATCGTTCTCCAGCCGACTTGTCTACAACGGGATATTGCTGCCTAGGGCTCCTTATGGTCTGTCTCCTGTGAGTCTAGATTTTCGAATCCGACGCAAAACTGATGGGTAATTGTAACGTTCAGGGCCTCCTATTGACGATGGAACACTCAAATTGCGTCGCGATTCAATACATCGTCCTCCAGCCGACTTGTCTACATGGGGATATTGCTGCCTCGGGCACTTTATGGCCCGTCTCCTGTGAGTATAGATTTTCGAATCGGACGCAAAACTGATAGTTAATTGTAACGTTCAGGGCCTCCTAATGACGCTGGAAAACTCAAATTGCATCGCGATGCAATACATCGTCCTCCAGACGACTTGTCTCCAAGGGGATATTGCTGCCTCGGGCACCTTATGGTTAGTCTCCTGTGAGTCTAGATTTTCGAATCCGATGAGAAACTGATGGTTAATTGTAACGTTCAGGGTCTCCTAATGACGATGGAACACTCAATTTACGTCGAGATTCAATACATCGTCCTCCAGCCGACTTGTCATCAAGGGGATATTGCTGTCTCTGGCACCTTGTGGTCCGTCTCCTGTGAGTCTAGATTTTCGAATCGGATGCAAAATTGATAGTTAATTGTAATGTTCAGGGCCTAATAATGACGATGGAACACTCAAACAGCATCGCGATTTAATACATCGTCCTCCAGCCGACTTGTCTATAAGGGGAAATTGCTGTCTCGGGCACCTTATGGTCCTCTCCTGTGAGTCTTGATTTTGAATCGGACGCAAAACTGATAGTTAATTCTAACGTTCAGGGCCTCCTAATGACGATGGAACACTCACATTGAGTCGCTATTCAATACATCGTCCTCCAGCCGACTTGTCTCCAAAGGAATACTGCTGCCTCGGGCACATTATGGTCCGTCTCCTGTGAGTCTAGATTTTCGAATCCGACGCAAAACTGATGGTTAATTGTAACGTTCAGTGCCTCCTAATGACGATGGAACACTCAAATTGCATCGCGATTCAATACATCGTCCTCTAGACGACTTGTCTCCAAGGGGATACTGCTGCCTCGGGCACCTTATGGTCCGTCTCCTGTGAGTCTAGATTTTCGAATCGGACGGAAAACTGATAGTTAATTGTAACGTTCAGGGCCTCCTAATGACGATGGAACACTCAAATGGCATCGCGATTTAATACATCGTCCTCCAGCCGACTTGTCTCCAAGGGGATATTGCTGCCTCGGGCACTTTATGGCCCGTCTCCTGTGAGTATAGATTTCCGAATCGGACGCAAAACTGATAGTTAATTGTAACGTTCAGGGCCTCCTAATGACGCTGGAAAACTCAAATTGCATCGCGATGCAATACATCGTCCTCCAGACGACTTGTCCCCAAGGGGATATTGCTGCCTCGGGCACCTTATGGTTAGTCTCCTGTGAGTCTAGATTTTCGAATCCGATGAGAAACTGATGGTTAATTGTAACGTTCAGGGTCTCCTAATGACGATGGAACACTCAATTTACGTCGAGATTCAATACATCGTCCTCCAGCCGACTTGTCATCAAGGGGATATTGCTGTCTCTGGCACCTTGTGGTCCGTCTCCTGTGAGTCTAGATTTTCGAATCGGACGCAAAACTGATAGTTAATTGTAACTTTCAGGGCCTCCTAATGACGATGGAAATCTCAAATGGCATCGCGATTTAATACATCGTCCTCCAGCCGACTTGTCTCCAAGGGGATATTGCTGAATCGGGCACCTTATGGTCCGTCTCCTGTGAGTCAAGATTTTCGAATCGGACGCAAAACTGATAGTTAATTGTAACTTTCAGGGCCTCCTAATGACGATGGAAATCTCAAATGGCATCGCGATTCTATACATCGTCCTCCAGCCGACTTGTCTCCAAAAGGATATTTCTGCCTCGGGAACGTTATGGTCCGTCTCCTGTGAGTCTAGATTTTTAATCCGACGCAATACTGATGGTTAATTGTAACGTTCAGGGCCTCCTAAAGACGATGGAAATCTCAAATTGCATCGCGATTCACTACATCGTCCTCCAGCCGACTTGTCTCCAAGGGGATATTGCTGCCTCGGGCACCTTATGGTCCGTCTCCTGTGAGTCTAGATTTTCGAATCCGACGCAAAACTGATGGTTAATTGTAACGTTCAGTGCCTCCTAAAGACGATGGAAAACTCAAATTGAGTCGCTATTCAATACATCGTCCTCCAGCCGACTTGACTCCAAGGGGATATTGCTGCCTCGGGGAACCTTATGGTCCGTCTCCTGTGATTCTAGATTTTCGAATCCGACGCAAAACTGATGGTTAATTGTAACGTTCAGTGCCTCCTAATGACGATGGAACACTCAAATTGAGTCGCTACTCAATACATCGTCCTCCAGCCGGTTTGAATCCAAGGGGATACTGCTGCCTCGGGCACCTTATGGTCCGTCTTCTGTGAGTGTAGATTTTCGAATCGGACGGAAAATGATAGTTAATTGTAACGTTCAGGGCCTGCTAATGACGATGGAACACTCAAATGGCATCGCGATTTAATACATCGTCCTCCAGCCGTCTTGTCTCCAAGGGGATATTGCTGCCTCGGGCACTTTATGGCCCGTCTCCTGTGAGCATAGATTTTCGAATCAGACGCAAAACTGATAGTTAATTGTAACGTTCAGGGACTCCTAATGATGCTGGAAAACTCAAATTGCATCGCGATTCAATACATCGTCCTCCAGACGACTTGTCTCCAAGGGGACATTGCTGCCTCGGGCACCTTATGGTTAGTCTCCTGTGAGTCTAGATTTTCGAATCCGATGAGAAACTGATGGTTAATTGTTACGTTCAGGGTCTCCTAATGACGATGGAACACTCAATTTACGTCGAGATTCAATCCATCGTCCTCCAGCCGACTTGTCATCAAGGGGATAATGCTGTCTCTGGCACCTTGTAGTCCGTCTCCTGTGAGTCTAGATTTTCGAATCGGATGCAAAACTGATAGTTAATTGTAATGTTCAGGGCCTCCTAATGACGATGGAACACTCAAAAGGCATCACGATTTAATACATCGTCCTCCAGACGACTTGTTTCCAAGGGGATATTGCTGAATCGGGAACCTTATGGTCCGTCTCCTGTGAGTCTAGATTTTCGAATCGGACGCAAAACTGATAGTTAATTGTAACGTCCAGGGCCTCCTAATGTCGTTGGAAATCTCAAATTGCATCGCGATTCAAAACATCGTCCTCCAGCCGACTTGTCTCCAAGGGGATATTGCTGCCTCGTGCACCTTATGGTCTGTCTCCTGTGAGTCTAGATTTTCGAATCGGACGCAAAACTGATAGTTAATTGTAACGTTCAGGGCCTCCTAACGACGATGGAAAACTCAAATTGCATCGCGATTCAATACATCGTCCTCCAGCCGACTTGACTCCAAGGGGATATTACTGCCTCGGGCACCTTATGGTCCGTCTCCAGTGAGTAGAGATTTTCGAATCAGACGCAAAACTGATAGTTAATTGTAACATTCAGGGATTCCTAATGACGTTGGAAAACTCAACTTGCATCGCGAATCAATACATCGTCCTCCAGCCGACTTGACTCCAAGGCGATATTGCTGCGACGGGCACTTTATGGTCAGCCTCCTGTGAGTCTAGATTTACGAATCCAATGCAAAACTAATGGTTAATTGTAACGGTCAGGGCCTCCTAATGACGATGGAACACTCAAATTGCGTCGCGATTCAATGAATCGTCCTCCAGTCGACTTGTTTCCAAGGGTATATTGCTGACTGGGTCACCTTATGATCCGTTTCCTGTGAGTCTAGATTTTAGAATCGGACGCAGAACTGATAGTTGATTGTAACGTTCAGGGACTCCTAATGACGATGGAACACTCAAATTGCATCGAGATTCAATACATCGTCCTCCAGCCGACTTGTCTCCAAGGGGATTTTGCTGCCTCGGGCACCTTATGGTCCGTCTCCTATGAGTCTAGATTTTCGAATCCGACGCAAAACTGATGGTTAATTGTAACGTTCAGGGCCTCCTAATAACAATGGAACACTCAAATGGCATCGCGATTCTATACATCGTCCTCCAGCCGACTTGTCTCCAAGGGGATATTGCTGCCTCGGGAACCTTATGGTCCGTCTCCTGTGAGTCTAGATTTTTAATCCGACGCAATACTGATGGTTAATTGTAACGTTCAGCGCCTCCTAATGACGATGGAAAACTCAAATTGCATCGCGATTCAATACATCGTCCTCCAGCCGACTTGTCTCCAAGGGTTTATTGCTGCCTCGGGCACCTTATGGTCCGTCTCCTGTGAGTCTAGATTTTCGAATCCGGCGCAAAACTGATGGTTAATTGTAACGTTCAGTGCCTCCTAATGACGATGGAACACTCAAATTGAGTCGCTATTCAATACATCGTCCTCCAGCCGACTTGACTCCAAGGGGATACTGCTGCCTCAGCACCTTATGGTACGTTTCCGGTGAGTCCAGATTTTCGAATCCGACGCAAAACTGATAGTTAATTGTAACTTTCAGGGCCTCCTACAGACGATGGAACACTCAAATTGCATCGCGATTCAATACATCGTCTTCCAGCCGACTTGTCTCCAAAGGAATATTGCTGCCTCGGGCACCTTATGGTCCGCCTCCTGTGAGTCTAGATTTTCGAATCCGACGAAAAACTGATGGTTAATTGTAATGTTCAGGGCCTCCTAATGACGATGGAACAAATAAATTGAGTCGCTACTCAATACATCGTCCTCAAGCCGACTTGTCTCCAACGGGAAATTGGGGTCACGGGCACCTTATGGTCCTCTCCTGTGAGTCTAGATTTTGAATATGACGCAAAACTGATAGTTAATTGTAACGTTCAGGGCCTCCTAATGACGATGGAACACTCAAATGGCATCGCGATTCAATACATCGTCCTGCAGCCGACTTGTCTCCAAGGGGATATTGCTGCCTCGGGCACCTTATGGTCCGTCTCCTGTGAGTCTAGATTTTCGAATCCGACGCAAAACTGATTGTTAATTGTAACGTTCAGGACCTCCTAATGACGATGGAACACTGAAATTGAGTCACTATTCAATACATCGTCCTCCAGCCGACTTGTCTCCAAGGGGAAATTGCTGTCTCGTGCACCTTATGGTCCTCTCCTGTGAGTCTAGATTTTGAATCGGACGCAAAACTGATAAATAATTGTAACGTTCAGGGCCTCCTAATGACGATATAACACTCAAATGGCATCGCGATTCAATACATCGTCCTCCAGCCGACTTGTCTCCAAGGGTCTATTGCTGCCTATGGCACCTTATGGTCGTTCGCCTGTGAGTCTAGATTTTCGATTCCGACGCAAAACTGTTAGTTAATTGCAACGTTCAGGGCCTCCTAATGACCATGGAACGCTCATTTTCCGTCCAGATTCAATACATCGTCCTCCAGCCGACTTGTGTAGAAGGGGATATTGCTGCCTCGGGCACCTTATGGTCCGTCTCCTGTGAGTCTAGATTTTCGAATCGGTCGCAAAACTGATGTTAATTCTAACGTTCAGGGCCTCCTAATGACGATGAAAATCTCAAATTGCATCGCGATTCAATACATCGTCCTCCATCCGACTTGTCTCCAAGGGGATATTGCTGCCTCGGGCTCCTTATGGTCCGTCTCCTGTGAGTCTAGATTTTCGAATCCGACGCAAAACTGGTGGTTAATTGTAACGTTCAGGGCCTCCTAATGACGATGGAACACTCAAATTGCGTCGCGATTCAATACATCGTTCTCCAGCCGACTTGTCTACAACGGGATATTGCTGCCTAGGGCTCCTTATGGTCTGTCTCCTGTGAGTCTAGATTTTCGAATCCGACGCAAAACTGATGGGTAATTGTAACGTTCAGGGCCTCCTATTGACGATGGAACACTCAAATTGCGTCGCGATTCAATACATCGTCCTCCAGCCGACTTGTCTACATGGGGATATTGCTGCCTCGGGCACTTTATGGCCCGTCTCCTGTGAGTATAGATTTTCGAATCGGACGCAAAACTGATAGTTAATTGTAACGTTCAGGGCCTCCTAATGACGCTGGAAAACTCAAATTGCATCGCGATGCAATACATCGTCCTCCAGACGACTTGTCTCCAAGGGGATATTGCTGCCTCGGGCACCTTATGGTTAGTCTCCTGTGAGTCTAGATTTTCGAATCCGATGTGAAACTGATGGTTAATTGTAACGTTCAGGGTCTCCTAATGACGATGGAACACTCAATTTACGTCGAGATTCAATACATCGTCCTCCAGCCGACTTGTCATCAAGGGGATATTGCTGTCTCTGGCACCTTGTGGTCCGTCTCCTGTGAGTCTAGATTTTCGAATCGGATGCAAAATTGATAGTTAATTGTAATGTTCAGGGCCTAATAATGACGATGGAACACTCAAACAGCATCGCGATTTAATACATCGTCCTCCAGCCGACTTGTCTCCAAGGGGATATTGCTGAATCGGGCACCTTATGGTCCGTCTCCTGTGAGTCAAGATTTTCGAATCGGACGCAAAACTGATAGTCAATTGTAACTTTCAGGGCCTCCTAATGACGATGGAAATCTCAAATGGCATCGCGATTCTATACATCGTCCTCCAGCCGACTTGTCTCCAAGGGGATATTGCTGCCTCGGGAACGTTATGGTCCGTCTCCTGTGAGTCTAGATTTTTAATCCGACGCAATACTGATGGTTAATTGTAACGTTCAGGGCCTCCTAAAGACGATGGAAATCTCAAATTGCATCGCGATTCAATACATCGTCCTCCAGCCGACTTGTCTCCAAGGGGATATTGCTGCCTCGGGCACCTTATGGTCCGTCTCCTGTGAGTCTAGATTTTCGAATCCGACGCAAAACTGATGGTTAATTGTAACGTTCGGTGCCTCCTAAAGACGATGGAACACTCAAATTGAGTCGCTATTCAATACATCGTCCTCCAGCCGACTTGACTCCAAGGGGATATTGCTGCCTCGGGGAACCTTATGGTCCGTCTCCTGTGATTCTAGATTTTCGAATCCGACGCAAAACTGATGGTTAATTGTAACGTTCAGTGCCTCCTAATGACGATGGAACACTCAAATTGAGTCGCTACTCAATACATCGTCCTCCAGCCGGTTTGAATCCAAGGGGATACTGCTGCCTCGGGCACCTTATGGTCCGTCTCCTGTGAGTGTAGATTTTCGAATCGGACGGAAAATGATAGTTAATTGTAACGTTCAGGGCCTGCTAATGACGATGGAACACTCAAATGGCATCGCGATTTAATACATCGTCCTCCAGCCGACTTGTCTCCAAGGGGAGATTGCTGCCTCGGGCACTTTATGGCCCGTCTCCTGTGAGCATAGATTTTCGAATCAGACGCAAAACTGGTGGTTAATTGTAACGTTCAGGGCCTCCTAATGACGATGGAACACTCAAATTGCGTCGCGATTCAATACATCGTTCTCCAGCCGACTTGTCTACAACGGGATATTGCTGCCTAGGGCTCCTTATGGTCTGTCTCCTGTGAGTCTAGATTTTCGAATCCGACGCAAAACTGATGGGTAATTGTAACGTTCAGGGCCTCCTATTGACGATGGAACACTCAAATTGCGTCGCGATTCAATACATCGTCCACCAGCCGACTTGTCTACATGGGGATATTGTTGCCTTGCGCACCTTATGGTCCGCCTCCTGTGAGTCTAGATTTTCAAATCCGACGCAAATCTGATGGTTAATTGTAACGTTCAGGGCCTCCTAATGACGATGGAAAACTCAAATTGCATCGCGATTCAGTACATCGTCCTCCTGCCGACTTGAGTCCAAGGGGATATTGCTGCCTCGGGCACCTTATGGTCCGTCTCCAGTGAGTAGAGATTTTCGAATCGGATGCAAAACTGATGGTTAATTTTAACGTTAAGGGCCTCCTAATGACGTTGGAAAACTCAAGTTGCATCGCGATTCAATACATCGTCCTCCAGCCGACTTGACTCCAAGGGGATATTTTTGCCTCGGGCACCTTATGGTCAGCCACCTGTGAGTAGAGATTTTCGAATCCGATGCAAAACTAATGGTTAATTGTAACGTTCAGAGCCTCCTAATGACGATGGGACACTCAAATTGCGTCGCGATTCAATAAATCGTCCTCCAGCCGACTTGTTTCGAAGGGTATATTGCTGCCTCGGGCACCTTATGGTCCGTCTCCTGTGAGTCTACATTTTAGAATCGGACGCAAACCTGATAGTTGACTGTAACGTTCAGGGCCTCCTAATGACGATGGAACACTCAAATTGCATCGCGATTTAATACATCGTCCTCCAGCCGACTTGTCTCCAAGGGTATATTGCTGCCTCGGGCACCTTATGGTCCGTCTCTTAAGAGTCTATATTTTCGAATCCGACGCAAAACTGATGGTTAATTGCTACGTTCAGGGCGTCCTAATGACGATATAACACTCAAATATCATCGCGATTCTATACATCGTCCTCCAGCCGACTTGTCTCCAAGGGGATATTGCAGCACCGGGCTCCTTATGTTCCGTTTCCTGTGAGTCTAGATTTTCGAATCCGACGATAAACTGATGGTTAATTGTAACGTTCAGGGCCTCCTAATGATGATGGAACACTCAAATTGCGTCGCGATTCAATACATCGTTCTCCAGCCGACTTGTCTACAAGGGGATATTGCTGCCTTATGCACCTTATGTTACGTCTCCTGTGAGTCTAGATTTTCGAATCAGACGCAAAACTGATAGTTAATTGTAACGTTCAGGGCCTCCTAATGACGATGGAAAACTAAAATTGCTCGTGATTCAATGCATCGTCCTCTAGCCGACTTGTCTCCAAGGGGATATTGCTGCCTCGGGCTCCTTATGGTCCGTCTCCTGTGTGTCTTGATTTTCGAATCCGACGCAAAACTGATGTTAATTGTAACGTTCAGGGCCTCCTAATGACGATGGAAAACTCAAATTGCATCGCGATTCAATACATCGTCCTCCAGACGACTTGTCTCCAAGGGGATATTGCTGCCTCGGCCAACTTATGGTTAGTCTCGTGTGAGTCTAGATTTTCGAATCCGATGTGAAACTGATGGTTAATTGTAACGTTCAGGGCCTCCTAATGACGATGGAACACTCAATTTTCGTCGAGATTCAATACATCGTCCTCCAGCCGACTTGTCATCAAGGGGATATTGCTGTCTCGGGCACCTTGTGGTCCGTCTCCTGTGAGTCGAGATTTTCGAATCGGATGCGAAACTGATAGTTAATTGTAATGTTCAGGGCTTGCTAATGACGATGGAACACACAAACGGCATCGCGATTTAATACATCGTCCTCCAGCCGACTTGTCTCCAAGGGGATATTGCTGAATCGGGCACCTTATGGTCCGTCTCCTGTGAGTCTAGATTTTCGAATCGGACGCAAAACTGATAGTTAATTGTAACGTTCAGGGCCTCCTAATGACGATGAAAATCTCAAATTGCATCGAGATTCAAAACATCGTCCTCCAGCCGACTTGTCTCCAAGGGGATATTGCTGCCTCGGGCACCTTATGGTCCGTCTCCTGTGAGTCTAGATTTTCGAATCGGACGCAAAACTGATAGTTAATTGTAACGTTCAGGGCCTCCTAATGACGATGAAAATCTCAAATTGCATCGAGATTCAAAACATCGTCCTCCAGCCGACTTGTCTCCAAGGGGATATTGCTGCCTCAGGCACCTTATGGTCCGTCTCCAGTGAGTAGAGATTTTCGAATCAGACGCAAAACTGATAGTTAATTGTAACATTCAGGGCCTCCTAATGACGTTGGAAAACTCAAATTGCATCGCGAATCAATACATCGTCCTCCAGCCGACTTGACACCAAGGGGATATTGCTGCCACGGGCACTTTATGGTCAGCCTCCTGTGAGTCTAAATTTACGAATCCGATGCAAAACTACTGGTTAATTGTAACGTTCACGGCCTCCTAATGACGATGGAACACTCAAATTGCGTCGCGATTCTATGAATCGTCCTCCAGTCGACTTGTTTCCAAGGGGATATTGCTGACTGGGTCACCTTATGGTCCGTCTCCTGTGAGTCTAGATTTTAGAATCGGAAGCAAAACTGATAGTTGATTGTGACATTCAGGGCCTCCTAATGACGATGGAACACTCAAATTGCATCGAGATTCAATACATCGTCCTCTAGCCGACTTGTCTCCAAGGGGATTTTGCTGCCTCGGGCACCTTATTGTCCGTCTCCTATGAGTCTAGATTTTCGAATCCGACGCAAAACTGATGGTTAATTGTAACGCTCAGGGCCTCCTAATAACGATGGAACACTCAAATAGCATTGCGATTCTATACATCGTCCTCCAGCCGACTTGTCTCCTAGGGGATATTGCTGCCTCGGGAACCTTATGTTCCGTCTCCTGTGAGTCTAGATTTTTAATCCGACGCAATACTGATGGTTAATTGCAACGTTCAGGGCCTCCTAATGACGATGGAAAACTCAAATTGCATCGCGATTCAATACATCGTCCTCCAGCCGACTTGTTTCCAAGGGGATATTGCTGCCTCCGGCACCTTATGGTCCGTCACCTGTGAGTCTAGATTTTCGAATCCGACGCAAAACTGATGGTTAATTGTAACGCTCAGGGCCTCCTAATAACGATGGAACACTCAAATAGCATTGCGATTCTATACATCGTCCTCCAGCCGACTTGTCTCCTAGGGGATATTGCTGCCTCGGGAACCTTATGGTCCGTCTCCTGTGAGTCTAGATTTTTAATCCGACGCAATACTGATGGTTAATTGCAACGTTCAGGGCCTCCTAATGACGATGGAAAACTCAAATTGCATCGCGATTCAATACATCGTCCTCCAGCCGACTTGTTTCCAAGGGGATATTGCTGCCTCGGGCACCTTATGGTCCGTCTCCTGTGAGTCTAGATTTTCGAATCCGACGCAAAACTGATTGTTAATTGTAACTTTCAGGGCCTCCTACAGACGATGCAACACTCAAATTGCATCGCGATTCAATACATCGTCCTCCAGCCGACTTGTCTCCAAAGGAATATTGCTGCCTCGGGCACCTTATGGTCCGCCTCCTGAGAGTAAAGATTTTCGAATCCGACGCAAAACTGATGGTTAATTGTAATGTTCAGGGCATCCTAATGACGATGGAACACATAAATTGAGTCGCTACTCAATACATCGTCCTCCAGCCGGTTTGAATCCAAGGGGATACTGCTGCCTCGGGCACCTTATGGTCCGTCTTCTGTGAGTGTAGATTTTCGAATCGGACGGAAAATGATAGTTAATTGTAACGTTCAGGGCCTGCTAATGACGATGGAACACTCAAATGGCATCGCGATTTAATACATCGTCCTCCAGCCGACTTGTCTCCAAGGGGATATTGCTGCCTCGGGCACTTTATGGCCCGTCTCCTGTGAGCATAGATTTTCGAATCAGACGCAAAACTGATAGTTAATTGTAACGTTCAGGGACTCCTAATGATGCTGGAAAACTCAAATTGCATCGCGATTCAATACATCGTCCTCCAGACGACTTGTCTCCAAGGGGACATTGCTGCCTCGGGCACCTTATGGTTAGTCTCCTGTGAGTCTAGATTTTCGAATCCGATGAGAAACTGATGGTTAATTGTTACGTTCAGGGTCTCCTAATGACGATGGAACACTCAATTTACGTCGAGATTCAATCCATCGTCCTCCAGCCGACTTGTCATCAAGGGGATAATGCTGTCTCTGGCACCTTGTAGTCCGTCTCCTGTGAGTCTAGATTTTCGAATCGGATGCAAAACTGATAGTTAATTGTAATGTTCAGGGCCTCCTAATGACGATGGAACACTCAAAAGGCATCACGATTTAATACATCGTCCTCCAGACGACTTGTTTCCAAGGGGATATTGCTGAATCGGGAACCTTATGGTCCGTCTCCTGTGAGTCTAGATTTTCGAATCGGACGCAAAACTGATAGTTAATTGTAACGTCCAGGGCCTCCTAATGTCGTTGGAAATCTCAAATTGCATCGCGATTCAAAACATCGTCCTCCAGCCGACTTGTCTCCAAGGGGATATTGCTGCCTCGTGCACCTTATGGTCTGTCTCCTGTGAGTCTAGATTTTCGAATCGGACGCAAAACTGATAGTTAATTGTAACGTTCAGGGCCTCCTAACGACGATGGAAAACTCAAATTGCATCGCGATTCAATACATCGTCCTCCAGCCGACTTGACTCCAAGGGGATATTACTGCCTCGGGCACCTTATGGTCCGTCTCCAGTGAGTAGAGATTTTCGAATCAGACGCAAAACTGATAGTTAATTGTAACATTCAGGGATTCCTAATGACGTTGGAAAACTCAACTTGCATCGCGAATCAATACATCGTCCTCCAGCCGACTTGACTCCAAGGCGATATTGCTGCGACGGGCACTTTATGGTCAGCCTCCTGTGAGTCTAGATTTACGAATCCAATGCAAAACTAATGGTTAATTGTAACGGTCAGGGCCTCCTAATGACGATGGAACACTCAAATTGCGTCGCGATTCAATGAATCGTCCTCCAGTCGACTTGTTTCCAAGGGTATATTGCTGACTGGGTCACCTTATGATCCGTTTCCTGTGAGTCTAGATTTTAGAATCGGACGCAGAACTGATAGTTGATTGTAACGTTCAGGGACTCCTAATGACGATGGAACACTCAAATTGCATCGAGATTCAATACATCGTCCTCCAGCCGACTTGTCTCCAAGGGGATTTTGCTGCCTCGGGCACCTTATGGTCCGTCTCCTATGAGTCTAGATTTTCGAATCCGACGCAAAACTGATGGTTAATTGTAACGTTCAGGGCCTCCTAATAACAATGGAACACTCAAATGGCATCGCGATTCTATACATCGTCCTCCAGCCGACTTGTCTCCAAGGGGATATTGCTGCCTCGGGAACCTTATGGTCCGTCTCCTGTGAGTCTAGATTTTTAATCCGACGCAATACTGATGGTTAATTGTAACGTTCAGCGCCTCCTAATGACGATGGAAAACTCAAATTGCATCGCGATTCAATACATCGTCCTCCAGCCGACTTGTCTCCAAGGGTTTATTGCTGCCTCGGGCACCTTATGGTCCGTCTCCTGTGAGTCTAGATTTTCGAATCCGGCGCAAAACTGATGGTTAATTGTAACGTTCAGTGCCTCCTAATGACGATGGAACACTCAAATTGAGTCGCTATTCAATACATCGTCCTCCAGCCGACTTGACTCCAAGGGGATACTGCTGCCTCAGCACCTTATGGTACGTTTCCGGTGAGTCCAGATTTTCGAATCCGACGCAAAACTGATAGTTAATTGTAACTTTCAGGGCCTCCTACAGACGATGGAACACTCAAATTGCATCGCGATTCAATACATCGTCTTCCAGCCGACTTGTCTCCAAAGGAATATTGCTGCCTCGGGCACCTTATGGTCCGCCTCCTGTGAGTCTAGATTTTCGAATCCGACGAAAAACTGATGGTTAATTGTAATGTTCAGGGCCTCCTAATGACGATGGAACAAATAAATTGAGTCGCTACTCAATACATCGTCCTCAAGCCGACTTGTCTCCAACGGGAAATTGGGGTCACGGGCACCTTATGGTCCTCTCCTGTGAGTCTAGATTTTGAATATGACGCAAAACTGATAGTTAATTGTAACGTTCAGGGCCTCCTAATGACGATGGAACACTCAAATGGCATCGCGATTCAATACATCGTCCTGCAGCCGACTTGTCTCCAAGGGGATATTGCTGCCTCGGGCACCTTATGGTCCGTCTCCTGTGAGTCTAGATTTTCGAATCCGACGCAAAACTGATTGTTAATTGTAACGTTCAGGACCTCCTAATGACGATGGAACACTGAAATTGAGTCACTATTCAATACATCGTCCTCCAGCCGACTTGTCTCCAAGGGGAAATTGCTGTCTCGTGCACCTTATGGTCCTCTCCTGTGAGTCTAGATTTTGAATCGGACGCAAAACTGATAAATAATTGTAACGTTCAGGGCCTCCTAATGACGATATAACACTCAAATGGCATCGCGATTCAATACATCGTCCTCCAGCCGACTTGTCTCCAAGGGTCTATTGCTGCCTATGGCACCTTATGGTCGTTCGCCTGTGAGTCTAGATTTTCGATTCCGACGCAAAACTGTTAGTTAATTGCAACGTTCAGGGCCTCCTAATGACCATGGAACGCTCATTTTCCGTCCAGATTCAATACATCGTCCTCCAGCCGACTTGTGTAGAAGGGGATATTGCTGCCTCGGGCACCTTATGGTCCGTCTCCTGTGAGTCTAGATTTTCGAATCGGTCGCAAAACTGATGTTAATTCTAACGTTCAGGGCCTCCTAATGACGATGAAAATCTCAAATTGCATCGCGATTCAATACATCGTCCTCCATCCGACTTGTCTCCAAGGGGATATTGCTGCCTCGGGCTCCTTATGGTCCGTCTCCTGTGAGTCTAGATTTTCGAATCCGACGCAAAACTGGTGGTTAATTGTAACGTTCAGGGCCTCCTAATGACGATGGAACACTCAAATTGCGTCGCGATTCAATACATCGTTCTCCAGCCGACTTGTCTACAACGGGATATTGCTGCCTAGGGCTCCTTATGGTCTGTCTCCTGTGAGTCTAGATTTTCGAATCCGACGCAAAACTGATGGGTAATTGTAACGTTCAGGGCCTCCTATTGACGATGGAACACTCAAATTGCGTCGCGATTCAATACATCGTCCTCCAGCCGACTTGTCTACATGGGGATATTGCTGCCTCGGGCACTTTATGGCCCGTCTCCTGTGAGTATAGATTTTCGAATCGGACGCAAAACTGATAGTTAATTGTAACGTTCAGGGCCTCCTAATGACGCTGGAAAACTCAAATTGCATCGCGATGCAATACATCGTCCTCCAGACGACTTGTCTCCAAGGGGATATTGCTGCCTCGGGCACCTTATGGTTAGTCTCCTGTGAGTCTAGATTTTCGAATCCGATGTGAAACTGATGGTTAATTGTAACGTTCAGGGTCTCCTAATGACGATGGAACACTCAATTTACGTCGAGATTCAATACATCGTCCTCCAGCCGACTTGTCATCAAGGGGATATTGCTGTCTCTGGCACCTTGTGGTCCGTCTCCTGTGAGTCTAGATTTTCGAATCGGATGCAAAATTGATAGTTAATTGTAATGTTCAGGGCCTAATAATGACGATGGAACACTCAAACAGCATCGCGATTTAATACATCGTCCTCCAGCCGACTTGTCTCCAAGGGGATATTGCTGAATCGGGCACCTTATGGTCCGTCTCCTGTGAGTCAAGATTTTCGAATCGGACGCAAAACTGATAGTCAATTGTAACTTTCAGGGCCTCCTAATGACGATGGAAATCTCAAATGGCATCGCGATTCTATACATCGTCCTCCAGCCGACTTGTCTCCAAGGGGATATTGCTGCCTCGGGAACGTTATGGTCCGTCTCCTGTGAGTCTAGATTTTTAATCCGACGCAATACTGATGGTTAATTGTAACGTTCAGGGCCTCCTAAAGACGATGGAAATCTCAAATTGCATCGCGATTCAATACATCGTCCTCCAGCCGACTTGTCTCCAAGGGGATATTGCTGCCTCGGGCACCTTATGGTCCGTCTCCTGTGAGTCTAGATTTTCGAATCCGACGCAAAACTGATGGTTAATTGTAACGTTCGGTGCCTCCTAAAGACGATGGAACACTCAAATTGAGTCGCTATTCAATACATCGTCCTCCAGCCGACTTGACTCCAAGGGGATATTGCTGCCTCGGGGAACCTTATGGTCCGTCTCCTGTGATTCTAGATTTTCGAATCCGACGCAAAACTGATGGTTAATTGTAACGTTCAGTGCCTCCTAATGACGATGGAACACTCAAATTGAGTCGCTACTCAATACATCGTCCTCCAGCCGGTTTGAATCCAAGGGGATACTGCTGCCTCGGGCACCTTATGGTCCGTCTCCTGTGAGTGTAGATTTTCGAATCGGACGGAAAATGATAGTTAATTGTAACGTTCAGGGCCTGCTAATGACGATGGAACACTCAAATGGCATCGCGATTTAATACATCGTCCTCCAGCCGACTTGTCTCCAAGGGGAGATTGCTGCCTCGGGCACTTTATGGCCCGTCTCCTGTGAGCATAGATTTTCGAATCAGACGCAAAACTGGTGGTTAATTGTAACGTTCAGGGCCTCCTAATGACGATGGAACACTCAAATTGCGTCGCGATTCAATACATCGTTCTCCAGCCGACTTGTCTACAACGGGATATTGCTGCCTAGGGCTCCTTATGGTCTGTCTCCTGTGAGTCTAGATTTTCGAATCCGACGCAAAACTGATGGGTAATTGTAACGTTCAGGGCCTCCTATTGACGATGGAACACTCAAATTGCGTCGCGATTCAATACATCGTCCACCAGCCGACTTGTCTACATGGGGATATTGTTGCCTTGCGCACCTTATGGTCCGCCTCCTGTGAGTCTAGATTTTCAAATCCGACGCAAATCTGATGGTTAATTGTAACGTTCAGGGCCTCCTAATGACGATGGAAAACTCAAATTGCATCGCGATTCAGTACATCGTCCTCCTGCCGACTTGAGTCCAAGGGGATATTGCTGCCTCGGGCACCTTATGGTCCGTCTCCAGTGAGTAGAGATTTTCGAATCGGATGCAAAACTGATGGTTAATTTTAACGTTAAGGGCCTCCTAATGACGTTGGAAAACTCAAGTTGCATCGCGATTCAATACATCGTCCTCCAGCCGACTTGACTCCAAGGGGATATTTTTGCCTCGGGCACCTTATGGTCAGCCACCTGTGAGTAGAGATTTTCGAATCCGATGCAAAACTAATGGTTAATTGTAACGTTCAGAGCCTCCTAATGACGATGGGACACTCAAATTGCGTCGCGATTCAATAAATCGTCCTCCAGCCGACTTGTTTCGAAGGGTATATTGCTGCCTCGGGCACCTTATGGTCCGTCTCCTGTGAGTCTACATTTTAGAATCGGACGCAAACCTGATAGTTGACTGTAACGTTCAGGGCCTCCTAATGACGATGGAACACTCAAATTGCATCGCGATTTAATACATCGTCCTCCAGCCGACTTGTCTCCAAGGGTATATTGCTGCCTCGGGCACCTTATGGTCCGTCTCTTAAGAGTCTATATTTTCGAATCCGACGCAAAACTGATGGTTAATTGCTACGTTCAGGGCGTCCTAATGACGATATAACACTCAAATATCATCGCGATTCTATACATCGTCCTCCAGCCGACTTGTCTCCAAGGGGATATTGCAGCACCGGGCTCCTTATGTTCCGTTTCCTGTGAGTCTAGATTTTCGAATCCGACGATAAACTGATGGTTAATTGTAACGTTCAGGGCCTCCTAATGATGATGGAACACTCAAATTGCGTCGCGATTCAATACATCGTTCTCCAGCCGACTTGTCTACAAGGGGATATTGCTGCCTTATGCACCTTATGTTACGTCTCCTGTGAGTCTAGATTTTCGAATCAGACGCAAAACTGATAGTTAATTGTAACGTTCAGGGCCTCCTAATGACGATGGAAAACTAAAATTGCTCGTGATTCAATGCATCGTCCTCTAGCCGACTTGTCTCCAAGGGGATATTGCTGCCTCGGGCTCCTTATGGTCCGTCTCCTGTGTGTCTTGATTTTCGAATCCGACGCAAAACTGATGTTAATTGTAACGTTCAGGGCCTCCTAATGACGATGGAAAACTCAAATTGCATCGCGATTCAATACATCGTCCTCCAGACGACTTGTCTCCAAGGGGATATTGCTGCCTCGGCCAACTTATGGTTAGTCTCGTGTGAGTCTAGATTTTCGAATCCGATGTGAAACTGATGGTTAATTGTAACGTTCAGGGCCTCCTAATGACGATGGAACACTCAATTTTCGTCGAGATTCAATACATCGTCCTCCAGCCGACTTGTCATCAAGGGGATATTGCTGTCTCGGGCACCTTGTGGTCCGTCTCCTGTGAGTCGAGATTTTCGAATCGGATGCGAAACTGATAGTTAATTGTAATGTTCAGGGCTTGCTAATGACGATGGAACACACAAACGGCATCGCGATTTAATACATCGTCCTCCAGCCGACTTGTCTCCAAGGGGATATTGCTGAATCGGGCACCTTATGGTCCGTCTCCTGTGAGTCTAGATTTTCGAATCGGACGCAAAACTGATAGTTAATTGTAACGTTCAGGGCCTCCTAATGACGATGAAAATCTCAAATTGCATCGAGATTCAAAACATCGTCCTCCAGCCGACTTGTCTCCAAGGGGATATTGCTGCCTCGGGCACCTTATGGTCCGTCTCCTGTGAGTCTAGATTTTCGAATCGGACGCAAAACTGATAGTTAATTGTAACGTTCAGGGCCTCCTAATGACGATGAAAATCTCAAATTGCATCGAGATTCAAAACATCGTCCTCCAGCCGACTTGTCTCCAAGGGGATATTGCTGCCTCAGGCACCTTATGGTCCGTCTCCAGTGAGTAGAGATTTTCGAATCAGACGCAAAACTGATAGTTAATTGTAACATTCAGGGCCTCCTAATGACGTTGGAAAACTCAAATTGCATCGCGAATCAATACATCGTCCTCCAGCCGACTTGACACCAAGGGGATATTGCTGCCACGGGCACTTTATGGTCAGCCTCCTGTGAGTCTAAATTTACGAATCCGATGCAAAACTACTGGTTAATTGTAACGTTCACGGCCTCCTAATGACGATGGAACACTCAAATTGCGTCGCGATTCTATGAATCGTCCTCCAGTCGACTTGTTTCCAAGGGGATATTGCTGACTGGGTCACCTTATGGTCCGTCTCCTGTGAGTCTAGATTTTAGAATCGGAAGCAAAACTGATAGTTGATTGTGACATTCAGGGCCTCCTAATGACGATGGAACACTCAAATTGCATCGAGATTCAATACATCGTCCTCTAGCCGACTTGTCTCCAAGGGGATTTTGCTGCCTCGGGCACCTTATTGTCCGTCTCCTATGAGTCTAGATTTTCGAATCCGACGCAAAACTGATGGTTAATTGTAACGCTCAGGGCCTCCTAATAACGATGGAACACTCAAATAGCATTGCGATTCTATACATCGTCCTCCAGCCGACTTGTCTCCTAGGGGATATTGCTGCCTCGGGAACCTTATGTTCCGTCTCCTGTGAGTCTAGATTTTTAATCCGACGCAATACTGATGGTTAATTGCAACGTTCAGGGCCTCCTAATGACGATGGAAAACTCAAATTGCATCGCGATTCAATACATCGTCCTCCAGCCGACTTGTTTCCAAGGGGATATTGCTGCCTCCGGCACCTTATGGTCCGTCACCTGTGAGTCTAGATTTTCGAATCCGACGCAAAACTGATGGTTAATTGTAACGCTCAGGGCCTCCTAATAACGATGGAACACTCAAATAGCATTGCGATTCTATACATCGTCCTCCAGCCGACTTGTCTCCTAGGGGATATTGCTGCCTCGGGAACCTTATGGTCCGTCTCCTGTGAGTCTAGATTTTTAATCCGACGCAATACTGATGGTTAATTGCAACGTTCAGGGCCTCCTAATGACGATGGAAAACTCAAATTGCATCGCGATTCAATACATCGTCCTCCAGCCGACTTGTTTCCAAGGGGATATTGCTGCCTCGGGCACCTTATGGTCCGTCTCCTGTGAGTCTAGATTTTCGAATCCGACGCAAAACTGATTGTTAATTGTAACTTTCAGGGCCTCCTACAGACGATGCAACACTCAAATTGCATCGCGATTCAATACATCGTCCTCCAGCCGACTTGTCTCCAAAGGAATATTGCTGCCTCGGGCACCTTATGGTCCGCCTCCTGAGAGTAAAGATTTTCGAATCCGACGCAAAACTGATGGTTAATTGTAATGTTCAGGGCATCCTAATGACGATGGAACACATAAATTGAGTCGCTACGCAATACATCGTCCTCCAGCCGACTTGACTCCAAGGGGAAATTGCTGTCTCGGGCACCTTATGGTCCTCTCCTGTGAGTCTAGATTTTCGAATCGGTCGCAAAACTGATGTTAATTGTAACGTTCAGGGCCTCCTAATGACGATGGAACACTCAAATTGCGTCGCGATACAATACATCGTCCTCCAGCCGACTTGTCTCCAAGGGTCTATTGCTGCCTATGGCACCTTATGGTCGTTCGCCTGTGGGTCTAGATTTTCGATTCCGACGCAAAACTGATAGTTAATTGCAACGTTCTGGGCCTCCTAATGACAGTGGAACGCTCACATTCCGTCCAGATTCAATACATCGTCCTCCAGCCGACTTGTGTGGAAGGGGATATTGCTGCCTCGGGCACCTTATGGTCCGTCTCCTGTGAGTCTAGATTTTCGAATCCGACGCAAAACTGATGGTTAATTGTAATGTTCAGGGCCTCCTAATGACGATGGAACACATAAATTGAGTCGCTATTCAATACATCGTCCTCCAGCCAACTTGTCTCCAAGGGGAAATTGCCTTCTCGGGCACCTTATGGTCCTCTCCTGTGAGTCTAGATTTTGAATCGTACGCAAAACTGATAGTTAATTGTAACGTTCAGGGCCTCTTAATGACGATGGAACACTCAAATGGCATCGCGATTCAATACATCGTTCTCCAGCCGACTTGTCTCCAAGGGTCTATTGCTGCCTATGGCACATGGTCGTTCTCCTGTGAGTCTAGATTTTCGATTCCGACGCAAATCTGATAGTTAATTGCAACGTTCAGGGCCTCCTAATGACGATGGAACGCTTACATACCGTCCAGATTCAATACATCGTCCTCCAGCATACTTGTGTACAAGGGGACATTGCTGCCTCGGGCAACTTATGGTCCGTCTCCTGTGAGTCTAGATTTTCGAATCGGTCGCAAAACTGATGTTAATTGCAACGTTCAGGGTCTCCTAATGACGATGTAAATCACAAATTGCATCGCGATTCAATACATCGTCCTCCAGCCGACTGGTCTCCAAGGGGATATTGCTGCCTCGGGCACCTTATGTTCCGTCTCCTGTGAGTCTAGATTTTCGAATCCGACGCAAAACTGATGGTTAATTGTAACGTTCAGGGCCTCCTAATGACGATGGAAAACTCAAATTGCATCGCGATTCAATACATCGTCCCGCAGCCGACTTGTCTCCAAGGGGATATTGCTGCTTCGGGCACCTTATGGTCCGTCTCCTGTGAGTCTAGATTTTCGAATCCGACGCAAAACCGATGGTTAATTGTAACGTTCAGGGCCTCCGAATGACGATGGAACACTGAAATTTAGTCGCTATTCAATACATCGTCCTCCATCCGACTTGTCTCCAAGGGGAAATTGCTGTCTCAGGCACCTTATGGTCCTCTCCTGTGAGTCTAGATTTCGAATCGTACGCAAAACTGATAGTTAATTGTCACGTTCAGGGCCTATTAATGACGATGGAACACTCAAATGGCATCAAGATTGAATACATCGTCCTCCAGCCGACTTGTCTCCAAGGGTCTATTGCTGCCTATGGCACCTTATGGTCGTTCGCCTGTGAGTCTAGATTTTCGATTCCAACGCAAAACTGATAGTTAATTGCAACGTTCAGGGCCTCCTAATGACGATGGAACGCACACATTCCGTCCAGATTCAATACATCGTCCTCCAGCCGACTTGTGTAGTAGGGGATATTGCTGCCTCGGGCACCTTATGGTCCATCTCCAGTGAGTAGAGATTTTGGAATCGGAAACAAAACTGATGTTAATTGTAACGTCCAGGGCCTCCTAATGACGATGAAAATCACAAATTGCATCGCGATTCAATACATCGTCCTCCAGCCGACTTGTCTCCAAGGGGATATTGCAGCCTCGGGCTCCTTATGGGCCGTCTCCTGTGAGTCTAGATTTTCGAATCCGACGCAAAACTGATGGTTAATTGTAACGTTCAGGGCCTCCTAATGACGATGGAACACTCAAATTGCGTCGCGATACAATACATCCTCCTCCAGCCGACTTGTCTACAAGGGGATATTGCTGCCTCGGGCTCCTTATGAGCCGTCTCCTGTGAGTCTAGATTTTCGAATCCGACGCAAAACTGATGGTTAATTGTAACGTTCAGGGCCTCCTAATGACGATGGAACACTCAAATTGCGTCGCGATTCAATACATCGTCCTCCAGCCGACTTGTCTACAAGGGGATATAGCTGCCTTGGGCACCATATGGTCCGTCTCCAGTGAGTCTGGATTTTCGAATCCGAAGAAAAACTGATGGTTAATTGTAACGTTCAGTGCCTCCTAATGACGATGGAAAACTCAAATTGCATGGCGATTCAATACATCATCCTCCAGCCGACTTGTCTCCAAGGGGATATTGCTGTCTCTGGCACCTTATGGTCCGTCTCCTGTGAGTCTAGATTTTCGAATCCGACGAAAAACTGATAGTTAATTGTTTCGTTAAGGGGGTCATAATGACGATGGAACACTCAAATTGCATCGTGCTTCAATACATCGTCCTGCAGCCGACTTGTCTCCAAGGGGATATTGCTGCCTCGGGCACCTTATTGTCCGTCTCCTGTGAGTCTATATTTTCGAATCCGACGCAAAACTGATGGTTAATTGTAACGTTCAGGGCCTCCTAATGACGATGGAACACTCAAATGGCATCGCAATTCCATACATCGTCCTCCAGCCGACTTGTCTCCAAGGGTCTATTCCTGCCTATGGCACCTTATGGTCGTTCGCGTGTGAGTCTAGATTTTCGATTCCGACGCAAAACTGATAGTTAATTGCAACGTTCTGGGCCTCCTAATGACGGTGGAACGCTCACATTCCGTCCAGATTCAATACATCGTCCTCCAGCCGACTTGTGTAGAAGGGGATATTGCTGCCTCGGGCACCTTTTGGTCCGTCTCCTGTGAGTCTAGATTTTCGAATCCGACGCAAAACTGATGGTTAATTGAAATGTTCAGTGCCTCCCAATGACGATGGAACACATATATTGAGTCGCTATTCAATACATCGTCCTCCAGCCAACTTGTCTCCAAGGGGAAATTGCTGTCTCGGGCACCTTATGGTCCTCTCCTGTGAGTCTAGATTTTGAATCGGACGCAAAACTGATAGTTAATTGTAACGTTCAGTGCCTCCTAATGACGATGGAACACTCAAATGGCATCGCGATTCAATACATCGTCCTCCAGCCGACTTGTCTCCAAGGGTCTATTGCTGCCTATGGCACCTTATGGCCGTTCTCCTGTGAGTCTAGATATTCGATTCCGATGCAAAACTGATAGTTAATTGCAACGTTCAGGGCCTCCTAATGACGATGGAACGCTCACATTCCGTCCAGATTCAATACATCGTCCTCCAGCAGACTTGTGTAGAAGGGGACATTGCTGCCTCGGGCAACTTATGGTCCGTCTCCTGTGAGTCTAGATTTTCGAATCGGTCGCAAAACTGATGTTAATTGCAACGTTCAGGGTCTCCTAATGACGATGAAAATCACAAATTGCATCGCGATTCAATACATCGTCCTCCAGCCGACTGGTCTCCAAGGGGATGTTGCTGCCTCGGGCACCTTATGTTCCGTCTCCTGTGAGTCTAGATTTTCGAATCCGACGCAAAACTGATGGTTAATTGTAACGTTCAGGGCCTCCTAATGACGATGGAAAACTCAAATTGCATCGCGATTCAATACATCGTCCCGCAGCCGACTTGTCTCCAAGGGGAAATTGCTGTCTCAGGCACCTTATGGTCCTCTCGTGTGAGTCTAGATTTCGAATCGTACGCAAAACTGATAGTTAATTGCAACGTTCAGGGCCTCCTAATGACGATGGAACGCACACATTCCGTCCAGATTCAATACATCGTCCTCCAGCCGACTTGTGTAGTAGGGGATATTGCTGCCTCGGGCACCTTATGGTCCATCTCCAGTGAGTAGAGATTTTGGAATCGGAAACAAAACTGATAGTTAATTGTAACGTTCAGGGCCTCCTAATGACGTTGTAAAACTCAAATTGCATCGCGATTCAATACATCGTCCTCCAGCCGACTTGACTCCAAGGGGATATTGCTGCTTCGGGCACCTTATGGTCCGTCTCTTATGAGTCTAGATTTTCAAATCCGACGCAAAACTGATGGTTAAATTGCTACGTTCAGGGCCTCCAACTGACGATGGAACACTCAAATGGCATCGCGATTCTATACATCGTCCTCCAGCCGACTTGTCTCCAAGGGGATATTGTAGCACCGGGCTCCTTATGTTCCGTCGCCTGTGAGTCTAGATTTTCGAATCCGACGCAAATCTCATGGTTAATTGTAACGTTCAGGGCCCCTAATGACGATGGAACACTCAAATTGCGTCGCGATTCAATACATCGTTCTCCAGCCGACTTGTCTACAAGGGGATATTGCTGCCTTGGGCACCTTATGGTACGTCTCCTGTGAGTCTAGATTTTCGAATCAGACGCAAAACTGATAGTTAATTGTAACGTTCAGGGCCTCCTAATGACGATGGAAAACTAAATTTGCTCGCGATTCAATACATCGTCCTCCAGCCGACTTGTCTCCAAGGGGATATTGCTGCCTTGGCCACCTTATGGTCCGTCTCCTGTGAGTCGAGATTTTCGAATCGGATGCAAAACTGATAGTTAATTGTACCGTTCAGGGCCTCCTAATGACGTTGGAAAACTCAAATTGCATCGCGATTCAATACATCGTCCTCCAGCCGACTTGGCTCCAAGGGGATATTGCTGCCTCCGGGACCTTATGGTCAGCCTCCTGTGAGTCTAGATTTTCGAATCCGATGCAAAACTAATGGTTCATTGTAACGTTCAGGGCCTCCTAATGACGGTGTGGACACTCAAATTGCGTCGCGATTCAATAAATCGTCCTCCATCTGACTTGTCTCCAAGGGGATATTGCAGCACCGGGCTCCTAATGTTCCGTCTCCTGTGAGTCTAGATTTTCGAATCCGACGCAAAACTGATGGTTAATTGTAACGTCCAGGGCCCCTAATGATGATGGAACACTCAAATTGCGTCGCGATTTAATATATCGTTCTCCAGCCGACTTGTCTACAAGGGGATATTGCTGCCTTGGGCACCTTATGGTACGTCTCCTGTGAGTCTAGATTTTCGAATCGGATGCAAAACTGATAGTTAATTGTACCGTTCAGGGCCTCCTAATGACGTTGGAAAACTCAAATTGCATCGCGATTCAATACATCGTCCTCCAGCCGACTTGGCTCCAAGGGGATATTGCTGCCTCGGGGACCTTATGGTCAGCCTCCTGTGAGTCTAGATTTTCGAATCCGATGCAAAACTAATGTCTAATTGTAACGTTCAGGGCCACCTAATGACGATGGGACACTCAAATTGCGTCGCGATTCAATAAATCGTCCTCCAGCCGACTTGTTTCTAAGGGGAAATTGCTGTCTCGGGCACATTATGGTCGTCTCCTGTGAGTCTAGATTTTCAAATCCGACGCAAAACTGATGGTTAATTGTAACGTTCAGGGCCTCCTAATGACGAAGAAACACTCAAACTGCGTCGCGACTCAATACATCGTCCTCCAGCCGACTTGTCTCCATGGGCATATTGCTGCCTCGGGCACCTTATGTTCCGTCTCCTGTGAGTCTAGATTTTCGAATCCGACGCAAAACTGATGGTTAATTGTAACGTTCAGGGCCTCCTAATGACGAAGAAACACTCAAACTGCGTCGCGACTCAATACATCGTCCTCCAGCCGACTTGTCTCCATGGGCATATTGCTGCCTCGGGCACCTTATGTTCCGTCTCCTGTGAGTCTAGATTTTCGAATCCGACGCAAAACTGATGGTTAATTGTAACGTTCAGGGGCTCCTAATGACGATGGAACACTCAAATTGCGTCGCGATTCAATACATCGTCCTCCAGCCGACTTGTCTCCAAGGGGATATTGGTGCCTCATGCACCTTATGGTCAGTCTCCTGTGAGTCTATATTTTCGAATCCGACGCAAAACTGATGGTTATTTGCTACGTTCAGGGCCTACTAATGACGATGGAACACTCAAATGGGATCGCGATTCAATACATCGTCCTCCAGCCGACTTGTCTCCAAGGGGATATTGCTGCTTCGGGCACCTTATTGTCCGTCTCTTATGAGTCTAGATTTTCATATCCGACGCAAAACTGATGGTTAATTGCTACGTTCAGGGCCTCCTAATGACGATGGAACACTCAAATGGCATCGCGATTCTATACATCGTCCTCCAGCCGACTTGTCTCCAAGGGGATATTGCAGCACCGGGCTCCTAATGTTCCGTCTCCTGTGAGTCTAGATTTTCGAATCCGACGCAAAACTGATGGTTAATTGTAACGTTCAGGGCCTCCTAATGACGATGGGACACTCAAATTGCGTCGCGATTCAATACATCGTCCTCCAGCCGACTTGTCTCCAAGGGGATATTGTGCCTCGGGCACCTTATGGTCCGTCTCCTGTGAGTCTAGATTTTCGAATCGGATGCAAAACTGATAGTTAATTGTACCGTTCAGGGCCTCCTAATGACGTTGGAAAACTCAAATTGCATCGCGATTCAATACATCGTCCTCCAGCCGACTTGGCTCCAAGGGGATATTGCTGCCTCGGGCACCTTATGGTCCGTCTCCTGTGAGTCTACATTTTAGAATCGGACGCAAAACTGATAGTTGATTGTAACGTTCAGGGCCTCCTAATGACGATGGAACACTCAAATTGCATCGCGATTCAATACATTGTCCTCCAGCCGACTTGTCTCCAAGGGGATATTGCTGCCTCGGGCACCTCATGATCCGTCTCTTATGAGTGTAGATTTTCAAATCCGACGCAACACTGATGGTTCATTGCTACGTTCAGGGCCTCCTAATGACGATGGAACACTCAAATGGCATCGCGATTCTATACATCGTCCTCCAGACGACTTGTCTGCAAGGGGATATTGCAGCACCGGGCTCCTTATGTTCCGTCTCCTGTGAGTCTAGATTTTCGAATCCGACGCAAAACTGATGGTTAATTGTAACGTCCAGGGCCCCTCATGACGATGGAACCCTCAAATTGCGTCGCGATTCAATACATCGTTCACCAGCCGACTTGTCTACAAGGGGATATTGCTGCCTTGGACACCTTATGGTACGTCTCCTGTGAGTCTAGATTTTCGAATCAGACGCAAAACTGATAGTTAATTGTAACGTTCAGGGCCTCCTATTGACGATGGAAAACTAAAATTGCTCGCGATTCAATACATCGTCCTCTAGCCGACTTGTCTCCAAGGGGAAATTGCTGTCTCGGGCACCTTATGGTCCTCTCCTGTGAGTCTTGATTTTGAATCGGACGCAAAACTGATAGTTAATTCTAACGTTCAGGGCCTCCTAATGACGATGGAACACTCACATTGAGTCGCTATTCAATACATCGTCCTCCAGCCGACTTGTCTCCAAAGGAATACTGCTGCCTCGGGCACATTATGGTCCGTCTCCTGTGAGTCTAGATTTTCGAATCCGACGCAAAACTGATGGTTAATTGTAACGTTCAGTGCCTCCTAATGACGATGGAACACTCAAATTGCATCGCGATTCAATACATCGTCCTCCAGCAGACTTGTCTCCAAAGGAATATTGCTGCCTCGGGCACCTTATGGTCCGCCTCCTGTGAGTCTAGATTTTCGAATCAGACGCAAAACTGATAGTTAATTGTAAAGTTCAGGGCCTCCTAATGACGATGGAACACTCAAATTGCATCGCGATTCAATACATCGTCCTCTAGACGACTTGTCTCCAAGGGGATACTGCTGCCTCGGGCACCTTATGGTCCGTCTCCTGTGAGTCTAGATTTTCGAATCGGACGGAAAACTGATAGTTAATTGTAACGTTCAGGGCCTCCTAATGACGATGGAACACTCAAATGGCATCGCGATTTAATACATCGTCCTCCAGCCGACTTGTCTCCAAGGGGATATTGCTGCCTCGGGCACTTTATGGCCCGTCTCCTGTGAGTACAGATTTCCGAATCGGACGCAAAACTGATAGTTAATTGTAACGTTCAGGCCCTCCTAATGACGCTGGAAAACTCAAATTGCATCGCGATGCAATACATCGTCCTCCAGACGACTTGTCTCCAAGGGGATATTGCTGCCTCGGGCACCTTATGGTTAGTCTCCTGTGAGTCTAGATTTTCGAATCCGATGAGAAACTGATGGTTAATTGTAACGTTCAGGGTCTCCTAATGACGATGGAACACTCAATTTACGTCGAGATTCAATACATCGTCCTCCAGCCGACTTGTCATCAAGGGGATATTGCTGTCTCTGGCACCTTGTGGTCCGTCTCCTGTGAGTCTAGATTTTCGAATCGGACGCAAAACTGATAGTTAATTGTAACTTTCAGGGCCTCCTAATGACGATGGAAATCTCAAATGGCATCGCGATTTAATACATCGTCCTCCAGCCGACTTGTCTCCAAGGGGATATTGCTGAATCGGGCACCTTATGGTCCGTCTCCTGTGAGTCAAGATTTTCGAATCGGACGCAAAACTGATAGTTAATTGTAACTTTCAGGGCCTCCTAATGACGATGGAAATCTCAAATGGCATCGCGATTCTATACATCGTCCTCCAGCCGACTTGTCTCCAAGGGGATATTGCTGCCTCGGGAACGTTATGGTCCGTCTCCTGTGAGTCTAGATTTTTAATCCGACGCAATACTGATGGTTAATTGTAACGTTCAGGGCCTCCCAAAGACGATGGAAATCTCAAATTGCATCGCGATTCAATACATCGTCCTCCAGACGACTTGTCTCCAAGGGGACATTGCTGCCTCGGGCACCTTATGGTTAGTCTCCTGTGAGTCTAGATTTTCGAATCCGATGAGAAACTGATGGTTAATTGTTACGTTCAGGGTCTCCTAATGACGATGGAACACTCAATTTACGTCGAGATTCAATACATCGTCCTCCAGCCGACTTGTCATCAAGGGGATAATGCTGTCTCTGGCACCTTGTAGTCCGTCTCCTGTGAGTCTAGATTTTCGAATCGGATGCAAAACTGATAGTTAATTGTAATGTTCAGGGCCTCCTAATGACGATGGAACACTCAAAAGGCATCACGATTTAATACATCGTCCTCCAGACGACTTGTTTCCAAGGGGATATTGCTGAATCGGGAACCTTATGGTCCGTCTCCTGTGAGTCTAGATTTTCGAATCGGACGCAAAACTGATAGTTAATTGTAACGTTCAGGGCCTCCTAATGACGTTGGAAATCTCAAATTGCATTGCGATTCAAAACATCGTCCTCCAGCCGACTTGTCTCCAAGGGGATATTGCTGCCTCGTGCACCTTATGGTCTGTCTCCTGTGAGTCTAGATTTTCGAATCGGACGCAAAACTGATAGTTAATTGTAACGTTCAGGGCCTCCTAACGACGATGGAAAACTCAAATTGCATCGCGATTCAATACATCGTCCTCCAGCCGACTTGACTCCAAGGGGATATTACTGCCTCGGGCACCTTATGGTCCGTCTCCAGTGAGTAGAGATTTTCGAATCAGACGCAAAACTGATAGTTAATTGTAACATTCAGAGATTCCTAATGACGTTGAAAAACTCAACTTGCATCGCGAATCAATACATCGTCCTCCAGCCGACTTGACTCCAAGGCGATATTGCTGCGACGGGCACTTTATGGTCAGCCTCCTGTGAGTCTAGATTTACGAATCCAATGCAAAACTAATGGTTAATTGTAACGGTCAGGGCCTCCTAATGACGATGGAACACTCAAATTGCGTCGCGATTCAATGAATCGTCCTCCAGTCGACTTGTTTCCAAGGGTATATTGCTGACTGGGTCACCTTATGATCCGTTTCCTGTGAGTCTAGATTTTAGAATCGGACGCAGAACTGATAGTTGATTGTAACGTTCAGGGACTCCTAATGACGATGGAACACTCAAATTGCATCGAGATTCAATACATCGTCCTCCAGCCGACTTGTCTCCAAGGGGATTTTGCTGCCTCGGGCACCTTATGGTCCGTCTCCTATGAGTCTAGATTTTCGAATCCGACGCAAAACTGATGGTTAATTGTAACGTTCAGGGCCTCCTAATAACAATGGAACACTCAAATGGCATCGCGATTCTATACATCGTCCTCCAGCCGACTTGTCTCCAAGGGGATATTGCTGCCTCGGGAACCTTATGGTCCGTCTCCTGTGAGTCTAGATTTTTAATCCGACGCAATACTGATGGTTAATTGTAACGTTCAGCGCCTCCTAATGACGATGGAAAACTCAAATTGCATCGCGATTCAATACATCGTCCTCCAGCCGACTTGTCTCCAAGGGGTTATTGCTGCCTCGGGCACCTTATGGTCCGTCTCCTGTGAGTCTAGATTTTCGAATCCGGCGCAAAACTGATGGTTAATTGTAACGTTCAGTGCCTCCTAATGACGATGGAACACTCAAATTGAGTCGCTATTCAATACATCGTCCTCCAGCCGACTTGACTCCAAGGGGATACTGCTGCCTCAGCACCTTATGGTACGTTTCCGGTGCGTCCAGATTTTCGAATCCGACGCAAAACTGATAGTTAATTGTAACTTTCAGGGCCTCCTACAGACGATGGAACACTCAAATTGCATCGCGATTCAATACATCGTCTTCCAGCCGACTTGTCTCCAAAGGAATATTGCTGCCTCGGGCACCTTATGGTCCGCCTCCTGTGAGTCTAGATTTTCGAATCCGACGAAAAACTGATGGTTAATTGTAATGTTCACGGCCTCCTAATGACGATGGAACAAATAAATTGAGTCGCTACTCAATACATCGTCCTCAAGCCGACTTGTCTCCAACGGGAAATTGGGGTCTCGGGCACCTTATGGTCCTCTCCTGTGAGTCTAGATTTTGAATATGACGCAAAACTGATAGTTAATTGTAACGTTCAGGGCCTCCTAATGACGATGGAACACTCAAATGGCATCGCGATTCAATACATCGTCCTGCAGCCGACTTGTCTCCAAGGGGATATTGCTGCCTCGGGCACCTTATGGTCCGTCTCCTGTGAGTCTAGATTTTCGAATCCGACGCAAAACTGATTGTTAATTGTAACGTTCAGGACCTCCTAATGACGATGGAACACTGAAATTGAGTCACTATTCAATACATCGTCCTCCAGCCGACTTGTCTCCAAGGGGAAATTGCTGTCTCGTGCACCTTATGGTCCTCTCCTGTGAGTCTAGATTTTGAATCGGACGCAAAACTGATAGTTAATTGTAACGTTCAGGGCCTCCTAATGACGATATAACACTCAAATGGCATCGCGATTCAATACATCGTCCTCCAGCCGACTTGTCTCCAAGGGTCTATTGCTGCCTATATCACCTTATGGTCGTTCGCCTGTGAGTCTAGATTTTCGATTCCGACGCAAAACTGTTAGTTAATTGCAACGTTCAGGGCCTCCTAATGACGATGGAACGCTCACTTTCCGTCCAGATTCAATACATCGTCCTCCAGCCGACTTGTGTAGAAGGGGATATTGCTGCCTCGGGCACCTTATGGTCCGTCTCCTGTGAGTCTAGATTTTCGAATCGGTCGCAAAACTGATGTTAATTCTAACGTTCAGGGCCTCCTAATGACGATGAAAATCTCAAATTGCATCGCGATTCAATACATCGTCCTCCATCCGACTTGTCTCCAAGGGGATATTGCTGCCTCGGGCTCCTTATGGTCCGTCTCCTGTGAGTCTAGATTTTCGAATCCGACGCAAAACTGGTGGTTAATTGTAACGTTCAGGGCCTCCTAATGACGATGGAACACTCAAATTGCGTCGCGATTCAATACATCGTTCTCCAGCCGACTTGTCTACAACGGGATATTGCTGCCTAGGGCTCCTTATGGTCTGTCTCCTGTGAGTCTAGATTTTCGGATCCGACGCAAAACTGATGGGTAATTGTAACGTTCAGGGCCTCCTATTGACGATGGAACACTCAAATTGCGTCGCGATTCAATACATCGTCCTCCAGCCGACTTGTCTACATGGGGATATTGCTGCCTCGGGCACTTTATGGCCCGTCTCCTGTGAGTATAGATTTTCGAATCGGACGCAAAACTGATAGTTAATTGTAACGTTCAGGGCCTCCTAATGACGCTGGAAAACTCAAATTGCATCGCGATGCAATACATCGTCCTCCAGACGACTTGTCTCCAAGGGGATATTGCTGCCTCGGGCACCTTATGGTTAGTCTCCTGTGAGTCTAGATTTTCGAATCCGATGAGAAACTGATGGTTAATTGTAACGTTCAGGGTCTCCTAATGACGATGGAACACTCAATTTACGTCGAGATTCAATACATCGTCCTCCATCCGACTTGTCTCCAAGGGGATATTGCTGCCTCGGGCTCCTTATGGTCCGTCTCCTGTGAGTCAAGATTTTCGAATCGGACGCAAAACTGATAGTCAATTGTAACTTTCAGGGCCTCCTAATGACGATGGAAATCTCAAATGGCATCGCGATTCTATACATCGTCCTCCAGCCGACTTGTCTCCAAGGGGATATTGCTGCCTCGGGAACGTTATGGTCCGTCTCCTGTGAGTCTAGATTTTTAATCCGACGCAATACTGATGGTTAATTGTAACGTTCAGGGCCTCCTAAAGACGATGGAAATCTCAAATTGCATCGCGATTCAATACATCGTCCTCCAGCCGACTTGTCTCCAAGGGGATATTGCTGCCTCGGGCACCTTATGGTCCGTCTCCTGTGAGTCTAGATTTTCGAATCCGACGCAAAACTGATGGTTAATTGTAACGTTCGGTGCCTCCTAAAGACGATGGAACACTCAAATTGAGTCGCTATTCAATACATCGTCCTCCAGCCGACTTGACTCCAAGGGGATATTGCTGCCTCGGGGAACCTTATGGTCCGTCTCCTGTGATTCTAGATTTTCGAATCCGACGCAAAACTGATGGTTAATTGTAACGTTCAGTGCCTCCTAATGACGATGGAACACTCAAATTGAGTCGCTACTCAATACATCGTCCTCCAGCCGGTTTGAATCCAAGGGGATACTGCTGCCTCGGGCACCTTATGGTCCGATTCCTGTGAGTGTAGATTTTCGAATCGGACGGAAAATGATAGTTAATTGTAACGTTCAGGGCCTGCTAATGACGATGGAACACTCAAATGGCATCGCGATTTAATACATCGTCCTCCAGCCGACTTGTCTCCAAGGGGATATTGCTGCCTCGGGCACTTTATGGCCCGTCTCCTGTGAGCATAGATTTTCGAATCAGACGCAAAACTGGTGGTTAATTGTAACGTTCAGGGCCTCCTAATGACGATGGAACACTCAAATTGCGTCGCGATTCAATACATCGTTCTCCAGCCGACTTGTCTACAACGGGATATTGCTGCCTAGGGCTCCTTATGGTCTGTCTCCTGTGAGTCTAGATTTTCGAATCCGACGCAAAACTGATGGGTAATTGTAACGTTCAGGGCCTCCTATTGACGATGGAACACTCAAATTGCGTCGCGATTCAATACATCGTCCTCCAGCCGACTTGTCTACATGGGGATATTGCTGCCTTGTGCACCTTATGGTCCGCCTCCTGTGAGTCTAGATTTTCAAATCCGACGCAAATCTGATGGTTAATTGTAACGTTCAGGGCCTCCTAATGACGATGGAAAACTCAAATTGCATCGCGATTCAGTACATCGTCCTCCAGCCGACTTGAGTCCAAGGGGATATTGCTGCCTCGGGCACCTTATGGTCCGTCTCCAGTGAGTAGAGATTTTCGAATCGGATGCAAAACTGATGGTTAATTTTAACGTTAAGGGCCTCCTAATGACGTTGGAAAACTCAAGTTGCATCGCGATTCAATACATCGTCCTCCAGCCGACTTGACTCCAAGGGGATATTTTTGCCTCGGGCACCTTATGGTCAGCCACCTGTGAGTAGAGATTTTCGAATCCGATGCAAAACTAATGGTTAATTGTAACGTTCAGAGCCTCCTAATGACGATGGGACACTCAAATTGCGTCGCGATTCAATAAATCGTCCTCCAGCCGACTTGTTTCGAAGGGTATATTGCTGCCTCGGGCACCTTATGGTCCGTCTCCTGTGAGTCTACATTTTAGAATCGGACGCAAACCTGATAGTTGACTGTAACGTTCAGGGCCTCCTAATGACGATGGAACACTCAAATTGCATCGCGATTTAATACATCGTCCTCCAGCCGACTTGTCTCCAAGGGTATATTGCTGCCTCGGGCACCTTATGGTCCGTCTCTTAAGAGTCTATATATTCGAATCCGACGCAAAACTGATGGTTAATTGCTACGTTCAGGGCGTCCTAATGACGATATAACACTCAAATGGCATCGCGATTCTATACATCGTCCTCCAGCCGACTTGTCTCCAAGGGGATATTGCAGCACCGGGCTCCTTATGTTCCGTTTCCTGTGAGTCTAGATTTTCGAATCCGACGATAAACTGATGGTTAATTGTAACGTTCAGGGCCTCCTAATGACGATGGAACACTCAAATTGCGTCGCGATTCAATACATCGTTCTCCAGCCGACTTGTCTACAAGGGGATATTGCTGCCTTATGCACCTTATGTTACGTCTCCTGTGAGTCTAGATTTTCGAATCAGACGCAAAACTGATAGTTAATTGTAACGTTCAGGGCCTCCTAATGACGATGGAAAACTAAAATTGCTCGTGATTCAATACATCGTCCTCTAGCCGACTTGTCTCCAAGGGGATATTGCTGCCTCGGGCTCCTTATGGTCCGTCTCCTGTGTGTCTTGATTTTCGAATCCGACGCAAAACTGATGTTAATTGTAACGTTCAGGGCCTCCTAATGACGATGGAAAACTCAAATTGCATCGCGATTCAATACATCGTCCTCCAGCCGACTTGTCTCCAAGGGGATATTGCTGCCTCGGGCACTTTATGGCCCTTCTCCTGTGAGTCTAGATTTTCCAATCGGACGCAAAACTGATAGTTAATTGTAACGTTCAGGGCCTCCTAATGACGCTGGAAAACTCAAATTGCATCGCGATTCAATACATCGTCCTCCAGACGACTTGTCTCCAAGGGGATATTGCTGCCTCGGCCAACTTATGGTTAGTCTCGTGTGAGTCTAGATTTTCGAATCCGATGTGAAACTGATGGTTAATTGTAACGTTCAGGGCCTCCTAATGACGATGGATCACTCAATTTTCGTCGAGATTCAATACATCGTCCTCCAGCCGACTTGTCATCAAGGGGATATTGCTGTCTCGGGCACCTTGTGGTCCGTCTCCTGTGAGTCGAGATTTTCGAATCGGATGCGAAACTGATAGTTAATTGTAATGTTCAGGGCTTGCTAATGACGATGGAACACACAAACGGCATCGCGATTTAATACATCGTCCTCCAGCCGACTTGTCTCCAAGGGGATATTGCTGAATCGGGCACCTTATGGTCCGTCTCCTGTGAGTCTAGATTTTCGAATCGGACGCAAAACTGATAGTTAATTGTAACGTTCAGGGCCTCCTAATGACGATGAAAATCTCAAATTGCATCGAGATTCAAAACATCGTCCTCCAGCCGACTTGTCTCCAAGGGGATATTGCTGCCTCGGGCACCTTATGGTCCGTCTCCTGTGAGTCTAGATTTTCGAATCGGACGCAAAACTGATAGTTAATTGTAACGTTCAGGGCCTCCTAACGACGATGGAAAACTCAAATTGCATCGCAATTCAATACATCGTCCTCCAGCCGCCTTGACTCCAAGGGGATATTACTGCCTCAGGCACCTTATGGTCCGTCTCCAGTGAGTAGAGATTTTCGAATCAGACGCAAAACTGATAGTTAATTGTAACATTCAGGGCCTCCTAATGACGTTGGAAAACTCAAATTGCATCGCGAATCAATACATCGTCCTCCAGCCGACTTGACACCAAGGGGATATTGCTGCCTCGGGCACCTTATGGTCCGTCTCCTGTGAGTCTAGATTTTCGAATCCGACGCAAAACCGATGGTTAATTGTAACGTTCAGGGCCTCCGAATGACGATGGAACACTGAAATTTAGTCGCTATTCAATACATCGTCCTCCAGCCGACTTGTCTCCAAGGGGAAATTGCTGTCTCAGGCACCTTATGGTCCTCTCCTGTGAGTCTAGATTTCGAATCGTACGCAAAACTGATAGTTAATTGTCACGTTCAGGGCCTCCTAATGACGATGGAACACTCAAATGGCATCAAGATTGAATACATCGTCCTCCAGCCGACTTGTCTCCAAGGGTCTATTGCTGCCTATGGCACCTTATGGTCGTTCGCCTGTGAGTCTAGATTTTCGATTCCAACGCAAAACTGATAGTTAATTGCAACGTTCAGGGCCTCCTAATGACGATGGAACGCACACATTCCGTCCAGATTCAATACATCGTCCTCCAGCCGACTTGTGTAGTAGGGGATATTGCTGCCTCGGGCACCTTATGGTCCATCTCCAGTGAGTAGAGATTTTGGAATCGGAAACAAAACTGATAGTTAATTGTAACGTTCAGGGCCTCCTAATGACGTTGTAAAACTCAAATTGCATCGCGATTCAATACATCGTCCTCCAGCCGACTTGACTCCAAGGGGATATTGCTGCTTCGGGCACCTTATGGTCCGTCTCTTATGAGTCTAGATTTTCAAATCCGACGCAAAACTGATGGTTAAATTGCTACGTTCAGGGCCTCCTACTGACGATGGAACACTCAAATGGCATCGCGATTCTATACATCGTCCTCCAGCCGACTTGTCTCCAAGGGGATATTGTAGCACCGGGTTCCTTATGTTCCGTCGCCTGTGAGTCTAGATTTTCGAATCCGACGCAAATCTCATGGTTAATTGTAACGTTCAGGGCCCCTAATGACGATGGAACACTCAAATTGCGTCGCGATTCAATACATCGTTCTCCAGCCGACTTGTCTACAAGGGAATATTGCTGCCTTGGGCACCTTATGGTACGTCTCCTGTGAGTCTAGATTTTCGAATCAGACGCAAAACTGATAGTTAATTGTAACGTTCAGGGCCTCCTAATGACGATGGAAAACTAAATTTGCTCGCGATTCAATACATCGTCCTCCAGCCGACTTGTCTCCAAGGGGATATTGCTGCCTTGGCCACCTTATGGTCCGTCTCCTGTGAGTCGAGATTTTCGAATCGGATGCAAAACTGATAGTTAATTGTACCGTTCAGGGCCTCCTAATGACGTTGGAAAACTCAAATTGCATCGCGATTCAATACATCGTCCTCCAGCCGACTTGGCTCCAAGGGGATATTGCTGCCTCGGGGACCTTATGGTCAGCCTCCTGTGAGTCTAGATTTTCGAATCCGATGCAAAACTAATGGTTCATTGTAACGTTCAGGGCCTCCTAATGACGGTGTGGACACTCAAATTGCGTCGCGATTCAATAAATCGACCTCCATCTGACTTGTCTCCAAGGGGATATTGCAGCACCGGGCTCCTAATGTTCCGTCTCCTGTGAGTCTAGATTTTCGAATCCGACGCAAAACTGATGGTTAATTGTAACGTCCAGGGCCCCTAATGATGATGGAACACTCAAATTGCGTCGCGATTTAATATATCGTTCTCCAGCCGACTTGTCTACAAGGGGATATTGCTGCCTTGGGCACCTTATGGTACGTCTCCTGTGAGTCTAGATTTTCGAATCGGATGCAAAACTGATAGTTAATTGTACCGTTCAGGGCCTCATAATGACGTTGGAAAACTCAAATTGCATCGCGATTCAATACATCGTCCTCCAGCCGACTTGGCTCCAAGGGGATATTGCTGCCTCGGGGACCTTATGGTCAGCCTCCTGTGAGTCTAGATTTTCGAATCCGATGCAAAACTAATGTCTAATTGTAACGTTCAGGGCCACCTAATGACGATGGGACACTCAAATTGCGTCGCGATTCAATAAATCGTCCTCCAGCCGACTTGTTTCTAAGGGGAAATTGCTGTCTCGGGCACATTATGGTCGTCTCCTGTGAGTCTAGATTTTCAAATCCGACGCAAAACTGATGGTTAATTGTAACGTTCAGGGCCTCCTAATGACGAAGAAACACTCAAACTGCGTCGCGACTCAATACATCGTCCTCCAGCCGACTTGTCTCCATGGGCATATTGCTGCCTCGGGCACCTTATGTTCCGTCTCCTGTGAGTCTAGATTTTCGAATCCGACGCAAAACTGATGGTTAATTGTAACGTTCAGGGGCTCCTAATGACGATGGAACACTCAAATTGCGTCGCGAATCAATAAATCGTCCTCCAGCCGACTTGTCTCCAAGGGGAAATTGCTGTCTCGGGCACATTATGGTCGTCTCCTGTGAGTCTACATTTTGAATCGGACGCAAAACTGTTGTTAATTGTAACATTCATTTCCTCCTAATGACGATGGAAATCTCAAATTGCATCGCGATTCAATACATCGTCCTCCAGCCGACTTGTCTCCAAGGGGATATTGGTGCCTCATGCACCTTATGGTCAGTCTCCTGTGAGTCTATATTTTCGAATCCGACGCAAAACTGATGGTTATTTGCTACGTTCAGGGCCTACTAATGACGATGGAACACTCAAATGGGATCGCGATTCAATACATCGTCCTCCAGCCGACTTGTCTCCAAGGGGATATTGCTGCTTCGGGCACCTTATTGTCCGTCTCTTATGAGTCTAGATTTTCATATCCGACGCAAAACTGATGGTTAATTGCTACGTTCAGGGCCTCCTAATGACGATGGAACACTCAAATGGCATCGCGATTCTATACATCGTCCTCCAGCCGACTTGTCTCCAAGGGGATATTGCAGCACCGGGCTCCTAATGTTCCGTCTCCTGTGAGTCTAGATTTTCGAATCCGACGCAAAACTGATGGTTAATTGTAACGTTCAGGGCCTCCTAATGACGATGGGACACTCAAATTGCGTCGCGATTCAATACATCGTCCTCCAGCCGACTTGTCTCCAAGGGGATATTTTGCCTCGGGCACCTTATGGTCCGTCTCCTGTGAGTCTAGATTTTCGAATCGGATGCAAAACTGATTGTTAATTGTACCGTTCAGGGCCTCCTAATGACGTTGGAAAAATCAAATTGCATCGCGATTCAATACATCGTCCTCCAGCCGACTTGGCTCCAAGGGGATATTGCTGCCTCGGGCACCTTATGGTCCGTCTCCTGTGAGTCTACATTTTAGAATCGGACGCAAAACTGATAGTTGATTGTAACGTTCAGGGCCTCCTAATGACGATGGAACACTCAAATTGCATCGCGATTCAATACATTGTCCTCCAGCCGACTTGTCTCCAAGGGGATATTGCTGCCTCGGGCACCTTATGATCCGTCTCTTATGAGTGTAGATTTTCAAATCCGACGCAACACTGATGGTTCATTGCTACGTTCAGGGCCTCCTAATGACGATGGAACACTCAAATGGCATCGCGATTCTATACATCGTCCTCCAGACGACTTGTCTGCAAGGGGATATTGCAGCACCGGGCTCCTTATGTTCCGTCTCCTGTGAGTCTAGATTTTCGAATCCGACGCAAAACTGATGGTTAATTGTAACGTCCAGGGCCCCTCATGACGATGGAACCCTCAAATTGCGTCGCGATTCAATACATCGTTCACCAGCCGACTTGTCTACAAGGGGATATTGCTGCCTTGGACACCTTATGGTACGTCTCCTGTGAGTCTAGATTTTCGAATCAGACGCAAAACTGATAGTTAATTGTAACGTTCAGGGCCTCCTATTGACGATGGAAAACTAAAATTGCTCGCGATTCAATACATCGTCCTCTAGCCGACTTGTCTTCAAGGGGATATTGCTGCCTCGGGCAGCTAATGGTCCTTCTCCTGTGAGTCTAGATTTTCGAATCGGACGCAAAACTGATAGTTAATTGTAACGTTCAGGGCCTCCTAATGACGATGGAAAACTCAAATTACATCGCGATTCAGTTAATCGTCCTCCAGCCGACTTGACTGCAAGTGGATATTGCTGCCTCGGGCACCTTATGGTCCGTCTCCAGTGAGTAGAGATTTTCGAATCGGATGCAAAACTGATAGTTAATTGTACCGTTCAAGGCTTCCTAATGACGTTGGAAAACTCAAATTGCATCGCGATTCAATACATCGTCCTCCAGCCGACTTGGCTCCTAGTGGATATTGCTGCCTCGGGGACCTTATGGTCAGCCTCCTGTGAGTCTAGATTTTTGAATCCGATGCAAAACTAATGGTTAATTGTAACGTTCAGGGCCTCCTAATGACGATGGGACACTCAAATTGCGTCGCGATTCAATAAATCGTCCTCCAGCCGACTTGTCTCCAAGGGGATATTGCTGCCTCGGGCACCTTATGGTCTGTCACTTATGAGTCTAGATTTTCGAATCCGACGCAAAACTGATGGTTAATGCAACGTTCAGGGCCTCCTAATGACGATGGAACACTCAAATGGCATCGCGATTCTATACATCGTCCTCCAGCCGACTTGTCTCCAAGGGGATATTGCTGCCTCGGGCACCTTATGCTCCGTCTCCTGTGAGTATAGATTTTCGAATCGGACGCATAACTGATGTTAATTGTAACATTCGTCGCCGCCTCATGACGATGGAAATCTCAAATTGCATCGCAATTCAATTCATAGTCCTCCAGCCGACTTGTGTCTAAGGGGATATTGCTGCCTCGGGCACCTTATGGTTCCTCTCTTGTGAGTCTAGATTCTCGAATCCGACGGAAAACTGATAGTTAATTGCAACGTTCAGGGCCTCCTAATGACGATGGGACACTCAAATTGCGTCGCGATTCAATAAATCGTCCTCCAGCCGACTTCTCTCCAAGGGGAAATTGCTGTCTCGGGCACATTATGGTCGTCTCCTGTGAGTCTAGATTTTCAACTCCGACGCAAAACTGTTGGTTAATTGTAACGTTCAGGGCCTCCTAATGACGATGGAAATCTCAATATGCATCGCGATTCAATACATCGTCCTCCAGCCGACTTGTCTCCAAGGGGATACTGCTGCCTCGGGCACCTTATGGTCCGTTTCCTGTGTGTCTTGATTTTCGAATCCGACGCAAAACTGATAGTTAATTGTAACTTTCAGATCCTCCTAATGACGATGGAACACTCAGATTGCATCGCGATTCAATACATCGTCCTCCAGCCGACTTGTCTCCAAGGGGATATTGCTGCCTCGGGCACCTTATCTTCCGTCTCCTGTGAGTCTAGATTTTCGAATCCGACGCAACACTGATGGTTAATTGTAACGTTCAGGGGCTCCTAATGACGATGGAACACTCAAATTGCGTCGCGAATCAATAAATCGTCCTCCAGCCGACTTGTCTCCAAGGGGAAATTGCTGTCTCGGGCACATTATGGTCGTCTCCTGTGAGTCTAGATTTTGAATCGTACGCAAAACTGATGTTAATTGTAACATTCATTTCCTCCTAATGACGATGGAAATCTCAAATTGCATCGCGATTCAATACATCGTCCTCCAGACGACTTGTCTCCAAGGGGATATTGGTGCCTCGGGCACCTTATGGTCAGTCTCCTGTGAGTCTATATTTTCGAATCCGACGCAAAACTGATGGTTAATTGTAACGTTCGGGGCCTGCTAATGACGATGGGACACTCAAATTGCGTCGCGATTCAATACATCGTCCTCCAGCCGACTTGTCTCCAAGGGGATATTGCTGCCTCGGGAACCTTATGGTCCGTCTCCTGTGAGTCTAGATTTTTAATCCGACGCAAAACAGATGGTTAATTGTAACGATCAGGTGCTCCTAATGACGATGGAACACTCAAATTGCGTCGCGATTCAATAAATCGGCCTCCAGTCGACTTGTCTCCAAGGGGATATTGCTGCCTCGTTCACCTTATGGTCCGCCTCCTGTAGGTCTAGATTTTCGAATCCGACGCAAAACTGATGGTTAATTGTAACGTTCAGGGCCTCCTAATGACGATGAAACACTCAAACTGCGTCGCGATTCAATACATCGTCCTCCAGCCGACTTGTCTCCAAGGGGATACTGCTGCCTCGGGCACCTTATGGTCCGTTTCCTGTGAGTCTTGATTTTCGAATCTGACGCAAAACTGATAGTTAATTGTAATTTTCAGGGCCTCATAATGACGATGGAACACTCAAATTGCATCGCGATTCAATACATCGTCCTCCAGCCGACTTGTCTCCAAGGGGATATTGCTGCCTCGGACACCTTATGTTCCGTCTCCTGTGAGTCTAGATTTTCGAATCCGACGCAAAACTGATGGTTAATTGTAACGTTCAGGAGCTCCTAATGACGATGGAACACTCAAGTTGCGTCGCGATTCAATAAATCGTCCTCCAGCCGACTTGTCTCCAAGAGGAAATTGCTGTCTCCTGCACCTTATGGTCCTCTCCTGTGAGTCTAGATTTTGAATCGGACGCAAAACTGATAGTTAACAGTAACGTTCAGGGCCTCCTAATGACGATGGAACACTCAAATGTCATCGCGATTCAGTACATCGTCCTCCAGCCGACTTGTCTCCAAGTGGATATTGCTGCTTCGGCAACCTTATGGTCCGTCTCTTATGAGTCTAGATTTTCAAATCCGACGCAAAACTGATGGTTAATTGCTACGTTCAGTGCCTCCTAATGACGATGGAACACTCAAATGGCATCGCGATTCTATACATCGTCCTCCAGCCGACTTGTCTCCAAGGGGATATTGCAGCACCGGGCTACTTATGTTCCGTCTCCTGTGAGTCTAGATTTTCGAATCCGACGTAAAACTGATGGTTAATTGTAACGTTCAGGGCCCCTAATGACGATGGAACACTCAAATTGCGTCGCGATTCAATACATCGTTCTCCAGCCGACTTGTCTCCATGGGGATATTGCTGCCTCGGGCACCTTATGGTCCGTCTCTTGTGAGTCTAGATTCTCGAATCCGACGGAAAACTGATAGTTAATTGCAACGTTCAGGGCCTCCTAATGACGATGGAACACTCAAATCGCGTCGCGATTCAATAAATCGTCCTCCAGCCGACTTGACTCCAAGGGGAAATTGCTGTCTCGGGCACATTATGGTCGTCTCCCGTGAGTCTAGATTTTCAAATCCGACGCAAAACTGATGGTTAATTGTAACGTTCAGGGCCTCCTAATGACGAAGAAACACTCAAACTGCGTCGCGACTCAATACATCGTCCTCCAGACGACTTGTCTCCAAGGGGATACTGCTGCCTCGGGCACCTTATGGTCCGTTTCCTGTGTGTCTTGATTTTCGAATCCGACGCAAAACTGATAGGTAATTGTAACTTTCAGATCCTCCTAATGACGATGGAAAACTCAAATTGCATCGCGATTCCGTACATCGTCCTCCAGCCGACTTGACTCCAAGTGGATATTGCTCCCTCGAGCACCTTATGATCCGTCTCCAGTGAGTTGAGATTTTCGATCGGATGCAAAACTGATAGTTAATTGTAACGTTCAGGGCCTCCTAATGACGATGGGACACTCAAATTGCGTCGCGATTCAATAAATCGTCCTCCAGCCGACTTGTTTCAAGGGTATATTGCTGCCTCGGGCACCTTATAGTCCGTCTCTTATGAGTCTAGATTTTCGAATCCGACGCAAAACTGATGGTTAATTGCAACGTTCAGGGCCTCCAAATGACGATGGAACACTCAAATGGCATCGCGATTCTATACATCGTCCTCCAGCCGACTAGTCTCCAAGGGGAAGTTGCAGTCTCGGGCACCATATGGTCGTCTCCTGTGAGTCTAGATTTTGAATCGGACGCAAAACTGATAGTTAATTGTAACGTTCAGGGCCTCCTAATGACGATGGAACACTCAAATGGCATCAAGATTCAATACATCGTCCTCCAGCCGACTTGTCTCCAAGGGTCTATTGCTGCCTATGGCACCTTACGGTCGTTCTCCTGTGAGTCTAGATTTTCGATTCCGACGCAAAACTGATAGTTAATTGCAACGTTCAGGGCCTCCTAATGACGATGGAACGCTCACATTCCGTCCAGATTCAATACATCGTCCTCCAGCCGACTTGTCTCCAAGGGGATACTGCTGCCTCGGGCACCTTATGGTCCGTTTCCTGTGTGTCTTGATTTTCGAATCCGACGCAAAACTGATAGTTAATTGTAACTTTCAGATCATCCTAATGACGATGGAACACTCAAATTGCATCGCGATTCAATACATCGTCCTCCAGCCGACTTGTCTCCAAGCGGATATTGCTGCCTCGGGCACCTTATCTTCCGTCTCCTGTGAGTCTAGATTTTCGAATCCGACGCAAAACTGATGGTTAATTGTAACTTTCAGGGGCTCCTAATGACGATGGAACACTCAAATTGCGTCGCGAATCAATAAATCGTCCTCCAGCCGACTTGTCTCCAAGGGGATATTGCTGTATCGGGCACTTTATGGTCGTCTCCTGTGAGTCTAGATTTTGAATCGGACGCAAAACTGATGTTAATTGTAACATTCATTTCCTCCTAATGACGATGGAAATCTCAAATTGCATCGCGATTCAATACATCGTACTCCAGCCGACTTGTCTCCAAGGGGATATTGGTGCCTCGGGCACCTTATGGTCAGTCTCCTGTGAGTCTATATCTTCGAATCCGACGCAAAACTGATGGTTAGTTGTAACGTTCAGGGCCTGCTAATGACGATGGGACACTCAGATTGCGTCGCGATTCAATACATCGTCCTCCAGCCGGCTTGTCTCCAAGGGGATATTGCTGCCTCGGGATCCTTAAGGTCCGTCTCCTGTGAGTCTAGATTTTTAATCCGACGCAAAACTGATGGTTAATTGTAACGATCAGGTGCTCCTAATGACGATGGAACACTCAAATTGCGTCGCGATTCAATAAATCGTCCTCCAGTCGACTTGTTCCCAAGGGGATATTGCTGCCTCGGGCACCATATGGTCCTCTCGTGTGAGTCTAGAATTTGAATCGGACGCAAAACTGATAGTTAATTGTAACTTTCAGGGCCTCCTAATGACGATGGAACACACAAATTGCATCGCGATTCAATACATCGTCCTCCAGCCGACTTGTCTCCAAGGGGATATTGCTGCCTCGGGCACCTTATGTTCCGTCTCCTGTGAGTCTAGATTTTCGAATCCGACGCAAAACTGATGGTTAATTGTAACGTTCAGGGGCTCCTAATGACGATGGAAAACTCAAATTGCATCGCGATTCAGTACATCGTCCTCCAGCCGATTTGACTCCAAGTGGATATTGCTCCCTCGGGCACCTTATGGTCCGTCTCCAGTGAGTTGAGATTTTCGATCCGATGCAAAACTAATGGTTAATTGTAACGTTCAGGGCCTCCTAATGACGATGGGACACTCAAATTGCGTCGCGATTCAATAAATCGTCCTCCAGCCGACTTGTTTCCAAGGGTATATTGCTGCCTCGGGCACCTTATGGTCCGTCTCTTATGAGTCTAGATTTTCGAATCCGACGCAAATCTGATGGTTAATTGCAACGTTCAGGGCCTCCTAATGACGATGGAACACTCAAATGGCATCGCCAATCTATACATCGTCCTCCAGTCGACTTGTCTCCAAGGGGATATTGCTGCCTCTTGCACCTTATGCTCCGTCTCCTGAGAGTATAGATTTTCGAATCGGACGCATAACTGATGTTAATTGTAACATTCGTCGCCGCCTAATGACGATGAAAATCTCAAATTGCATCGCGATTCAATTCATAGTCCTCCAGCCGACTTGTGTCTAAGGGGATATTGCTGCCTCGGGCACCTTATGGTCCGTCTCTTGTGAGTCTAGATTCTCGAATCCGACGGAAAACTGATAGTTAATTGTAACGTTCAGGGCCTCCTAATGACGATGGAACACTCAAATCGCGTCGCGATTCAATAAATCGTCCTCCAGCCGACTTGTATCCAAGGGGAAATTGCTGTCTCGGGCACATTATGGTCGTCTCCTGTGAGTCTAGATTTTCAAATCCGACGCAAAACTGATGGTTAATTGTAACGTTCAGGGCCTCCTAATAACGAAGAAACACTCAAACTGCGTCGCGACTCAATACATCGTCCTCCAGCCGACTTGTCTCCAAGGGGATACTGCTGCCGCGGGAACCTTATGGTCCGTTTCCTGTGTGTCTTGATTTTCGAATCCGACGCAAAACTGATAGTTAATTGTAACTTTCAGATCCTCCTAATGACGATGGAATACCCAAATTGCGTCGCGATTCAATAAATCGTCATCCAGCCGACTTGTCTTCAAGAGGAAATTGGTGTCTCGGGCACCATATGGTCCTCTCCTGTGAGTCTAGATTTTGAATCGGACGCAAAACTGATAGTTAATTGTAACGTTCAGGGCCTCCTAATGACGATGGAACACTCAAATGGCATCGCGATTCAATACATCGTCCTCCAGCCGACTTGTGTCCAAGGGTCTATTGCTGCCTATGGCACCTTACGGTTGTTCTCCTATGAGTCTAGATTTTCGATTCCGACGCAAAACTGATAGTTAATTGCAACGTTCAGGGCCTCCTAATGACGATGGAACGCTACATTCCGCCCAGATTCAATACATCGTCCTCCAGCCGACTTGTCTACAAGGGGATATTGGTGCCTCGGGCACCTTATGGTCAGTCTCCTGTGAGTCTATATCTTCGAATCCGACGCAAAACTGATGGTTAGTTGTAACGTTCAGGGCCTGCTAATGACGATGGGACACTCAGATTGCGTCGCGATTCAATACATCGTCCTCCAGCCGGCTTGTCTCCAAGGGGATATTGCTGCCTCGGGATCCTTAAGGTCCGTCTCCTGTGAGTCTAGATTTTTAATCCGACGCAAAACTGATGGTTAATTGTAACGATCAGGTGCTCCTAATGACGATGGAACACTCAAATTGCGTCGCGATTCAATAAATCGTCCTCCAGTCGACTTGTTTCCAAGGGGATATTGCTGCCTCGGGCACCATATGGTCCTCTCGTGTGAGTCTAGATTTTGAATCGGACGCAAAACTGATAGTTAATTGTAACGTTCAGGGCCTCCTAATGACGATGGAACACACAAATTGCATCGCGATTCAATACATCGTCCTCCAGCCGACTTGTCTCCAAGGGGATATTGCTGCCTCGGGCACCTTATGTTCCGTCTCCTGTGAGTCTAGATTTTCGAATCCGACTCAAAACTGATGGTTAATTGTAACGTTCAGGGCCTCCTAATGACGAAGAAACACTCAAACTGCGTCGCGACTCAATACATCGTCCTCCAGACGACTTGTCTCCAAGGGGATACTGCTGCCTCGGGCACCTTATGGTCCGTCTCCAGTGAGTTGAGATTTTCGATCGGATGCAAAACTGATAGTTAATTGTAACGTTCAGGGCCTCCTAATGACGATGGAAAACTCAAATTGCATCGCGATTCAATACATCGTCCTCCAGCCGATTTGGCTCCAAGGGGATATTGCTGCCTCGGGGACCTTATGGTCAGCCTCCTGTGAGTCTAGATTTTCGAATCCGATGCAAAACTAATGGTTAATTGTAACGTTCAGGGCCTCCTAATGACGATGGGACACTCAAATTGCGTCGCGATTCAATAAATCGTCCTCCAGCCGACTTGATTCCAAGGGTATATTGCTGCCTCGGGCACCTTATGGTCCGTCTCTTATGAGTCTAGATAATCGAATCCGACGCAAAACTGATGGTTAATTGCAACGTTCAGGGCCTCCTAATGACGATGGAACACTGAAATGGCATCGCGATTCTATACATCGTCCTCCAGTCGACTTGTCTCCAAGGGGATATTGCTGCCTCGGGCACCTTATGCTCCGTCTCCTGAGAGTATAAATTTTCGAATCGGACGCATAACTGATGTTAATTGTAACATTCGTCGCCGCCTAATGACGATGAAAATCTCAAATTGCATCGCGATTCAATTCATAGTCCTCCAGCCGACTTGTGTCTAAGGGGATATTGCTGCCTCGGGCACCTTATGGTCCGTCTCTTGTGAGTCTAGATTCTCGAATCCGACGGAAAACTGATACTTAATTGTAACGTTCACGGGCTCCTAATGACGATGGAACACTCAAATCGCGTCGCGATTCAATAAATCGTCCTCCAGCCGACTTGTCTCCAAGGGGAAATTGCTGTCTCGGGCACATTATGGCCGTCTCCTGTGAGTCTAGATTTTCAAATCCGACTCAAAACTGATGGTTAATTGTAACGTTCAGGGCCTCCTAATGACGAAGAAACACTCAAACTGCGTCGCGACTCAATACATCGTCCTCCAGACGACTTGTCTCCAAGGGGATACTGCTGCCTCGGGCACCTTATGGTCCGTTTCCTGTGTGTCTTGATTTTCGAATCCGACGCAAAACTGATAGTTAATTGTAACTCTCAGATCCTCCTAATGACGATGGAACACTCAAATTGCATCGCGATTCAATACATCGTCCTCCAGCCGACTTGTCTCCAAGGGGATATTGCTGCCTCGGGCACCTTATCTTCCGTCTCCTGTGACTCTAGATTTTCGAATCCGACGCAAAACTGATGGTTAATTGTAACGTTCAGGGGCTCTTAATGACGATGGAACACTCAAATTGCGTCGCGAATCAATAAATCGTCCTCCAGCCGACTTGTCTCCAAGGGGAAATTGCTGTCTCGGGCACATTATGGTTGTCTCCTGTGAGTCTAGATTTTGAATCGGACGCAAAACTGATGATAATTGTAACATTCATTTCCTCCTAATGACGATGGAAATCTCAAATTGCATCGCGATTCAATACATCGTCCTCCAGCCGACTTGTCTCCAAGGGGATATTGGTGCCTCGGGCACCTTATGGTCAGTCTCCTGTGAGTCTATATTTTCGAATCCGACGCAAAACTGATGGTTAATTGTAACGTTCAGGGCCTGCAAATGACGATGGGACACTCAAATTGCGTCGCGATTCAATAAATCGTCCTCCAGTCGACTTGTCTCCAAGGGGATATTGCTGCCTCGGGCACCTTATGGTCCGTCTCCTGTAGGTCTAGATTTTCGAATCCGACGCAAAACTGATGGTTAATTGTAACGTTCAGGGCCTCCTAATGACGATGAGACTCTCAAACTGCGTCGCGATTCAATACATCGTCCTCCAGCCGACTTGTCTCCAAGGGGATATTGCTGCCTCGGGCACCTTATGGTCCGTCTCCTGTGAGTCTAGATTTTCGAATCGGACGCAAAACTGATAGTTAATTGTAACGTTCAGGGCCTCCTAATGACGATGGAAAACTCAAATTGCATCGCGATTCAGTGCATCGTCCTCCAGCCGACTTGACTCCAAGTGGATATTGCTCCCTCGGGCACCTTATGGTCCGTCTCCAGTGAGTTGAGATTTTCGATCGGATGCAAAACTGAAAGTTAATTGTAACGTTCAGGGCCTCCTAATGACGATGGAAAACTCATATTGCATCGCGATTCAATACATCGTCCTCCTGACGACTTGTCTCCAAGGGGATATTGGTGCCTCGGGCACCTTATGGTCAGTCTCCTGTGAGTCTATATTTTCGAATCCGACGCAAAACTGATGGTTAATTGTAACGTTCAGGGCCTGCAAATGACGATGGGACACTCAAATTGCGTCGCGATTCAATAAATCGCCCTCCAGTCGACATGTCTCCAAGGGGATATTGCTGCCTCGGGCACCTTATGGTCCGTCTCCTGTAGGTCTAGATTTTCGAATCCGACGCAAAACTGATGGTTAATTGCTACGTTCAGGGCCTCCTAATGACTATGGAACACTCAAATGGCATCGCGATTCTATACATCGTCCTCCAGCCGACTTGTCTCCAAGGGGATATTGCAGCACCGGGCTTCTTATGTTCCGTCTCCTGTGAGTCTAGATTTTCGAATCCGACGCAAAACTGATGGTTAATTGAAACGTTCAGGGCCCCTAATGACGATGGAACACTCAAATTGCGTCGCGATTCAATACATCGTTCTCCAGCCGACTTGTCTCCAAGGGGATATTGCTGCCTCGGGCACCTTATGGTCCGTCTCTTGTGAGTCTAGATTCTCGAATCCGACGGAAAACTGATAGTTAATTGTAACGTTCAGGGCCTCCTAATGACGATGGAACACTCAAATCGCGTCGCGATTCAATAAATCGTCCTCCAGCCGACTTGTCTCCAAGGGGAAATTGCTGTCTCGGGCACATTATGGTCGTCTCCCGTGAGTCTTGATTTTCAAATCCGACGCAAAACTGATGGTTAATTGTAACGTTCAGGGCCTCCTAATGACGAAGAAACACTCAAACTGCGTCGCGACTCAATACATCGTCCTCCAGCCGACTTGTCTCCAAGGGGATACTGCTGCCTCGGGCACCTTATGGTCCGTTTCCTGTGTGTCTTGATTTTCGAATCCGACGCAAAACTGATAGGTAATTGTAACTTTCAGATCCTCCTAATGACGATGGAAAACTCAAATTGCATCGCGATTCAGTACATCGTCCTCCAGCCGACTTGACTCCAAGTGGATATTGCTCCCTCAGGCACCTTATAGTCCGTCTCCAGTAAGTTGAGATTTTCGATCGGATGCAAAACTGATAGTTAATTGTAACGTTCAGGGCCTCCTAATGACGATGGGACACTCAAATTGCGTCGCGATTCAATAAATCGTCCTCCAGCCGACTTGTTTCAAGGGTATATTGCTGCCTCGGGCACCTTATAGTCCGTCTCTTATGAGTCTAGATTTTCGAATCCGACGCAAAACTGATGGTTAATTGCAACGTTCAGGGCCTCCTAATGACGATGGAACACTCAAATGGCATCGCGATTCTATACATCGTCCTCCAGCCGACTAGTCTATAAGGGGAAGTTGCAGTCTCGGGCACCATATGGTCCTCTCCTGTGAGTCTAGATTTTGAATCGGACGCAAAACTGATAGTTAATTGTAACATTCATTTCCTCCTAATGACGATGGAAATCTCAAATTGCATCGCGATTCAATACATCGTACTCCAGCCGACTTGTCTCCAAGGGGATATTGCTGCCTCGGGCACCTTATGGTCAGTCTCCTGTGAGTCTATATCTTCGAATCCGACGCAAAACTGATGGTTAATTGTAACGTTCAGGGCCTGCTAATGACGATGGGACACTCAGATTGCGTCGCGATTCAATACATCGTCCTCCAGCCGACTTGTCTCCAAGGGGATATTGCTGCCTCGGGAACCTTAAGGTCCGTCTCCTGTGAGTCTAGATTTTTAATCCGACGCAAAACTGATGGTTAATTGTAACGATCAGGTGCCCCTAATGACGATGGAACACTCAAATTGCGTCGCGATTCAATAAATCGTCCTCCAGTCGACTTGTTTCCAAGGGGATATTGCTGCCTCGGGCACCATATGGTCCTCTCCTGTGAGTCTAGATTTTGAATCGGACGCAAAACTGATAGTTAATTGTAACGTTCAGGGCCTCCTAATGACGATGGAACACTCAAATGGCATCGCGATTCAATACATAGTCCTCCAGCCGACTTGTCTCCAAGGGTCTATTGCTGCCTATGGCACCTTACGGTCGTTCTCCTGTGAGTCTAGATTTTCGATTCCGACGCAAAACTGATAGTTAATTGCAACGTTCAGGGCCTCCTAATGACGATGGAACGCTCACATTCCGTCCAGATTCAATACATCGTCCTCCAGCCGACTTGTCTCCAAGGGGATACTGCTGCCTCGGGCACCTTATGGTCCGTTTCCTGTGTGTCTTGATTTTCGAATCCGACGCAAAACTGATAGTTAATTGTAACTTTCAGATCATCCTAATGACGATGGAACACTCAAATTGCATCGCGATTCAATACATCGTCCTCCAGCCGACTTGTCTCCAAGGGGATATTGCTGCCTCGGGCACCTAATCTTCCGTCTCCTGTGAGTCTAGATTTTCGAATCCGACGCAAAACTGATGGTTAATTGTAACTTTCAGTGGCTCCTAATGACGATGGAACACTCAAATTGCGTCGCGAATAAATAAATCGTCCTCCAGCCGACTTGTCTCCAAGGGGATATTGCTGTATCGGGCACATTATGGTTGTCTCCTGTTAGTCTAGATTTTGAATCGGACGCAAAACTGATGTTAATTGTAACATTCATTTCCTCCTAATGACGATGGAAATCTCAAATTGCATTGCGATTCAATACATCGTACTCCAGCCGACTTGTCACCAAGGGGATATTGCTGCCTCGGGCACCTTATGTTCCGTCTCCTGTGAGTCTAGATTTTCGAATCCGACGCAAAACTGATGGTTAATTGTAACGTTCAGGGGCTCCTAATGACGATGGAATACTCAAATTGTGTCGCGATTCAATAAATCGTCATCCAGCCGACTTGTCTTCAAGAGGAAATTGCTGTCTCGGGCACCATATGGTCCTCTCCTGTGAGTCTAGATTTTGAATCGGACCCAAAACTGATAGTTAATTGTAACGTTCAGGGCCTCCTAATGACGATGGAACACTCAAATGGCATCGCGATTCAATACATCGTCCTCCAGCCGACTTGTCTCCAAGGGTCTATTGCTGCCTATGGCACCTTACGTTTGTTGTTCTCCTATGAGTCTAGATTTTCGATTCCGACGCTAAACTGATAGTTAATTGCAACGTTCAGGGCCTCCTAATGGCGATGGAACGCTACATTCCGTCCAGATTCAATACATCGTCCTCCAGCAGACTTGTTTACAAGGGGATAATGCTGCCTTGGGCACCTTATGGTACGTCTCCTGTGAGTCTAGATTTTCGTATCAGACGCAAAACTGATAGTTAATTGTAACGTTCAGGGAATCCTAATGACGATGGAAAACTAAAATTGCTCGCGATTCAATACATCGTCCTCTAGCCGACTTGTCTCCAAGGGGATATTGATGCCTCGGGCACCTTATGGTCCGTCTCCTGTGAGTCTAGATTTTCGAATCGGACGCAAAACTGATAGTTAATTGTAACATTCAGGGATTCCTAATGACGATGGAAAACTCAACTTGCATCGCGATTCAGTACATCGTCCTCCAGCCGACTTGACTCCAAGTGGATATTGCTCCCTCGGGCACCTTATCGTCCGCCTCCAGTGAGTTGAGATTTTCGATCGGATGCAAAACTGATAGTTAATTGTAACGTTCAGGGCCTCCTGATGACGATGGAAAACTCAAATTGCATCGCGATTCAATACATCGTCCTCCAGCCGATTTGGCTCCAAGGGGATATTGCTGCCTCGGGGACCTTATGGTCAGCCTACTGTGAGTCTAGATTTTCGAATCCGATGCAAAACTAATGGTTAATTGTAACGTTCAGGGCCTCCTAATGACGATGGAACACTCAAATTGCGTCGCGATTCAATACATCGTCCTCCAGCCGACTTGTTTCCAAGGGTATATTGCTGCCTCGGGCACCTTATGGTCCGTCTCTTATGAGTCTAGATTTTCGAATCCGACGCAAAACTGATAGTTAATTGCAACGTTGAGGGCCTCCTAATGACGATGGAACACTCAAATGGCATCGCGATTCTATACATCGTCCTCCAGTCGACTTGTCTCGAAGGGGATATTGCTGCCTCGGGCACCTTATGCTCCGTCTCCTGAGAGTATAGATTTTCGAATCGGACGCATAACTGATGTTAATTGTAACATTCGTCGCCGCCTAATGACGATGAAAATCTCAAATTGCATCGCGATTCAATTCATAGTCCTCCAGCCGACTTGTGTCTAAGGGGATATTGCTGCCTCGGGCACCTTATGGTCCGTCTCTTGTGAGTCTAGATTCTCGAATCCGACGGAAAACTGATAGTTAATTGTAACGTTCAGGGCCTCCTAATGACGATGGAACACTCAAATCGCGTCGCGATTCAATAAATCGTCCTCCAGCCGACTTGTCTCCAAGGGGAAATTGCTGTCTCGGGCACATTATGGTCGTCTCCTGTGAGTCTAGATTTTCAAATCCGACGCAAAACTGATGGTTAATTGTAACGTTCAGGGCCTCCTAATGACGAAGAAACACTCAAACTGCGTCGCGACTAAATACATCGTCCTCCAGCCGACTTGTCTCCAAGGGGATACTGCTGCCTCGGGAACCTTATGGTCCGTTTCCTGTGTGTCTTGATTTTCGAATCCGACGCAAAACTGATAGTTAATTGTAACTTTCAGATCCTCCTAATGACGATGGAATACTCAAATTGCGTCGCGATTCAATAAATCGTCATCCAGCCGTCTTGTCTTCAAGAGGAAATTGGTGTCTCGGGCACCATATGGTCCTCTCCTGTGAGTCTAGATTTTGAATCGGACGCAAAACTGATAGTTAATTGTAACGTTCAGGGCCTCCTAATGACGATGGAACACTCAAATGGCATCGCGATTCAATACATCGTCCTCCAGCCGACTTGTCTCCAAGGGTCTATTGCTGCCTATGGCACCTTACGGTTGTTCTCCTGTGAGTCTAGATTTTCGATTCCGACGCAAAACTGATAGTTAATTGCAACGTTCAGGGCCTCCTAATGACGATGGAACGCTACATTCCGCCCAGATTCAATACATCGTCCTCCAGCCGACTCGTCTACAAGGGGATATTGCCGCCTTGGGCACCTTATGGTACGTCTCCTGTGAGTCTAGATTTTTGTATCAGACGCAAAACTGATAGTTAATTGTAACGTTCAGGGAATCCTAATGACGATGGAAAAGTAAATTTGCTCGCCATTCAATACATCGTCCTCTAGCCGACTTGTCTCCAAGGGGATATTGCTGCCTCGGGCACCTTATGGTCCGTCTCCTGTGAGTCTAGATTTTCGAATCGGACGCTAAACTGATAGTTAATTGTAACGTTCAGGGCCTCCTAATGACGATGGAAAACTCAAATTGCATCGCGATTCAGTACATCGTCCTCCAGCCGACTTGACTCCAAGTGGATATTGCTGCCTCGGGCACCTTACGGTCCGTTTCCTGTGTGTCTTGATTTGCGAATCCGACGCAAAACTGATAGTTAATTGTAACTTTCAGATCCTCCTAATGACGATGGAACACTCAAATTGCATCGCGATTCAATACATCGTCCTCCAGCCGACTTGTCTCCAAGGGGATATTGCTGCCTCGGGCACCTTATCTTCCGTCTCCTGTGAGTCTAGATTTTCGAATCCGACGCAAAACTGATGGTTAATTGTAACGTTCAGGGGCTCCTAATGACGATGGAACACTCAAATTGCGTCGCGAATCAATAAATCGTCCTCCAGCCGACATGTCTCCAAGGGGAAATTGCTGTCTCGGGCACATTATGGTCGTCTCCTGTGAATCTAGATTTTGAATCGGACGCAAAACTGATGTTAATTGTAACATTGATTTCCTCCTAATGACGATGGAAATCTCAAATTGCATCGCGATTCAATACATCGTCCTCCAGCCGACTTGTCTCCAAGGGGATATTGGTGCCTCGGGCACCTTATGGTCAGTCCCTGTGGGTCTATATTTTCGAATCCGACGCAAAACTGATGGTTAATTGTAACGTTCAGGGCCTCCTAATGACGATGGGACACTCAAATTGCGTCGCGATTCAATAAATCGTCCTCCAGTCGACTTGTCTCCAAGGGGATATTGCTGCCTCGGGCACCTTATGGTCCGTCTCCTGTAGGTCTAGATTTTCGAATCCGACGCAAAACTGATGGTTAATTGTAACGTTCAGGGCCTCCTAATGACGATGACACTCTCAAACTGCGTCGCGATTCAATACATCGTCCTCCAGCCGACTTGTCTCCAAGGGGATACTGCTGCCTCGGGCACCTTATGGTCCGTTTCCTGTGAGTCTAGATTTTCGAATCCGACGCAAAACTGGTAGTTAATTGTAACTTTCAGGGCCTCCTAATGACGATAGAACACTCAAATTGCATCGCGAATCAATACATCGTCCTCCAGCCGACTTGTCTCCAAGGGGATATTGATGCCTCGGGCACCTTATGGTCCGTCTCCTGTGAGTCTAGATTTTCGAATCGGACGCAAAACTGATAGTTAATTGCAACGTTCAGGGCCTCCTAATGACGATGGAAAACTCAAATTGCATCGCGATTCAGTACATCGTCCTCCAGCCGACTTGACTCCAAGTGGATATTGCTCCCTCGGGCACCTTATGATCGTCTCCAGTGAGTTGAGATTTTCGATCGGATGCAAAACTGATAGTTAATTGTAACGTTCAGGGCCTCCTAATGACGATGGAAAACTCATATTGCATCGCGATTCAATACATCGTCCTCCAGCCGATTTGGCTCCAAGAGGATATTGCTGCCTCGGGGACCTTATGGTCAGCCTCCTGTGAGTCTAGATTTTCGAATCCGATGCAAAACTAATGGTTAATTGTAACGTTCAGGGCCTCCTAATGACGATGGGACACTCAAATTGCGTCGCGATTCAATAAATCGTCCTCCAGCCGACTTGTTTCCAAGGGTATATTGCTGCCTCGGGCACATTATGGTCCGTCTCTTATGAGTCTAGATTTTCGAATCCGACGCAAAACTGATGGTTAATTGCAACGTTCAGGGCCTCCTAATGACGATGGAACACTGAAATGGCATCGCGATTCTATACATCGTCCTCCAGTCGACTTGTCTCCAAGGGGATATTGCTGCCTCGGGCACCTTATGCTCCGTCTCCTGAGAGTATAGATTTTCGAATCGGACGCATAACTGATGTTAATTGTAACATTCGTCGCCGCCTAATGACGATGAAAATCTCAAATTGCATCGCGATTCAATTCATAGTCCTCCAGCCGACTTCTGTCTAAGGGGATATTGCTGCCTCGGGCACCTTATGGTCCGTCTCTTGTGAGTCTAGATTCTCGAATCCGACGGAAAACTGATAGTTAATTGTAACGTTCAGGGGCTCCTAATGACGATGGAACACTCAAATCGCGTCGCGATTCAATAAATCGTCCTCCAGCCGACTTGTCTCCAAGGGGAAATTGCTGTCTCGGGCACATTATGGTCGTCTCCTGTGAGTCTAGATTTTCAAATCCGACGCAAAACTGATGGTTAATTGTAACGTTCAGGGCCTCCTAATGACGAAGAAACACTCAAACTGCGTCGCGACCCAATACATCGTCCTCCAGCCGACTTGTCTCCAAGGAGATACTGCTGCCTCGGGCACCTTATGGTCCGTTTCCTGTGTGTCTTGATTTTCGAATCCGACGCAAAACTGATAGTTAATTGTAACTTTCAGATCCTCCTAATGACGATGGAACACTCAAATGGCATCGCGATTCAATACATCGTCCTCCAGCCGACTTGTCTCCAAGGGGATATTGCTGCCTCGGGCACCTTATCTTCCGTCTCCTGTGAGTCTAGATTTTCGAATCCGACGCAAAACTGATGGTTAATTGTAACGTTCAGGGGCTCCTAATGACGATGGAACACTCAAATTGCGTCGCGAATCAATAATTCATCCTCCAGCCGACTTGTCTCCAAGGGGAAATTGCTGTCTCGGGCACATTATGGTCGTCTCCTGTGGGTCTAGATTTTGAATCGGACGCAAAACTGATGTTAATTGTAACATTCATTTCCTCCTAATGACGAAGGAAATCTCAAATTGCATCGCGATTCAATACATCGTCCTCCAGCCGACTTGTCTCCAAGGGCATATTGGTGCCTCGGGCACCTTATGGTCAGTCTCCTGTGAGTCTATATTTTCGAATCCGACGCAAAACTGATGGTTAATTGTAACGTTCAAGGCCTGCAAATGACGATGGGACACTCAAATTGCGTCGCGATTCAATAAATCGTCCTCCAGTCGACTTGTCTCCAAGGGGATATTGCTGCCTCGGGCACCTTATGGTCCGTCTCCTGTAGGTCTAGATTTTCGAATCCGACGCAAAACTGATGGTTAATTGTAACGTTCAGGGCCTCCTAATGACGGTGAAACACTCAAACTGCGTCGCGATTCAATAGATCGTCCTCCAGCCGACTTGTCTCCAAGGGGATACTGCTGCCTCGGGCACCTTATGGTCCGTTTCCTGTGAGTCTAGATTTTCGAATCCGACGCAAAACTGATAGTTAATTGTAACTTTCAGGGCCTCCTAATGACGATAGAACACTCAAATTGCATCGCGATTCAATACATCGTCCTCCAGCCGACTTGTCTCCAAGGGGATATTGCTGCCTCGGGCACCTTATCTTCCGTCTCCTGTGAGTCTAGATTTTCGAATCCGACGCAAAACTGATGGTTAATTGTAACGTTCAGGGGCTCCTAATGACGATGGAACACTCAAATTGCGTCGCGATTCAATAAATCGTCCTCCAGCCGACTTGTCTCCAAGGTGAAATCGCTGTCTCGGGCACCTTATGTTCCTCTCCTGTGAGTCTAGATTTTGAATCGGACGCAAAACTGATAGTTAACTGTAACGTTCAGGGCCTCCTAATGACGATGGAACACTCAAATGGCATCGCGATTCAATACATCGTCCTCCAGCCGACTTGACTCCAAGGGGATATTGCTGCTTCGGGCACCTTATGGTCCGTCTCTTATGAGTCTAGATTTTCAAATCCGACGCAAAACTGATGGTTAATTGCTACGTTCAGGGCCTCCTAATGACGATGGAACACTAAAATGGCATCGCGATTCTATACATCGTCCTCCAGCCGACTTGTCTCCAAGGGGATATTGCAGCACCGGGCTCCTTATGTTCCGTCTCCTGTGAGTCTAGATTTTCGAATCCGACGCAAAACTGATAGTTATTTGTAACGTTCAGGGCCCCTAATGACGATGGAACACTCAAATTGCGTCGCGATTCAATACATCGTTCTCCAGCCGACTTGTCTACAAGTGGATATTGCTGCCTTGGGCACCTTATGGTACGTCTCCTGTGAGTCTAGATTTTCGAATCACACGCAAAACTGATAGCTAATTGTAACGTTCAGGGCCTCCTAATGACGATGGAAAACTAAAATTGCTCGCGATTCAATACATCGTCCTCTAGCCGACTTGTCTCCAAGGGGATATTGCTGCCTATGGCACCTTATGATCCGTCTCCTGTTAGGCTAGATTTTCGAATCGGACGCAAAACTGATAGTTAATTGTAACGTTCAGGGCCTCCTAATGACGATGGAGAACTCAAATTACGTCGCGATTCAGTACATCGTCCTCCAGCCGACTTGACTGCAAGTGGATATTGCTGCCTCGGGCACCTGACGGTCCGTCTCCAGTGAATAGAGATTTTCGAATCGGATGCAAAACTGATAGTTAATTGTACCGTTCAGGGCCTCCTAATGACGTTGGAAAACTCAAATTGCATCGCGATTCAATACATCGCCCTCCAGCCGACTTGGCTCCAAGGGGATATTGCCGCCTCGGGGACCTTATGGTCAGCCTCCTGTGAATCTAGATTTTCGAATCCGATGCAAAACTAATGGTTAATTGTAACGTTCAGGGCCTCCTAATGACGATGGGACACTCAAATTGCGTCGCGATTCAATTAATCGTCCTCCAGCCGACTTGTTTCCAAGGGTATATTGCTGCCTCGGGCACCTTATGGTCCGTCTCCTGTGAGTCTACATTTTAGAATCGGACGCAAAACTGATAGTTGATTGTAACGTTAAGGGCCTCCAAATGACGATGGAACACTCAAATTGCATCGCGATTCAATACATCGTCCTCCAGCCGACTTGTCTCCAAGGGGATATTGCTGCCTTGGGCACCTTATGGTCCGTCTCTTATGAGTCTAGATTTTTGAATCCGACGCAAAACTGATGGTTAATTGCAACGTTCAGGGGCTCCTAATGACGATGGAACACTCAAATGGCATCGCGATTCTATACATCGTCCTCCAGCCGACTTGTCTCCAAGGGGATATTGCTGCCTCGGGACCTTACGCTCCGTCTCCTGTGAGTATAGATTTTCGAATCGGACGCATAACTGATGTTAATTGTAACATTCGTCGCCGCCTAATGACGATGGAAATCTCAAATTGCATCGCGATTCAATTCATAGTCCTCCAGCTGACTTGTGTCTAAGGGGATATTGCTGCCTCGGGCACCTTATGTTCCGTCTCTTGTGAGTCTAGATTTTCGAATCCGACGCAAAACTGATGGTTAAATGCTACGTTCAGGGCCTCCTAATGACGATGGAACACTCAAATCGCATCGCGATTCTATACATCGTCCTCCAGCCGACTTGTCTCCAAGGGGATATTGCTGCCTCGGGCATCTTATGTTCCGTCTCCTGTGAGTCTAGATTTTCGAATCCGACGCAAAACTGATAGTTAATTGTAACGTTCAGGGCCCCTAATGACGATGGAACACTCAAATTGCGTCGCGATTCAATACATCGTTCTCCAGCCGACTTGTCTACAAGGGGATATTGCTGCCTTGGGCACCTTATGGTACGTCTCCCGTGAGTCTAGATTTTCGAATCAGACGCAAAACAGATAGTTAACTGTAACGTTCAGGGCCTCCTAATGACGATGGAAAACTAAAATTGCTCGCGATTCAATACATCGTCCTCTAGCCGACTTGTCTCCAAGGGGATATTGCTGCCTCGGGCACCTTATGGTCCGTCTCCAGTGAGTAGAGATTTTCGAATCGGATGCAAAACTGATAGTTAATTGTACCGTTCAGGGCCTCCTAATGACGTTGGAAAACTCAAATTGCATCGCGATTCAATACATCGTCCTCCAGCCGACTTGGCTCCAAGGGGATATTGCTGCCTCGGTGACCTTATGGTCAGCCTCCTGTGAGTCTAGATTTTCGAATCCGATGCAAAACTAATGGTTAATTGTAACGTTCAGGGGCTCCTAATGACGATGGAATACTCAAATTGCGTCGCGATTCAATAAATCGTCATCCAGCCGACTTGTCTTCAAGAGGAAATTGCTGTCTCGGGCACCATATGGTCCTCTCCTGTGAGTCTAGATTTTGAATCGGACGCAAAACTGATAGTTAATTGTGACGTTCAGGGCCTCCTAATGACGATGGAACACTCAAATGGCATCGCGATTCAATACATCGTCCTCCAGCCGACTTGTCTCCAAGGGTCTATTGCTGCCTATGGCACCTTACGGTTGTTCTCCTATGAGTCTAGATTTTCGATTCCGACGCAAAACTGATAGTTAATTGCTACGTTCAGGGCCTCCTAATGACGATGGAACGCTCACATTCCGTCCAGATTCAATACATCGTCCTCCAGCCGACTTGTCTACAAGGGGATATTTCTGCCTCGGGCACCTTATGGTCCGTCTCCTGTGAGTCTAGATTTTCGAATCGGACGCAAAACTGATAGTTAATTGTAACGTTCAGGGCCTCCTAACGACGATGGAAAACTCAAATTGCATCGCGATTCAGTACATCGTCCTCCAGCCGACTTGACTCCAAGTGGATATTGCTCCCTCGGGCACCTTATGGTCCGTCTCCAGTGAGTTGAGATTTTCGATCGGATGCAAAACTGATAGTTAATTGTAACGTTCAGGGCCTCCTAATGACGATGGAAAACTCAAATTGCATCGCGATTCAATACATCGTCCTCCAGCCGATTTGGCTCCAAGGGGATATTGCTGCCTCGGGGACCTTATGGTCAGCCTCCTGTGAGTCTAGATTTTCGAATCCGATGCAAAACTAATGGTTAATTGTAACGTTCAGGGCCTCCTAATGACGATGGGACACTCAAATTGCGTCGCGATTCAATAAATCGTCCTCCAGCCGACTTGTTTCCAAGGGTATATTGCTGCCTCGGGCACCTTATGGTCCGTCTCTTATGAGTCTAGATTTTCGAATCCGACGCAAAACTGATGGTTAATTGCAACGTTCAGGGCCTCCTAATGACGATGGAACACTCAAATGGAATCGCGATTCTATACATCGTCCTCCAGTCGACTTGTCTCCAAGGGGATATTGCTGCCTCGGGCACCTTATGCTCCGTCTCCTGTGAGTATAGATTTTCGAATCGGACGCATAACTGATGTTAATTGTAACATTCGTCGCCGCCTAATGACGATGAAAATCTCAAATTGCATCGCGATTCAATTCATAGTCCTCCAGCCGACTTGTGTCTAAGGGGATATTGCTGCCTCGGGCACCTTATGGTCCGTCTCTTGTGAGTCTAGATTTTGAATCGGACGCAAAACTGATAGTTAACTGTAACGTTCAGGGCCTGCAAATGACGATGGAACACTCAAATCGCGTCGCGATTCAATAAATCGTCCTCCAGCCGACTTGTCTCCAAGGGGAAATTGCTGTTTCGGGCACATTATGGTCGTCTCCTGTGAGTCTAGATTTTCGAATCCGACGCAAAACTGATGGTTAATTGTAACGTTCAGGGGCTCCTAATGACGATGGAACACTCAAATTGCGTCGCGAATCAATAAATCGTCCTCCAGCCGACTTGTCTCCAAGGGGAAATTGCTGTCTCGGGCACATTATGGTCGTCTCCTGTGAGTCTAGATTTTGAATCGGACGCGAAACTGATGTTAATTGTAACATTCATTTCCTCCTAATGACGATGGAACACTCAAATTGCATCGCGATTCAATACATCGTCCTCCAGCCGACTTGTCTCCAAGGGGATATTGCTGCCTCGGGCACCTTATGTTCCGTCTCCTGTGAGTCTAGATTTTCGAATCCGACGCAAAACTGATGGTTAATTGTAACGTTCAGGGGCTCCTAATGACGATGGAATACTCAAATTGCGTCGCGATTCAATAAATCGTCATCCAGCCGACTTGTCTTCAAGAGGAAATTGCTGTCTCGGGCACCATATGGTCCTCTCCTGTGAGTCTAGATTTTGAATCGGATGCAAAACTGATAGTTAATTGTAACGTTCAGGGCCTCCTAATGACGATGGAACACTCAAATGGCATCGCGATTCAATACATCGTCCTCCAGCCGACTTGTCTCCAAGGGTCTATTGCTGCCTATGGCACCTTACGGTTGTTCTCCTATGAGTCTAGATTTTCGATTCCGACGCAAAACTGATAGTTAATGGCAACGTTCAGAGCCTCCTAATGACGATGGAACGCTACATTCCGCCCAGATTCAATACATCGTCCTCCAGCCGACTTGTCTACAAGAGGATATTGCTGCCTCGGGCACCTTATGTTCCGTCTCCTGTGAGTCTAGATTTTCGTATCAGACGCAAAACTGATAGTTAATTGTAACGTTCAGGGAATCCTAATGACGATGGAAAACTAAAATTGCTCGCGATTCAATACATCGTCCTCTAGCCGACTTGTCTCCAAGGGGATATTGCTGCCTCGGGCACCTTATGGTCCGTCTCCTGTGAGTCTAGATTTTCGAATCGGACGCAAAACTGATAGTTAATTGTAACGTTCAGGGCCTCCTAATGACGATGGAAAACTCAAATTGCATCGCGATTCAGTACATCGTCCTCCAGCCGACTTGGCTCCAAGTGAATATTGCTCCCTCGGGCACCTTATGGTCCGTCTCCAGTGAGTTGAGATTTTCGAACGGATGCAAAACTGATAGTTAATTGTAACGTTCAGGGCCTCCTAATGACGATGGAAAACTCAAATTGCATCGCGATTCAATACATCGTCCTCCAGCCGATTTGGCTCCAAGGGGATATTGCTGCCTCGGGGACCTTATGGTCAGCCTCCTGTGAGTCTAGATTTTCGAATCCGATGCAAAACTAATGGTTAATTGTAACGTTCAGGGCCTCCTAATGACGATGGGACACTCAAATTGCGTCGCGATTCAATAAATCGTCCTCCAGCCGACTTGTTTCCAAGGGTATATTGCTGCCTCGGGCACCTTATGGTCCGTCTCTTATGAGTCTAGATTTTCGAATCCGACGCAAAACTGATGGTTAATTGCAACGTTCAGGGCCTCCTAATGACGATGGAACACTGAAATGGCATCGCGATTCTATACATCGTCCTCCAGTCGACTTGTCTCCAAGGGGATATTGCTGCCTCGGGCACCTTATGCTCCGTCTCCTGTGAGTATGGATTTTCGAATCGGACGCATAACTGATGTTAATTGTAACATTCGTCGCCGCCTAATGACGATGAAAATCTAAAATTGCATCGCGATTCAATTCATAGTCCTCCAGCCGACTTGTGTCTAAGGGGATATTGCTGCCTCGGGCACCTTATGGTCCGTCTCTTGTGAGTCTAGTTTCTCGAATCCGACGGAAAACTGGTAGTTAATTGTAACGTTCAGGGGCTCCTAATGACGATGGAACACTCAAATCGCGTCGCGGTTCAATAAATCGTCCTCCAGCCGACTTGTCTCCAAGGGGAAATTGCTGTTTCGGGCACATTATGGTCGTCTCCTGTGAGTCTAGATTTCAAATCCGACGCAAAACTGATGGTTAATTGTAACGTTCAGGGCCTCCTAATGACGAAGAAACACTCAAACTGCGTCGCGACTCAATACATCGTCCCCCAACCGACTTCTCTCCAAGGGGATACTGCTGCCTCGGGCACCTTATGGTCCGTTTCCTGTGTGTCTTGATTTTCGAATCCGACGCAAAACTGATAGTTAATTGTAACTTTCAGATCCTCCTAATGACGATGGAACACTCAAATTGCATCGTGATTCAATACATCGTCCTCCAGCCGACTTGTCTCCAAGGGGATATTGCTGCCTCGGGCACCTTATCTTCCGTCTCCTGTGAGTCTAGATTTTCGAATCCGACGCAAAACTGATGGTGAATTGTAACGTTCAGGGGCTCCTAATGACGATGGAACACTCAAATTGCGTCGCGAATCAATAAATCGTCCTCCAGCCGAGTTGTCTCCAAGGGGAAATTGCTGTCTCGGGCACATTATGGTCGTCTCCTGTGAGTCTAGATTTTGAATCGGACGCAAAACTGATGTTAATTGTAACATTCATTTCCTCCTAATGACGATGGAACACTCAAATTGCATCGCGATTCAATACATCGTCCTCCAGCCGACTTGTTTCCAAGGGGATATTGCTGCCTCGGGCACCTTATGTTCCGTCTCCTGTGAGTCTAGATTTTCGAATCCGACGCAAAACTGATGCTTAATTGTAACGTTCAGGGGCTCCTAATGACGATGGAATACTCAAATTGCGTCGCGATTCAATAAATCGTCATCCAGCCGACTTGTCTTCAAGAGGAAATTGCTGTCTCGGGCACCATATGGTCCTCTCCTGTGAATCTAGATTTTGAATCGGACGCAAAACTGATAGTTAATTGTAACGTTCAGGGCCTCCTAATGACGATGGAACACTCAAATGGTATCGCGATTCAATACATCGTCCTCCAGCCGACTTGTCTCCAAGGGTCTATTGCTGCCTATGGCACCTTACGGTTGTTCTCCTATGAGTCTAGATTTTCGATTCCGACGCAAAACTGATAGTTAATTGCAACGTTCAGGGCCTCCTAATGACGATGGAACGCTACATTCCGCCCAGATTCAATACATCGTCCTCCAGCCGACTTGTCTACAAAAGGATATTGCTGCCTTGGGCACCTTATGGTACGTCTCCTGTGAGTCTAGATTTTCGTATCAGACGCAAAACTGATAGTTAATTGTAACGTTCAGGGAATCCTAATGACGATGGAAAACTAAATTTGCTCGCGATTCAATACATCGTCCTCTAGCCGACTTGTCTCCAAGGGGATATTGCTGCCTCGGGCACCTTATGGTCCGTCTCCAGTGAGTTGAGATTTTCGAACGGATGCAAAACTGATAGTTAATTGTAACGTTCAGGGCCTCCTAATGACGATGGAAAACTCAAATTGCATCGCGATTCAATACATCGTCCTCCAGCCGATTTGGCTCCAAGGGGATATTGCTGCCTCGGGGAGCTTATGGTCAGCCTCCTGTGAGTCTAGATTTTCGAATCCGATGCAAAACTAATGGTTAATTGTAACGTTCAGGGCCTCCTAATGACGATGGGACACTCAAATTACGTCGCGATTCAATAAATCGTCCTCCAGCCGACTTGTCTCCAAGGGGATATTGCTGCCTCGGGCACCTTATGCTCCGTCTCCTGAGAGTATAGATTTTCGAATCGAACGCATAACTGATGTTAATTGTAACATTCGTCGCCGCCTAATGACGATGAAAATCTCAAATTGCATCGCGATTCAATTCATAGTCCTCCAGCCGACTTGTGTCTAAGGGGATATTGCTGCCTCGGGCACCTTATGGTCCGTCTCTTGTGAGTCTAGATTCTCGAATCCGTCGGAAAACTGATAGTTAATTGCAACGTTCAGGGGCTCCTAATGACGATGGAACAACCAAATCGCGTCGCGATTCAATAAATCGTCCTCCAGCCGACTTGTCTCCAAGGGGAAATTGCTGTCTCGGGCACATTATGGTCGTCTCCTGTGAGTCTAGAAGTTCAAATCCGACGCAAAACTGATGCTTAATTGTAACGTTCAGGCCCTCCTAAAGACGAAGAAACACTCAAACTGCGTTGCGACTCAATACATCGTCCTCCAGCCGACTTGTCTCCAAGGGGATACTGCTGCCTCGGGCACCTTATGGTCCGTTTCCTGTGTGTCTTGATTTTCGAATCCGACGCAAAACTGATAGTTAATTGTAACTTTCAGATCCTCCTAATGACGATGGAACACTCAAATTGCATCGCGATTCAATACATCGTCCTCCAGCCGACTTGTCTCCAAGGGGATATTGCTGCCTCGGGCACCTTAACTTCCGTCTCCTGTGAGTCTAGATTTTCGAATCCGACGCAAAACTGATGGTTAATTGTAACGTTCAGGGGCTCCTAATGACGATGGAATACTCAAATTGCGTCGCGAATAAATAAATCGTCCTCCAGCCGACTTGTCTCCAAGGGGATATTGCTGTCTCGTGCACATTATGGTCGTCTCCTGTGAGTCTAGATTTTGAATCGGACGCAAAACTGATGTTAATTGTAACATTCATTTCCTCCTAATGACGATGGAAATCTCAAATTGCATCGCGATTCAATACATCGTCCTCCAGCCGACTTGTCTCCAAGGGGATATTGGTGCCTCGGGCACCTTATGGTCAGTCTCCTGTGAGTCTATATTTTCGAATCCGACGCAAAACTGATGGTTAATTGTAACGTTCAGGGCCTGCAAATGACGATGGGACACTCAAATTGCGTCGCGATTCAATAAATCGTCCTCCAGTCGACTTGTCTCCAAGGGGATATTGCTGCCTCGGGCACCTTATGGTCCGTCTCCTGTAGGTCTAGATTTTCGAATCCGACGCAAAACTGATGGTTAATTGTAACGTTCAGGGCCTCCTAATGACGATGAAACACTCAAACTGCGTCGCGATTCAATACATCGTCCTCCAGCCGACTTGTCTCCAAGGGGATATTGCTGCCTCGGGCACCTTATGGTCCGTCTCCTATGAGTCTAGATTTTCGAATCGGACGCATAACTGATGTTAATTGTAACGTTCGTCGCCGCCTAATGACGATGAAAATCTCAAATTGCATCGCGATTCAATTCATAGTCCTCCAGCCGACTTGTGTCTAAGGGGATATTGCTGCCTCGGGCACCTTATGGTCCGTCTCTTGTGAGTCTAGATTCTCGAATCCGACGGAAAACTGATAGTTAATTGTAACGTTCAGGGGCTCCTAATGACGATGGAACAACCAAATCGCATCGCGATTCAATAAATCGTCCTCCAGCCGACTTGGCTCCAAGGGGAAATTGCTGTCTCGGGCACATTATGGTCGTCTCCTGTGAGTCTAGATTTTCAAATCCGACCCAAAACTGATGGTTAATTGTAACGTTCAGGCCCTCCTAAAGACGAAGAAACACTCAAACGGCGTTGCGACTCAATACATCGTCCCCCAGCCGACTTGTCTCCAAGGGGATACTGCTGCCTCGGGCACCTTATGGTCCGTTTCCTGTGTGTCTTGATTTTCGAATCCGACGCAAAACTGATAGTTAATTGTAACTTTCAGATCCTCCTAATGACGATGGAACACTCAAATTGCATCGCGATTCAATACATCGTCCTCCAGCCGACTTGTCTCCAAGGGGATATTGCTGCCTCGGGCACCTTAACTTCCGTCTCCTGTGAGTCTAGATTTTCGAATCCGACGCAAAACTGATGGTTAATTGTAACGTTCAGGGGCTCCTAATGACGATGGAACACTCAAATTGCGTCGCGAATCAATATATCGTCCTCCAGCCGACTTGTCTCCAAGGGGATATTGCTGTCTCGGGCACATTATGGTCGTCTCCTGTGAGTCTAGATTTTGAATCGGACGCAAAACTGATGTTAATTGTAACATTCATTTCCTCCTAATGACGATGGAAATCTCAAATTGCATCGCGATTCAATACATCGTCCTCCAGCCGACTTGTCTCCAAGGGGATATTGTTGCCTCGGGCACCTTATGGTCAGTCTCCTGTGAGTCTATATTTTCGAATCCGACGCAAAACTGATGGTTAATTGTAACGTTCAGGGCCTGCAAATGACGATGGGACACTCAAATTGCGTCGCGATTCAATAAATCGTCCTCCAGTCGACTTGTCTCCAAGGGGATATTGCTGCCTCGGGCACCTTATGGTCCGTCTCCTGTAGGTCTAGATTTTCGAATGCGACGCAAAACTGATGGTTAATTGTAACGTTCAGTGCCTCCTAATGACGATGAAACACTCAAACTGCATCGCGATTCAATACATCGTCCTCCAGCCGACTTGTCTCCAAGGGGATATTGCTGCCTCGGGCACCTTATGGTCCGTCTCCAGTGAGTTGAGATTTTCGATCGGATGCAAAACTGATAGTTAATTGTAACGTTCAGGGCCTCCTAATGACGATGGAAAACTCAAATTGCATCGCGATTCAATACATCGTCCTCCAGCCGATTTGGCTCCAAGGGGATATTGCTGCCTCGGGGACCTTATGGTCAGCCTCCTGTGAGTCTAGATTTTCGAATCCGATGCAAAACTAATGGTTAATTGTAACGTTCAGGGCCTCCTAATGACGATGGGACACTCAAATTGCGTCGCGATTCAATACATCGTCCTCCAGCCGACTTGTTTCCAAGGGTATATTGCTGCCTCGGGCACCTTATGGTCCGTCTCTTAAGAGTCTAGATTTTCGAATCCGACGCAAAACTGATGGTTGATTGCAACGTTCAGGGCCTCCTAATGACGATGGAACACTCAAATGGCATCGCGATTCTATACATAGTCCTCCAGTCGACTTGTCTCCAAGGGGATATTGCTGCCTCGGGCACCATATGCTCCGTCTCCTGAGAGTATAGATTTTCGAATCGGACGCATAACTGATGTTAATTGTAACATTCGTCGCCGCCTAATGACGATGAAAATCTCAAATTGCATCGCGATTCAATTAATAGTCCTCCAGCCGTCTTGTGTCTAAGGGGATATTGCTGCCTCGGGCACCTTATGGTCCGTCTCTTGTGAGTCTAGATTCTCGAATCCGACGGAAAACTGATAGTTAATTGTAACGTTCAGGGGCTCCTAATGACGATGGAACACTCAAATCGCGTCGCGATTCAATAAATCGTCCTCCAGCCGACTTGTCTCCAAGGGGAAATTGCTGTCTCGGGCACATTATGGTCGTCTCCTGTGAGTCTAGATTTTCAAATCCGACGCAAAACTGATGGTTAATTGTAACGTTCAGGGCCTCCTAATGACGAAGAAACACTCAAACTGCGTCGCGACTCAATAATTCGTCCTCCAGACGACTTGTCTCCAAGGGGATACTGCTGCCTCGGGCACCTTATGGTCCGTTTCCTGTGTGTCTTGATTTTCGAATCCGACGCAAAACTGATAGTTAATTGTAACTTTCAGATCCTCCTAATGACGATGGAACACTCAAATTGCATCGCGATTCAATACATCGTCCTCCAGCCGACTTGTCTCCAAGGGGATATTGCTGCCTCGGGCACCTTATCTTCCGTCTCCTGTGAGTCTAGATTTTCGAATCCGACGCAAAACTGATGGTTAATTGTAACGTTCAGGGGCCCCTAATGACGATGGAACACTCAAATTGCGTCGCGAATCAATAAATCGTCCTCCAGCCGACTTGTCTCCAAGGGGAAATTGCTGTCTCGGGCACATTACGGTCGTCTCCTGTGAGTCTAGATTTTGAATCGGACGCAAAACTGATGTTAATTGTAACATTCATTTCCTCCTAATGACGATGGAAATCTCAAATTGCATCGCGATTCAATACGTCGTCCTCCAGCCGACTTGTCTCCAAGGGGATATTGGTGCCTCGGGCACCTTATGGTCAGTCTCCTGTGAGTCTATATTTTCGAATCCGACGCAAAACTGATGGTTAATTGTAACGTTCAGGGCCTGCAAATGACGATGGGACACTCAAATTGCGTCGCGATTCAATAAATCGTCCTCCAGTCGACTTGTCTCCAAGGGGATATTGCTGCCTCGGGCACCTTATGGTACGTCTCCTGTAGGTCTAGATTTTCGAATCCGACGCAAAACTGATGGTTAATTGTAACGTTCAGGGCCTCCTAATGACGATGAAACACTCAAACTGCGTCGCGATTCAATACATCGTCCTCCAGCCGACTTGTCTCCAAGGGGATACTGCTGCCACGGGCACCTTATGGTCCGTTTCCTGTGAGTCTAGATTTTCGAATCCGACGCAAAACTGATAGTTAATTGTAACTTTCAGGGCCTCCTAATGACGATGGAACACTCAAATTGCGTCGCGATTCAATACATCGTCCTCCAGCCGACTTGTCTGCAAGGGGAAATTGCTGTCTCGGGCACCTTATGTTCCTCTCCTGTGAGTCTAGATTTTGAATCAGACGCAAAACTGATAGTTAACTGTAACGTTCAGGGCCTCCTAATGACGATGGAACACTCAAATGGCATCGCGATTCAATACATCGTCCTCCAGCCGACTTGACTCCAAGGGGATATTGCTGCTTCGGGCACCTTATGGTCCGTCTCTTATGAGTCTAGATTTTCAAATCCGACGCAAAACTGATGGTTAATTGCTACGTTCAGGGCCTCCTAATGACGATGGAACACTCAAATGGCATCGCGATTCTATACATCGTCCTCCAGCCGACTTGTCTCCAAGGGGATATTGCAGCACCGGGCTCCTTATGTTCCGTCTCCTGTGATTCTAGATTTTCGAATCCGACGCAAAACTGATAGTTAATTGTAACGTTCAGGGCCCCTAATGACGATGGAACACTCAAATTGCGTCGCGATTCAATACATCGTTCTCCAGCCGACTTGTCTACAAGGGGATATTGCTGCCTTGGGCACCTTATGGTACGTCTCCTGTGAGTCTAGATTTTCGAATCAGACGCAAAACTGATAGTTAATTGTAACGTTCAGGGCCTCCTAATGACGATGGAAAACTAAAATTGCTCGCGATTCAATACATCGTCCTCTAGCCGACTTGTCTCCAAGGGGATATTGCTGCCTATGGCACCTTATGATCCGTCTCCTGTGAGGCTAGATTTTCGAATCGGACGCAAAACTGATAGTTAATTGTAACGTTCAGGGCCTCCTAATGACGATGGAGAACTCAAATTACATCGCGATTCAGTACATCGTCCTCCAGCCGACTTGACTGTAAGTGGATATTGCTGCCTCGGGCACCTTATGGTCCGTCTCCAGTGAATAGAGATTTTCGAATCGGATGCAAAACTGATAGTTAATTGTACCGTTCAGGGCCTCCTAATGACGTTGGAAAACTCAAATTGCATCGCGATTCAATACATCGTCCTCCAGCCGACTTGGCTCCAAGGGGATATTGCCGCCTCGGGGACCTTATGGTCAGCCTCCTGTGAGTCTAGATTTTCGAATCCGATGCAAAACTAATGGTTAATTGTAACGTTCAGGGCCTCCTAATGACGATGGGACACTCAAATTGCGTCGCGATTCAATAAATCGTCCTCCAGCCGACTTGTTTCCAAGGGTATATTGCTGCCTCGGGCACCTTATGGTCCGTCTCCTGTGAGTCTACATTTTAGAATCGGACGCAAAACTGATAGTTGATTGTAACGTTAAGGGCCTCCAAATGACGATGGAACACTCAAATTGCATCGCGATTCAATACATCGTCCTCCAGCCGACTTGTCTCCAAGGGGATATTGCTGCCTTGGGCACCTTATGGTCCGTCTCTTACGAGTCTAGATTTTTGAATCCGACGCAAAACTGATGGTTAATTGCAACGTTCAGGGGCTCCTAATGACGATGGAACACTCAAATGGCATCGCGATTCTATACATCGTCCTCCAGCCGACTTGTCTCCAAGGGGATATTGCTGCCTCGGGCACCTTATGCTCCGTCTCCTGTGAGTATAGATTTTCGAATCAGACGCATAACTGATGTTAATTGTAACATTCGTCGCCGCCTAATGACGATGGAAATCTCAAATTGCATCGCGATTCAATTCATAGTCCTCCAGCTGACTTGTGTCTAAGGGGATATTGCTGCCTCGCGCACCTTATGGTCCGTCTCTTGTGAGTCTAGATTTTCGAATCCGACGCAAAACTGATGGTTAATTGCTACGTTCAGGGCCTCCTAATGACGATGGAACACTCAAATCGCATCGCGATTCTATACATCGTCATCCAGCCGACTTGTCTCCAAGGGGATATTGCTGCCTCGGGCACCTTATGTTCCGTCTCCTGTGAGTCTAGATTTTCGAATCCGACGCAAAACTGATAGTTAATTGTAACGTTCAGGGCCCCTAATGACGATGGAACACTCAAATTGCGTCGCGATTCAATACATCGTCCTCCAGCCGACTTGTCTCCAAGGGTCTATTGCTGTCTCGGGCACCTTACGGTCGTTCTCCTGTGAGTCTAGATTTTCGATTCCGACGCAAAACTGATAGTTAATAGCAACGTTCAGGGCCTCCTAATGACGATGGAACGCTCACATTCCGTCCAGATTCAATACATCGTCCTCCAGCCGACTTGTCTACTAGGGGATATTGCTGCCTTGGGCACCTTATGGTACGTCTCCTGTGAGTCTAGATTTTCGTATCAGACGCAAAACTGATAGTTAATTGTAACGTTCACGGCCTCCTAATGACGATGGAAAACTGAAATTGCTCGCGATTCAATACATCGTCCTCTAGCCGACTTGTCTCCAAGGGGATATTGCTGCCTCGGGCACCTTATGGTCCGTCTCCTGTGAGTCTAGATTTTCGAATCGGACGCAAAACTGATAGTTAATTGTAACGTTCAGGGCCTCCTAATGACGATGGAAAACTCAAATTGCATCGCGATTCAGTACATCGTCCTCCAGCCGACTAGACTCCAAGTGAATATTGCTCCCTCGGGCACCTTATGGTCCGTCTCCAGTGAGTTGAGATTTTCGATCGGATGCAAAACTGATAGTTAATTATAACGTTCAGGGCCTCCTAATGACGATGGAACACTCAAATTGCGTCGCGATTCAATACATCGTTCTCCAGCCGACTTGTCTACAAGAGGGATATTGCTGCCTTGGGCACCTTATGGTACGTCTCCTGTGAGTCTAGATTTTCGTATCAGACGCAAAACTGATAGTTAATTGTAATGTTCCTGGCCTCCTAATGACGATGGGAAACTAAAATTGCTCGCGATTCAATACATCGTCCTCTAGCCGACTTGTCTCCAAGGGGATATTGCTGCCTCGGGCACCTTATGGTCCGTCTCCTGTGAGTCTAGATTTTCAAATCGGACGCAAAACAGATAGTTAATTGTAACGTTCAGGGCCTCCTAATGACGATGGAAGACTCAAATTGCATCGCGATTCAATACATCTTCCTCCAGCCGACATCTCTCCAAGGGGATATTACTGCCTTAGGCACCTATGCTCAGTCTCCTGTGAGACTAGATTTTCGAATCGGACGAATAACTGATGTTAATTGTAACATTCATTTCCTCGTAATGACGATGGAAATCTCAAATTGCATCGCGATTCAATACATCGTCCTCCAGCCGACTTGTCTCCAAGGGGAAATTGCTGTCTCGGGCACCTTATGGTCCTCTCCTGTGAGTCAAGATTTTGAATCGGACGCAAAAATGATAGTTAATTGTAACGTTCAGGGCCTCCTAATGACGATGGAACACTCAAATGGCATCGCGATTCAATACATTGTCCTCCAACCTACTTGTCTCCAAGGGTCTATTGCTGCCTATAGCACCTTACGATCGTTCTCCTGTGAGTCTAGATTTTCGATTCCGACGCTAAACTGATAGTTAATAGCAACGTTCAGGGCCTCCTAATGACGATGGAACGTTCACATTCCGTCCAGATTCAATACATCGTCCTCCAGCCGACTTGTGTCCAAGGGGATATTGCAGCCTCGGGCACCTTATGGTCCGTCTCCTGTGAGTCTAGATTTTCGAATCGGTCGCAAAACTGATAGTTAACTGTAACGTTCAGCATCTCCTAATGACGATGGAACACTCAAATGGCGTCGCGATTCAATACATCGTCCTCCAGCCGACTTGTCTCCAAGGGTCTATTGCTGCCTATGGCACCTTATGGTCGTTCTCCTGTGAGTCTAGATTTTCGATTCCGACGCAAAACTGATAGTTAATAGCAACGTTCATGGCCTCCTAATGACGGCGGAACGTTCACATTCCGTCCAGATTCAATACATCGTCCTCCAGCCGACTTGTCTCCAAGGGGAAATTGCTGCCTAGGACACCATATGGTCCGTCTCCTGTGAGTCTAGATTTTCGAATCCGACGTAAAACTGATGGTTAATTGTAACGTTAAGGGCCTCCTAATGACGATGGAACACTCAAATTGCGTCGCGATTCAATACATCGTCCTCCAGCCGACTTGTCTACAAGGGGATATTGCTGCCTTGGGCACCTTATGATCCGTCTCCTGTGAGTCTAGATTTTCGAATCCGACGCAAAAGTGATAGTTAACTGTAACGTTCAGGGCCTCCTAATGACGATGGAAAAAACAAATTGCATCGCGATTCAATTCATCGTCCTCCAGCCGACTTGTCTCCAAGGAGCTATTGCTGCCTTGGGCACCTTATGGTTCGTCTCCTGTGAGTCTAGATTTTCGAATCCGACGCAAAACTGATGGTTAATTGTAACGTTCAGGGCCTCCTAATGACGATGTAACACTCAAATTGCGTCGCGATTCAATAAATCGTCCTCCAGCCGACTTGTCTCCAAGGGGATATTGCTGCCTCGGACACCATATGGTCCGTCTACTGTGAGTCTAGATTTTCGAATCCGACGCATAACTGATGGTTAATTGTAACGGTCAAGGCCTCCTATGACGATGGAAAACTAAGATTGCATCGCGATTCAATACATCGTCCTCCAGCCGACTTGTCTCCAAGGGGATAATGCTGCCTCGGGCACCTTATGGTCCGTCTCCTGTGAGTCAAGGTTTTCGAATCCGACGCAAAACTGATGGTTATTTGTAACGTGCAGGGCCTCCTAATGACGATGGAACACTCAAAATGGGACGCGATTCAGTACATCGCCCTCCAGCCGACTTGTCTCCAAGGGCATATTGTGGTCTCGGGCACCTTATGGTCCGTCCCCTAAGAGTCTAGATTTTCGAATCCGACGCTAAACTGGTGGTTAATTGTAACGTTCGGGGCCACCTAATGACGATGGAACACTCAATTTGCGTCGCGGTTCAATAAATCGTCCTCCAGCCGACTTGTCTCCAAGGGAATTTTGCTGCCTCGGACACCATATGGTCCGCCTCCTGTGAGTCTAGATTTTCGAATCCGACGCAAAACTGATGTTTAATTGTTTCGGTCAGGTCCTCCTAATGACTATGGAAAACTTAAATTGCATCGCGATTCAATACATCGTCCTCCAGCCGACTTGTCTCCAAGGGGATATTGCTGCCTCGGGCACCTTATGGTCCTTCTCCTGTGAGTCTAGATTTTCGAATCCGACGGAAAACTGACAGTTAATTGTAACGTTCAGGACCTTCTAATGACGATGGAAAACTCGAATTGCATCGCCATTCAATACATCGTCCTCCAGCCGACTTGTCTCCAAGGGGATATTGCTGCCTCGGGCACCTTATGGTCCGTCTTCTGTGAGTCTAGATTTTCAAATCCGAAGGAAAACTGATGGTTAATTGTAACGTTCAGGGCCTCCTAATGACGATGGAACACTCAAATTGCGTCGCGATTCAAAATATCGTCCTCCCGCCGACTTGTCTACAAGGGGATATTGCTGCCTCGGGCACCTTATGGTCCGTCTCCTGTGAGTCTAGATTTTCGAATCCGACGCAAAACTGATGGTTAATTGTAACGTTCAGGGCCTCCTAATGACGATGGAACACTCAAATTGCGTCGCGATTCAAAACATCGTCCTCCCGCCGACTTGTCTACAAGGGGATATTGCTGCCTTGGGCACCTTATGCTCCGACTCCTGTGAGTCTAGATTTTCGAATCGGACGCATAACTGATGTTAATTGTAACATTCATGGCCTCATAATAACGATGGAAATCTCAAATTGCATCGCGATTCAATACATCGTATTCCAGCCGACTTGTCTCCAAGGGGATATTGCTGCCTCGGGCACCTTATGGTCCGTCTCCTGTGAGTCTAGATTTTCGAATCAGACGCAAAACTGATGGTTAATTGAAACGTTCAGAGCCTCCTAATGACGATGGAACACTCAAATTGCGTCGCGATTCAATACATCGTCCTCCAGCCGACTTGTCTACAAGGGGATATTGCTGCATAGGGCACCTTATGGTACGTCTCCTATGCGTCTAGGTTTTCGAATCCGACGGAAAACTGATTTTTAATTGAAACGTTCAGGGCCTCCTAATGACGATGGAACACTCAAATTGCGTCGCGATTCAAAACATCGTCCTCCAGCCGACTTGTCTACAAGGGGATATTGCTGCCTTGGGCACCTTACGGTCCGTCTCCTGTGAGTCTAGATTTTCGAATCGGACGCTAAACTGATAGATAATTGTAACGTTCAGGGCCTCCTGATGACGATGGAAAACTCAAATTGCATCGCGATTCAATACATCGTCCTCCAGCCGACTTGTCTCCAAGGGAATATTGCTGCCTTAGGCACCTTATGCTCCGTCTCCTGTGAGTCTAGATTTTCGAATCGAACGCATAACTGATGTTAATTGTAACATCCAGGGCCTCCTAATGATGATGGAAATCTCAAATTACATCACGTGTCAATACATCGTCCTCCAGCCGACTTGTCTCCAAGAGGATATTGCTGCCTCGGGCACCTTATGGTCTGTCTCCTGTGAGTCTCGATTATCGAATCCGACACAAAACTGATGGTTAATTGTAACGTTCAGAGCCTCCTAATGACGATGGAACACTCAAATTGCGTCGCGATTCAATACATCGTCCTCCAGCCGACTCGTCTACAAGGGGATATTTTTGCCTTTGGCACCTTATGGTACGTCTCCTGTGAGTTTAGATTTTCGAATCCGACGCAATACTGATAGTTAATTGCAACGTTCAGAGCGTCCTAATGACGATGGAAAACTCAAATTGCATCGCGATTCAATACATCGTCTTCCAGCCGACTTGTCTCCAAGGGGATATTGCTGTCTCGGCCACCTTATGGTCCGTCTCCTGTGAGTCTAGATTTTCGAATCGGTCGCAAAACTGATGTTAATTGTAACGTTCAGGGCCTCCTAATGACGATGAAAATCTCAAATTGCATCGCGATTCAATACATCTTCCTCCAGCCGACTTGTCTCCAAGGGGATATTGCTGTCTCGGCCACCTTATGGTCCGTGTCCTGTGAGTCTAGTTTTTCGAATCGGACGCAAAACTGATAGTTAATTGTAACGTTCAGGGCCTCCTAATAACGATGGAACACTCAGATTGCATCGCGATTCAATACATCGTACTCCAGCCGACTTGTCTCCAAAGGGATATTGCTGCCTCGGGCACCTCGTGGTCCGTCTCCTGTGAGTCTAGATTTGCGAATCCGACGCAAAACTGATGGTTAATTGTAACGTTCAGAGCCTCCTAATGACGATGGAACACTCAAATTGCGTCGCGCTTCAGTAAATCGTTATCCAGCCGACTTGTCTCCAAGGGGATATTGCTGCCTCGGACACCATATGGTCCGTCTCCTGTGAGTCTAGATTTTCGAATTCGACGCAAAACTGATGGTTAATTGTAACGGTCAGGGCCTCCTAATGACGATGGAAAACTAAAATTGCATCGCGATTCAATACATCATCCTCCAACCGAATTGTCTCCAAGGGGACATGCTGCCTCGGGCACCTTATAGTCCGTCTCCTGAGAGACTAGATTTTCGAATCGGACGCAAAACTGATGGTTAATTGTAACGTTCAGGGCCTCCTAATGACGATGGAAAACTCAAATTGCATCGCGATTCAAAAAATCGTCCTCCAGCCGACTTGTCTCCAAGGGTCTATTGCTGCCTATGGCACCTTATGGTCGTTCTCCTGTGAGTCTAGATTTTTTAATCCGACGCAAAACTGATAGTTAATTGTAACGTTCAGGGCATCCTAATGACGATGGAACGCTCACATCCCGTCCGGGATTCAATACATCGTCCTCCAGCCGACTTGTGTCCAAGAGGATATTGCTGCCTCGGGCACCTTATGTTCCGACCCTGTGAGTCTAGATTTTCGAATCGGTCGCAAAACTGATGTTAATTGTAACGTTCAGGGCCTCCTAATGACGATGAAAATCTCAAATTGCATCGCGATTCAATACATCGTCCTCCAGCCGACTTGTGTCCAAGGGGATATTGCTGCCTTAGGCACCTTATGCTCCGTCTCCTGTGAGTCTAGATTTTCGAATCGAACGCATAACTGATGTTAATTGTAACATCCAGGGCCTCCTAATGATGATGGAAATCTCAAATTACATCGCGTGTCAATACATCGTCCTCCAGCCGACTTGTCTCCAAGGGGATATTGCTGCCTCGGACCCCATATGGTCCGTCTCCTGTGAGTCTCGATTATCGAATCCGACACAAAACTGATGGTTAATTGTAACGTTCAGAGCCTCCTAATGACGATGGAAAACTCAAATTGCGTAGCGATTCAATACATCGTCCTTCAGCCGACTTGTCTACAAGGGGATATTTTTGCCTTTGGCACTTTATGGTACGTCTCATGTGTCTAGATTTTCGAATCCGACGCAAAACTGATAGTTAATTGCAACGTTCAGAGCGTCCTAATGACGATTGAAAACTCAAATTGCATCGCGATTCAATACATCGTCCTCCAGCCGACTTGTCTCCAAGGGGATATTGCTGTCTCGGCCACCATATGGTCCGTCTCCTGTGAGTCTAGATTTTCGAATCGGTCGCAAAACTGATGTTAATTATAACGTTCAGGGCCTCCTAATGACGATGAAAATCTCAAATTGCATCGCGATTCAATACCTCTTCCTCCAGCCGACTTGTCTCCAAGGGGATATTGCTGCCTTGGGCTCCTTATGTTCCGTCTCCTGTGAGTCTAGATTTTCGAATCCGACGCAAAACTGATGGTTAATTGTAACGTTCAGGGCCTCCTAATGACGATGGAACACTCAAATTGCGTCGCGATTCAATACATCGCCCTCCAGCCGACTTGTTTCCAAGGGGATATTGCTGTCTCGGCCACCTTATGGTCCGTGTCCTGTGAGTCTAGTTTTTCGAATCGGACGCAAAACTGATAGTTAATTGTAACGTTCAGGGCCTCCTAATAACGATGGAACACTCAGATTGCATCGCGATTCAATACATCGTCCTCCAGCCGACTTGTCTCCAAAGGGATATTGCTGGCTCAGGCACCTCGTGGTCCGTCTTCTGTGAGTCTAGATTTCCGAATCCGACGCAAAACTGAAGGTTAATTGTAACATTCAGAGCCTCCTAATGACGATGGAACACTCAAATTGCATCGCGATTCTATACATCGTCCTCCAGCCGACTTGTCTCCAAGGGGATATTGCTGCCTCGGACCCCATATGGTCCGTCTCCTGTGAGTCTAGATTTTCGAAACCAACGCAAAACTGATGCTTAATTGTAACGTTCAGTGCCTCCTAATGACGATGGAACACTCAAATTGCGTCGCGATTCAATAAATTTTCCACCAGCCGACTTGTCTCCAAGGGGATATTGCTGCCTCAGGAACCTTATGGTCCGTCTCCTGTGAGTTTAGATTTTCCAATCGGACGCAAAACTGACAGTTAATTGTAACGTTCGGGGCCTCCTAATGACGATGGAAAACTCAAATTGCATCGCGATTCAATAAATCGTCCTCCAGCCGACTTGACTCCAAGGGTCTATTGCTGCCTATGGCACCTTATGGTCGTTCTCCTGTGAGTCTAGATTTTTTAATCCGACGCAAAACTGATAGTTAATTGTAACGTTCAGGGCATCCTAATGACGATGGAACGCTCACATCCCGTCCGGGATTCAATACATCGTCCTCCAGCCGACGTGTCCAAGAGGATATTGCTGCCTCGGGCACCTTATGTTCCGACCCTGTGAGTCTAGATTTTCGAATCGGTCGCAAAACTGATGTTAATTGTAACGTTCAGGGTCTCCTAATGACGATGAAAATCTCAAATTGCATCGCGATTCAATACATTGTCCTCCAGCCGACTTGTCTCCAAGGGGATATTGCTGCCTTAGGCACCTTATGCTCCGTCTTCTGTGAGTCTAGATTTTCGAATCGAACGCATAACTGATGTTAATTGTACCATCCAGGGCCTCCTAATGATGATGGAAATCTCAAATTACATAGCGTGTCAATACATCGTCCTCCAGCCGACTTGTCTCCAAGGGGATATTGCTGCCTCGGGCACCTTATGGTCCGTCTCCTGTGAGTCTAGATTTTGGAATCCGACGCAAAACTGATAGTTTATTGTAACGTTCAGGGCCTCCTAATGACGATGGAACGCTCACATTCCGTCCGGGATTCAATACATCGTCCTCCAGCCGACTTGTGTCTAATGGGATATTGCTGCCTCGGGCACCCTATGGTCCATCTCCTGTGAGTCTAGGATTTCGAATCCGACGTAAATTGATGGTTAATTGTAACGTTCAGGGCCTCCTAATGTTGATGGAATACTCAAATTGCGTCGCGATTCAATAAATCTTACTCCAGCCGACTTGTCTCCAAAGGGATATTGCTGCCCCGGGCACCTTATGGTCCGTCTCCTGTGAGTCTAGTCTTTCGAATCGGACGCAAAACTGATATTTATTTGTAACGTTCAGGGACTCCTAATGACGAGGGAACACTCAAAATGTTACACGATTCAATACATCGCCCTCCAGCCGACTTGTCTCCAAGGGCATATTGTGGTCTCGGGCACCTTATTGTCCGTCCCCTGTGAGTCTAGATTTACGAATCCGACGCTAAACTGATGGTTAATTGTAACGTTGAGGCCCTCCTAATGACGATGGAACACTCAATTTGCGTCGCGATTCAATAAATCGTCCTCCAGCCGACTTGTCTCCAAGGGGATATTGCTGCCTCGGACACCATAATGTCCGTCTCCTGTGAGTCTAGATTTTCGAATCGGACGCAAAACTGATGTTTAATTGTATCGGTCAGAACCTCCTAATGACTATGGAAAACTAAAATTGCATCGCGATTCAATACATCGTCCACCAGCCGACTTGTCTCCAAGGTGATATTGCTGCCTCGGGCACCTTATGGTCCGTCTCCTGTGAGTCTAGATTTTCGAATCCGACGGAAAACTGACAGTTAATTGTAACGTTCAGGGCCTCCTAATGACGATGGAAAACTCGAATTGCATCGCCATTCAATACATCGTCCTCCAGCCGACTTCTCTCCAAGGTGATATTGCTGCCTCGGGCACCTTATGGTCCGCCTCCTGTGAGTCTAGATTTTCGAATCGGTCGCAAAACTGATGTTAATTGTAACGATCAGGGCCTCCTACTGACGATGAAAATAACAAATGGCATCGCGATTCAATGCATCGTCCTCCAGCCGACTTGTCTCCAAGGGGATATTGCTGCCTCGGGCACCTTATGTTCCGTCTCCTGTGAGTCTAGATTTTCGAATCCGACGCAAAACTGATAGTTAATTGTAACGTTCAGGACCTGCTATGACGATGGAAAACTAAAATTGCATCGCGATTCAATACATCGTCCTCCAGCCGACTTGTTTCCAAGGGGATATTGCTGCCTCGGGCACCTTATGGTCCGTCTCCTGTGAGTCTAGATTTCGGAATCCGACGCAAAACTGATAGTTAATTGTAACGTTCAGTGCCTCCTAATGACAATGGAAAACTCAAATTGCATCGCGATTCTCTACATCGTCCTCCAGCCGACTTGTCTCCAAGGGGATATTACTGAATCGGACACCATATGATCCGTCTCCTGTGAGTCTAGATTTTCGAATCCGACGCAAAACTGATGCTTAATTGTAACGTTCAGGGCCTCCTAATGACGATGGAACCCTCAAATTGAGACGCGATTCAATACATCGTCCTCCAGCCGACTTGTCTCCAAGGGGATATTGCTGCCTCGGGCACCTTATGGTCAGTCTCCTGTGAGTCTGGATTTTCGTATCGGACGCATAACTGATGTTAATTGTGACATCCAGGGCCTCCTAATGACGATGGAAATCTCAAATTGCATCGCGTGTCAAGACATCGTCCTCCAGCCGACTTGTCTCCAAGGGGATATTGCTGCCTCGGGCACCTTATGGTCCGTCTCCTGTGAGTCTCGATTATTGAATCCGACGCAAAACTGAAGGTTAATTGTAACGTTCAGGGCCTCCTAATTACGATGGAACACTTAAATTACGTCGCGATTCAATACATCGTCCTCCAGCCGACTTGTCTACAAGGGAATATTGCTGCCTTTGGCACCTTATGGAACGTCTCCTGTGAGTCTAGATTTTCGAATCGGACGCAACACTGATAATTAATTGTAACGTTCAGAGCGTCCTAATGACGATGGAAAACTCAAATTGCATCGCTATTCAATACATCGTCCTCCAGCCGACTTGACTCCAAGGGGTTATTGCTGCCTCGGGCACCTTATGGTCCGTCTCCTGTGAGTCTAGATTTTCGAATCGGATGCAAAACTAATAGTTAATCGTAACGTTCAGGGCCTCCTAATGACGATGGAAAACTCAAATTACATCGCGATTCAATACATCGTCCTCCAGCCGACTTGTCTCCAAGGGGATATTGCTGCCTCGGGCACCCTTTGGTCCGTCTCCTGTAATAGTAGATTTTCGAATCCGACGGAAAACTCATGGTTAATTGTAACGTTCAGGGCCTCCTAATGACGATGGAACACTCAAATTGCGTCGCGATTCAAAACATCGTCCTCCCGCCGACTTGTCTACAAGGGGATATTGCTGCCTTGGGCACCTTATGGTCCGTCTCCTGTGAGTCTAGATTTTCGAATCTGTCGCAAAACTGATAGTTAATTGTAACGTTCAGGGCCTCCTAATGACGATGGAAAACTCAAATTGCATCGAAATTCAATACATCGTCCTCCAGCCGACTTGTCTCCAAGGGGATATTGCTGCCTTAGGCACCTTATGCTCCGTCTCCTGTGAGTCTAGATTTTCGAATCCGACGCATAACTGATGGTTAATTGTAACATTCAGAGCCTCCTAATGACGATGGATATCTCAAATTGCATCGCGATTCAATACATCGCCCTCCAGCCATCTTGTCTCCAAGGCGATATTGCTGTCTCGGCCACCTTATTGTCCGTCTCCTGTGAGTCTAGATTTTCAATCGGATGCAAAACTGATAGTTAATTGTTACGTTCAGGGCCTCCTAATGACGATGGAACACTCAAATGGCTTCGCGATTCAATACAACGTCCTCCAGCCGACTTGTCTCCAAGGGTCTATTGCTGCCTATGGCACCTTATGTTCGTTCTCCTGTGAGTCTAGATTTTGTAATCCGACGCAAAACTGATAGTTAATTGTAACGTTCAGGGCCTCCTAATGACGATGGAACGCTCACATTCCGTCCGGGATTCAATATATCGTCCTCCAGCCGACTTGTGTCCAAGGGGATATTGCTGCCTCGGGCACCTTATGGTCTGACCCTGTGAGTCTAGATTTTCGAATCGGTTAAACTGATGGTAATTGTAACGTTCAGGAACTCCTAATGACGATGAATATCTCAAATTGCATCGCGATTCAATACATCTTCCTCCAGCCGACTTGTCTCCAAGGGGATATTGCTGCCTCGGGCTCCTTATGGTACGTCTCCTGTGAGTCTAGATTTTCGAATCCGACGCAAAACTGATGGTTAATTGTAACGTTCAGGGCCTCCTAATGACGATGGAACACTCAAATTGAGACGCGGTTCAATACATCGCCCTCCAGCCGATTTGTCTCCAAAGGGATATTGCTGCCTCGGGCACCTCATGGTTCGTCTCCTTTGAGTCTAGGATTTCGAATCCGATGTAAATTGATGGTTAATTGTAACGTTCAGGGCCTCCTAATGACGAGGGAACACTCAAATTACGACGAGATTCAATACAACGTCGTCCAGCCGACTTGTCTCCAAGGGGTTAATGCTGCCTCGGGCACCTTATGGTCCGTCTCCTGTGAGTCTAGATTTTCGAATCCGACGCAAAACTGATGGTTAATTGTAACGTTCAGGGACTCCTAATGACGATGGAACACTCTAATTGAGACGCGTTTCAATACATCGTCCTCCAGCCGACTTGTCTGCAAGGGGATACTGCTGCCTCGTGCACATTAAGGTCCGTCTCCTGTGCGTCTAGATTTTCGAATCCGACGCAAAAGTGATGGTTAATTGTAACGTTCAGGGCCTCCTAATGACGACGGAAAACTCAAATTGCATCGCGATTCAATAAATCGTCCTCCAGCCGACTTGTCTCCAAGAGGATATTGCTGCCCGGGCACATTATGGTCCGTCACCTGTGAGTCTCAATTTTCGAATCCGACGCAAAACTGATGGTTAATTGTAACGTTCAGGGCCTCCCATTGACGATGGAACACTCAAATTGCGTCGCGATTCAATAAATCGTACTCCAGCCGACTTGTCTCCAAGGGGATATTGCTGCTTCGGGCACCTTATTGTCCGTTACCTGTGGGTCTAGATTTCCGAATCCGACGCAAAACTGATGGTTAATTGTAACGTTCAGGGTCTCCTAATGACGATGGAACACTCAAATTGCGTCGCGATTCAATACATCGTCCTCCAGCCGACTTGTCTCCAAGGGGATATTGCTGTCTCGGCCACCTTATGGTCCGTGTCCTGTGAGTCTAGATTTTCTAATCGGACGCAAAACTGATAGTTAATTGTAACGTTCAGGGGCTCCTAATGACGATGGAACACTCAAATTGCGTCGCGATTCAATAAATCGTTCTCCAGCCGACTTGTCTCCAAGGGGATATTGCTGCCTCGGGCACCTTATGATCAGTCTCCTGTGAGTCTGGATTTTCGTATCGGACGCATAACTGATGTTAATTGTGACATCCAGGGCCTCCTAATGACGATGGAAATCTCAAATTGCATCGCGTGTCAAGACATCGTCCTCAAGCCGACATGTCTCCAAGGGGATATTGCTGCCTTTGGCACCTTATGGAACGTCTCCTGTGAGTCTAGATTTTCGAATCGGACGCAACACTGATAGTTAATTGTAACGTTCAGAGCGTCCTAAAGACGATGGAAAACTCAAATTGCAGCGCGATTCAATACATCGTCCTCCAGCCGACTTGTCTCCAAGGGGATATTGCTGCCTCGGGCACCTTATGGTCCGTCTCCTGTGAGTCTAGATTTTCGAATCGGATGCAAAACTAATAGTTAATCGTAACGTTCAGGGCCTCCTAATGACGATGGAAAACTCAAATTACATCGCGATTCAATACATCGTCCTCCAGCCGACTTGTCTCCAAGGGGATATTGCTGATTCGGCCACCCTTTGGTCCGTCTCCTGTAATAGTATATTTTCGAATCCGCGGAAAACTCATGGTTAATAGTAACGTTCAGGGCCTCCTAATGACGATGGAACACTCAAATTGCGTCGCGATTCAAAACATCGTCCTCCCGCCGACTTGTCTACAAGGGGGTATTGCTGCCTTGGGCACCTTGTGGTCCGTCTCCTATGAGTCTAGATTTTCGAATCTGTCGCAAAACTGATAGTTAATTCTAACGTTCAGGGCCTCCTAATGACGATGGAAAACTCAAATTGCATCGAAATTCAATACATCGTCCTCCAGCCGACTTGTCTCCAAGGGGATATTGCAGCCTTAGGCACCTACATCTACATTTATACTCCGCAAGCCACCCAACGGTGTGTGGCGGAGGGCACTTTACGTGCCACTGTCATTATCTCCCTTTCCTGTTCCAGTCGCGTATGGTTCGCGGGAAGAACGACTGTCTGAAAGCCTCTGTGCGCGCTCTAATCTCTCTAATTTTACATTCGTGATCTCCTCGGGAGGTATAAGTAGGGGGAAGCAATATATTCGATACCTCATCCAGAAACGCACCCTCTCGAAACCTGGCGAGCAAGCTACACCGCGATGCAGAGCGCCTCTCTTGCAGAGTCTGCCACTTGAGTTTGTTAAACATCTCCGTAACGCTATCACGGTTACCAAATAACCCTGTGACGAAACGCGCCGCTCTTCTTTGGATCTTCTCTATCTCCTCCGTCAACCCGATCTGGTACGGATCCCACACTGATGAGCAATACTCAAGTATAGGTCGAACGAGTGTTTTGTAAGCCACCTCCTTTGTTGATGGACTACATTTTCTAAGGACTCTCCCAATGAATCTCAACCTGGTACCCGCCTTACCAACAATTAATTTTATATGATCATTCCACTTCAAATCGTTCCGCACGCATACTCCCAGATATTTTACAGAAGTAACTGCTACCAGTGTTTGTTCCGCTATCATATAATCATACAATAAAGGATCCTTCTTTCTATGTATTCGCAATACATTACATTTGTCTATGTTAAGTGTCAGTTGCCACTCCCTGCACCAAGTGCCTATCCGCTGCAGATCTTCCTGCATTTCGCTACAATTTTCTAATGCTGCAACTTCTCTGTATACTACAGCATCATCCGCGAAAAGCCGCATGGAACTTCCGACACTATCTACTAGGTCATTTATATATATTGTGAAAAGCAATGGTCCCATAACACTCCCCTGTGGCACGCCAGAGGTTACTTTAACGTCTGTAGATGTCTCTCCATTGAGAACAACATGCTGTGTTCTGTTTGCTAAAAACTCTTCAATCCAGCCACACAGCTGGTCTGATATTCCGTAGGCTCTTACTTTGTTTATCAGGCGACAGTGCGGAACTGTATCGAACGCCTTCCGGAAGTCAAGGAAAATGGCATCTACCTGGGAGCCTGTATCTAATATTTTCTGGGTTTCATGAACAAATAATGCGAGTTGGGTTTCACACGATCGCTGTTTCCGGAATCCGACTTGTCTCCAAGGGGATATTGCTGCCTCGGGCTCCTTATGCTCCGTCTCCTGTGAGTCTAGATTTTCGAATCGGACGCATAACTGATGGTTAATTGTAACATTCAGAGCCTCCTAATGACGATGGAAATCTCAAATAGCATCGCGATTCAATACATCGCCCTCCAGCCATCTTGTCTCCAAGGCGATATTGCTGTCTCGGCCACCTTATTGTCCGTCTCCTGTGAGTCTAGATTTTCAATCGGATGCAAAACTGATAGTTAATTGTAACGTTCAGGGCCTCCTAATGACGATGGAACACTCAAATGGCATCGCGATTCAATACAACGTCCTCCAGCCGACTTGTCTCCAAGGGTCTATTGCTGCCTATGGCACCTTATGTTCGTTCTCCTGTGAGTCTAGATTTTGTAATCCGACGCAAAACTGATAGTTAATTGTAACGTTCAGGGCCTCCTAATGACGATGGAACGCTCACATTCCGTCCGGGATTCAATACATCGTCCTCCAGCCGACTTGTGTCCAAGGGGATATTGCTGCCTCGGGCACCTTATGGTCTGACCCTATGAGTCTAGATTTTCGAATCGGTTAAACTGAAGTTAATTGTAACGTTCAGGAACTCCTAATGACGATGAATATCTCAAATTGCATCGCGATTCAATACATCTTCCACCAGCCGACTTGTCTCCAAGGGGATATTGCTGCCTCGGGCTCCTTATGGTCCGTCTCCTGTGAGTCTAGATTTTCGAATCCGACGCAAAACTGATGGTTAATTGTAACGTTCAGGGCCTCCTAATGACGATGGAACACTCAAATTGCGTCGCGATTCAATACATCGTCCTCCAGCCGACTTGTCTCCAAGGGGATATTGCTGTCTCGGCTACCTTATGGTCCGTGTCCTGTGAGTCTAGATCTTCTAATCGGACGCAAAACTGATAGTTAATTGTAACGTTCAGGGCCTCCTAATGACGATGGAACACTCAGATTGCATCGCGATTCAATACATCGACCTCCAGCCGACTTGTCTCCAAAGGGATATTGCTGCCTCGGGCATCTCATAGTCCGTCTCCTGTGAGTCTAGATTTTCGAATCCGACGCAAACCTGATAATTAATTGTAACGTTCAGGGCCTCCTAATGGCGATGGAAAATTGAAAATGCATCGCGATTCAATGCATCGTCCTCAGGCCGACTTGTCTCCAAGGGGATATTGCTGCCTCGGGCACCTTATGGTCCTTCTCCTGTGAGTCTAGATTTTCGAATCCGACGCAAAACTGATGGTTCATTGTAACGTTCAGGGCCTCCTAATGACGATGGAACACTCAAATTGCGTCGCGATTCAATTAATCGTCCTCCAGCCGACTTGTCTCCAAGGGGATATTGCTGCCTCGGGCACCTTATGGTCCGTCTCCTGTGAGTCTAGATTTTCGAATCCGACTTAAAACTGATGGTTAATTGTAACGTTCATGGCCTCCTAATGACGATGGGACACTCCAATTGAGTCGCGATTCAATACATCGTCCTCCAGCCGACTTGTCTCCAAGGGGATATGGCTGTCTCGGGCACCTTATGGTCCGTCTCTTGTGAGTCTAGATTTTCGAATCGGACGCAAACCTGATGGTTAATTGTAACATTCAGAGCCTCGTAATGACGATGGAAATCTCAAATTGCATCGCGATTCAATACATCGACCTCCAGCCGACTTGTCTCCAAAGGGATATTGCTGCCTCGGGCATCTCATAGTCCGTCTCCTATGAGTCTAGTTTTTTGAATCCGACGCAAACCTGATAATTAATTGTAACGTTCAGGGCCTCCTAATGACGATTGAACACTCAAATTGCGTCGCGATTCAATAAATCCTTCTCCAGCCGACATGTCTCCAAGGGGATATTGCTGCCTCGGACACCATATAGTCCGTGTCTTGTGAGTCTAGATTTTCGAATTCGACGCAAAACTGATGGCTAATTGTAACGGTCAGGGCCTCCTAATGACGATGGAAAACTAAAATTGCATCGCGGTTCAATACATCGTCCTCCAGCCGACATGTCTCCAAGGGGTATTGCTGCCTCGGACACCATATGGTCCGTCTCCTGTGAGTTTAGATTTTCCAATCGGACGCAAAACTGATAGTTAATTAGAACGTTCAGGGCCCCCTAATGACGATGGAAAACTCAAATTGCATCGCGATTCAATACATCGCCCTCCAGCCGACTTTTCTCCAAAGGGATATTGCTGCCTCGGGCACCTCATGGTCCGCCTCCTGTGATTCTAGGATTTCGAATCCGACGTAAATTGATGGTTAATTGTAACGTTCAGGGCCTCCTAATGACGATGGAATACTCAAATTGCGTCGCGATTCAATAAATCTTCCTCCAGTCGACTTGTCTCCAAAGGGATATTGCTGCCCCGGGCACCTTATTCTCCGTCTCCTGTGAGTCCAGATTTTCGAATCGGATGCAAAACTGATAGTTATTTGTAACGTTCAGGGCCTCCTAATGACGAGGGAACACTCAAATTGCGACGAGATTCAATACAACGTCGTCCAGCCGACTTGTCTCCAAGTGGTTAATGCTGCCTCGGGCAACTTATGGTCCGTCTCCTGTGAGTCTAGATTTTCGAATCCGACGCAAAACTGATGGTTAATTGTAACGTTCAGGGCCTCCAAATGACGATGGAACACTCAAATTGAGACGCGATTCAATACATCGTCCTCCAGCCGACTTGTCTCCAAGGGGATATTGCTGCCTCGGGCACCTTATGGTCAGTCTCCTGTGAGTCTGGATTTTCGTATCGGACGCATAACTGATGTTAATTGTGACATCCAGGGCCTCCTAATGACGATGGAAATCTCAAATTGCATCGCGTGTCAAGACATCGTCCTCCAGCCGACTTGTCTCCAAGGGGATATTGCTGCCTCGGGCACCTTATGGTCCGTCTCCTGTGAGTCTCGATTATTGAATCCGACGCAAAACTGAAGGTTAATTGTAACGTTCAGGGCCTCCTAATTACGATGGAACACTTAAATTACGTCGCGATTCAATACATCGTCCTCCAGCCGACTTGTCTACAAGGGAATATTGCTGCCTTTGGCACCTTATGGAACGTCTCCTGTGAGTCTAGATTTTCGAATCGGACGCAACACTGATAATTAATTGTAACGTTCAGAGCGTCCTAATGACGATGGAAAACTCAAATTGCATCGCTATTCAATACATCGTCCTCCAGCCGACTTGACTCCAAGGGGTTATTGCTGCCTCGGGCACCTTATGGTCCGTCTCCTGTGAGTCTAGATTTTCGAATCGGATGCAAAACTAATAGTTAATCGTAACGTTCAGGGCCTCCTAATGACGATGGAAAACTCAAATTACATCGCGATTCAATACATCGTCCTCCAGCCGACTTGTCTCCAAGGGGATATTGCTGCCTCGGGCACCCTTTGGTCCGTCTCCTGTAATAGTAGATTTTCGAATCCGACGGAAAACTCATGGTTAATTGTAACGTTCAGGGCCTCCTAATGACGATGGAACACTCAAATTGCGTCGCGATTCAAAACATCGTCCTCCCGCCGACTTGTCTACAAGGGGATATTGCTGCCTTGGGCACCTTATGGTCCGTCTCCTGTGAGTCTAGATTTTCGAATCTGTCGCAAAACTGATAGTTAATTGTAACGTTCAGGGCCTCCTAATGACGATGGAAAACTCAAATTGCATCGAAATTCAATACATCGTCCTCCAGCCGACTTGTCTCCAAGGGGATATTGCTGCCTTAGGCACCTTATGCTCCGTCTCCTGTGAGTCTAGATTTTCGAATCCGACGCATAACTGATGGTTAATTGTAACATTCAGAGCCTCCTAATGATTATGGATATCTCAAATTGCATCGCGATTCAATACATCGCCCTCCAGCCATCTTGTCTCCAAGGCGATATTGCTGTCTCGGCCACCTTATTGTCCGTCTCCTGTGAGTCTAGATTTTCAATCGGATGCAAAACTGATAGTTATTTGTAACGTTCAGGGCCTCCTAATGACGAGGGAACACTCAAATTGCGACGAGATTCAATACATCGTCATCCAGCCGACTTGTCTCCAAGGGGATAATGCTGCCTCGGGCACCTTTTGGTTCCTCTCCTGTGAGTCTAGGTTTCCGAATCCGACGCAAAACTGATGGTTAATTGTAACGTTCAGGGCCTCCTAATGACAATGGAACACTCACATTCCGTCCAGTTTCAGTACATCGTCCTCCAACCGACTTGACTCCAAGGGGATTTTGCTGCCTCGGGCACCTTATGGTCCGTATCCTGGGAGTCTAGATTTTCGAATCGGACGGAAAACTGATAGTTAATTGTAACGTTCATGGCCTCCTAATGGCGATGGAAAATTGAAAATGCATCGCGATTCAATGCATCGTCCTCAGGCCGACTTGTCTCCAAGGGGATATTGCTGCCTCGGGCACCTTATGGTCCTTCTCCTGTGAGTCTAGATTTTCGAATCCGACGCAAAACTGATGGTTCATTGTATCGTTCATGGCCTCCTAATGGCGATGGAAAATTGAAAATGCATCGCGATTCAATGCATCGTCCTCAGGCCGACTTGTCTCCAAGGGGATATTGCTGCCTCGGGCACCTCATGGTCCGTCTCCTGTGAGTCTAGATTTTCGAATCCGACCCAAAACTGATAGTTAATTGCAACGTTCAGGGCCTCCTAATGACGATGGAACACTCACAATCCGTCCAGATTCAATACATCGTCCTCCAGCCCACTTGTCCCCAAGGGTTCTATTGCTGCCTATGGCACCTTATATACGTTCTCCTGTGAGTCTCGATTTTCGAATCCGACGCAAAACTGATAGTGAATTGTAACGTTCAGGGCCTCCTAATGACGATGGAACGCTCACATTCCGTCCAGATTCAATACATCGTCCTCCAGCCGACTTGTGTCCATGGGGATACTGCTGCCTCGGGCACCTTACGGTCCGTCTCCTGTGAGTCTAGATTTTCGAATCCGACGTAAATTGATGGTTAATTGTAACGTTGAGGGCCTCCTAATGACGATGGAGCGCTCAAATTGCGTCGCGATTCAATAATTCTTCCTGAAGCCGACTTGTCTCCAAGGGGATATTGCTGCCTTGGACACCTTATTGTCCGTCTCCTGTGAGTCTAGATTTACGAATTGGACGCAAAACTGATAGTTATTTGTAACGTTCAGGGCCTCCTAATGACGAGGGAACACTCAAATTGCGACGAGATTCAATACATCGTCGTCCAGCCGACTTGTCTCCAAGGGAATAATGCTGCCTCGGGCACCTTTTGGTTCCTCTCCTGTGAGTCTAGGTTTCCGAATCCGACGCAAAACTGATGGTTAATTGTAACGTTCAGGGCCTCCTAATGACAATGGAACACTCACATTCCGTCCAGTTTCAGTACATCGTCCTCCAGCCGACTTGTCTCCAAGGGGATTTTTCTGCCTCGGGCACCTTATGGTCCGTATCCTGGGAGTCTAGATTTTCGAATCGGACGGAAAACTGATAGTTAATTGTAACGTTCATGGCCTCCTAATGGCGATGGAAAATTGAAAATGCATCGCGATTCAATGCTTCGTCCTCAGGCCGACTTGTCTCCAAGGGGATATTGCTGCCTCGGGCACCTTATTGTCCTTCTCCAGTGAGTCTAGATTTTCGAATCCGACGCAAAACTGATGGTTCATTGTATCGTTCAGGGCCTCCTAATGACGATGGAACACTCAAATTGCGTCGCGATTCAATTTATCGTCCTCCAGCCGACTTGTCTCCAAGGGGATATGGCTGTCTCGGGCACCTTATGGTCCGTCTCCTGTGAGTCTAGATTTTGAATCTGATGCAAAACTGATAGTTAATTGTAACGTTCAGGGCCTCCTAATGACGATGGAAAACTCAAATTGCATTGCGATTCAATACATCGTCCTCCAGCCGACTTGTCTCCAAGGGGCTATTGCTGCCTATGGCACCTTATGGTCGTTCACCTGTGAGTCTAGATTTTTGAATCCGACGCAAACCTGATAGTTATTTGTAACGTTCAGGGCCTCTTAATGACGATGGAACGCTCACATTCCGTTCAGATTCAATACATCGTCCTCCAGCCGACTTGTGTCCAAGGGGATATTACTGCCTCGGGCACCTTATGGTCCGTCTCCTGTGAGTCTAGATTTTCGAATCGGTCGCAAAACTGATGTTAATTGTAACGTTCAGGGCCTCCTAATGACGATGGAAATCTCAAGCTGCATCGCGATATTATACATCGTCCTACAGCCGACTTGTCTCCAAGGGGATATTGCTCCCTCGGGCACCTTATGGTCCGTCTCCTGTGAGTCTAGATTTTAGAATCGGACGCAAAACTGATAGTTAATTGTAACGTTCAGGGCCTCCTAATGGCGATGGAAAATTCAAATTGCATCGCGATTCAATTCATCGTCTCCCAGCCGACTTGTCTCCAAGGGGATATTGCTGCCTCGGGCACGTTATGTTCCGTCTCCTGTGAGTCTAGATTTTCGAATCCGACGCAAAACTGATGGTTAATTGTAACGTTCAGGGCCTCCTAATGAGGATGGAAAACTCAAATTGCGTCGCGATTCAAAACATCGTCCTCCAGCTGACTTGTTTACAAAGTGATATTGCTGCCTTGGGCACCATATGGTCCGTTTCCTGTGCGTCTAGATTTTCTAATCGGACGCATAACTGATAGTTAATTGTAACGTTCAAGGCCTCCTAATGACGATGGAAAACCCAAATTGCATCGCGATTCAATACATCGTCCTCCAGCCGACTTGTCTCCAAGGGGATATTGCTGCCTCGGGCACCTTATGGTCCGTCACCTGTGCGTCTAGATTTTCGAATCCGACGCAAAACTGATGGTTAATTGTAACGTTCAGGGCCTCCTAATGACGATGGAAAACTCAAATTGCATCGCGATTCAATAAATCGTCCTCCAGCCGACTTGTCTCCAAGAGGATATTGCTGCCCGGGCACAATATGGTCCGTCTCCTGTGAGTCTTAATTTTCGAATCCGACGCAAAACTGATGGTTAATTGTAACGTTCAGGGCCTCCCAATGACGATGGAACACTCAAATTGCGTCGCGATTTAATAAATCGTACTCCAGCCGACTTGTCTCCAAGGGGATATTGCTGCTTCGGGCACCTTATTTTCCGTTACCTGTGGGTCTAGATTTTCGAATCCGACGCAAAACTGATGGTTAATTGTAACGTTCAGGGCCTCCTAATGACGATGGAACACTCAAATTGCGTCGCGATTCAATAAATCGTCCTCCAGCCGACTTGTCTCCGAGGGGATATTGCTGTCTCGGGCACCTTATGGTCCGTCTCCTGTGAGTCTAGATTTTGAATCGGATGCAAAACTGATAGTTAATTGTAACGTTCAGGGCCTCCTAATGACGATGGAAAACTCAAATGGCATCGCGAGTCAATACATCGTCCTCCAGCCGACTTGTCTCCAAGGGTCTATTGCTGCCTATGGCACCTTATGGTCGTTCACCTGTGAGCTAGATATTTGAATCCGACGCAAAACTGATACTTAATTGTAACGTTCAGGGCCTCGCAATGACGATGGAACGCTCACATTCCGTCCAGATTCAATACATCGTCCTCCAGCCGACTTTGTCCAAGGGGATATTGCTGCCTCGGGCACCTTATTGTCCGTCTCCTTATAAAATAAATAAAATAAATAAAAATATTATTTATTTAAATATTAATTATTCTATCTGTATGATGGTGATTGTGATTGTAATTGTAATAAATATTTGCTTATCTGGAACGTGGACGTTTAATTATTCGGTATCAGACGCTTGACAATGGCTTTCTCATAAAGGCAATGTTACTCGTAGTTGACCGTGAAATAAAACTGAAATAATCGGACTTCGTAATTAAATCGTTTCCAAAGACTGCTGCGGTAGGTGCGGACTCATAATCTAAATCTCAATATTTCAATAATTTGCCAGCCATGCCAATACGTCGTACAGAGGTGATTGTCTACTAAACATAAAAAAGTTACACAGTTAGTTAAATCAGATGTATTCAATGAATAGGCCTACAGTTCATAATCCTACTTACTTTTATAAATATAAATTCTTTACAGAATCGAGTGCCTCCTAAGGGAGCCATGGGTCTGATGATGGTTATGTAAAAATAGCCGAAACCGGTTACCTATGTCATTGTAACATAAATGGTGTGATCAAGACTGAACTTTAGTCAAAATATAATAATCTATTGCTCACTGTATTCCAAAAATGTTTACCAAAATTTATCAATTAAGGTGTGGTAACAAGGTGGTGGTTCAACAGCAAAGAAAGAGGGTCTAGGGAGGCAAGATGGCCACATTCCAAGTCGATGATGGTACTGCCTGGAAGACAGCTAAACGGCTCCTAAGGAAAGGGCAGTGCATTTCTACCTTACAACCCGGGTTCCCGGGTTCGATTCCCGGCGGTGTCAGGGATTTTCTCTGCCTCGTGATGGCTGGGTGTTGTGTGCTGTCCTTAGGTTAGTTAGGTTTAAGTAGTTCTAAGTTCTAGGGGTCTGATGACCATAGATGTTAAGTCCCATAGTGCTCAGAGCCTTTCTACCTTACAAACCGGCAGAAAAGTTGTTTGCAAACTGTATGCCGAGGTCAGTGTGATCGCTCATGCCTTCAAGGATACTATCGTGCCACCTCAGGATGAAATTGGTGAAGCAGACGTCTATGTTGTGGAGTAAGGTTTGCCTGTATTACCTGCAGCACAAGAGGACATGGTATGGGAAGTGCCAGAAAAGTAATGGGGCTGGCAACGCTGCGAGCGACCTGGCAACACCGAGTCGTTCCACCTGTGTGGACCGCTGTGTTTGTCCCTTCCGGACACTCAGTCCGAGTTTCAGCTCCATACAGCCCACCATGTGATTTTTGAGAGAGCCATAAGTGAAGTGGTGTTTTTGTTGTGTGTTACGGAAATGGAACAGCAGGGTTTAGAGCAACGTCGTACCGTCAACTTTTGCGTTAAAGATGGGGAATCCGATTGTGTGATGCCGCAAACGTTGAAACAGGCCTATGGGGAACGTTCCTTACCAAGAGCACAAGTTTTTCGCTGTTGCAAATCATTTTTTGGAAGCCAAGAACACACTTAAGTATGATCTCGCTCAGGGAGATTTTCACCTCCAAAAACAGGCGAAAACGAACATATGCATGCTTTTCTGAAATCTCCAGGAAAAACTGTCAACCAGATTTTGCAAAAGCAGACGTAATGTCTTATGGGATAAAAGCAATCAGTGATTATATAATGTTACTTAAAATCCGTCTTGATTGCAAAATTTTTTTTTATTCATATGACCGGTTTCGGTTCATTCAGAACCATCTTCAGATCTGTAAAAATAATAATACTAATTTGCTATTTCACGGAAGCAAATCTTTTTCATCCTATCTAATGAACATCAAATGTACCAGAACGTACCTGATATTTCAGTTACAGGAGTAACCCGTCCAAATCCAGCAACTTTCACATGCTACGTCACATAAAATTGGTTGGCAGAGTGCGCGTCTAAGATGACAACTGTTGCGTGTGGAGATGCGGGGCGAGGGATGAGAGATGGTGCGCGGTGGAGAAGTCGGAAGACGCGTGCAGCGCCTGGCGTCGTTGACGGGGCCCTCCTGTGCGGCCCTCTTGCCCGCGGCGATGGACGTCAGACGACTGAGCGGACCGCGGCACAACACCGAAATGGCGGGAACTACGGAAGCAGACCGTAGAGGAAAAGTTCACACCAGCACCATAGATATATAAATCGCCCTATGCTTTTTACATCGTATAAAAATGATAATTTTACTGTTTTTTAATTCTGAGAAGTACAGATTTCAACCTTGACATTTACATATTTTAATTAAGTATTTTTAATATAAAAAAAGATCTACTGAATACAGTATGTGCAACTGGAATGTAACAAATGTACCAGACGCCACCTGTCGGTAATAGTGTTATAATTAATATAAATGACGTGCACCCTGCCAACCAATTTTATGTGACGTAGCATGTGAAAGTTGCTGGATTTGGACGGGTTACTCCTGTAACTGAAATATCAGGTACGTTCTGGTACATTTGATGTTGATTAGATAGGATGAAAAAGATTTGCTTCCGTGATATAGCAAATTAGTATCATTATTTTTACAGATCTGAAGATGGTTCTGAATGAACAAAAACCGGTCATATGAATAAAAAAAATTGCAATCAAGACGGATTTTAAGTAACATGTCAACCAGGTTCTTAACAGAGATATCCTTGAAGTGCTCAGGAAAATGGTGAATCGAATGAGGCTGGACCCTGCAGAATAGTGGATGCTGATTATGTGACATCGCCATTTCATTGATGGGAAGGCATTACTACACTCCTGGAAATGGAAAAAAGAACACATTGGCACCGGTGTGTCAGACGCACCATACTTGCTCCGGACACTGCGAGAGGGCTGTACAAGCAATGATCACACGCACGGCACAGCGGACACACCAGGAACCGCGGTGTTGGCCGTCGAATGGCGATAGCTGCGCAGCATTTGTGCACCGCCGCCGTCAGTGTCAGCCAGTTTGCCGTGGCATACGGAGCTCCATCGCAGTCTTTAACACTGGTAGCATGCCGCGACAGCGTGGACGTGAACCGTATGTGCAGTTGACGGACTTTGAGTGAGGGCGTATAGTGGGCATGCGGGAGGCCGGGTGGACGTACCGCCGAATTGCTCAACACGTGGGGCGTGAGGTCTCCACAGTACATCGATGTTGTCGCCAGTGGTCGGCGGAAGGTGCACGTGCCCGTCGACCTGGGACCGGACCGCAGCGACGCACGGATGCACGCCAAGACCGTAGGATCCTACGCAGTGCCGTAGGGGACCGCACCGCCACTTCCCAGCAAATTAGGGACACTGTTGCTCCTGGGGTATCGGCGAGGACCATTCGCAACCGTCTCCATGAAGCTGGGCTACGGTCCCGCACACCGTTAGGCCGTCTTCCGCTCACGCCCCAACATCGTGCAGCCCGCCTCCAGTGGTGTCGCGACAGGCGTGAATGGAGGGACGAATGGAGACGTGTCGTCTTCAGCGATGAGAGTCGCTTCTGCCTTGGTGCCAATGATGGTCGTATGCGTGTTTGGCGCCGTGCAGGTGAGCGCCACAATCAGGACTGCATACGACCGAGGCACACAGGGCCAACACCCGGCATCATGGTGTGGGGAGCGATCTCCTACACTGGCCGTACACCACTGGTGATCGTCGAGGGGACACTGAATAGTGCACGGTACATCCAAACCGTCATCGAACCCATCGTTCTACCATTCCTAGACCGGCAAGGGAACTTGCTGTTCCAACAGGACAATGCACGTCCGCATGTATCCCGTGCCACCCAACGTGCTCTAGAAGGTGTAAGTCAACTACCCTGGCCAGCAAGATCTCAGGATCTGTCCGCCATTGAGCATGTTTGGGACTGGATGAAGCGTCGTCTCACGCGGTCTGCACGTCCAGCACGAACGCTGGTCCAACTGAGGCGCCAGGTGGAAATGGCATGGCAAGCCGTTCCACAGGACTACATCCAGCTTCTCTACGATCGTCTCCATGGGAGAATAGCAGCCTGCATTGCTGCGAAAGGTGCATATACACTGTACTAGTGCCGACATTGTGCATGCTCTGTTGCCTGTGTCTATGTGCCTGTGGTTCTGTCAGTGTGATCATGTGATGTATCTGACCCCAGGAATGTGTCAATAAAGTTTCCACTTCCTGGGACAATGAATTCACGGTGTTCTTATTTCAATTTCCAGGAGTGTACATAGCCCCCCCCCCACCCCCCCCCCCCTATTCACCTGACCTGATTCCTTGCGACTTTTTTTCTATTTACGATATTGAAAAATGGACTTCATTTTGGGTCTCTGGAGAACATTCAAAAGAATGTGACCGACACACTATGTGATCAAAAGTATCACGACACCCCTAAAAATATACGTTTTTCATATTAGGTGCATTATACCGCCACCTGTTGCCATGTACTCCATACCAGCGACTTCAGTAATCATTAGACATCGTGAGAGAGCAGAAAGGGGCGCTCCACGGAACTCACAGACATCGAACGTGGTCAGGTGATTGGGTGTCAAACGTCTGTACGCGAGATTTCCACACTCCTAAAAATCCCTAGGTCCACTGTTTCCGATGTGATAGTGAAGTGGAAACGTGAAGGGACACGTACAGCACACAAGCGTACAGGCCGACCTGGTCTGTTGACTGACAGAGACCACCGACAGTTGAAGAGGCAGGCATCTATCCAGACCATCACACAGGAATTCCAGACTGTATCAGGATCCACTGCATGTACAATGACAGTTAGGCAGGAGGTGAGAAAACTTAGATTTCACAGTTGAGCGGCTGCTCATAAACCACACATCACTCCGGTAAATACCAAACGACGCTTCGGTTGGGTTAAGGAGCGTTAGGTTCGGATGACTGAACAGTGGAAAAACGTTGTGTGGAGTGACGAATCATGGTGCACAATGTGGCGATCCGATGGCAGGGTGTGGGTATGGTGAACGTCATCTGCCAGTGTGCGTAGTGCCAACAGTAAAATTCGGAGGCGGTGGTGTTATGGTGTGGTCGTGTTTTTCATGGAGAGTGCTGGCACACCTAGTTGTTTTGCGTGGCGCTACCACAGCACAGGCATACATTGCTGTTTTAAGCATCTTCTTGCTTTCCACTGTTGAAGAGCAATTCAGGGACGGCGATTGCATGTTTCAGTACAATCGAGCACCTGTTCATAATGCACGTCGTGTGGCGGGGTGGTTACACGTCAATAACATCTCTGTAATGCACTTACCTGCACGGAGTCCTGAACTCAATCCTATTGAACACCTTTGTGATGTTTTGGAACGCCGAGTTCGTGCCTGGCGTCACCGGCCAACGTCGACACCTCTCCCCAGTGAGATTCCCCAAGAAACCCTCCAGCACCTGATCGGACGTATGCCTGCGAGAGTGGATGCTGTCCTCAAGAGTAAGGGAGGGCCAACACTATGTTGAATTCCACCATTACCGATGGACTGTGCCACGCACTTGTAAGTCATTTCAGACAGGTGTGGATCTGGCGTGGTAGCCCTCTATCCCCCATCCATGAAGAAGATTCCCATTTTTACCTGGAGGATGTGCTTTTGAACATACACTCCTGGAAACTGAAATAAGAACACCGTGAATTCATTGTTCCAGGAAGTGGAAACTTTATTGACACATTCCTGGGGTCAGATACATCACATGATCACACTGACAGAACCACAGGCACATAGACACAGGCAACAGAGCATGCACAATCTCGGCACTAGTACAGTGTATATCCACCTTTCGCAGCAATGCAGGCTGCTATTCTCCCATGGAGACGATCGTAGAGATGCTGGATGTAGTCCTGTGGAACGGCTTGCCATGCCATTTCCACCTGGCGCCTCAGTTGGACCAGCGTTCGTGCTGGACGTGCAGACCGCGTGAGACGACGCTTCATCCAGTCCCAAACATGCTCAATGGGGGACAGATCCGGAGATCTTGCTGACTAGGGTAGTTGACTTACACATTCTAGAGCACGTTGGGTGGCACGGTATACATGCGGACGTGCACTGTCCTGTTGGAACAGCAAGTTCCCTTGCCGGTCTAGGAATGGTAGAACGATGGGTTCGATGACGGTTTGGATGTACCGTGTACTATTCAGTGTCCCCTCGACGATCACCAGTGGTGTACGGCCAGTGTAGGAGATCGCTCCCCACACCATGATGCCGGGTGTTGGCCCTGTGTGCCTCGGTCGTATGCAGTCCTGATTGTTGCGCTCACCTGCACGGCGCCAAACACGCATACGACCATCATTGGCACCAAGGCAGAAGCGACTCTCATCGCTGAAGACGACACGTCTCCATTCGTCCCTCCATTCACGCCTGTCGCGACACCACTGGAGGTGGGCTGCACGATGTTGGGGCGTGAGCGGAAGACGGCCTAACGGTGTGCGGGACCGTAGCCCAGCTTCATGGAGACGGTTGCGAATGGTCCTCGCCGATACCCCAGGAGCAACAGTGTCCCTAATTTGCTGGGAAGTGGCGGTGCGGTCCCCTACGGCACTGCGTAGGATCCTACGGTCTTGGCGTGCATCCGTGCGTCGCTGCGGTCCGGTCCCAGGTCGACGGGCACGTGCACCTTCCGCCGACCACTGGCGACAACATCGATGTACTGTGGAGACCTCACGCCCCACGTGTTGAGCAATTCGGCGGTACGTCCACCCGGCCTCCCGCATGCCCACTATACGCCCTCGCTCAAAGTCCGTCAACTGCACATACGGTTCACGTCCACGCTGTCGCGGCATGCTACCAGTGTTAAAGACTGCGATGGAGCTCCGTATCCCACGGCAAACTGGCTGACACTGACGGCGGCGGTGCACAAATGCTGCGCAGCTAGCGCCATTCGACGGCCAACACCGCGGTTCCTGGTGTGTCCGCTGTGCCGTGCGTGTGATCATTGCTTGTACAGCCCTCTCGCAGTGTCCGGAGCAAGTATGGTGGATCTGACACACCGGTGTCAATGTGTTCTTTTTTCCATTTCCAGGAGTGTATAAAGGCTACGAAATTTCGCCCTTTTCAAATTTCTAGAACATTCGAGTGTCTTCGAGAACATTCTAGAGCAGGGGCGGGCAGGAATCCTGCACATGTGCGGTGCACTTGCACGCGTGCAGTTAACAGGTGTTCCGCGTGCACACAGGGGCAAGCTGGCCACCCGCTTATCTCCCATTCCCACCACACCTTCTGTCCACTCCTTCCTCTGTAATGCGTTTTGTTTCCTAGCTTGCTTTATTGAGTGAATGAATAAGGTTAGTAGGAGTGCTTGAAAGAAATCGTGGTTTGAAAGAGTACCTATTACCTACGATACGTTTTATTTAATTATCACAGGTGGAGTTTACAATACGTTGAATATCTGCAACAAAATTTCTGCATACAGACAAACGCAAACAGTTACGTAAATTTTCATCACTTATGTTTGCTCTTAACCGAGGCTTATTAATTCAGCAAATGGTTTTCCAGCTCTCACTATATTAAGCGCAATTTTATAGCTTGCACGTACCACTGGGCTATTATTGTTGCCGTCCTGAAAAATTAAAACAGTGCTCGCTTTATTTGTTCATGAGACCCAGAAAATATTAGATACAGGCTCCCAGGTAGATGCTACTTTTCTTGACTTCCGGAAGGCGTTCGATACAGTTCCGCACTGTCGCCTGATAAACAAAGTAAGAGCCTACGGAATATCAGACCAGATGTGTGACTGGATTGAAGAGTTTTTAGCAAACAGAACACAGCATGTTGTTATCAATGGAGAGACGTCTACAGACGTTAAAGTAACCTCTGGCGTGCCACAGGGGAGTGTTATGGGACCATTGCTTTTCACAATATATATAAATGACCTAGTAGATAGTGTCGGAAGTTCCATGCCGCTTTTCGCGGATGATGCTGTAGTATACAGAGAAGTTGCAGCATTAGAAAATTGTAGCGAAATGCAGGAAGATCTGCAGCGGATAGGCATTTGGTGCAGGGAGTGGCAACCGACCCTTAACACAGACAAATGTAATGTATTGCGAATACATAGAAAGAAGGATCCTTTATTGTATGATTATATGATAGCGGAACAAACACTGGTAGCAGTTACTTCTGTAAAATATCTGGGAGTATGCGTGCGGAACGATTTGAAGTGGAATGATCATATAAAATTAATTGTTGGTAAGGCGGATACCAGGTTGAGATTCATTGGGAGAGTCCTTAGAAAATGTAGTCCACCAACAAAGGAGGTGGCTTACAAAACACTCGTTCGACCTATACTTGAGTATTGCTCATCAGTGTGGGATCCGTACCAGATCGGGTTGACGGAGAAGATAGAGAAGATCCAAAGAAGAGCGGCGCGTTTCGTCACAGGGTTATTTGGCAACCGTGATAGCGTTACGGAGATGTTTAACAAACTCGAGTGGCAGACTCTGCAAGAGAGGCGCTCTGCATTGCGGTGTAACTTGCTCGCCAGGTTTCGAGAGGGTGCGTTTCTGGATGAGGTATCGAATATATTGCTTCCCCCTACTTATATCTCCCGAGGAGATGACGAATGTAAAATTAGAGAGATTAGAGCGCGCACGGAGGCTTTCAGACAGTCGTTCTTCCCGCGAAACATACGCGACTGGAACAGGAAAGGGAGGTAATGACAGTGGCACGTAAAGTGCCTTCCGCCACACACCGTTGGGTGGCTTGCGGAGTATAAATGTAGACGTAGATGTAGATGTAAATCAGTTAGATGAGAGACATGACCAGAGAAAGTCGCAGATCTCTCGTCACAACGGCAACTAGGACAAATGCATCTAATATCGTCAGGTCGCTCTTCTTAAACTCAGTCAATTTCCCCATCCGCTCAGAATCCGACAATAAATTGTAGTCGTCCTTGTGAAATTTATTATAATGGCCTTCAATACTAAACTTCCGCTGACCAGCGAGAATACTGCCACATATTAAACATTTCGAATTTTCACGTTTTTGCACAAAGAAAAAATGATTCTCCCATTACTTTTTAAAAGATAGCAAATCTCCACGTCTCCGTTTCCTTGATTCACTCTGCATTTTCCGGTTATTGAAATACAACGTTCACTACGTAGTGGTCGCTTCGCATCAACGTCCGCGGCTTAGCCTGGCACTACACTGCCGCAACCTGCCGGCTGTCGCCACTGCCCCATTCGACGATTGCACGTGAGCAGCACACGTGCAGCGCTGTGCGCTCAAGAGCCACGTGCAACGTTTGCCCGCCCCTGTTCTAGAGTATTCCAGAACATTTCAGTATATTTAGGAATGTTCCACAATGATCTAGTATGTTCTGAAGTGTTTGGGAATAGCGTGGGACATTCGGGAAGATTCCAGAGTGTGCGGAACATTCCAGGTCATTGTGGAACATTCCAGAACACTCACGAACGTTATGGAAAGTTATCGAACACTGTGGACTATTCGAACTCTTTTTGGTACGTGCAGAATTCGCTACTGGTGGGGCTAACCATAGACAAAGACCCGTCATGGGTTTGAACGTCAGTTTCTTACCAGTGACGAAGGGAGGAACCGAAAAAAGTAGTGCAGTGAGTGAATAAAAGCAAACAGTGGAATTTGATTAATCAGAGTGATACAGCGACTCAATATAAATCGAAAATAACGTGTGAAAAATGAGTAAAGTTGGTTTATATATTAGATAATACCCAAACGAAAAAGCGGAGGAGATCTTGCCAGTCCTGAAGCGAAACGGCGAAAACAAAAAGAACAACGAGAAAACGGAACAAACGAAGAGCACAAAGAACGTCTGAGTTCCCATCGAACGAAAATGAACAACCTGAGAAGAAGAGAAACTGAAGAACGAGGATATGAAGGGACTGAAGAATAAAGAATTGCGACATAATCTCATGATAAACGACTGCTAGCTCAAGCGAGCCATGAAAATATCACCCTACGAGAAGCGCGGATGAGGACAAGCAAACAGTACAACCTAACAAATGAAGTATTACACTACGACCCGAGAGAAGAATATAACAAACACAAATATGTCGTAATGGGAAAATGGATAACATCTGCCAATTTTGGAAAGCGAAACAGTTCAGTAGGGAAACAGCAGGATTCTGGTGCATGAATGGATTACCACCACTAGAAGGACCACTGCAGTCAGTTTTACATTACATGACCGCAAAAACCCAGAATCAAAACACTTTCTTCAAAATATAAGGGCGTACAACGCCTGCTTCCAAATGACTTCTTTTGGTGTCATTTCGATCAACACAACAAAGATGGAATCGATTATGTTTCTTTCCAACGAAGGACAACTCTACGAGCGTAGGATCATTGCTACCACTACTCAACGAAGACCATAAATTCCTGCAAGTTGTAACCTCCCCCTCCCTTATCGACCTTAATGACAGTGAAATATTAAACCGCGTGTACCTAATGGAAATTTTGGAGAAGCAATCGTCACCGAAGTTAATCTGTTGGTAAAGAGGAAGGAAAGGGTTACATCTAAATGAAAGGAAAAATGCTAATGAAACTGGTGGAAATTAATTTTGAAAAGGGGTAAAGTTAATAAATAAAGTAAATGTGTGGCCGTTACCTTAACAATTAACTAGCGGTAATTAGATATTTGAGATTTGGGGGAAATTACGGTCGCCAGTCCTAAGGACAATTACTATAGTAACTGAAAAAGAAAGGTTATTACACATATAATTAGCGCTAGAAGCGTGGCAACTGAAGGTTGACACGTGTAGTGTGAAAACTGAAAGTTTGTCAGAAGTAATAAATTTCGCTACACACTGACTTAATTTAGCAAAAGAATTAATAAAACCGAAAAATCGAAAGTTAGTTTAGTGACTGAAGTTAATAGTGAGCTTTCTTTCTGAAGCACATCGAAATTCAGTAAAATACGGTTAGTCTTGGACTACCTCAACAATCATTTCAAAAGCTACTTGAATCTATGCAATTTAGAAATAAGAGATTTAACTTTGAACTTGAACTAAATGATTCTGAACAATTAACAATAGTAAAATTTAGTATGTACCAAGCTGAGCTGCAGTCACAGGTAAGCTAAAATACGGTAACAAAACTCGCACTCTTAATTTGTGCTTGTGTAATCTAAATATTGTAGCCAGCTATGAATACCTTAACTGAACTTTGAAATTAAAGCAGTGAAATCGAATGATGCTGGCGGTTGAATTTCAACGACACTCGGGTTCATTCCAGAAAAGGAAGGGACCCTGCTTGGTAATGCAATTGGGACAATGAGCAACAAACGTTCATGCTAAATTGCTGTAATTTTGTGATGCAACAGTTTTAAAAGTTTGAAAAGCTGAGGTCTGCCATACAGTTCTAAAACTTTACGTGCTTCCAATCTTCCTTGTTGGTTGATTGAAGGTTTGAAGCCGTCGATCGAGGAGGTGGCGACAGTCACTCATTGTCGGCCGTTGCTGTTGCAGAAGCTGGATGTTGGCGCGCCTTCTTCTCGACACGGTCACCAGGCGAAACGGGCTCTTGATGTGCGCCAGCTAATGCTTCCCGTCCGCGACACCTTGTCAGAAACTATCATCGCAAATCGAGCGCAATTACAAGCTGCGAAATCCCGAAAGCGCGGCAACTCGCGGGAGCTTCACACAACACACCCGTTCCACTGCACCACCCCAGCCAAACTCTCTCTGCTCTGCCCGCGCTCCACGCGGCAGAGGTAACACTACCAAAGATCCTACACACTTTGGTTCTCCACACGACCTATCGATGTAATGGTTCGATAGCATAGTTTCCCTAGGCCAGACCCAGCGTAAAAATACAAATAATCTTTACACAAAAAACCAATTATACATCGACATAAATGCGTATATATATACAAATAGTAAAACAATTGCAATACACAAAGACACAGAGACGTCATATATTCAGGTAACAAAATAACCAAAAAAAATTATAGTACAATAGATGGAAATAGGAGGATATGCATTTGCGGCGTTACACGTGCCCCACATTGTCTGAGGATGTTCGTGTAACCTAAACAGACTCAGAAAATGTCCCAAAAAGAAAAAAAAACAGCGGAAATGCATATACTCAAAACATCAAGAAATTTTAGCATTAGCCTGATTAACCATAAATCAATTCTTAGACCATAATAATTGAGTGGAGACACTCTTAATCTTATTCCACTCTGTCATCTTACACGCGACGGATTTCATTAAAAATTGTGAAAGAGTTACCCGGCCCAATAACAGGAGAAAACCCAGGTGTCGTCGTTATGAAAATTCCGTATGGAATAATCAACATCGGGAGAGTGTGCCAGTGTTAAGAGAAAGGAGTGCGCCCACAAGTAGTAGATCAGCTGTATACATGGCAGTAGGAAGTACATTCACTGCCAGTGAGAACAATTTAAGTAGTGTTCCGGAAATCGATTATAAAGTGGCAGCTGTAATACCCACAGCGGAACTGGAGATTGAGTTTAAGAATGATTCGCAAGTGTTGAGAGAAGATCAGATGTCGGATAAAACGTCCGTCATCGAGCGAGGGGATGCAGAGAGGGATGAGGTCTGGTTAAGGCAGTTCGGTCGCTTATACGACGAACTAAGAGATTATAGGGGTCTGTATGGGAGAAGCGTTCATGGGGAGCGCGGGCAGGATTTGCCGCGTCTCGTCCCGCAGGAAGATAGTGTTTGTGAAATGATAGAAATTTCTGGCCCTAACCGGCAGACTTTACCAGAAACAGTTGATGTTAATGGGGAGCACGAGAAAGATTCGTCGTGTTTCGTCCCGCAGGAGTTAGATGTTGAAGTAGTAACGGAAAGTTCTGGCCCTAACCGGCAGACCTTACCGAAAGTTATAGTGGTAGAAGTAGCCGACCCATCCGACGCAAACCTCCAGTTTAAACATTGCGAGAGTATTAAGGAGAAAGATTACGAAAATTTTAGTGATAGCCGGACACGACTGGTAGAAAAGCACGTAGATTACAGCGTGTATGAGTTTAGAGCTGACGTTATACGGTCAGACGGTAGCAGTGTGGATTGCGCAGATCCAGAGGAAGTAATTGCAGATACTACTGGGCACATTCCTCCAGGTAGACTGGCAGATGAGATCAATCTCACCAAAGTGGAATCAACGAAGGTGACAATTAGTGAATTGATAGCAAAGCAACAGTCACTAGTTGACGAGTTACAGGAAAAGGTTTCGGTAGTGGAGGCGAAACTACAGACTAAGCCCCAGGACAAACGTGTTTAAATTAAAACTGTATGTGAACAGAGGCGTTACAAAGTATATTTTATCAGGAAATGAAGAAACAGAAACGGTAGTGGACCAAGATGAGAAGTAGTCCGAGATGTACAGAGCATCTTACACGAATACAATCAACTGATTTACGAATAGAGAACAGCACCATACCGAATGATTCCTGTTGACTACAAATATATAAATCGAACCACCTGGAGACCACGAACGTCGACTTAATGTACCTCAGATAGATGACGTCGCCATTGTAATTGTGGGCAACGAAAACACAAGGTGTGACAACTGTACAACAAAGAAGAGAAGGACTACAACCCATTTCAGAGACACACCGTTCATTTGATGCCCTCCAATATCCATTAATATCTCTGCACGGAGAGACGGATATCATTTCAATGTGAAACAAACCCAACCTGAAACAAATAAAAAAGTCACTTCCACGGAGTTCTATGCTTACCGCTTAATGATCAGGGACAATGGAACATACAACCACATTCTCAACACTCGCCGTTTACTCCAATAATTCCAGGTAGATATGTATACAAAATTGGAACGGACGCTTTACATAGGACTGAATCAAAACTACGCACGGAAGAAGACAGCAACCTTCGAGAAGCAATCGTATACGACGAAAACATTGACGATATTGGAACAATAGTAATCTTACCATCATCATACTTAGCTAGTGCGAGACAAATGCACGAATACACTCAAGGTACCGTGACTTACATGACAATACTGACAAGCTTACCTCTTCTACACAGTCCCCTACAACTCGTCGTGGTCTTAAGTCAAAGAACAAATCAGGTGGACAAGACCCCCTTGCATCAACACGACATAATAGGCCGAGTTTCCCAACGAATAATGAGGTTTGTTGATATCATCACAAAATACCACCTCTTTGGAACCGTTAGATGCTAGATGTACACAATCGAAAGGCAAAAACAAGTGGTGCCTCATTCACAATGTCTCGCATGACTACAGGACGGCCTGTGTGACCGAGCGGTTCTAGGCGCTACACTCTGGAACCGCGTGACCGCTACGGTCGCAGGTTCGCATCCTGCCTCGGGCATGGATCTGTGTGATGTCCTTAGGTTAGTTAGGTTTAAGTAGTTCTAAGTTCTAGAAGTTCTAGGGAACTGATGACCTCAGAAGTTAAGCCCCATAGTGCTCAGAGCCATTTGAACAATTTAAGCTACACGACGGAATTCATTCCACAGGTATCGAGAAAAATCATCCAAGCTAAATTTCCCAATGCACAAAAAGATCCGGAACTTACGACATTATAGTGAAAAATATGATTCACGGACCATGCGGGATATTTAACTCAAATTCACCGTCTAGGAGTGTAGGGAAATGTAAAAAAATTGTACCAAAATCGATACTTGGACGACACAACAAACCCAAGTTGATGAGTATCCTACAACCAGAAGACAATCAGCCAAAAACGGTAACTTCACAGCAACCACACGAATACGAGGCAGCGACGAACTAGCAGTAGATAATCAGCGGGTGGTACCATATAACACACTATTTTACAAATTGTTCCAAGCATACATGAATGTAGAAAACTGAAATTCAGTGAAATCCATCAAATATGTCAGAAGTATGTGAACCAAGGCAGTTACACGGCAGTATTTCAAATAGCCAAAGACAGCGAGAAACAAGAAGGAATCAATGACATCCTCGTCTACCTAATGGGAAGATACATCAATAGTAAGGAAGCAGCATGGCGGATATTCGGTTTTCCCATACACGACGCGAACCAACACTGCAACACCTAGCAGTACGTTTGGAAAATGGACATAGTGCCTACTTTGCAAAAGATGATGATGATGATGGTGTTTGGTTTGTGGGGCACTCAACTATGCGGTTATCAGCACCTGTACAAAACCACAACCTTTGCTCAGTCCAATCTCACCACATGCGTGTATGTTGGTGAAATCTTGAGGACAACACAAACACCCAGTCATCTTGAGTCAGGTGAAAAACCTTGACCCCGCCGGGAAACGAACCCTGGGCCCCTCCTCGGGAAGCGAGAACGCGACCGCGAGACCACGCGCTGCGATCTCTTCACAAAAGACACCACCAGAAATATTGCAAGCGAGCCACCTTAGAGCACAACATCAACTACTTTTTAACAACTGTGCCAAACGAATCCAGTCGCGAAAACAACACTATATGTCGACGCCCTACCTATTATACGTGGAACACAACAAGGAAAATATTTCAACCACGAAAACGAGGAATTCAGGAGCCATGAAAACTGGCGCAGCAGGCATACACCGTACATCCGAACAACGCCGAATGTTTCTGAAACCTGGTTGTTAGGTACTCAGAGACCGCACAGGGTAAGGTTACAATTGTGGATGGGACCATAAATAGTTACTGGAAGTAGAGGCCTGCATTATCTCCGATTTTTACCGACGAGTCCCGATCGCCAGCGCTCGGACAAGTGCGCCAAACCAGTAACCGGTGGAGTTGCGAGGTGCCGGGGCTAGCAGTGTATTTAAGACTAAATTCTTCTAGAATCTACATATGTAAATGATGCTCTAAGCCCCCCTATTCTAACTCCGACTTTTGCTGTTGCACATGGATTAAAAAGATACGCGAACTGACTGTAATCAACCCTGCAAGTGGAGTAGAAAAGAGTTTGGCACCTGCAATAATTTAATTTGATAAATAAGTTAAATAGAGGAAGGTTTCATTAACGTAGTGAGAAATGATATGGTTGCTCTACCGATTAACAGAATGAAAGTTCTGTCCAAAATAACAATATGATTTATTAAGACTAAACACAAAATAATAAACAAAAACACATGAAACATTTACAATACATCAAATTGGCTGAAATTGGATACTCAAACGCTGTGAAGGTGAAGTTGTCCCTAAACTAGATTGTGACGTTTATGACGAAGTGGTATGTGGAGCCAATTCCTTGCAACTCAAATCTTAAGAGAGACACACAGCTAACCCAACATTAATTGCAGCTACATTAGTGAGAACTCAGACAATAAACACCCAAGATAGAACAAAGTTAGAAAAGACGAACAGGCGTGCTCTGCTGAGCTCTGATTATCGCCTAGCAAAAATGCCTGCTTTGCCGGTGCTGCAGACGTACATTACCAAGCTGTCTTCTTAACTGCACGGACACGATCTGGCGTACTGGAGGCAATGGCTGGTTGCTTCGACGTCCCGTCGTAGTAATGATAATGTCGCGAGTATAGCCCGAAACAAATTGTCCTGGTCTGGTTGTCCCAGACTAAAGACTTCCTATCAATACAAATGCGCCTCTGAGGGCGACGAAGAAGGCTCGCCACACAATCACTGACGGTACAGTGATTGATTTTCACAAGCGAAGTCACGCAGTAACTCCGATACAGTCAACTTTAGCCAAAACTGCCCAAGACAGACAACATAGGCCGCTTGTACGCAGAACGCTCAATTGCTAACTGTACTCGGAAAGTTACGTTGAAGACGAAACTTCAGCAACTTCGTTAAACAGTTACAATCAAATAAAAGTATATTAGACAGCCAACGGAAGGCAGGCTGTCCAGAGCAGCGAGAGCTCAGTGCTGTAACCTACTCCGGTCGAAAGGCGAGAGCCGACTACCCACAAGAGCACCCGTACAAACCGAACACAGAACATTCCCGCCCCCACGACAGTGGCCATGGTTAACCATTCCAATCAGCAACTCGAAAACCGGCGGAAAATTCCACTCTATTGCCGGAGCACTACCGTTCCACCAATGGAGATTCTTGGCGCCAATTTCTGCGCCGATTTTGCTGCGTCACGGAGCTATGCCCTGAGCAAGCCAATCACAGTTACGATTTTGCAGAACGCGCGGGAATTTGCCCGCCACAACTGCCTGGGTACACAAGTCACTCCCACGCCTCGCTGGTAGCCCGCCAGAAAGTGTTTTCGCGAAGTTTCTGCGAAGTAACGGAACCTCTGGCCCAGCCGCTACTTCAGGCCCCTGCGAGCGTGTCTGCCGCTATTCTACAATGTCGGCGTCTGGAAAGCATTCACTCGACTCCCTCACACCCGTCGGCTTACCCTTTCAAGATCAGCAGTGCCCACCTGTCACCGAACCACCCGGGTGACGAGAGACGCTGCGTGGGAAGTACGCGTTTGAAGGAATAGCAACTTTTCACCGCATGCAATTAGAGAGGATAATCGTAGGATAGAAATATGGGAGGGGGCTCATGCCACCTCTCAGAGTCAGTGCCACCGAGCGGCGCTTCGTCATACTCCTTGGGATCAGAGGACACCACTTCACACTAACCACTCACTTATTTCTTTTACAAATGTCTTTTGTCGTTTACTACCAGTTCTACGACCTAAATAATACACTTGTATATGTTACATTTGATGTTTGTTCAAAATACACTCCTGGAAATGGAAAAAAGAACACATTGACACCGGTGTGTCAGACCCGCCATACTTGCTCCGGACACTGAGAGAGGGCTGTACAAGCAATGATCACACGCACGGCACAGCGGACACACCAGGAACCGCGGTGTTGGCCGTCGAATGGCGCTAGCTGCGCAGCATTTGTGCACCGCCGCCGTCAGTGTCAGCCAGTTTGCTGTGGCATACGGAGCTCCATCGCAGTCTTTAACACTGGTAGCATGCCGCGACAGTGTGGACGTGAACCGTATGTGCAGTTGACGGACTTTGAGGGAGGGCATATAGTGGGCATGCGGGAGGCCGGGTGGACGTACCGCCGAATTGCTCAACACGTGGGGCGTGAGGTCTCCACAGTACATCGATGTTGTCGCCAGTGGTTGGCGGAAGGTGCACGTGCCCGTCGACCTGGGACCGGACCGCAGCGACGCACGGATGCACGCCAAGACCGTAGGATCCTACGCAGTGCCGTAGGGGACCGCACCGCCACTTCCCAGCAAATTAGGGACACTGTTGCTCCTGGGGTATCGGTGAGGACCATTCGCAACCGTCTCCATGAAGCTGGGCTACGGTCTCGCCCCAACATCGTGCAGCCCGCCTCCAGTGGTGTCGCGACAGGCGTGAATGGAGGGACGAATGGAGACGTGTCGTCTTCAGCGATGAGAGTCGCTTCTGCCTTGGTGCCAATGATGGTCGTATGCGTGTTTGGCGCCGTGCAGGTGAGCGCCACAATCAGGACTGCATACGACCGAGGCACAAAGGGCCAACACCCTGCATCATGGTGTGGGGAGCGATCTCCTACACTGGCCGTACACCACTGGTGATCGTCGAGGGGACACTGAATAGTGCACGGTACATCCAAACCGTCATCGAACCCATCGTTCTACCATTCCTAGACCGGCAAGGGAACTTGCTGTTCCAACAGGACAATGCACGTCCGCATGTATCCCGTGCCACCCAACGTGCTCTACAAGGTGTAAGTCAACTACCCTGGCCAGCAAGATCTCCGGATCTGTCCCCCATTGAGCATGTTTGGGACTGGATGAAGCGTCGTCTCACGCGGTCTGCACGTCCAGCACGAACGCTGGTCCAACTGAGGCGCCAGGTGGAAATGGGATGGCAAGCCGTTCCACAGGACTACATCCAGCATCTCGACGGTCGTATCCATGGGAGAATAGCAGCCTGCATTGCTGTGAAAGGTGGATATACACTGTACTAGTGCCGACATTGTGCATGCTCTGTTGCCTGTGTCTATGTGCCTGTGGTTCTGCCAGTGTGATCATGTGATGTATCTGACCCCAGGAATGTGTCAATAAAGTTTCCCCTTCCTGGGACAATGAATTCACGGTGTTCTTATTTCAATTTCCACGAGTGTAGTTCAAATGGTTTTGGGCACTATGGGACTTAACATCTGAGGTCATCAGTCCCCTAGAACTTAGAACTACTTGAACCTAAGTAACCTAAGGACATCACATACATCCATGCCCGAGGCAGGACTCGAACTTGCGACCGTAGCAGTCGCGTGGTTCCAGACTGTAGCGCCTAGAACCGCTCGGCCACACCGGCCGGCAATTGTGTATTGAACAACAGGGGGGGGGGGACACTTTCAGTATTTAATGTGAAAATTTGTAAGTAAAAATGAATATTCAATAGATTAATAACTTGTATTTCACTGAGTTTCATTTCGGTATATTCACTGCGGTATACGGCACGCACGGCTAACAATCATATGGCGCTGCGGAGAGATTTTTTGAACACCCGTGCCACAGTACTAGTATCGACAAGCGCTGCTGCTGCCACTCGAGGAGCCAAGCCAGCAACTTTGTTATGCCAGTAAGTAAGGAAGAAACGAGATGCCACTCAATGTGACAAAATGCCAAGGAACAAACGGTATGAAGGCGACTCCACACGGCTCGGTTTCCGGATCTTGCTACAAGCGATACGAGGGCCAAAAATTTTCACCGATCTCAAGACTGTGAACGGTTATCTATGTTAGACGCACAGTGAAGCATGCCTACACTTAGGACTGCTGGAAAAAGACAACCACTGGAATCAACACTACAAGACGTCTCATTCACAGCCTCAGCTGAAGAAATCAGACACTTATTTGCCATAATTCTAACAACATGCAATTCATTGAATCCATAACAGCTATGGGACTCCTTCAAAGAGAGTATGAGTGATGGAATACTGCACCAAATCTGACAAGCTCATCCTAAACTAACCATCGAATTCAGCGACGACATCTTCAATGAAACACTCATTCGCCTAGAAGATAAACATTTAGCAGACCTTAGCACAACTTGCGATGCAAGCACCACAAACGGATGCTATCAGTGTGCTAAAATGAGCAATTGCAAACGAGAAAATCTACAACATCAATGACGTACCGGGTGATCAAAAAGTCAGTATAAATTTGAAAACTTAATAAACCACGGAAAAATGTAGATAGAGAGGTAAAAATTGACACACATGCTTGGAATGGCATCGGGTTTTATTAGAACAAAAAAAAAGAAAACAAAGTTCACAAAAGGTCCGACAGATGGCGCTGGACAGCAAAACGTCAGTGACTGCGCATGACAATCGTGTATAAAACGAGCTGTATTGAGAGAGAGAATCAGTCTTCAGCAAGGTCCTGGAATCTATCCTCACCCGCCGCATCCACCAGCATCTCCGCCAGCACCGCCTCCTCCCCGTTACCCAGTGTGGCTTTCGGCCGTCCTTCTCTTCCGACGATCTTCTCCTTCACCTCACTCATCTCCTTTCCGAACAGCTCAATTCCCGTCGCTCCGCCATCTTCCTCTCTCTTGACCTCGAACGCGCCTATGACCGCGTATGGCACTCCGGTCTCCTCTTCAAGCTCCAAACCTTCGCCCTTCCCATTAACTACGTTCGTCTGATCGGTTCCTTTCTCTCCCGCCGTCCTTCCTATGTCACCATCCATAACTCCGATTCCTACACCTTTTTCCCCTCCGCCGGTGTGCCCCAAGGCTCCGTCCTCTCCCCCCTTCTGTACTTGTTGTACACGGCGGACATGCCACCGCCGCCACCCCCCGTCCACCTTCTCCAGTTTGCCGATGACACCGCCTTCCTTGCCCTTGCCCCCACCCTGCAACGCTCCCAACACCTTCTCCAATCCCATCTTGACCGGTTCACCGCTTGGTGCAACCAGTGGTTGCTCACGGTCAATCCTTCCAAAACCCAGGCGATCATCGTAGGCAAAACCACCCCTTCCTTCCGCCTCCTTGATTTCTATCTCACCGTTTATGGCCGTCCCATCGCTCTCACCCCCACCCTTAAGTACCTTGGCGTCACCCTCGACCGTCGCCTCTCCTGGACTCCCCATCTCCAGACAATCCAAGCCAAGGCACGTTCCCGACTCCGTCTCCTCAAGCTCCTTTCCGGCCGTACGTGGGGTCTGGACCCCTCCACCATCCTACACACTTATAAGTCCCTCATCCGCCCTCTCCTCTGTTACGCCCATCCCGCCTGGATCTCCGCCCCCCCTTCCTTTTATAAATCCCTCCAAATCCTTGAACGCCATGCTCTCCGCCTTGCCTATCGCATCCGTCTCCCCTCCCCCACGCGGATCCTGTATGATCTTATCCCCTTCCCTCACCTCCTCCTCTTCCTCGAAAGGATACGAATCCTCTACACCTCCCGCAAACTCGATCCTCCCCACCCGCTCGTCTCCCCGATCCTCTCCCACCCCCGCCCGCTGCCGCGCCTGTACTCTCATGTCCCACCCGGTCTCCATCTCTCCACCCTCCTTACCCTCTCCCAAGGTGGCTTCCGCCAGCTCCCCCTCCCTGATGATGCCCTCCTCCCCTCCATCTACCCCTCCTACCAACTTTGATCCTCCCGCCCTCCTCCCGTGCTTGCTCCTCCGGGCACCCTCCCTCCCTTCTCTCCCTTTTTCCCTCCCTCCTCCTTTTCTCTCCCCTTCTCCCCCGGGCCCCCCCTCCCCTGTCCCTCTCCCTCTTTCCCCCGTCTCCCCCGCCGTTGGCATCCCTTTCTCCCCTCTCCCCCCACCTCCCCCCTGTTCCACTCTTGGCAGGTCCCCGGACTCGCACACGCTACGTGGACTTTCGCGCGCCGGAGATCACCGCCATCAGTGTCTAGTGTGTGCCGTCGTGTTCCGTGTTCAGTGTTTCCCGTCACGCTCCGTTGTTCACCAGTGCCATCGTCTTCTTCAGTGTCTGTGCGTCGTCTCAACAGTTTGCAGTGTGGTTTATCGTCAAGTGTGAACGGCTCCGTGTTTGTCTCTCTGTGTCTCCTATTTTATCGCCCACCATTTTGTGACTTTTCTGTTTTCCTCCTGTTTTTTTGTGCTTATGTCTCATTTGGCTGAAGAGCAGCGTAGTGTGCTGCTGCCAGCCTGCTTATTGTATAGGCATTAAAATGACAATAAAGTAAAAAAAAAAAAGAGAGAGAATCAGATGGGCCAGCAGTCGCAGCATGCTGACGTTACCTGAAAAGGCGCTTTTAGTGAAGCTGTATTATCAGAATGGGGAATGTGCTAGTTCAGCGTTACGATCCTATCGCCATACGAAGGGGATTCGAACGCGTAATGGTCCGTTGACAAATGCTGCTGTGGCGAGAATGATTTCGAAGTTCGAAGCCACGGGTTGTTTAGACGATAGACCCCGTTGTGGCCGACCGAGCACAAGGCGTAATGCTGCTGAGACAGTTCAGGAAGAAATGGAGACTGTAGCGGGTTCGTCTATGCACGGGGAAGTCAGCGCTCGTGCAGTCGCACGTCGCACCGGCATTCCGTACACTACTGTATGGTTGGCACTGACGCGTACCCTCCGATGCTATCCGTACAAAATCCATCAGCATGATGAACTGTTACCTGGCAATTTAGTGAAGAGGAGGGTAATTGCGGCGTGGGCGTTTCAAAAGATGGCGAAAGATGACCATTAGTTGAGTAACATATTGTGGACCGACAAAGCTCATTTCATGCTCCGAGGGTCTGTCAACGCCCACAACTGCAAAATTTGGGCTACCGAAAATCCTAGAACTGTCGTGGAAACTCCACTGCACGACGAGAATGTCACAGTATTGGATGGATTTACCACATCTACCGTTATCGGACCTTTGTTCTTCGAGGAAATGCGTGATTCTGGTTTCGTAACTGCTACCGTGACGGGTGAGAGGTACGCCGATATGTTACAGCCTGGCTGATAAACACCTGCTGGAACGTACTATGTTTATGCAATATGGCGCTCCACCCCATATTACTAGACGCGTGAAAGATCTCTTGCGCGCGTCGTTTGGTGATGATCGTGTGCTCAGCCGCCACTTCCGTCATGCTTGGTCTCCCAGGTCCCTAGACCTCAGTCCGTGCGATTATTGGCTTTGGGGTTACCTGAAGTCGCAAGTGTATCGTGATCGACCGACGTCTCTAAGGATGCTAAAAGACAATATCCGACGCCAATGCCTCACCATATTTCCGGACATGCTTTACAGTGCTGTTCACAACATTATTCCTCGACTACAGCTAGGGGAATGATGGTGGACGTATTGAGCATTTCCTGTAAAGAACATCATCTTTGCTTTGTCTTACTTTGTTATGCTAATTATTGCTACTCTGATCAGATAAAGCGCCATCTGTCGGACATTTTGTGAACTTTTTTTTTGTTCTAATGTCATTCCAAGCATGTGTGTCAATTTGTACCTCTCTGTCTACATTATTCTGTGATTTATTCAGTTTTCAAATTTATACTAACTTTTTGATCACCCGGCACTTCAACATACGTCGGTCACTCCATAAGAAATGCACACTATTGTTTTTTTAAATCCATCTTTAATTCTACATGTTTGAAAGTTTTACAGTGTGTAGATACATCCTTTAGGAACAATACTTTAATTTCTCCATATAATTTCCATCCCTCTCAACTGCATTACGCCATCTTGGAACCAGCGCCTGTATACCCGCACGGTAAAATTCTGGACCAACCTGTTGGAGCCACTGTTTGGCAGCGTGCACAAGGGAGTCACCATCTTTCAAACCATGCTCTACGAAGACAGTCTTTCAGTTTCCCAGAGAGATGATAGCCACGTGGAGCCAGGTCAGCATTGTAAGGCGGGTGTTTCAGTGGTGTCCATCCGAGTGTTGTGATCGCTTCCACGGTTTTTTGACCGACATGTGGCCGTGCATTGTCGTGCGACTGCAAAACATCCTGCTTTTGCCGATGTGGTCGAACACGACTCAGTCGAGCTTGAAGTTTCTTCAGTGTCGTCACATATGAATCAGATTTTATGGTGGTTCATTTGGCACGATGTCCACAAGCAAGAGTCCTTCGGAATCGAAAAACACCGTAGCCATAACTGTTCCAGCAGAAGGTGTGGTTTTCAATTTTTTTCCCTTGGGTGAATTTGCATGATGCCACTCCATTGATTGCGTCTTCGTCTCCGGTGAAAAATTATAGAGCCATGTTTCATCACGTGTCACAATTCTTCCAAGAAATTCATCACCGCCCAAAGTTCGCTGCATACCGTTTTTCTTGTTTCTTTGTGAGCCACTGTCAACATCCAGGGAAACCACCCGGCACAAACCTTTTTCAACGCCAACACTTTCAGTATTCTGCAAAACTTCCTTCCCCTATCCCACCTGTAGCGTCACAATTCGTTCACTGTGACACGTCTGTCAGCAGTCACCGATTCGTTAACTCTCTGCATATTGTCTGGAGTTTGTGCTGTACGGGGCCTGCCGCTGCGAGGACAGTCCTCAATATTGCCGTGCCCGCTTTCATCACGTAAATGGAAATGGAAATGTCGTGTGGCTAGGGCCTCCCGTCGGGTAGACCGTTCGCCTGGTGCAGGTCTTTCAATTTGACGCCACTTCGGCGACCTGCGCGTCGATGGGGATGAAATGATGATGATTAGGACAACACAACACCCAGTCCCTGAGCGGAGAAAATTTCCGACCCAGCCGGGAATCGAACCCGGGCCCTTAGGATTGACAGTCTGTCACGCTGACCACTCAGCTACCGGGGCGGACTTCATCACGTAACCTGCTGCGCACCGACTAACTGTACTGCGATCGACAGCAGAATCTCCGTACACCGTTTTCAACCTCTTGTGGATGTTTCCCACTGTCTCGTTTTCACAGCACAGGAATTCTATGACAGCACGCAGCTCCTGACGAACGTCAAGTGTAGCAGCCATCTTGAAGACATGCTGTGACGGCGCCACTCACGGGAACAGGTCGAACTAGTCTTGAAAACAAGCAGGATGGATGCATCTACACACTGTAAAACTTTCATACATGCAGAATTAAAACTATATTTTTACGAAAATAGTGTGCATTTCTTTTGGAGTGACCCTCGTATTGTTCATAACAAACCACTCCTCAATGGCAATCCATACGAAATTTAGAGCTTTATCATGGACCGGACTGATAAGAAAGCTGGCGGAATTTTTTCCTTATGCGCACAAGGAGGCACCGGTAAAGGTTTCTACCAAATCCGTTGCTGGCGGAAATACGTGCTAAGCAACACATTGGTCTTGCACTGGTGCGATGCAGCATTGCAGTTTCACTTACGGAAGGAGGACGAACTGTCCATCCCGCACTACAACTACCACTCCATATATCCGAAGAACGATTCCCGCTATGTAAAATGCCAAGAGCATCCGGATGCAGCGAACTTCTACAGGAAGATAAAATTATTTTCCGTGACGAATAAAAAAAATCACTTGAAGACATGGACTGAACGTCCAGATAAAACTTTATAATACAGTGATTAAACCTGAAGTGCTGTACGCGTACGAAACCTTGGTACTTAATGGAAAAGGTGATCTGGAGAACATCTTGAAGGAGGAATGAGGAAAGAAAGATCATGAGGAAAATACTGGGACCAGATAAAACAGAAGAGGTGTATAGACTCGAATCGTGAAAAACAAGAGAAGAACTGTCCAACCTTGCCGCAGATATTAGGAAACGAAGGCTGAAATTCTGTGGACACATTCATAGACTCTCATCTTCAAGGCTAACTAACAATATTTTGACATACAATGCAAAACTGAAGAACACTCAATGGATAGAAGAAGTCTAATATGACTTGGAAAAGTCACAGATAGGAACGTCGGACTTACTAGACAGGAAACGTTACCGTCAGAACATAAATAGATGGGTAGTAAAGCCAGAAAATGAAGTCACTAAAAGATCAGGGACCAAGTAGTCAGAAGACAGGAAGAAATCACATAGCGAAAGAAAGAAAGCTATATGGGCTGTTAAGAAAGGCGAATCATTAATGTAATGCGTGAACCCAGAGGGTCCATACGCACAAAATAATAATAATGATTAGTTACTGCAATTAAGTACGTCTTTTTTACTATATTACTTCTACGACTAGCACCCTGTGTATAACGCATGTGTCCCGAATTAAAAAGTTTTATGAGACCCCGTGTACAGTTATTATTTGCTCTTGATGACCTGTGGGGATTCAGAATGTGAGTGAAATTTATTATCACGATAATCCGAATTACAGTGGCGTATTGTGTGCTGCAGTTCTTAAACTAAGTATCTTTTCTGTTTTTTAATGTAAATGGATGGCGGTTAGACCTATTTAGATAGTAAATACATTAATATCCTGCGATATGAGTCTATCTACATCTACATCTACATACATACTCCGCAATCCACCATACGGTGCGTGGCGGAGTGTACCTCGTACCACAACTAGCATCATTTCTCCCTGTTACACTCCAAAACAGAACGAGGGAAAAATGACTGCCTATTGGCCCTAATCTCTCTTATCTTATCTTCTACGTCTACACTTACATCTACATTTATACTCCGCAAGCCACCCAACGGTGTGTGGTGGAGGGCACTTTACGTGCCACTGTCATTACCTTCCTTTCCTGTTCCAGTCGCGTATGATTCGCGGGAAGAACGACTGTCTGAAAGCCTCCGTGCGCGCTCGAATCTCTCTAATTTTACATTCGTGATCTCCTCGGGAGGTATAAGTAGGGGGAAGCTATATATTCGATACCTCATCCAGAAACGCACCCTCTCGAAACCTGGCGAGCAAGCTACACCACGATGCAGAGCGCCTCTCTTGCAGTGTCTGCCACTTGAGTTTATTAAACAACTCCGTAACGCTATCACGGTTACCAAATAACCCTGTGACGAAACGCGCCACTCTTCTTTGGATCTTCTCTATCTCCTCCGTCAACCCGATCTGGTACGGATCCCACACTGATGAGCAATACTCGAGCAAAAAACATGTTCTAAAATTCTACAACAGATCGACGTCAGAGATATAGGTCTATAGTTTTGCGCATCTGCTCGACGACCCTTCTTGAAGACTGGGACTACCTGTGCTCTTTTCCAATCATTTGGAACCTTCCGTTCCTCTAGAGACTTGCGGTACACGACTGTTAGAAGGGGGGCAAGTTCTTTGGCGTACTCTGTGTAGAATCGAATTGGTATCCCGTCAGGTCCAGTGGACTTTCCTCTGTTGAGTGATTCCAGTTGCTTTCCTATTCCCTGGACACTTATTTCGATGTCAGCCATTTTTTCGTTTGTGCGAGGATTTAGAGAAGGAACTGCAGTGCGGTCTTCCTTTGTGAAACAGCTTTGGAAAAAGGTGTTTAGCATTCCAGCTTTGCACGTGTCATCCTCTGTTTCAATGCCATCATCATCCCGGAGTGTCTGGATATGCTGTTTCGAGCCACTTACTGATTTAAGGTAAGACCAGAACTTCCTAGGATTTTCTGTCAAGTCGGTACATAGAATTTTACTTTCGAATTCACTGAACGCTTCACGCATAGCCCTCCTTACGCACAGGCAAAAGTTAGTAGAGATTCGTGCTGCTGTAAAAAGAGCGATGCGCGAAGCATTCAACCACTACCACCGTCATACCTTAGCAAAAGATCTTGCTGAAAACCCAAGGAAATTCTGGTCTTACGTAAAATCGGTAAGCGGGTCGAAGGCTTCCATCCAGTCACTCACTGATTAGTCTGGCCTGGCAACGGAAGACGGCAAAACGAAAGCTCAAATTTTGAATTTAGCATTTGACAAATCTTTCACCCAGGAGGATCGTACAAACATACCGCCGTTCAAGTCTCGTACAGATTCCCGTATGGAGGACATAGTGATAGACATCCCTGGGGTTGTGAAACAGCTGAATGGGTTGGAAATAAATAAATCGCCAGGTCCTGATGGGATTCCAATTCGATTTTACAGAGAGTACTCTACTGCATTGGCTCCTTACTTTGCTTGCATTTATCGCGAATCTCTTGCCCAACGCAAAGTCCCGAGCGACTGGAAAAAAGCGCAGGCGACGCCTGTATATAAGAAGGGTAGAAGGACGGATCCTCAAAATTACAGACCAATATCCTTAACATCGCTTTGTTGCAGGATTCTCGAACATATTCTCAGTTCGAATATAATGAATTTCCTTGAGACAGAGAAGTTGCTGTCCATGCATCAGCACGGCTTTAGAAAGCATCGCTCCTGCGAAACGCAACTCGCCCTTTTTTCACATGATATCTTGCGAACCGTGGATGAAGGGTATCAGACGGATGCCATATTCCTTGATTTCCGAAAAGCGTTTGGCTCAGTGCCCCACTGCAGACTCCTAAGGTACGAGCATATGAGATTGATTCCCAAGTAAGTGAGTGGCTCGAAGACTTCTTAATAGAACCAAATACGTTGTCCTCGATGGTGAGTGTTCATCGGAGGTGAGGGTATCCTCTGGAGTGCCCCAGGGAAGTGTGGTAGGTCCGCTGTTGTTTTCTATCTACATAAATTATCTTTTGGATAGGGTGGATAGCAATGTGTGACTGTTTGCTGATGATGGTGTGGTGTACGGGAAGTTGTCGTCGTTGAGTGACTGTAGGAGGATACAAGATGACTTGGACAGGATTTGTGATTGGTGTAAAGAATGGCAGCTAACTCTAAATATAGATAAATGTAAATTAATGCAGATGAATAGGAAAAAGAATCCCGTAATGTTTGAATACTCCATTAGTAGTGTAGCGCTTGACACAGTCACGTCCATTAAATATTTGGGCGTAACAATGCAGAGCGATATGAAGTGGGACAAGCATATAATGGCAGTTGTGGGGAAGGCGGATAGTCGTCTTCGGTTCATTGGTAGAATTTTGGGAAGATGTGGTTCATCTGTAAAGGAGACCGCTTGTAAATCACTAATACGACCTATTCTTGAGTACTGCACGAGCGTTTGGGATCTCTATCAGGTCGGATTGAGGGAGGACATGGAAGCAATTCAGAGGCGGGCTGCTAGATTTGTTACTGGTAGGTTTGATCATCACGCGAGTGTTAAGGAAATGTTTCAGGAACTCGGGTGGGAGTCTCTAGAGGAAAGGAGGCGTTCTTTTCGTGAATCGCTACTGAGGAAGTTTAGAGAACCAGCATTTGAGGCTGACTGCAGTACAATTTTACTGCCACCAACTTATATTTCGCGGAAAGACCACCTTTTTCCAAAGCTGTTTCACAGAGGAAGACCGCACTGCAGTTCCTTCTCTAAATCCTCGCACAAACGAAAAAATGGCTGACATCGAAATAAGTGTCCAAGGAATAGAAAAGCAACTGGAATCACTCAACAGAGGAAAGTCCACTTCACCTGACGGGATACCAATTCGATTCTACACAGAGTACGCCAAAGAACTTGCCCCCCTTCTAACAGTCGTGTACCGCAAGTCTCTAGAGGAACGGAAGGTTCCAAATGATTGGAAAAGAGCACAGGTAGTCCCAGTCTTCAAGAAGGGTCGTCGAGCAGATGCGCAAAACTATAGACCTATATCTCTGACGTCGATCTGTTGTAGAATTTTAGAACATGTTTTTTGCTCGAGTATCATGTCGTTTTTGGAAACCCAGAATCTACTATGTAGGAATCAACATGGATTCCGGAAACAGCGATCGTGTGAGACCCAACTCGCTTTATTTGTTCATGAGACCCAGAAAATATTAGATACAGGCTCCCAGGTAGATGCTATTTTTCTTGGCTTCCGGAAGGCGTTCGATACAGTTCCGCACTGTCGCCTGATAACAAAGTAAGAGCCTACGGAATATCAGACCAGCTGTGTGGCTGGATTGAAGAGTTTTTAGCAAACAGAACACACCATGTTGTTGCCAATGGAGAGACGTCTAAGTTAAAGTAACATCTGGCGTGCCACAGGGGAGTGTTATGGGACCATTGCTTTTCACAATATATATAAATTACCTAGTAGATAGTGTCGGAAGTACCATGCGGCTTTTCGCGGATGATGCTGTAGTATACAGAGAAGTTGCAGCATTAGAAAATTGTAGCGAAATGCAGGAAGATCTGCAGCGGATAGGCACTTGGTGCATGGAGTGGCAACTGACCCTTAACATAGACAAATGTAATGTATTGCGAATACATAGAACGAAGAAGCCTTTATTGTATGAGTATATGATAGCGGAACAAACACTGGTAGCAGTAACTTCCGTAAAATATCTGGGAGTATGCGTGCGGAACGATTTGAAGTGGAATGATCATATAAAATTAATTGTTGGTAAGGCGGGTACCAGGTTGAGATTCATTGGGAGAGTCCTTATAAAATGTAGTCCATCAACAAAGGAGGTGGCTTACAAAACACTCGTTCGACCTATACTTGAGTATAGGTACCAGATCGGGTTGACGGATGAGATAGAGAAGATCCAAAGAAGAGGGGCGCGTTCCGTCACAGGGTTATATGGTAACCGTGATAGCGTTACGGAGATGTTTAACAAACTGGCAGACTCTGCAAGAGAGGCGCTCTGCATCGCGGTGTAGCTTGCTCGCCAGATTTCGAGAGGGTGCGTTTCTGGATGAGGTATCGAATATATTGCTTCCCCCTACTATACCTCCCGAGGAGATCACGAATGTAAAATTAGAGAGATTCGAGCGCGCACGGAGGCTTGCAGACAGTCGTTCTTCCCGCGAACCATACGCGACTGGAACAGGAAAGGGAGGTAACGACAGTGGCACGTAAAGTGCCCTCCGCCACACAGCGTTGGGTGGCTTGCGGAGAATAAATGTAGATGTAGATGCTCATTCTCCCGATCTTTCTTGTATCGCGAGTGCAACTGCCTTTGCTTCCTGAGCATTCTCCGAATTGCGCTGTTAAACCACGGTGGGTCTTTTCCGCCCGTAACCCACTTTTTCGGCACATACTTCTCCAATGCGTGATTTACAATGTGCTTCAAATTTGCCCATAATTCTTCCACGTCCATCGTACCGGAAGTACATGAAGTCGATTCATTTACTAAGTGGGCTGCTAACAACTGCTTATCTGCTCTTTCTAGTAAGAATACTCTCCTAGCCTTCTTGACCGACTTTTTAACTTTCGTAACCATAGTCGTAATGACAACATCATGATCACTAATCCCTGTCTCAATACTGACATCGTCGATGAGGCCTGGTCTGTTCGTGGCTACCAGATCTAAAATATTTCCATTCGATCGACGTGATTATGATATATCACGCGCAGCGAGGCATGGAACATCTAAATAATTCAGTAAATAACTAACTGCAGAGGCAAGAATCTTTTGTGAGCCGGAAGACGCAACATAGCGAAAGAGATACATCGTCCCCCACATCTTGATATTTGCGATACATTAGCGATAGCATCAGCTGATACGCTGCGTTCCAAGTAATCGAGAGACTGAAAAGCAAGCGGGGAAATGACGCAGCAGTAGTGCCAACCTCTGCTCGTGGTGCCTGTGGTTAAAAATCACTTCGTCTGATCAGCTGTATTCAAGGACAATCCTTTTACAATGCTTGCAACGTCAGTGCCGCTATTTGTGTCTTAGACAATTGTCCCGCACAATATTAGCACTCACTCGAACGCCAGAAAAGCTGCAACGAGAAGACAATCTTAATACAAAGTATGTTGGATACGCAGCGTAGTGGCAAGCGTGAGACAAGTGGAATCGCGCCATTCTTTGCACGCGCCGACATGAGATATCCTGACGAATCATTAGGGCATACCAGATAGTGCAGAAGTCCACTATATAAGCCGCTGCTGTAGTGTATTGCCGTAACGTATTGCGTTGTACACGTATGGCTGTACTTGCACGTACAAGAGGACAACAAAGCTACTTCTAGTGAAAGTAAGTTGGTACTTCGTAGCACATCACACTAATAATAGATTCGGTAGGTCCTGCGTTCTGTATTTTTCTTGCTGAAATGCTGAAAACGTATGTTCCTTAAATATGTTTGGTAATGTAACTGTAAGTGTAGCGCAGGCCGGAGTGGCCGAGCGGCTCTAGGCGCTACAGTCTGGAACCGCGCGACCGCTACGGTCGCAGGTTCGAATCCTGCCTCTAGCCTGGATGTGTGTGATATCCTTAGGTTAGTTGGGTTTAAGTAGTCCTAAGTTCGAGGGGACTAATGACTTCAGCAGTTAAGTCCCATTTTTTGTTAGTTGAATGTTCCTAATTCCTACAATAATGTATTAATCTGACGATAATTGGTTTCGAAACTTTACCTTTCACAATCACTATTAACTTATTATTCTTTCCTCTACATCTACCTTTGCATATACGTGACTACTTTTTTTAAATTAAGTGTTCTTGGAGGCGACTGCCGACAGCAGTTCAGCTTTTTACGGAATACTTGACACATCTGTTGTGTGCTCTTTATTGTCACTACAGTCATCTGCTCTTACTTGCCAATTCACATTATTTTACATTTTTACACTATTGGCCTTGATATGTTACCTGTCTTTTCGCTTCACTGTACTCTTATACATGTTGTTGTGGTCTTCAGTCCTGAGACTGGTTAGATGCAGCTCTCCATGCTACCCTATCCTGTGCAAGCTTCTTCATCTCCCAGTACTTACTGTAACCTACATCCTTCTGAATCTGCTTAGTGTATTTATCTCTTGGTCTCCCTCTACTATATATACCCTCCACGCTGCCCGCCAATGCTAAATTTGTGATCTCTTTGCCTCAGAACACGTCCTACTAACCGGTCCCTTCTTCTTGTCAAGTTGTACCACAAAATCCTCTTCTCCCCAATTCTATTCCATACCTCCTCATGAGTTATGTGATCTACCCGTCTAATCTTCAGCATTCTTCTGTAGCACCACATTTCGAAAGCTTCTATTCTCTTCTTGTCCAAACTATTTATCGTCCATGTTTCATATCCATACATGGCTAAACTCCATACAAATACTTTCAGAAACTTCCTGACACTTAAATCAATACTCTTCTTCAGATACGCTTTCCTTTCCATTGCCAGTCTACATTTTATATCTTCTCTACTTCGACCGTCATCAGTTATTTTGCTCCCCAAACAGCAAAACTCCTTTACTACTTTAAGTGTCTCATTTCCTAATCTAATTCCCTCAGCATGACCCGACTTAATTCGACTACATTCCATTATCCTCGTTTTGCTTTTGTTGATGTTCATCTTATATCCTCCTTTCAAGACACTGTACATTCCGTTCAACAGCTCTTCCAAGTCCTTTGCTGTCTCCGACAGAAATACAATGTCATCGGCGGACTTCACAGTTTTTATTTCTTCTCCGTGGATTTTAATACCAACTCCGAATTTTTCTTTTGTTTCTTTTACTGCTTGCTCAATCTCCAGATTGAATAACATCGGGGAAAGGCTACAACCCTGTCTCACTCCCTTCCCAACCACTGCTTCCCTTTCATGCCCCTCGACTCTTATAACTGCCATTTTCTTTCTGTACAAATTGTAAATACCCTTCGCTCCCTGTATTTTACCCCTGCCGCCTTTAGAATTTGATACAGAGTATTCCAGTCAACATTGTCAAAAGCTTTGTCTAAGTCTACAAATGCTAAAAACGTGGGTTTGCCTTTCCTTAATCTTTCTTCTAAGATAAGTCGTAAGGTCAGTATTGCCTCACGTGTTCCAACAAGTGTCGTGTAATTATATAGACGGGTCTAGTGCTGCACCTGGACGCTACTGTATCTAGGAACACAAGATGTGTCGTGGTCGGTGCTACAATCTAGAGGCTAGTTTTAAAATCATATGAAGGAACGCGCTGTACAAACCTCCACAAGTAGTTTCCGGCTTTTTCTACTGTAGCTCGTGTTTCGTACAGCGTTAGTTAATAATACAAGTTCTACTTATTTTAGTGGTGTGTAATACACTGACGGAATAAAATCGTAACACCAATAAATAATTAATGCAGAGCAATGAAACTTCGCGAATACATTTCTCTAAATAACATATTTAAGCTGAAATGGTTGAAATGGCTCTGAGCACTATGGGACTTAACATCTGAGGTCGTCAGTCCCCTAGACTTAGAACTACTTAAACATAGCTTAACCTAAGCACATCACACACATCCATGTGCGAGGCAGGATTCGAACCTGTGCCGTAGCAGCCGTGTGGTTCCGGATTGAAGCGCCTAGAACCGCTCGGCTAACCCGGTGACCCCCTTTGCACCCTTTATCTTTCTGAATGAGGAACTAATCGTGAGGTAACAGATCTACACTTTCCTGTTCTATTTTTCTGTATATTATTCTTTTCAGAAATTTGGATGCGTGGGCTCATAGTATGATAATTTTAGTACCCGTCCGCTTTTCCTATCTTCGGAACTGTGTGGCTCATATATTTCCGAAAGTCTGACGTTATGTCTCCACACACACACATGTTATATCAGCCAACTAAAAAAGTCGTTTGAATGCATCGTTATCTAACGACTTTAGGAATTCCGATTACATCTTACCTATGCCCTTGTCTCATTTGGTCACAAGCCACCGAAAGTTCTTTTACACTCTGAATCTATCACTGGACCTCCTATGTCTTCCATATGGACTCGTACGTGTTGTTTATCACTCACTGCACAGACACGTCTGTAAGGCGACGAAAAACACTTATTTTTAAATACAGTTAGGAGTCAAAAGCTTTTCTGGACTCAGAAATTAGACCGTAAACACTGCTTTTGTCAGTTGCTGTTTGCTACAAACTGAACGTAATCTGCAAAAAAATTGCGATTATTGAAGTCTGGTGCTATAAGCTATGTGGTTTCGTTCCATCCAAGCTTACCGGAAGCCCTTTCATCTCAGAGTCTCTTCGTGACCGATATTACTGCGCAGAATGTTAGTCACATATTCTTCCAACAGTACTCGAAAAATAAGTATGCTACCGTTTTTTGCAATCCTTTCTTCCTAGCATGGTGAGCAATGTATATCAATTGTTCTGGGACTGAAGGTCACTCACACTGCAGTTGCATCATTTATGTTGAAACAATCCAGGCGCTTCACCGTACTTTTGTGAGGTTTCTTTGGCTTTGTTGATTTCTTTTATTGTTACCACTTATTCTCAGGATTACAGAACACGCCGACTGATTCTGGCACTGTACAAAGCGCAAACAAAAGGACAAATACTGAAATCTGCTTTAAAATAATGCTTTACAAACGAAAATCCGGGAATGTTGCTCCAGTTTCGTTCGCGCGCTGCTGTGAAGCTCAGTCGTATTGAGAAACTACTGAACTTGCTGAAATTAAGCACAGCTCCAGGGCCCAATGGCCCACGTATTGTATTGTATACTCTGTGTAGTGTTGGCAGAAGAGCCAACTCCGTGTTACGAATGGAGGCCGAAATGCACGCGTTTTAGCTCAAGCAGGCTGGCGTGAGGAGGGAAGAACTATACTGACGTGAGGTGTGGAACATGACAAGGAATGAGAATTCAGAAAGTGGACGTAATTAGTTTGATACTTAACTTTAATCCATTAATGATGAACGTCGCTCTTGACGGTACATGGTTCAGAATATCAATCTCAATAGTAACTGAATATGGCGCCTTGCTAGGTCGTAGCAAATGACGTATATGAAGGCTATGCTAAACTGTCGTCTCTGCAAATGAGAGGGTATGTAGCCAGGGAACCATCGCTAGCAAAGTCGGCTGTACAACTGGGGCGAGTGCTAGGGAGTCTCTCTAGACTAGACCTGCCGTGTGGCGGCGCTCGGTCTGCAATCACTGATAGTGGCGACACGCGGGTCCGACGTATACTAACGGACCGCGGCCGATTTAAAGGCTACCACCTAGCAAGTGTGGTGTCTGGCGGTGACACCACACTGTGCTCATCATAGCAATAAACCTGATGTAAACATTATGCCATGTATTCTTCCGCGTTTGCTTGAATATCATTGGATTTCGTTTCGCAGGAAGCGGAAGGCCAACTGTGATAAGTACAGTCAAGTACTATCATAAGGATACGTTTTATGCTGTCTTAGACGCACATAGACAACAGCTTTACCGACGTATCAAACTTGGGACATCACTGGTCAGCCAGCGGTCCAACTAGCCTGCAATGATGTGAGCAGCTGCAGTTCAGACGTAAAAAGAGACGAGCAGAGGGACAATATACAGTACCTTCGAATGTCATTTCATTTTTAAAGAGAATGAAGTAATATTCGCAAAACTCCACTACAACTGCGCGCTTCTTAGGTGACCAGACGGAAAGCATAAAATGCTCTCGTCCTCACCTAACACAGTATTCCAATCACATGCCGGCCGGAGTGGCCGATCGGTTCTAGGCGCTTCAGTTTGGAACTGAGCGACCGCTACTGTCGCAGGTTCGAATCCTGCCTCGGGCATGGATGTGTGTGATGTCTTTAGGTTAGTTAGGTTTATGTAGTTCTAAGTTCTAGGGGACTAATGACCTCCGATGTTAAGCCCCATTGAGCTCAGAGCCATTTGAACCATTTTGAACCAACTACATAACAAGAGTCATGAAAACAGGGTAATCTCTCTGATCGGGCTATGTGTGATGATCGTAATACAGGAATTTCATCGTATGGTTGAATACTGGAAACACTGAAGGTGTTAATTGCAGTCAGTCATCTGATAATCTCTTAACTTCTTCCTTACCAGAACCCGAGAAAAACATTTCAGTTCTGGAACTGTCATCTGCTACGTTCACCAGTTGATCAACAACAGAATCCATTTTCTCCTCTTCTTCTCTGACGTTCCGTTGTACATCATGCCAGAGACACGTGGAAAAGCTACGTCCGTTAGTTCCAATACGTCTGGCAGGTTAACAGTCTTGTAAATTCTCGCTACAGATCCCGTAACTTGGCTGCAGATCCGCTCTGTTTGGTTCATATTGTAATGGCACAGTCGTAAACGCAAAAATGCAGCATTTGTATGGTGTGCTCGATGCTGTCAAAATGATTGTTCTTCCTGTTTCTACGACACTTACCAGTCTGGTTCGTGCGAGACTCCATCTGTGGTATAAGTCAATGGACATAGTCCAAAAAGAGTATTTACTTTTCGTTTCTGGCCTAAAGAATTAATTTGTTGTGTTTTCTTAATGTAAGAGAACTTTACCAACAATCGTTCATAAAATATCGATAATTAAGAATTTATTATTGAACTACACTACTGGCCATTAAAATTTCTACACCAAGAAAAAATACAGATGATAAACGGGTATTCATTGAACAAATATATTATACTGAAACTGACATTTTCACACAATTTGGGTACATAGATCCTGAGAAATCAGTACCCAGAACAACCACCTCTGGCCAAAGTAATGGCCTTGATACGCCAGGGCATTGACTCAAACAGAGCTTGAATGGCGTGTACAAGTACAGCTGCCCATGCAGCTTCAACACGATACCACAGTTCATCAAGAGTAGTGACTGGCGTATTGTGACGAGCCTGTTGCTCCGCCACCATTGACCAGACGTTTCCAATTGGTGAGAGACGTGGAGAATCTGCTGGCCAGGGCAGCAGTCGAACATTTTCTGTATCCAGAAAGGCTGGTACAGGATCTGCAACATGCGGTCGTGCATTATCCTGCTGAAATGTAGGGTTTCGCCAGGATCGAATGAAGGGTAGAGCCACGGGTCGTAACACATCTGAAATGTAACGTCCACTGTTCAAAGTGCCGTCAATGCGAACAAGAGGTGACCGAGACGTGTAACCAATGGCACCCCATACCATCACGCCGGGTGATACGCCAGTATGGCGATGACGAATGCAGACTTCCAATGTGCGTTCACCGCGATGTCAGCATACACGGATGCGAGCATGATGATGCTGTAAACAGAACCTGGATTCGTCCGAAAAAATGACGTTTTGCCATTCGTACACCCAGGTTCGTCGTCGAGTACACCATCGCAGGCGCTCCTGACTGTGATGCAGCGCCAAGGGTAACCGCAGCCACGGTCTCCGAGCTGATAGTCCGTGCTGCTGCAAACGTCGTCGAACTGTTCGTGTAGATGGTTGTTGTCTTGCAAACGTCCCCATCTGTTGACTCAGGGATCGAGACGTGGCTGCACGATCCGTTACAGCCATGCGGATAAGATGCCTGTCATCTCGACTGCTAGTGATACGAAGTCGTTGGGATCCAGCTCGGCGTTCCATATTACGCACCTGAACCCACCGATTCCATATTCTGCTAACAGTCATCGGATCTCGACCAACGCGAGCAGCAATGTCGCGATACGATAAACCGCAAACGCGATAGGCTACAATCCGACCTTTATCGAAGTCGGAAACGTGATGGTACGCATTTCTCCCCCTTACACGAGGCATCACAACAACGTTTCACCAGGCAACGCAAGTCAACTGCTGCTTGTGTATGAGAAATCTGCTGGAAACTTTCCTCATGTCAGCACGTTGAAGGTGTCGCCACCGGCGCCATCCTTGTGTGAATGCTCTGAAAAACTAATCATTTGCATATCACAGCATCTTCTTCTTGTCGGTTAAATTTCGCGTCTCTAGCACGTCATCTTCGTGGTGCAGCAATTTTAATGGCCAGTAGTGTAAAACAGAAATTTTGCGTGCAATTAGTAGTTGGAAGCAAGAAGACGTGCATTATTCATAAAAAACGATGATGACTTTTACAATTATGAGATACAGATATTTCAAATTGAACAAAAAAAAAATGACCATGGCGACACTTGAACGAGCGATTCATGAACTGGACTAGGTTTTAATCTGCTACGCAACCGGTTCCGCTGTACATCCAGTCTGCACTTTTATGTTATATACAGGGTGAGTCACCTAACGTTACCGCTGGATATATTTCGTAAACCACATCAAATACTGACGAACCGATTTCACAGACCGAACGTGAGGAGAGGGGCTAGTGTAATTGTTTAATACAAACCATACAAAAATGCACGGAAGTATGTTTTTTAACACAAACCTACGTTTTTTTAAATGGAACCACGTTAGTTTTGTTAGCACATCTGAACATATAAACAAATGCGTAATCAGTGCCGTTTCTTGCATTGTAAAATGTTAATTACATCCGGAGATATTGTAACCTAAAGTTGACGCTTGAGTACCACTCCTCCGCTGTTCGATCGTGTGTATCGGAGAGCACAGCAACATACATCGTGTTTCTACAGAATGATCTGCCAACGTTTGCTCGAAAATGTCCCACTGGAAACGCGTCGACGTATGTGGTATCAGCATGATGGTGCACCTGCACATTCCGCAATTAACACTAGGCTGACCCTTGACAGGATGTTCGACGGGCGTTTCATAGGACGTGGAGGACGCATAAATTAGCCAGCCCGTTCTCCTGATCTTACACCTCTGGACTTCTTTCTGTGGGGTACGTTAAAGGAGAATGTGTACCGTGATGTGCCTACAGCCCCAGAGGATATGAAACAACGTATTGTGGCAGCCTGCGGCGACATTACACCAGATGTACTACGGCGTGTACGACATTCATTACGCCAGAGGTTGCAGTTGTGTGCAACAAATGATGGCCACCACATTGAACATCTATTGGCCTGACATGTCGGGACACACTCTATTCCACTCCGTAATTGAAAACGGAAACCACGTGTGTACGTGTACCTCACCCCTCGTGGTTATGTACATGTGCGTCAGTGAAAAATACCAATAAAAAGGTGTTAGCATGTGGAAGTAATGTGCTGTTCCAGTCTCTTCTGTACCTAAGGTCCATCACCGTTTCCTTTGGATCCCTACGTAATTCGGTGCTCTCCGATACACACGATCGAACAGCGGAGGAGTAGTACTCAAGCGTCAACTTTAGGTTACAATATCTCCGGATGTAATTAACATTTTACAATGCAACGAACGGCACTGATTACGTATTTGTTTATATGTATATATACAACAAAAAATGGCATATTTCAGAACGATGCTACATCTAATCAAAAAAGTACCAATGAGTGACACAGACTAACAAAATGAAATCAATATAATTAAAACAGTTGCTCATAATAATGGATATAAACCCACAATAATAGAAAAACTCCACAACAAAATGCAGACAAAAACCACACATCCACTTCACGGCAATCACTTCAAGCCATATCAATGTGCCACAGAATCCAAACATAAATATGCTACTCTCCCACACATAGGCCCACTTTCATACCAAATAGCAAACTTATTTAAAAAGAAAAATATCATCAGCTTTTCCACAAATAATAAATTAGAACAAAAAGTAATCCATGACGTCAATACCTCCAAGAGTCCCTACCGTAAATCAGGAATATAGAAACTCAAATGCGATACATGCCCAAAATTCTACATGACAGACAGTCAGAAGTTTTGAAATTAGATATAAAGAATACATTTATGCTTTAAGACTTGGTAACTTAAACAAATCCGCATTTGTAGCCCATATTGCTGAAGAAAACTATTCAGTGAGAAACATTGACGACAACTTAAAAATCTTACATCTAGCAGAAAAAGGAGCCACTATGAATATATTAGAAGAAATAGAAATACACACAAACAAAAACAGCACCCCAGACTATATCCTTAATGAACAAACGGAGTTAGCTAACACCCCTTTCCTGAAAAATTTCCAAAAATTATTTTCCAAGCTCCAAAGCAAATAATATTAGTACGCTTATCTGCAGATCAAGTAGCAAATTTATATGTTACTATAATTCTCATGATGCTAAATGTAATTAAATAATGTACTATTTTACCTATACAGTACTATATATTTAAAAAAAACTTTGTAAGTAATCTAACAATATCAACTCAAAAAATCAATGTCTCTGTACTAGTGTAAAAGTCATTACAGTTGCGTAAATGAATATATGATCCTTTCCAAACATAGGACATCATCGTCAAATGTTACGATATATCATAGCATCTTTGATACTCATATGTTTGTAAGCTCTTTGTATGTATGAAAACATGTGGTGCGTGATAGAAATCTCCTCAGCGACAAACTAAAGTGTTCAGTGAGAAAAATTTACGTGTGCAATAATAAGAATGCAGTGGGAATGTGTCCACATCTGTTGGACGAATGTTATGAAAACAAACACTCCAAATCGACATTTCACGTAAGTCACATGCAACGAAAATCTGTAACGCAACCATCTGTGTGTGGCATGTTTATAATTATGTATTATTTGTATTTTAGGACAATTAATCTGGAAAAAAAGCACACCACGTGTCATAAAGAAAGCGTGTAATCCGTCTGAGGATGGATCACAACGATTCGATAACCGGTAACTGTACCCTTTGAATAAAGGAACTGAAAGTAAATTTGTGGCTGGTTGCTGTCCTAACACCATCAACATTTGTCTTCAAACAACAGCCACGGTCTCCATCATGTCATCACTGTTCGAATCTCGATTTTTTCCATATTCGCAAATCGCTACGCGGGAACAACAACAGAACCACGTCACCGCTACAGCGCTCTTCCAAGAGCACTGACGGGTCACGTGTTTGCAGGCAACAGTCCAATGAATATCACGTGAACAGCTCGTTGCGCTAGCACTGACCTCTCGTAGCGATTCCAACAACTTTTCAAACCACCTTGTATCTTGGATGAAGCTTTGTTGCCGGATGTAGAAGTAATTTTGAGTGTGAGCCAGGGAACTGTGTTCAGACCTTTACTGTTCATAATGTATATTAACGAACTGCAGACAATATAACATAAGGCTATTCGTAAGTGAGCTGGTTATCTGCAGTAAAATATTTTCCAAAAGAAGTTACACAGATTGAAAATCACTCCGCCTTGAGGCCACAAGTGGCCCATCGGGACCATCCGACCGCCGCGTCATCCTCACTGGAGAATGCGGATAGGAGGGGCGTGTGGTCAGCACACCACTCCCCCGGTCGTTAAGACGGTTTTCTTTGATCGGAGCCGCTACTATTCGGTCGAGTATCTCCTCAAGTGGCATCACGAGGCTGAGTGCAACCCGAAAAATGGCAACAGCGCATGGCGGCCGGGATGGTCACCCATCCAAGAGATGGCCGCGCCCGAAAGCGCTTAACATCGGTGATCTCACAGGAACCGGTGTATCTACTGCGCCAAGGCCGTTGCCTTACACAGACTGACAATAGCCTTTAAATATTCTAAAATGTAAAATTGTGCACTCTGCAAAACAAAACAAAAAATGAAGTACGCTAAGATTAAAATCTCACTGAGTCACGTTTGGAAATGGCCAAATCATACAAATAACTGGTTTCAAAGGTTTTTGGGGATTTGAAATGGAACGATTACATAAGCTCAGTGGTTGGATGAAGCGCGTGGTGGATATTAAGTCTTTTGTGGAATGCTAGGGAAATTCAAGTAATCCACAAAGGGGGATAACAAAGGACAAGTGTAGCACATTCTCCAATACTTGTCAAGTGTCTGCCGTCCGTACGAAATAACACTATTGGAGGGCATTGAACATGTAGAAAGGAGGTGAGCACACGTGGTCAGAGGTTTGTTGACGGGGAAAAAATTGCAAGGATAGAAAATAACTAAGGTAGAATAACGAAAGTCACGGCTGGAAAATACTAACACGAATTCTTTACAGACGAATGAAAATACAGACAGAAGCCGACCCCAGGGAAGACGAGTTTGGATTCCGTAGGAATGTTGGAACACGTGAGGCAGTCTTGATAGATTAAGGAAAGACAAAACTGCGTTTCTAGCATTTGTAGACTTAAAGAAAGCTTTTGATTGATTGGAATACTCTCTTTCAAATTTTGAAGGTAGCAGGGGTCACTTATAGGGAGGGAAGGGGTATTTACAATCCGTACAGAAATCAGATTGATGGCAGTTATAAGAGTAGACGGGCAGGAAAAGGAAGCAGTGGTTGAACGAGAGTGAGACAGGGTTGTAACCTATCTCCGATGTTAGTCAATCTGTATATTGAGCAAGCAGGAAAGAAAACCAAAGAAAAAATTGGAGTAGAAATTAAAATTCATGGAGAAGAAATAAAAACTTTGAGGTTTGCCGACGACAATGTAATTCTGTCAGAGATAGGAAAGGACCTGGAAGAGCAGCTGAACGGAATTGACAGTGTCTTGAGAGGGGGATATAAGATGAACTCCAACAAAAGCAAAACTAGGATAATGGAATGGAGTCGGATTAAATGAGGTGATGTTGAGCGAATTAGGTGACGAAATGAGATATTTAAAGTCGTAGATGAATTTTGCTATTTGGCGAGCAAATGATGATGATGATTTTATTTGTAAAAATATGGTGGTTGAAGTAGAAAGGATAATAAAATGTAGACTGGCTATGGCAAGAAAAGCGTTTTTGTAGAAGAGAAATTTTTTAACGTTCAGTATAGATTTAAGTGTCAGGAAGTCCTCTCTGAAAGTATTTCTATGAGTGTAGCCATGAATGGAGGTGAAACATGGACGATAACTAGTTTAGACAAGAAGAGAATAGATACTTTCTAAATGTGGTGCCACAGGGAATGCTTAGCCAGTCTACATTTTACATTCTCCCTACTTCGACAGCCATTAGTTTTTTGCTTCCCAAATAGTAAAAGTCATTTACTACTTTTAGTGTCTCATTTCCTAACCTAAATCCCAGAGCATAACCTCATTTAATCCGACTATATTCCTTTATCCTCGTTATGCTTTTGTTGATGTTCACCTTTTATCCCCCTTTCAAGATACTGTCCATTCCGTTCAGCTGCTCTTCCAAGTCCTTTGCTACCTCTGACAGAATTACACTGTCGTCGGCAAACCTCCAAATTTTTATTACTATATATGTATATATATATATATATATATATATATATATATATATATATATATATATATATATATATATACACATAGGAAAGTTCATAATATTCGCTTGCTATTGGCTGCAGTTGTTGCTATAGCTAGACTTTTCTTCATAAGTAAGAGAGATTCTTCGATGAATTTCGCACAGCAGACAAACCATAGCTCCTGGTGTATGAAAATTTATTTAATTTATGAAAAAATGAATGAGCTGTTACATTTTAAACTTCATGTTCAGAAAGAACTCAAATTTTATAGTTAAATATCTGAAATTTGACCACAGTTTTTAATAGGATTTGGAAAATGATTTTCTCTGCCTCGTGATGATTGGGTGTTGTGTGCTGTCCTTAGGTTAGTTAGGTTTAAGTAGTTCTAAGTTCTAGGGGACTGATGACCGTAGATTTTAAGTCCCATAGTGCTCAGCGCCATTTGAACCATTTGGAAAATGATGAAATTTTACATGTAAAAAAGAATGTGTTCCGTTTTTGAACTTCCACTGCTATGGGTGTTGAACTGTGGATTTACTTTCAAAATCTTTTCTTAAAGAATTTACTTTATTTACTAGAGATTCATCAAGAACATTAACACATTTAATCACACTATGTCAGTGTGGAAGTAGTTGCCAGTGGGTAACCGATAAAAACTAATTTCTTTTCAACAAATGGAAATTTTATACCTAAAAACCTTTTTTTATTTTAAAAAAAATTAAAAGTTATAATCAGAAAGCACCCTCTAAATATCAAGTTACAATTTATTCAGAGGCAGAAATAACAATTTCTTTTGTTGACAGTATGAACTTTCGGGCTGAGAACCTTGCCGCTCCCTTTCAACACGGCCGTAGTCACGACCGCTCACAACCACCTCTGAAAGACTACACTGGTGCAAATCTGCAACACACACCAGATTTCTTCAAACTAAAATTTTACCAGCTCACACAAGCACATAAACTATGCACCCCATAGGAGGGATGGAAAAGGTACAAAACACTCACATAAAAAAAAATAGTTGCCACCGAAAGTGCAACTTGCTTTTAAAAGAAAACTCTTACAGTGGAAGGGTGGCAACTATACATACTAAAATTACCATTTAAATAAAAACCCATGAAATGCAGTCTTACATAAAATGTACAAACATGCTCTACATTACACATATACCGCCTCGCAAGATGAAAGGCAAGATAAAAACGGTGGTGTCACCGCCAGACACCACACTTGCTAGGTGGTAGCTTTAAATCGGCCGCGGTCCATTAGTACATGTCGGACCCGCGTGTCGCCACTGTCAGTGATCGCAGACCGAGCGCCACCACACGGCAGGTCTCGAGAGACGGACTGGCACTCGCCCCAGTTGTACGGACGAAGTAGCTAGCGATGCACACTGACGAAGCCTCGCTCATTTGCAGAGCAGATAGTTAGAATAGCCTTCAGCTAAGTCAATGGCTACGACCTAGCAAGGCGCCATTAGTAGTTTATTGCCTGAATCTACAGAGTCTCACTTGTATAGTCAATAGCGATGTACAACAAGGATGAATTAAAGTTAAGTATTCCAGCAGCTAAGTACTTTTCTTTATAGCATTCATTACGTATCCTGTTTCAGACCTATCTCTAGCCTGCGTGAGTTAAAGCGTGCCTTTCGGCTACTTCCGAATGGCGTGGCTGTTAACCTACGCCACAACAAAAACATACGAGGGCAGTTCAATAAGTAATGCAACACATTTTTTTCTGAAACAAGGGTTGTTTTATACAGTATTGAAATACACTAGGTTATTCCCCAATCTTTTAGCTACACAACACTATTTTTCAACGTAATCTCCATTCAATGCTACGGCCTTACGCCACCTTGAAATGAGGGCCTGTATGCCTGCACGTTACCATTCCACTGGTCGATGTCGGAGCCAACGTCGTACTGCATCAATAACTTCTTCATCATCCGCGTAGTGCCTCCCACGGATTGCGTCCTTCATTGGGCCAAACATATGGAAATCCGACGGTGCGAGATCGGGGCTGTAGGGTGCATGAGGAAGAACAGTCCACTGAAGTTTTGTGAGCTCGTCTCGGGTGCGAAGACTTGTGTGAGGTCTTGCGTTGCCATGAAGAAGGAGAAGTTCGTTCACATTTTTGTGCCTACGAACACGCTGAAGTCGTTTCTTCAATTTCTGAAGAGTAGCACAATACACTTCAGAGTTGATCGTTTGACCATGGGGAAGGACATCGAACAGAATAACCCCTTCAGCGTCCCAGAAGACTGTAACCATGACTTTACCGGCTGAGGGTATGGCTTTAAACTTTTTCTTGGTAGGGGAGTGAGTGTGGCGCCACTCCATTGATTGCCGTTTTGTTTCAGGTTCGAAGTGATGAACCCATGTTTCATCGCCTGTAACAATCTTTGACAAGAAATTGTCACCTTCAGCCACATGACGAGCAAGCAATTCCGCACAGATGGTTCTCCTTTGCTCTTTATGGTGTTCGGTTAGACAACAAGGGACCCAGCGGGAACAAACCTTTGAATATCCCGACTGGTGAACAATTGTGACAGCACTACCAACAGAGATGTCAAGTTGAGCACTGAGTTGTTTGATGGTGATCCGTCGATCATCTCGAACGAGTGTGTTCGCACGCTCCGCCATTGCAGGAGTCACAGCTGTGCACGGCCGGCCCGCACGCGGGAGATCAGACAGTCTTGCTTGACCTTGCGGCGATGACGACACACGCTTTGCCCAACGACTCACCGTGCTTTTGTCCACTGCCAGATCACCGTAGACATTCTGCAAGCGCCTATGAATATCTGAGACGCCCTGGTTTTCCGCCAAAAGAAACTCGATCACTGCCCGTTGTTTGCAACGCACATCCGTTACAGACGCCATTTTAACAGCTCCGTACAGCGCTGCCACGTGTCGGAAGTCAATGAAACTATACGAGACGAAGCGGGAATGTTTGAAAATATTCCACAAGAAATTTCCGGTTTTTTCAACCAAAATTGGAGGAGAAAAAAAAAAGTGTTGCATTACTTATTGAACTGCCCTCGTATTTCAGGAATTCGGCTTTTACACCTTAAGCTATAAATTCGTTAACACCGAAACCGACAAACATGACAGAGGCAGCTATTAACGTATGACAGATTGACAGAGGGATTACTGAACAACCCGAACCGCAGATTGCTCTAACCCACGCCAACTCCACAAGGGAAAAACGGACCACCCAATTCATAAATAACCACCTTCCCGCGTGTGGGCAAGCGGAGAAGAATGGTGGGACGACCCCAAAACAAAGCGGCTGGTGACCTCACCAAGAAAACCAGTAGAATTTAACAACTAAATGAAAAAACATATCTCCAATCACTAAACTTCTAATAAACTGCGATTTCTGGCGAAGACCTGGCGCAGCACCCCCAACGCTCTCCCGAACCGTCCGCTGCCAGCCGCTTCAACGGACTCAGGAATGCGCGCCGATCTCCCGTCTCTCGGCGTCGCAGCTCGCACCGGCCAGACTGATGTCGTGGTTTCGCTCCTGTTGCTCCCGTGTCGGCCGCGAAGCTACTACCCCTCGCTATACGGCGCGGCCCACTGGACTGACGTGGCGACCTCACATGCGCCGATGCTCAAGGCGGACAAGTCATCTCGTGTCTCAGTGCGCGACCGACCAACCGGCCGATCCAACCGCCAATGAGCGTAGCCCGAGCAACTCGAGCAGACTGGCGGCCTAACGCGCAGACTCAGATGCAGGAACTCAGCCCCGACAGGGGGACCACTAGCTGAGTTCTGTTACTGGCGGAGTGACAAAACTCTCACTTTCTGGCTTTAAAGTTTGATCCAAACGACAGACATACTAGCACTCCGAACGACAGACAGACACTAACTGCCGCACAAATGCGAACGAGAGACAGACCAGCAACTGGTGACGCGAGACTGACCCAGCCTCGCTCCTGCTGACCAACTGCCGAGCTCATAGCGCCCCTTAAATGCACGTGAACAGGCAACGTTTCCCCTTTCCCCTCCAGAGGGAGAAACTGCGATTGCCACAGCGGCGCCACCGCCAGAAACGGAGGGCGACTGCTTCACACAACGCGCTGCAGCGCCCTCTTCAAAACAGCAATTTTTATCACGGCTCAAGTGTGAACCCCGAATCCTTCCTGGTCATGCTGACAAAGTTTTATGAATTTATTTGTAAAAGTATAGACAGTGGAAATTAAAATGTCCTGTGGTGCCTCTCCTGCTCCAAGTCGGCCTCTTTGATGTCCTAAACCCCTTAACGCTCGTTGTGTATGATACTGGAGTTGTCACCCTATGATATCCCGTATGTGGTCGACTGGAGGACAGATTTGGTGATCCAGCAGGCCAAGGCAACATGTCGGTACTCCGTAGAGCATGTTGGACTACGACAGCAGTTTGTGGGCGAGCGTTATCCTGGAATGCTGTTGATGAACGGCAGCACAACAGGTCGAATTCTTGAGCAACGCAGCTAGCTCTTCATTCGCACGAAGTAATGGCCGCTATCGACAGGGGATCTCAAGTTGATTCCGTATTTCTAGGTTTCCGGAAAGCTTTTGACACAGTCCCTCACAAGCGACTGCTAATCAAGCTGCGGGCCTATGGGGTATCGTCTCAGTTGTGCGACTGGATTCGTGATTTCCTGTCAGGAAGGTCGCAGTTCGTAGTAATAGACGGCAAGTCATCGAGTAAAACTGAAGTGATATCAGGTGTTCCCCAGGGAAGCGTCCTGGGACCTCTGCTGTTCCTGATCTATATAAATGACCTGGGTGACAATCTGAGCAGTTCTCTTAGGTTGTTCGCAGATGATCCTGTAATTTACCGTCTAGTAAGGTCATCCGAAGACCAGTATCAGTTGCAAAGCGATTTAGAAAAGATTGCTGTGTGGTGTGGCAGGTGGCAGTTGACGACAAATAACGAAAAGTGTGAGGTGATCCACATGAGTTCCAAAACAAATCCGTTGGAATTAGATTACTCGATAAATAGTACAGTTCTCAAGGCTATCAATTCAACTAAGTACCCGGGTGTTAAAATTACAAACAACTTCAGTTGGAAAGACCACGTAGATAATATTGTGGGGAAGGCGAGCCAAAGGTTACGTTTCATTGGCAGGACACTTAGAAGATGCAACAAGTCCACTAAAGAGACAGCTTACACTACACTCGTTCGTCCTCTGTTAGAATATTGCTGCATTGTGTGGGCTCCTTACCAGGTGGGATTGACGGAGGACATCGAAAGGGTGCAGAAAAGGGCAGCTCGTTTTGTATTATCACGTAATAGGGGAGACAGTGTGGCAGATATGATACGCGAGATGGAATGGAAGTCATTAAAGCAAAGACGGTTTTCGTCGCGGCGAGATCTATTTACGAACTTTCTCTTCCGAATGCGAAAATATTTTGTTGAGCCCAACGTACATTGATAGGAATGATCGTCAAAATAAAATAAGAGAAATCAGAGCTCGAACAGAAAGGTTTAGGTGTTCGTTTTTCCCGCGCGCTGTTCGGGAGTGGAATAGTAGAGAGATAGTGTGATTGTGGTTCGATGAATCCTCTGCGAAGCATTTAAATGTGAATTGCAGAGTAATCATGTAGATGTAGAATTACCAGACTGAAGTACGATTTTGTAGTCAGGATGCGTGGGGTAACAACAAGAGAGCTCCTGCTGTCAAACGAATTCGCAGCCCAGACAGCTGCTCTTGGTGTAGGTTCAGCTGGCCTCCTTCTAACCAACACACAGCCATCACTGGCAACGAGGCAGAACCAGCTTTCGTCAGAAAACACATCAGACCCCCTCCCTCCCTTCCAATGAGCTCTAGCTTCACATTAGAGATGGGTAGTTCGTGAACGAACGGGTGCAAAGGAACGGTTCACCAAGATGAACGAAAGGACTGAGGAACGAATTCCAAGGAACGATCGGTCCATAGTTCACTTCGGTCACGGCGGTCTACTTATAGTTCCCAAGAACAAGGAACAATCGGTTCATAGTTCATTTCGGTCACGGTGGCTACTTATAGTTCCCGGGAACGAGGAGAGATCGGTTCATAGTTCACTTCGGTCAGGGTGGTCTACTTATAGTTCGCAGGAACGAGGAACGATCTCTTCATAGTTCACTTCGATCACGGCGGTCTACTTATAGTTCCCGGGAATGAGGAACGATAGGTTCATAGTTCATTTCGGTCACGGCGGCTACTTATAGTTCCCAGGAATGAGGAGCAATCGGTTCATAGTTCACTTCAGTCACGGTGGTCTACTTATAGTTCCCAGGAACAAGGAATGATCGGTTCATAGTTCACTTCGGTCACGGCGGTCCACTTACAGTTCTCGGGAACAAGGGATGATCAGTGGATAGTTCACTTCGGTCGCGGCGGCTACTTGTAGTTCCCGGGAACAAGGAGTGATTGGTTCATAGTTCACTTCGATCGGGGCGGTCTACTTATAGTTCGCAGAAACAAGTAACGATCGCTTCATTGTTCACTTCGGTCACGGCGGTCTACTTATAGTTCCCTGGAACGAGGAACGATAGGTTCATAGTACACTTCGGTCGTGGCGATCTACTTATAGTTCCCGGCAATGAGGAACGTTTGGTTCATAGTTCACTTCGGTCATGGTGGTCTACTTATAGTTCCCGGGAACGAGGAACGATCGGTTCATAGTTCACTTCGGTCGCGGCGGTCTACTTATAGTTCCCGGGAACAAGGGACGATCGGTTCATAGTTCACTTCGGTCGCGGCGGCTACTTGTAGTTCCCGGGAACAAGGAGTGATTGGTTCATAGTTCACTTCGATCGGGGCGGTCTACTTATAGTTCCCTGGAACGAGGAACGATCGGTTCATTGTTCACTTCGGTCGCGGCGGTCTACTTACAGTTCCCGGGAACAAGGGACGATCGGTTGATAGTTCACTTCAGTCGCGGCGGACTACTTATAGCTCCCAGGAACGAGGAACGTTTGTTTCATAGTTCATTTCGGTTGCGGCGGCTACTTATAGTTCCTGGGAACAAGGAGCGATCGGTTCATAGTTCACTTCGGTCGGGGCAGTCTACTTATATTTCCCAAGAACGAGGAATGATCGGTTCATACTTCACTTCGGTCGCGGTGGTCTACTTATAGTTCCCGGGAAGGAGGAACGATCGGTTGATAGTTCACTTCGGTCACGGCGGTCTACTTATAGTTGCCTGTAATGAGGAACGATCGGTTCATAGTTCGCTAGTTTACTTCGTTTGCGGCGGTCACTTCGGCAGTTCTCGTTCCAGCCTCGGTCGCGTGCTCGTCTCAGTCTCGGTCTCCCTCGGCCGCACTCGTCGTTCTTCGCATGACCACCTGTCTCAGTTCCACTGCCGACTGCTCCTAGTTAGTTCAGGATCCAGTTGCTCGTTTCGTTCACTGCGCTCGCCCATTTTACATGTGTTCCAAACTGTTCTTGTACTTGGTTCTGGCTATTCAGCGTCCACGACCGGTAATCAAAAAGTATTTTATAGTTACTTAAATTACATAAAAATTACGGTGTATGTAATAGGTAGGTCTTTTCAGGTAACAAAAGGGCATATCAGCTAACTTCTTTATATCGACGAACAGCACAGGACATACTTATAACAAGGCAAGGTTTTTTGTTAATCATAGATTTTCTGGTTTCATCGACTTTATTTAGCAGCTAACTTTCAATAATTCGCTTAATTTTTAGTGTAAGAAAATTCATATAAAACGATTTTCGTGTATCTTCCATATACAAAACATTACATTTTGGAAGGCTCTAACTATTTTTAAGTTTGGTTGTTTCCAATTTGCATTACCTGCTAGTTTGGTTTCTTTGAAAACAAAAAGTGGGTTGTGGGCGATTTTGGCTCAGTAGGAAAAGCGTTGCCTCTCCATTTGAAAACACATAGATTGCCATAAAATCGTATTTACTTATTATCTCAAAAACATTTGTTCAGAAAGAGCTTTCAAACCAAAAACTTTACTACTGCGAACTTTATTATTATTATTATTGCTGTATTATCTTTAATAATGCAACATAAAAACCTAATTTTTACTAAGAGTGTGACGCGAGTATGAGAAAATCACATTTTATTTTATGCTCCCATAAAGTCTCTACTTCGCCTACGAACTCAGAGACAACGTGAAGTATATATAGGATGTAAACGATTATTGTTTACAACGTAGTATAGCTATGTAGTGGAAGTCGAAACGAAGATATTTTTTCAGGACACTTGTGGTCTATTAAGTTGGGAAACAACTACCAACAGGTTAACAAGACTACATGACCTAGAGCCCATGCGCGTCGCGTGAGATTTTCATGTTCTCTTCTCCAGCTCTCCACACATCGTCATCGATTGTTTCGCAATTGTTGCTTGCATTAGCTTGTTATTTCTTCACTGCCTAATTATTACATGTTTGTCGTATCTGCTCGTAACGGGCAACACATCGTCCGTAATTGGCGAGCAGTCTGTACTCGGGGACGGTTTTCCGTGCGCCACCCTACATTATTTCCCTGCGATCAGCCACACAACGCTACAGCTGGCTAAACGAGAGGTTCTGAAGAATCACAGAAATTACTTCTAAAAGTGTGTAAGAATTCTGTAATGAATAAAAACTCTATACTCCAGGGGGGAGGCAAGTGCCCCCTCTTGGTGCCCTCCATCCTTCGGTCACCTACACTACTAGTTCTCAGTTTTTCATAAGAACCATATATCAAGCACAAATGAACGGTGAACGAGTAAAAATGAACGGTTCCAAAAAAAAAAAAAAACGACGAGCAGTGAACTAGTTCCCAAGGATGAACGAGTTTGCCCATCTCTACTTCACTGAAGTGGCAAATGGTGGTGGTTTTGGGTCAGTGGAATGCACGGTGTAGGGCATCTGGCTCGGAGACCTCTTAGGAGTAAGCTGCACCAGAGCCATGGTCTTCCTCTCGCTAGACTCTCGAGACCATCCCGGGCCTGGTCAGCTTGTGACCTTACTTTCCGGTGACCACCGCTGCCAGTAATCATGTACAGTTACGAGGGTCATTCAATGATTAAAGAGACAAATTGGTCTGGGGGAAAAACAGGTAGTAGGGCAAGTGTGGTACTTTTATGGCCGGCCGGTGTGGCCGTGCGGTTCTAGGCGCTTCGGTCTGGAACCGCGTGACCGCTACGGTCGCAGGTTCGAATTCTGCCTCGGGCATGGATGTGTGTGATGCCCTTAGGTTAGTAAGGTTTTAGTAGTTCTAACTTCTGGGGGACTGATGACCACAGACGTTAAGTCCCATTGTGCTCAGAGCCATTTTTTTGGTACTTTTATGCCTTTAAGTTGGTATCAATGGGATGAGCCCTGATGAGCTGATGTATCAAGATTATCTTGTTTACAAACTCAAAAATACATTTCAAGATGGCGAGTCCGCTGGAAACGCCCACATTTGTTCAACAACGTCCTGTTATCGGTTTTTCACTTGCTGAAGGCGAATAACGAGTAAATATATACTGTAGAATGAAACTTCCTGGCAGATTAAAACTGTATGACGCACAGAAACTCAAACGCGTGGCCTATGCCTTTCGTGGGCAAGTGCTTTACCATATGAGCTACCCAAGCACGACTCACGCCCCGTCCTCACAGCTCTACTTCTGCCAGTACCTCGTCTCCTACCTTCCAAACTTTACAGAAGCTCTCCTGCGAAACTTGCAGAACTAGCACTCTTGGAAGAATGGATATAGCGGAGACATGGCTTAGCCACAGCCTGGGTGATGTTTCTAGAATGAGATATTCCCTCTGCAGCGGAGTGTGCGCTGATATGAAACTTCCTGGCAGATTAAAACTGTATGACAGACCGAGACTCAAACACGGGACCATTGCTTTTGGCGGGCAAGTGCTTTACCATCTGAGCCACCCAAGCACGACTCACGCCCCGTCCTCACAGCTTTACTTCTGCCAGTACCTCGTCGAACTAGCACTCCTGAAAGAAAGGATACAGCGGAGACATGGCTTAGCCTGGGGGTTGTTTCCAGAATGAGATTTTCACTCTGCAGTGCAGTTTGCGCTGATATGAAACTTCCTGGCGGATTAAAACTGTGTGCCGGACCGAGACTCGAACACCTGAGTTTAATCAGAGTCAGAAAGACAAAGCATGGATTGGAAGCACACCAACTCACCTGTCCAGAAAAAATTCAAAACCTAAGCATCAGCAAGAAAGTCAAGGGATGCCGAAGGTCCAGTATTGTCGTGATTATCTCAAAGAGCAGTGTACAATGAACAGCCAATACTACTCGGATTTGCTTTTAAATAAGGTGAAGCCAGCCATGAGAGAGAGACATCGTGGTTCTCAGAGGAGAGGTATGATTCTCCAGCAAGACAATGCACGCCCTCATATTGCTCAACTAACCCGTGAAACCATCGATAAAATTGACTGGAAAGTTCTGCCTCATCCCCCTTACAGTCCTGATTTAGCGCCTAGTGATTTCCATTTGTTTGGTGCACTGAAGGAGGCATTACGGCCGGCCACGGTGGTCTAGCGGTTCTAGGCGCGCAGTCGGGAACCGCGCAACTGCTACGGTCGTAGGTTCGAATCCTGCCTCGGGCATGGATGTGTGTGATGTCCTTAGGTTAGTTAGGTTTAAGTAGTTCTAAGTTCTAGGGGACTGATGACCACAGATGTTAAGTCCCATAGTGCTCAGAGCCATTTGAACCATTTTTGAGGCATTACGGGGGAAGAGGTTCCATGACAACGATGACGTTAAAAAGTTTGTAGGAAAGTGCTTCAAACATCAAGATAAAGAGCTCTTTGCAGCCAGAATATGATAGGTTGTAGCCCGTTGGAAGAACTGTGTAAATATTCAAGCTGATTATGTTGAGGAGTAGAAAAAATATTATTATTTTTAAATAAGCGACTTTTTCACCACACCAATTTTTCTCTCTAATTATTGAATGACCGTCGTACTACATTCCTGCCAATTCTTTCAGCAGTATTGCAGAGGGACATCTGGCTTTCTCGTAGCACTATTACACGACCTCATTCAAACTCAGTGATGTGCTGATAATGGCACCTTTGTCGCCTTAAATGCATTATTGACTAATATCAGTTCACCACCTATAATGTCAACGGTAACTAAAGCTTACGAGTGTTACAACGTGTATTTAAAGCTAGCATTATTTGCACCCTCATAGAGGCGGTAGTATTGTCACTCTTATGCATCTGGCGCGAAATTTGAACAGACATCGTCTTTCAGATGTATAATCACGCCTACCAACTTTTGTTTATGTCCAACACCTACTTCCTGGTGTTGCGACTTCTTTTCCTGTCATTGTTTATCGTGAAAGACTACTTAGCAGATTTCAAGAACCAACGTTAAGCAGTGAATCCAGGACTGTACTACAAACCTCCGCTTGGGCCTCCTTAGGGATCGTGAGGACAATATTAGACTAATTACAGCATCCACAGAGACATTTAAATAAAATTTTTCCCGTTGTAAGTGTTGTTGTTGTGGTCTTCAATCCAGAGACTGCTTCGATGCAGCTTTCCATGCTACCCTATTCTGTACAAGCTTCATCATCTCGAAGTAGCTATGGCAACCTACATCCTTCTGAATCTGCTTGGTGTACCCATCTCTTGGTCTCACTCTACGATTTTTACCCTACACGCTGCCCTCCAATGCTAAATGTGTGATCCCTTGATGCCTCAGAACATGTCCTGCCAACCGATCTCTTCTTGTAGTCAAGTTGTGCCACAAACTCCTCTTCTATCCAATTCTATTCAGTATCTCCTCATTAGTTATGTCATCTACCCATCTAATCTTCAGCATTCTTCTGTAGCACCACATTTCGAAAGCTTCTATTCTCTTCTCGTCCAAACTATTATCGATCCACTTAAATCTGTACTCGATGTTAACAAATTTCTTTCCTTCAGAGACGCTTTCCTTGCCATTGCCAGTCTACATTTTATATACTCTCTACTTCGACATGCATCAGTTACGTATTTTGCTCCCCAATTAGCAAAACTCATCTACGACTTCAAATGTCTCATTTCCTAACATAATTTCCTCAGCATCAGCTGATTTAATTCGACACACACAGCTGGTCTCATAATCCGTAGGCCCTTACTTTGGTTACCAGTCGACAATGGGGAACTGTATCCAACGCGTTCCGGAAGTCATGGAAAATGGTATCTACGTGGGAGCCTCTATCTAGTATTTTCTGGGTCTCATGAACAAATAAAGCGAGTTGGGTCCCACACGATCGCTGTTTCCGGAATCCATGTTGATTCCTACATAGTAAATTCTGGGTTTCCAGAAATGACATGATACGCGAGCAAAAAACATGTTCTAAAATTCTGCAACAGACCGATGTCAGAGATATAGGTCTATAGTTTTGCGCATCTGCTCGACGACCCTTCTTGAAGACTGGGACTACCTGTGCTCTTTTCCAATCATTTGGAACCTTCCGTTCCTCTAGAGACTTGCTGTACACGGCTGTTAGAAGTGGGGCAACTTCTTTCGCGTACTCTGTGTAGAATCGAGTTGGTATCCCGTCAGGTCCAGTGGACTTTACTCTGTTAAGTGATTTCAGTTGCTCTTCTATTCCTTGGACACTTATTTCGATGTCAGCCATTTTTTCGTTCGTGCGGTGATTTAGAGAAGGAACTGCAGTGCGGTCTTCCTCTGTGAAACAGCTTTGGAAAAAGGTGTTTAGTATTTCAGCTTTACGCGTGTCATCCTCTGTTTCAATGCCGTCATCATCCCAGAGTGTCTGGATATGCAGTTTCGATCCACTTACTGATTTTACGTAAGTCCAGAACTTCCTAGGATCTTCTGTCAAGTCGGTACATAGAATTTTACTCTCGAATTCACTGAACATTTCACGCATAGCCCTCCTTACGCTAACTTTGACATCGTTTAGCTTCTATTTGTCTCAGAGGTTTTGGATGCGTTTAAACTTGCAGTGAAGCTCTCTTTGCTTTCGCAGTAGTTTCCTAACTTTGTTGTTGAACTACGGTGGGTTTTTCTCGTCCCTCACAGTTTTACTCGGCACGTACCTGTCTAAAACGCATTTTACGATTGCCTTGAACTTTTTCCATGAACACTCAACATTGTCAGTGTCGGAACAGAAATTTTCGTTTTGGTCTGTTAGGTAGTCTGAAATCTGCCTCCTATTACTCTTGCTAAACAGATAAACCTTCCTCCCTTCTTTTATAATCTTATTTACTTCCATATTCATGGATGCTGCAACAGCCTTATGACCACTGATTCCCTGTTCTGCGCTTATAGAGTCGGAAAGTTCGGGTCTGTTTGTTATCAGTAGGTCGAAGATGATATCTTCACGAGTCGGTTCTCTGTTTAATTGCTCGAGGTAATTTTCGGATACTGCACTCAGTATAATGTTTCTCGATGCTCTGTCCCTACCACCCGTCCTAAACATCTGAGTGTCCCAGTCTATATCTGGTAAATTGAAATCTCCACCTAAGACTATAACATGCTGAGGAAATTTACGTGAAATGTATTACAGATTTTCTCTCAGTTGTTCTGCCACTAACGCTGCCGAGTCGGGAGGTCGGTAAAAGGTGCCAATTATCAACCTACCTCGGTTGTTGAGTGTAACCTCCACCCATAATAATTCACAGGAACTATCCACTTCTACTTCACTACAGGATAATCTACTACTAACAGTGACAAACGCGCCACCACCGGTTGCATGCAATCTATCCTTTCTAAACACCGTCTGTGTCTTTGTAAAAATTTCGGCAGAATTTTTCTCTGGCCAGAATTTATCTCAGCCACCTTTCCGTACCTATAACGATTTCAGCTTCGGTGCTTTCTATCAGTGCTTGAAGTTCCGGTGTTTTACCAACGCAGCTTCGACAGTTGACGATTACAATACCGGCTGCTGCTTGGTCCCCGCATGTCCTGCCTTTGCCCCGCACCCTTTGAGGCTGTTGCCCTTTCTGTACTTCCCCGAAGCCATCTAACCTAAAAAAAAAAACGCCCAGCCCACGCCACACAACCCCTGCTACCCGTGTAGCCGCTTGTTGCGTGTAGTGGACTCCTGACCTATCCAGCGGAATCGTAAACCCCACCACCCTATGGCGCAAGTCAAGGAATCTATCATCCAAAAGTCGTAGGGTCAGTATTGCCTCACGTGTTCCAGAATTTCTACGGAATCCAATCTGATCTTCCCCGAGGTCGTCTTCTATTAGTTTTTCCATTCATCTGTAAAGAATTCGTTTTAGTATTTTGCAGCTGTGACTTATTAAACTGATAGTTCGGTAATTTTCACACCTACTAACACCTGCTTTCTGAGGGATTGGAATTATTATATTCTTCTTGAAGTCTGAGGGTATTTCGTCTGTCTCATACATCTTGCTCACCAGATGGTAGAGTTTTGTCATTGCTGGCTCTCCCAAGGCTATCAGTAGTTCAAATGGAATGTTGTCTACTCCATATGTGAGTGAGACACGAACTAGATGAAGTAACTAATGCACTGGCAAGTATCCTCTGCCACGCATTTCACAAAAGTTTGCAGAGTACTGATGTAGATGTAGAAAAAGGTGATCCTACACTCCTGGAAATGGAAAAAAGAACACATTGACACCGGTGTGTCAGACCCACCATACTTGCTCCGGACACTGCGAGAGGGCTGTACAAGCAATGATCACACGCACGGCACAGCGGACACACCAGGAACCGCGGTGTTGGCCGTCGAATGGCGCTACTTGCGCAGCATTTGTGCACCGCCGCCGTCAGTGTCAGCCAGTTTGCCGTGGCATACGGAGCTCCATCGCAGTCTTTAACGCTGGTAGCATGCCGCGACAGCGTGGACGTGAACCGTATGTGCAGTTGACGGACTTTGAGCGAGGGCGTATAGTGGGCATGCGGGAGGCCGGGTGGACGTACCGCCGAATTGCTCAACACGTGGGGCGTGAGGTCTCCACAGTACATCGATGTTGTCGCCAGTGGTCGGCGGAAGGTGCACGTGCCCGTCGACCTGGGACCGGACCGCAGCGACGCACGGATGCACGCCAAGACCGTAGGATCCTACGCAGTGCCGTAGTGGACCGCACCGCCACTTCCCAGCAACTTAGGGACACTGTTGCTCCTGGGGTATCGGCGAGGACCATTCGCAACCGTCTCCATGAAGCTGGGCTACGGTCCCGCACACCGTTAGGCCGTCTTCCGCTCACGCCCCAACATCGTGCAGCCCGCCTCCAGTGGTGTCGCGACAGGCGTGAATGGAGGGACGAATGGAGACGTGTCGTCTTCAGCGATGAGAGTCGCTTCTGCCTTGGTGCCAATGATGGTCGATGCGTGTTTGGCGCCGTGCAGGTGAGCGCCACAATCAGGACTGCATACGACCGAGGCACACTGGGCCAACACCCGGCATCATGGTGTGGGGAGCGATCTCCTACACTGGCCGCACACCACTGGTGATCGTCGAGGAGACACTGAATAGTGCACGGTACATCCAAACCGTCATCGAACCCATCGTTCTACCATTCCTAGACCGGCAAGGGAACTTGCTGTTCCAACAGGACAATGCACGTCCGCATGTATCCCGTGCCACCCAACGTGCTCTAGAAGGTGTAAGTCAACTACCCTGGCCAGCAAGATCTCCGGATCTGTCCCCCATTGAGCATGTTTGGGACTGGATGAAGCGTCGTCTCACGCGGTCTGCACGTCCAGCACGAACGCTGGTCCAACTGAGGCGCCAGGTGGAAATGGCATGGCAAGCCGTTCCACAGGACTACATCCAGCATCTCTACGATCGTCTCCATGGGAGAATAGCAGCCTGCATTGCTGCGAAAGGTGGATATACACTGTACTAGTGCCGACATTGTGCATGCTCTGTTGCCTGTGTCTATGTGCCTGTGGTTCTGTCAGTGTGATCATGTGATGCATTTGACCCCAGGAATGTGTCAATAAAGTTTCCCCTTCCTGGGACAATGAATTCACGGTGTTCTTATTTCAATTTCCAGGAGTGTATTTGATGTGTTACGGACAGTTACAGGACAGATTAACAGGGTTTTGAATCTCAATACTTTTCAGCATTGTTCACATTAATCAATATTGTCAGAGGTGAAACAAGTGTTCAGCGACATATAAAAAACCGAAGAGTGTCAGTAGATCTAACCACAGACTTTTGGATCCATTGGCCGGCACTTAATCGAGCAGGCAGCGGGTACACTCTATATTAAAGGTTTACTTTTGACTGAATTTTAAAGTCCAGTGTGCTCAGTACCGAAGGGCTAAGCAATCTAAGCTACGTTAATTATTAAAAACTGGGTTTAATGGTGGCGAGGGAGTGTGGTGGGTGGTGGGTGAGGGGTGGCAGAAAGCGAAAGCTGGCTCCTAGCGCCAGGTTACCCTGGTTATGCCACTGACAGTGTAGAAACAGTCCATCGAAAAGTAATTAATACAAGCCTATGTGGTCATATTTCAGTCAGGAGGCTAATTCCGGTCACAGCTGTAAAATGACTGAATAATCAGTCGTAATCCCATTACGTACTGCCAGTGGCACGTTTCCATCGAAACCATGATATTCTGTCGCGCCGACGTATTCTTGCGAGAGCTTCTTCAACTGTATTAAAATTTACCTTCCTTTTTCCGTCTGTGTTGCGCAACTGACCTGACTATTCACCTGATTAGTTTCAATCAAAGTTGATTACCGTCATTTCCCAAAATAAAATATAAAGTAAAAATGTATCTACTGTACAATTAGTAGACAAGTATTAGAGACAAGCATTTACGAATGCCGTTTTTATTGAACTATGCATCAGAATACTGTGGTTTGCAATTGTGGACTGTGGTATATAATGGGTAACTGGATGAGGCAGGCAAGAAAGGGGGAACAAAGAGCCGGAGGGAAAATAATGGTGAGAGCAGGTAGAGAGATGCCATTATACTCATTCTCCCCACCTTACTTCCTCTGTCCCTATGCCCCTCCCCCCCACTCTTTCCACTCTCTGTCATATGCCCCCTCTCCCCAGCAGGCCGGAGTGGCCGTGTGGTTCTAAGCGCTACAGTCTGGAACCAAGCGACCGCTCCGGTCGCAGGTTCGAATCCTGCCTCGGGCATGGATGTGTGTGATGTCCTTAGGTTAGTTAGGTTTAATTAATTCTATGTTCTAGGCGACTGATGACCTCAAAAGTTAAGTCCCATAGTGCTCAGAGCCATTTGAACCATTTTTGAACCCTCTACGCAGCGCTTTACCAGTTACCCATTTAACCCACAGTACGCAGTTCCAAATCACACTAACCTCATGTGTACTTCCATATAGACAGTACCTGCTGTACACAGCTTCGTGGGTACACATAGATGACCTTCCTGTTTAACGCCCTCACACGCAGTCATTTACATGGATACATGCTTACCTCTAATACTTCTCTATTAATAGTAAAGCGATGCGAAACAGATACTTCTATTTCAATTCCTTTTGATTTCAACAAACGAAGACGATCAACTCTGATTGAAACTAGTTGATTCGTTGGTTGGTTTGCGGGGTAAAGGATCTAAACTGCTTGGTTATCAGCCCCTTTTCCCGAGGTCACACGGCTCTCAGATGAAAACTAGCCCCCAAATGGATCCTATGACTTAAAATCGTGGAAAGGAATAAAATGCGTAAAATGAACTGTGTAACCACACAGAAGAAGAACATTAAGGAAGTAGGCCAAATGTGAAAACATTAACTGAAAAGGAAAAAAGTGGCGAAAGGTGTTAAAGTGTTGTGTACATAGTTCCACACAGTCAGCGCGTACACAACTTTCCCAATAGAGCGCGCCCCGCTAAGCACAACAGTGCAGGTGCAGCGCTCGTCCGCCTCCGCACTACGAGATGGCGCTGCCTTAGAGACGGACCAAATTCTGCTTCCGCCGATCTGCATATTAATATGTAACGCAGCCAATGAGATTGCTGCTAACGTAGAACCTTTTCTCCTCGCGGATCACACTCGCGTAGTGATACCTGGACGCGTGAGGTAATATAACAGTGTACAGATTAGTGAGTCTGCATGAGTCTGCATTAGTTTGCATTAGTCAAGTTTCAGTCTGCGCCTAATAAGATTATCATAGTCCTGTACATAGCCATGAAGAGAAATGTATAAACTCTTTGTCACGTATAAGAGATATGTGACAATAAGATTAATGTACCAAGACCTAAGGAACTTCAGATTGTCAATTGTAAATAGCACCCAGAATCAAGTTAAGTAAAGTTTATGATTATTATTATTTTAATAAATGTGTGTGAAAATTAATCAAGTTCTGTTTAAAGTTGGTCACCGCCAATCTGCTACTCTAAGCGTGCAAGTGGCACTTCTGTCGTCTGACCTAACGGCAGAAGATAAACACGCCACGATAGGACCACGAGACATATTGCTGACACTCGCCTACTTCGTTAGAGCGACAAGTCAAATAATCTGATGGTGTGTGTACCGGAGGTCTTACAGTACGCACACCACATAAAGCAATATAGCGGATGGCCTGGGCTGGTTGATTGCAAGAATAAAAAAGGATGAGCCAGCCACACTGCAGCACACTAAAAACTACAGCCTAAAACCAAAAGGCAATAGAAACACCAATGGTAAAAAGGAAGAAAGCGAAGTCGAACAGAGACCACCAGAGGAGGCGAGGAAGAGTTAAAATGGAGGTAGGGTGAACGTCTGGGAGAGTGGGTCACATGCTGACAGATTGAGTGATAAAAGGCACATGTCGAATAAAACATAAAACTAGATCAGCCGTTGAGGAATTGTCATCTTGCACAGTAGGTAGGTTACAACACCATCTTAGGATGACTAAATTGGGTCAGTCCAAAAAGGTGTGTGCTACTGTCAATCGAGAACTGCAGTGACACAGGGGTGGACTGAAAGTCAGTCAAGTACGGCCAATGGAGAGAGAACAAAGGTCAACAGAGTCCCTACAAGTAGTTCACATGGAGGACCTCCACACATTCCTTGTCTCTTTTATAGCACATAATTTATTTTGCCTGCTTAGCGTTTGCCATTCGATATTCCAGATCCCGAAAACTTTACAGCATGAGGCCGATCAGTCTCTAGTGTTCAGATCTCCAGAGCCAGTTTACCAAGTTCATTTTCTGTGCTTCTGATATGTCTTGCGGTCCAGATGAAGTCCACTGAAGGTCCACAGTTTTCGAAGGCATAAACAGTCTCCTGGATAATCATTACCAAAGGATAGGAGGGAAGCACTGGCTCATAGCTTGTAGACTGCTTAAGGAGTCACTATAAATGAGAAAGGACTCACCTGTACAGGAGCGGATATCCTCAAGAGTGCGACAGATAGCTACCAACTCTGGAGTGAAATCTCTGCAGTCATCTAGCAAGGAGCACTGTTCAGCATCTCCAGCATGAGCGTAAGTGAAGCCAATGTGAAACATCACTGCAGACGATTTCTGCACCCTGGAACTCACTGTTGTTGTTGTGGTCTTCAGTCCTGAGACTGGTTTGATGAAGCCCTCCATGCTACTCTACACTGTGCAAGCTTCTTCATCTCCCAGTACCTACTGCAACCTACATCCTACTGAATTTGCTTACTGTATTCATCTCTTGGTCTCCCTCCACGATTTTTACCCTACCTGCAGCCCTTCAATGCTAAATTTGTAATTCGTTGATGCCTCAGAACATGTCCTTCCAACCAATCCCTTCTTCTAGTCAATCTTTGCCATAGACTCCTCTTCACCCCAATTCCATTCATTACCTCCTCGTTAGTTATGTGGTCGGCCCATCTAATCTTCAGTATTCTTCTGTAGCACCACATTTCGAAAGCTTCTATTCTCTTCTTGTCCAAACTATTTATCGTCCATGTTTCACTTCCACATAGCTCCACTCCATACAAATACTTTCAGAAACGACTTCCTGATAATTAAATCTATACTCCATGTTAACAAATTTCTCTTCTTCAGAAACGCTTTCCTTGCCGTTGCCAGTCTACGTTTTATATCCTCTCTACTTCGCCCATCATCAGTTATTTAGCTCCCCAAATAGCAAACCTCCTTAACTACTTTCAGTGTCTCATTTCCTAATGTAATTCCCTCAGCATCACCCGACTTAATTCCATTATCCTCATTTTGCTCTTCTTGATGTTCATCTTATATCTTCCGTTCAAGACACTGTCCATTCCGTTCAACTGCTCTTCCAAGTCCTTTGCTGTCTCTGAGAGAATTACAATGTCATCGGCGGACCTTAAAGTTTTTATTTCTTCTCCATGGATTTTAATACCTACTCCGAATTTTTCTTTTGTTTCCTTTACTTCTTGCTCAGTATACAGATTGAATAACATCAGGGATAGGCTACAATCCTGTCTCACTCCCTTCCCAACCACTGCTTCCCTTTCATGTCCCTCAACTAATAACTGCCATCTGGTTTCTGTACAAATTGTAAATAGCATTGCGCTCCCTGTATTTTACCCCTGCCACCTTCAGAATTTGAAAGAGAGTATTCCAGTCAACATTTTCAAAAGCTTTCTCTAAGTCTACAAATGCTAGAGACGTAGGTTTGCCTTTCCTTAATCTAGTTTCTAAGATAAGTCGTAGGGTCAGTATTGCCTCACGTGTTCCAATATTTCTACAGAATCCAAACTGATCTTCCCCAAGGTCGGGTTCTACCAGTTCTTCCATTCGTCTGTAAAGAATTCGCGTTAGAATTTTGCAGCTTTAACTTATTATATTGATAGTTCGGTAATTTTCATATCCGTCAACACCTGCTATCTTTGGGATTTGAAATATTATATTCCTCGAAGTCTGAGGGTATTTCGCCTGTCTCATACATCTTGCTCACCAGATGGTAGAGTTTTGTCAAGGCTGGCTCTCCCAAGGCTATAAGTAGTTCTAATGGAATGTTCTCTACTCCCGGGGCCTTGCTTCGACTAGGTCTTTCAGTGCTCTGTCAAACTCTTCACGCAGTATCGTATCTCCCATTTCATCTTTATGTACATCCTCTTCCATTTCCATAATATTGTCCTCAAGTATAACGCCATTGTATAGATCCTTTATGTACTGCTTCCACCTTTCTGCTTTCCCTTCTTTGCTTAGAACTGGGTTTCAGTCTGAGCTCTTGATGTTCGTGCAAGTGGTTCTCTTTCCTCCAAAGATGTCTTTAATAGGCAGTATCTATCTACCCCTAGTGAGATAAGCCTCTACATCCTTACATTTGTCCTCTAGCCATCCATGCTTAGCCATTTTTCACTTCCTGCCGATCTAATTTTTGAGACGTTTTTATTCGTTTTTACCTGCTTCATTCATTTTTATATTTTCTCTTTTCGTCAGTTAAATTCAATATTTCTTCTGTTACCCAAGGATTTCTACTAGCCCTTGTGTTTTTACCTACCTGATCCTCTGCTGCCTTCACCCCGTCATCCCTCAAAGCTACCCATTATTCTTCTACTGTATTTCTTTCCGCTATTCCTGTCAATTGTTCCCTTATGCTCTCCCTGAAACTCTGTACAACCCCTGGTTTAGTCAGGTTGTCTAGGTCCCATCTCCTTAAATTCCCACCTTTTTGCAGTTTCTTTACTTTTAATCTACAGTTCATAGTAATAGATTGTGGTCAGAGTCCACATCTGCCCCTGGAAATGTCTTACAATTTAAAACCTGGCTCCTGAATCTCTGTCTTACCATTATATAATCTATCTGATACCTTCTAGTATCTCCAGGCTTCTTCCATGTATACAACCTTCTTTCATGATTCTTGAACCAAATGTTAGCAATCATTATGTTATGCTCTGTGCAAAATTCTACGAGGTTGCTTCCTCTTTCATTTCTTATCCCCAATCCATATTCACCTACTACGTTTCCTTCTCTCCCTTTTCCTGCTATCGAGTGTCAGTTAGACCATCAGCGAGAGCACACTGCTGGATTCCTGCTATTACTAAGATGAGTACACCTTTCGCTTGTTACATGTTTTTACGAGCTTCAGACAGGAGGAGTGCAGTAATGGACAGGAACTGTGATTGTTGTGTACAGATGCGAGCTGAGCTGGCGACCCTTCGCTCACAGCTCCAGGCTGCTTTGGCTTCTGTCCACATCTTGAGGCTGCTGCCAAGGGGCGTCACTGTGGGGGATCGGACGCGGGGATGCGAGGGATGCTGAGCACGTCCCATGTGTCCTCCGATCGGTCAACTGTTGTGGCCGCCCCGGGTACTGCACTGAGGTTGACCCCTCACCCGTGGTCGAGTGGGAGATCATTCCAAAGTCTGGCAGGCAGCGAAAACTTTCCATGGGGCCGATTGTAGGGCCTCCCCAGTTAGTTTGACAAACAGGTTTCGGGCGTTATCTGTGGCTGACGATGTATCTGAGCCAGATGCAGTCGTCCACCCCATTCCTGAGAAAGCTTCTCAGCCCGCAAGGTCTGAGCATTCACAGAGGGTGAGTTTGCTGGTAGTTGGGAGCTCCAACGTTAGGCGCGGAATGGGGCCCCTTAGGAACATGGCTGCCAAGGAGGGGAAGGAAGCCAGTGTGCACTCTGTGTGCATTCTGGGGGGAGTCATTGCGGATGTGGAAAGGGTGCTTCCGGATGCCATGAAGAGTACAGGGTGCAGCCAACTGTACGTGGTGGCTCATGTCAGTACCAATGACCTGTGTCGCTTTGGATCGGAGTAGATTCTGTCTGGTTTCGGGCAGCTAGCGGAAATGGTAAAGACTGCCAGTCCTGCTTCCGAGATTAAGGCGGAGCTCACCATCTGCAGCATCGTCGATAGAACAGACTGTGGTCCTTTGGTGCAGAGCGGAATGGAGGGTCTGAATCAGAGGCTCAGGCGGTTCTGTGACCGTGTAGACTGCAGATTCCTTGACTTTCGCCATCGAGTGGTGGGTTTCCGCGTTCCGCTTAATAAGTCAGGAGTCCTCTACATACAGAAGGCGGCTACACGGGTAGCGGGGGCTGTGTGGAAGGAACTGGGCAGTTTTTTAGGTTAGAGAGTCTCAGGGAACCACAAAAGTGGCGTCCGTCAGAAAGTGGGCAGGTAAAACACAGTAAGGTAGTTGTAGAAACGATTGGTATTGTTGTTGTAAATGGTCGTAGCTGTGTTGGGAAAGAACCAGAGCTCCAAGCCCTGCTAGAAAGCACTGAAACTCAAATAGTTGTAGGTACAGAGAGCTGGCTAAAGCCGGAAATAAATTCAGCCGAAATTTTTTCAAACGATCTAACAGTGTTCAGAAAGGATAGATTAAATACAGTTGGTGGTAGAGTATTTATTGCTGTCAGAGGTAGTTTGCCTTGTAGCGAAACTGGAGTAGATAGTTCGTGTGAAATAGTATGGGTAGAGGTTGTAGCTGACAATTATTAATTGGATCGTTTTACTGACCCCCCGACTCGGAAGATATAGTTGCTGAACAGTTCAAAGAAAACTTGAGTCTCATTTCAAATAGGTACCCCGCACATACAATTATAATCAGTGGTGACTTCAATCCACCCTCGATATGCTGGATAAACTATACATTTAAAGCAGGCGGCAGGCATAAAACATCATCCGGAATTGTACTGAATACTTTCTCAGAAAATTATTTTGAGCAATTAGTTCATGAGCCCATTCCAAGCGTAAATGGTTGCGAAAGCATACTTGACCTTTTAGCAACAAATAATCCTGGACAAATAGTGAGTGTTGTGACGAATACAGGGATTAGCGACCACAAGGCAGTTGCTGCTAGGCTGAATACCGTAACACCTACAACGATCAAAAAGAAACACAAAGTATATCTATTTAAGAAAGCTGATAAAAATGCTCTTAACGCCTTTTTAAGAGACAATCTTCACTCCTTCCTATCTGATCATGTAAGTGTAGAACAATTGTGAAATGTTTTCAAAGAGATAGTATCAACAGCAATTGAGAGATATACACAACATAAATTAATAAGTGATGGCACTGATCCCCCATGGTACACGAAACGGGTAAGACCGTTGTTGCAGGAGCAACGAAAAAAGCATGCCAAATTTAATAGAACGCAAAATCCCCAAGATTGACAAAGTTTTACAGAAGTTCGAAATATGGCGCATACTTGAATGCGAGATACATTTAATAATTTCCTCAACGAAATTCTGTCTCGAAATTTGGCAGAAAACCCAAAGAGATTCCGGTCATACATAAAGCACACCAGTGGCAAGACACAGTCAACACCTTCACTTTGCGATAACAATGGTGAAGTCACTGATGACAGTGCCACTAAAGCAGAGTTATTAAACACGGTTTTCCGAAACTCCTTCACCAAAGAAGACGAAGTAAATGTTCCTGAATTCCAATCAAGAACAACTGCCAAGATGAGAAACCTAGAAGCAGATATCCTCGGTGAAACGAAGTAGCTTGAATCACTTAATAAAGGCAAGGCCTCCGGCCCAGATTGTATACCAGTCAGGTTCCTCTCAGAGTATGCTGATAAAATACTCCATTTTAGCAATTATATACAACCACTCGCTCCCAGGAAGATACGTACCTAAAGACTGGAAAATTGCTAACGTGACACCAATACCCAAAAAGGGAAGTAGGAGTAATCCGCTGAATTACAGTCTTATATCATTAATGTCGATGTGCAGTAGGGTTTTAGAACATATACTGTATTCGAACTTTATGAAGTACCTCGAAGAAAACGATTTGTTGACATATAGTCAGCACGGATTCAGAAAATATCGTTATTGTGAAACACAACTAGCTCTTTATACTCATGAAGTAATAACTGCTATCGACAGGGGATGTCAAAAGGTTCCATATTTTTAGATTTCCAGAAGGCTTTCGACACCGTTCCTCACAAGCGTCTTCTAATCAAACTGCGTGCCTCCGGAGTATCGCCTCAGTTGTGCGACTGGATTCGTGATTTCCTGTCAGAAAGGTCACAGTTCGTAGAAATAGACGGAAAGTCATCGAGTCAAACAGAAGTAATATCCGGCGTTCCCCAAGGAAGTGTTATAGTCCCTCTATTGTTCCTGATCTATATTAACGACATAGGAGACAATCTGAGTAGCCGTCATCGATTGTTTGCAGATTATGCTGTCATTTACCGTCTTGTAAAGTCATCAGATGATCAAAACAATTTGCAAAATGATTTAGATAAGATATCTGTATGGTGCGAAAAGTGGCACTTGACCCTGAATAAAGAAAAGAGCGAAGTTATTCACATGAGTACTAAAAGAAATCAGCTAAATTTCGATTACGCGATAAGTCACACAAATCTGAGGGCTGTAAATTCAACTAAGTACTTAGGGATTACAATTACAATTAACCTAAATTGGAACGATCCCATAGATAATATTGTGGGTAGAGCAAACCAAAGACTGCGATTCATTGGCAGAACACTTAGAAGCTGCAACAGGTCTACCAAAGAGACTGCTTACACCTCGCTTGTCTGCCCTATTCTGGAGTATTGGTGTGCGGTGTGGGATCCGCATCAAGTGGGTTTGACGGATGACATCGAAAAGTACAAAGGAGGGAAGCTCGTTTTGTATTATCGTGAAATAGGGAGGATAGTGTCACAGACATGATACGTGGGTTGGAGTGACAATCATTAATACAAAGGCGTTTGTCGTTGCGACGGGATCTTCTCATGAAACTTCAATCACCAGTTTTCTCCTCTGATTGCGAAAACATTCTGTTTGCACCCACCTACATATGGAGAAATGATCATCACGATAAAATAAGAGAAATCAGGGCTCGCACGGAAAAATTTAAGTGCTCGTTTTTCCCGCGTGCCCTTCGAGAGTGGAACGGTAGACAGACAGCATGAAGATGGTTCATAGAACCCCCTGCCAGGCACTTTATTGTGATTAGCAGAGTAATCACGGAGATGTAGATGTAGATGAATTCAAGTCCCCCATGACTATTAAATTTTCGTCTCCCTTAACTATCTGAATAATTTCTTTTATCTCACCATACATTTCATCAATTTGTTCGTCATCTGCAGAGCTAGTTGGCACATAAACTTGTACTAGTGTAGTAGGTGTGGGCTTCGTGTCTGTCTTGGCCACAATAATGTATTCACTATGCAGTTTGTAGTAGCTTACCCGCACTCCTATTCTTTTTTATTCATTATTAAACCTACTCCTGCATTACCCCTATTTGGTTTTGTATTTATAACCCTTTATTCACCAGACCAAAAGTCTTGTTCTTCCTGCCACCGAACTTCACTAATTTCCACTATATCTAACTTTAACATATCCATTTCCCTTTTTAAATTTTCCAACCTACCTGCCCGATTAAGGGATCTGACATTCCTCGCTGCAATCTGTAAAACGCCAGTTTTCTTTCTACTGATAACGACGTCCTCTTGAGTAGTCCCCGCCCGGAGATCTGAATGGGGGACTATTTTACCTCCGGAATATTTTACCCAAGAGGACGCGATCATCATTTAACCATACAGTAAAGCTGCATGCCCTTGGGAAAGATTACGGCTGTAGTTTCCGCTTGCTTTCAGCCGTTCGCAGTACCAGCACAGCAAGGCCGTTTTGGTTAGCTTTACAAGGCCAGATCAGTCAATCATCCAGACTTTTGCCCCATCAACTACTGAAAAGGCTGCTGCCCCTCTTCAGGAACCACACGTTTGTCTGGCCTCTCGACAGATACCCCTCCGTTGTGGTTGTACTTACGGTACGGCTATCTGTATCGCTGAGGCACGCAAGTGTCCCCACCAACGGCAAAGTCCGTGGTTCATGGGGGGCTGGAACTCACTAAGAATAGAAAATAATTGGCTGTGGAGGGCCTCAGGAGGATCTGAGTCTTGTAGGCCTTGTGATAAGTCCAGACAAAGCTGTGCATTGGACCATGAACATGTTCGTGAGTGGACCCAGAGCAAAGGTGGTAGAGGGAAACGGCACAGGAGATGGATCATCATGTTAAGGCGAGCTACAAGTGAGTCTGATGTAATCGGCAAACCGTTCTTGTCGTCTGGTCCGCAATGAATGAACCCCAGCTTCCACAAATAGCGTGATCACGGACATGTACAGAAAGCTCCCATCGCAAATCAAACGCCACAGTGGTGTATAGTGTCCAGCAGCCGGATTGTTGAAGTCGATACTGTTCCATACACCGGGCACCCACAGTCAAGACCAGGCTGTATGAGCACTTTGTACACCTACAACAGTGTAGGGCGATCTGCGCCCCAGTTGGTGTGACTCAGGAATCGAAGAATGTTAAGATGCTGCCAGCGCTTTCGCTTAAGCTGACGAATATGGGGAAGCCAAGTAAAGTGAGCATCGAAAACCCGTCCTAAAAAGCGATAAGTCTCCGCCACACTAAGTAGTTGGTCATCGAGGTACAGTTCTGGATGTGAGTGGACAATACAATGATGACAAAACTACATGACGCTACATGTGGCTGAAAACTGAAAGCTGTGGGTGAGGGCCCATGACTGTGCCTTTTGTATGGCTCCCTGTGGTCGAGCTTCAGCCACACCAATAGCAGACAAGAAAACAACAAAAGTCGCCAGCATATAAGAAGTGTGATGCTGAGGACCCCACTGCTGCTGTGAAACCATTAATGGCAATGAAAAGGAGTGGGACGCCAGAGCCCTGCAGGACCCCATTCTCTTGAATATGGGGGGAATTGTGGGAAGCACGGACTCAAACCCTGGAGGTGTGGAGCGACAAAATTTTCTATATAAAAATTGGGAGCGGGCCCCAGAGGATCTGTTTGCGCAATGTAGTGAGGATGTGGTGTGTCCAAGTGGTGTCATAGGTTTTCATCAAGTAAAAGAAGATGGCAGTAATGTGATGATTGCGGGAAAAAGTCGTTTAGATGTCAGACCCCAGGTAGACCAAGGGGTGGCGCGACTTTGGCAATAGCCGCACTGGGACGGAGCCAGAAGACCCAAAGACTCAAGGAGTCAACACAGCCACTAGCTCACTGCACCTTCGAGCAGCTGAGTGAGACTAATAGGACGACAATTATCCATGTCTAGTGGGTTCGTGCCAGGTATTAGCAACGTTGATACTTTCTCGCCATAGCTATAGAAATTCTCCATAGCTCCAGATGTGATTCAATACAGCAAAAGTGATGCCGGTAATCCGCTGATAGATGTTTAAGCATTTGGGGATGGATGTGATCTGAGCCAAGGCATGTGTTGGGACAGTCTCCAAGGGCACTAAGAAATTCCCACTCACAGAATGGAGCATTATATGGCTCAGGATGGCATGTAATAAAAGGAGTTCCTGTTGCACCCTCTTTTTTAGGGTACAAAAGACGAGGTGATAATTCTCAGATGCAGAGGCTCAAGAATAATGGCCAGCAAAACGCTCTGCGATTGCTTTTCGGTCGATGTAGATAGTTCCATTTGTTGAAATCCCAGTATTATCTGATAGGCGCCATAAAGGCGCCTGATCTTAGGGTAAACCTGAGAAGGAGAGGTATGTGTTCCAGTGATGGAGGCATATCATTTCCAAAATTTCCGTTGTCTGATTAGGTAACAGATCTGGGCATGCAGCTGTTTAAAAGCAGAGAGATGCTCCATGGATGGGTGGCAGCTATGATGTTGAAGGCCCTGTCTATGGTCTCTAATGGCCATTGTGATATTTGGCGACCACCAGGGCACCATCTGCCTCTGGGTGCAACTTCAGGAACAACGGACTGCCATTTCAGCTGCAGAGACAATGGTTGTAGTAATGTTCTGGATAATCTTATCGATGTTGCCGTGCTACAGAGATCCAGTGGCAGTAGCAGGGGTGAAAGCATCCCAGTAAGCCTTGGTAAGAGCTCATCTGGGCAAGCACTCAGGCGACTGACGCCAGGGAGGGACAAGAGAGTGGGAAGTGGTTACTACCACACAAGTCTCCACTAGGACTTCAAATGGAGAGATCAATGGCCGAGAATGTACCATGTGCCACACTGAAATGAGGATGGGTACCTGTCTTTATCTTTACGAGGTAAAGGTCTAGATCAGTTAGTAGATACTCAACATCTTTACCACGGCCAGTGAGCTTGGTTGCATCCCACAAAGGGTTATGGGCATTAAAACCACCCAGATGTAGAGTAGGTGGTGGTAGTTAGGAAGTAACACAACCAACACATGGTGCAGTACTTCTCCTTCTGGGGGAAGGTAGATGTTCCAGATGGCAATTTCCTGCACTGTCCTCACCCTAGCAGCCAAAGATGTTTCAAGGGACACATGTTCACTATATACAGAGGTAAGGGCATATAGACACACTCCACCTGACATGTCTGTAATACCCCCAATAGCCATGAAGGGCGAGGGTCCGCATTGCTGGAAACATAGTTCCCTGAAGGGCAAAACCAAAAGCAGGTGTAACCCTTAAGAGTTGTCATAACTTAGCCACGTGGAGGAGAAAATACCACAGTTCCACTTCCTGAAGTCAGGAAAGGCACGAAGTATCCCAGAAGCAGTTTATGTCTCAGGATCACCTGCTGTCACTGGCTGAGTATTTCTATCCATTTCCATTGCAGCTGAGGCGACGCTGAGATATAGGTCTTTGGGGGGCGCTAAAATCCTCACCTCGTCCTCAGATGCTGAACTGTTAGGGAGTTGTGTTGTGGGGTCCACTGGCGTGTCTTATTGTTTAGCAGACACCTTGTTCGTCTGTTTTCCCTCTCACTTATCTTTAGGGGTTTTCTGAGAGGGCTTCTCTGAAGTAACTTCAGATGCAGAGGAAGACCATGAAGGTCTTTAACCAGCAGCTTATGGCTCCTTTAGGCACTGGTTGGAGTCCACTTTCGCATGTGAGGAGATCTTGGAAGGTAGAGTCCCAAGGATCCCTTGTGAGTGGAACCTGATGGAGCTGTTGCTTCTAGGTGGGTGGACTGATGTCTCCAGTGTTTGGGGAAGCGTTGCTCCCAAAGTAGATGCTTTTGAAGCAACATAAGATGAAGTGAACAACAGGTGTAGCTGATGCTCCCCATTATGTGTCCTCACCCAAAAACAACTGGATTATAGGTGGAGCTGCAGAGCCATGACAACAAGAAGTGCAGAAGGCCGAGGTGCACGGTGGATAGATGATGTAGGATAGATGTAAGGCGTCCCTCCACAAATGGAAAGCGTGAAGGTCTAACCTTGAATGGGACCATAATACTGAAGACTGAAAAGGAGAAGACTCCTTTTATTCGCCTCTACTCTACACTTTATGACTATTCTAACTCTGAAACCACTAGGGATACTGAAACTGGTAAAGTCATAAAAATAAATTGTGATACTGTGACAACAAACTAAACGATAAATTTAGGACTTACCGTATTCAGCCTCTGTACACCTTTTTTGCGTGTATTGTGCAATCCTGTCATTGATCGTCACGTGATAAGGTTTTGTGTTTCTTTCTACAGGGAGACTGAAGGAATATGAAGAATGGGCTGCAAAGCACTCATGGTTTACGCCACAGCGAAAAATCTGTTTAAAGAAGTGTGTCTGGCGGAGATTGCAGACCGACACAGAAGGAAGACTGGTGCGGATCCGGTGATTGCAGTGGACGGACCTAAGTGTGTGCAGTACCTGTACAAGAACTGTGATTTCTCCTGTGGTGGGCAGTACAAGAAGTTCCGGGAGGCATGTAGAAACTTTGTGCAGGGATTCAGAACCTGCGGAGTGCGACTCGTGTTCTTCTTCCATGGACTCAGACCAGCTGCAAAGAATGAGAAGTGGGTGCAAGTATCCAAGGATGTGGTGGAGAAAATTAACCAGATGTGGGAAAAATTGCATGTTGGAGATGATAAGCCAATGGAGCACATCCGGCTGCCAGAAGGGCTCATACCGTGTGCCCGAGTGTTCTTTAGGGATGAACCATCGACGGAGGTCCGTCTCTGTATGGAAGATTACAACAGGGAGACCGCCGAGTACGCAGCGAGCTGCGAAAATTGCCTCGGAGTGATGTCAAATAATGGGAATTTTCTGATATGGAAAAACGTACCGTGCACGTTCGTCTTCCATGAAACGCTAAGGTTAAGTGATGGGGTGAGGATGTTATGCATTTCCTCATCAGACATCACCTCAGATCTAGGCATTAAGCCACAAGACCTGCCGGCACTTGCGACATTCTTAGGAAATGGTGCCATCGACCAAGATACATTGCGACGTCTGCACAAACGGCTATGTTCTGGTTACGTCGACAGAGGAAAGCTCGGCTATGTTGTAGCACAGCTGGTGAAGAATAAAACAATCGAGGAAATGTGTCGGGTAGCATTTGGTAAAAGTTGGCGCGACTTCCACGACAGTGTGAAGATGGGAATTGGTCAGTACGAGTACAAGAAGATAGCACCTTATACGGCTGCTGATAAGGGCTGCAGATGGTCGGGGGTGCTGCAGAACATCGAAGCAAGACACAGATCGGGTGAGATACCTGCCATTGTACTGTCGGTGGCTCTGCGTCAAACTTTCAGAATAAGCGCAGTTCTAGAAGATCTGTCACAAGCCGGTGGCACATCAACGGGAGAAGCGCTCCAGCCTATGAGGCGCAGGATGTACACTGTGCTGCTGTGGGAAAGTGGAGACGGCCCATTTCATGTGGAGGAGCAGGTGACGAACAGCACAGAGGCATACCAGCTGCAGGTGGAGGTCGAAAAGCGGCTACCACCCAACTTGTTACACCCAGGCCTGCTTCATCTGTGGTCTGGAGATCTGGAAACGCGCTGGCGCCTCTTCAGCTGGGTAGTGGGGGGCCCAGATCCAGAGGGGTCCGCCCTGAGGTCACTGGAGCCCCAGTGCCTAGTAGTCCCAGCCGTCGCACTGCACTTCCTCCGGCACGAGGCCCGTCTTCTGAGCCGACACGAGGCTGAGATCTTTGCCGTGGTCGCCATCACTGTGTGCAGGTTCACACCCCAGCAGCTGGACAAGAAAAGCATCCCAGCACCAGACCCACACGCCATATTCCTAGCTACTCTCTTCGTCCGCACCACCCTGCACGTGCTAGACGTGGCCGCTGTCTGTGGATTATCCTTCCCGCGAGAGGCCGACTGCCACTTGGACGCCTACTTTGATGGGAAGTTCTTCCAGGAGCTCTACCTCAGGGCTAAGGCCCAATCGTTCCAAAGAGTTGGGACCCACGCTCCATGGGACCCATCATACCTCAAACCAATCCACAAGCTGCTGGATGTAATAGAACGAGGCCACTAATGTACATTGAGTGGACAATCATTGTGAAGTATACTACTGGCCAGTTGCGACCACATAAAGTTTCCCAGTATTTGTTGATCCTAGTCTTATTGGGTCTTCAGCCAGGTCGTCCTGTCACTTTGTTTCACCAGCTCATCTGGCCTCCATCTTCAGGTGACAACGCTGTTTGCCAAATTTGGCAGTCCATCATTACAGCAAGCTTTCAACACTGGTGTGCTGCACCTTCACTATAAGTAATGGAGCGGCAGCGACAATGTCTCTTGCAGGTGCTTTGGTTCTCCATGGTGTATATATGGGTCAATGTGAATGAGGAGAGAACATGGTACGGGACTATCAGTTCCATCGCCTCACCTTCACCTGCCCATGTTAGGCAAAATTTTCTGCCTGACTTATGTAGTACTATCACCGTCAGAGGGTGGTGCGGGACTACAAGTCCCACCGCCACACCTCCAAAGTGAATTGCAGTGACGCAACCACTGCCCTGTGGAAATTTACTGCCTCACCAACACAGTTAGACCGCAATAGACCGGTGATGCTGTATTGTAACATATCACCCCTCACCCCGGACTACAAGTCCATAATAAAAAAAAAAAAAAGAGGAGAGAAGGCGGCGCAATCACACAGTACGGGACTACAAGTCCCACCGCCCCACCTTCACCTGCCCATGTTAGGCAAAATTTACTGCCTGACTCATGTAGTACTATCACCGTGAGAGGGTGGTACGGGACTAGAAGTCCCACAGCCACACCTCCAAAGTGAATTGCAGTGACGCAGTCACTGCCCTGTGGAAATTTACTGCCTCACCAACACAGCTAGACCGCAATAGGCCGGTGATGCTGTATTGTAACATATCACCCCGGACTTCAAGACCATTAAAAAAAAAGAGGAGAGAATTACAGATGTCTCATACTTAAAAAATTTCTCACGAAGAGTTTATATGATAGTTAACTTCAATCTCTACCCTGCCACCGTGAAGCGTAACTCAACAAAGAAAGTATGCACAGGACATTGGAAAAAAGTGCCAATTCCAGGACGATTTAATAAAGAGGCTTTTCACCTGACGATGGCGGCAAATGAACTCAGCTAAAAAGGTGCTGGTGTATTCGAAAGAAGCGCTCCGAGCCAGCTGCAGGAAGATTTAGCAAACAGATTTGTTTCCTGAAGATGGCGGCAGATACACCACTGAGGCATCGTGTAATGATGAGTGTGTTATCTGGCTGCAGGCCCCAGAAAAGCGTAATACCTAATCAGCTTCTGAACTCCAGGTTAGTTACAATTCACTGTTGTAGCGATGAAAGAGTGTAAGCACGAGATAATTATACCCTTCTGTCTGATGGTTTGTTATTATTTTGAACGTTAACCCCAAATATAACTAACCTGCTTCAGATACGGTTATATCGTTCTGCTCTAATGATATTGTCCCTCTTGCCAGTAAAGAGATTCATCTACCTCATTGTTTTTCCTATTCTTAGACTTATACCTTGTGAGTTGCCTGTTCTTGTCTTAAATTCTGTTTCCATCCCAATATTTAACTTGAAAACCTCGCTGAAACAAAAAGATGCCTTTTTGGATTGAAAATTTAAATCCATGAATTTTTATAATAATATTATCTAACTCTTCCTACAAAGGCATATGACACAAGACAGAGAAGGTGAAGCTTAGTTTTCGTAACAGACTAATAATGGGGATAAAACAGACACTAGTCTGAATTCTATGAACGTATTAATTAATGATACACACATTTCCTAAGATTAATAATGCATAGTTAATTCAGCTTATAGCCATATCATGTGCTACTCGCATGTCTGCCCACTCAGCATAGCCATCCTGTTTACAAATGTGAATACTCAAAGGCGCAAACAAGTATCTCATACATAAAGCGACGCTGACTTACCTCCTGTTTCGTAAAAATCATACAGATAAAAGTAGGTGCATTATATTGTTCACAGCTGTTGTTCAAGCACATGTATTCTCATGGTAACGATAACGCAGGAGAACTGCCATTTCTGCTGAAGGTAGAATGACAATTATGTGAAATTGCTCAGTGGCACTTGCAAAGTACAGATACATGTTTAAATTGTTAGTGTCAAGGGATCATGAACGAATTCGAGAGTGTTTGAGTAATAAAATATCCAATTTGATTAAACATGTGTTTCAAGCCACCAAGATGTGCACAATATCTGTCTGCAATGCACGCGGGACGAAGACTGACACCATCACACTGAATGCATCTATCGATTAACAACATGATGCAGATGAATCATTCTTGTTAAAGTGAACATTCAGCATGGTCTAGTACGACGTATCATCAAACTGGTACAGTGAGCAAAGACTCTAGACATACATTGTAATCAAACATATTAATGAGCAATTAAGCTGCCATGTTAAATACCAAGGTAGGATCATGAGATGATTGATGATGTTTTACTGTATTTCATCAAAAGATGCAAACACTGAATTAACATTTTTCATGTATTTACTGTTTACATCGAGTTCTGGGTATATATTTATTTGCTAGATGACTGTGAATTTTTGTATTCGATATCAGTGATGCATCAAGTGGAACTGCTGGAAGTGTTAAGTTTGAAATTCGTTTGTGCAAATAAATAAATGAGAATTACATGAAGTAAATAAAACTCATTGTTCGTGTAATGGGACCTATCCCGTCTTCATACTTTATTTTATTTATATTTTCTTTTCTCCACAGGTGCGTCGCCTCTCATACACAACACCACTACACTCTATTCCAGTGAAATCGTCTTTTTTTTTTTATTTGTCATCAGTCTACTGACTGGTTTGATGCGGCCCGCCACGAATTCCTTTCCTGTGCTAACCTCTTCATCTCAGAGTAGCACTTGCAACCTACGTCCTCAATTATTTGCTTGACGTATTCAAATCTCTGTCTTCCTCTACAGTTTTTGCCCTCTACAGCTCCCTCTAGTACCATGGAAGTCATTCCCTCATGTCTTAGCAGATGTCCTATCATCCTGTCCCTTCTCCTCGTCAGTGTTTTCCACATATTCCGTTCCTCTCCGATTCTACGTAGAACCTCCTCATTCCTTACCTTATCAGTCCACCTAATTTTCAACATTCGTCTATAGCACTATATCTCAAATGCTTCGATTCTCTTCTGTTCCGGTTTTCCCATAGTCCATGTTTCACTACCATACAATGCTGTACTCCAGACGTACATCCTCAGAAATTTCTTCCTCAAATTAAGGCCGGTATTTGATATTAGTAGACTTCTCTTGGCCAGAAATGCCTTTTTTGCTATAGCGAGTCTGCTTTTGATGTCCTCCTTGCTCCGTCCGTCGTTGGTTATTTTACTGCCTAGGTAGCAGAATTCCTTAACTTCATTGACTTCCTGACCATCAATCCTGATGTTAAGTTTCTCGCAGTTCTCACTTTTACTACTTCTCGTTACCTTCGTCTTTCTCCGATTTACTCTCAAACCATACTGTGTATTCATTAGACTGTTCATTCCGTTCAGCAGATCATTTAATTCTTCTTCACTTTCACTCAGGATAGCAATGTCATCAGCGAATCGTATCATTGATATCCTTTCACCTTGTATTTTAATTCCACTCCTGAACCTTTCTTTTATTTCCATCATTGCTTCCTCGATGTACAGATTGAAGAGTAGGGGCGAAAGGCTACAGCCTTGTCTTACACCCTTCTTAATACGAGCACTTCGTTCTTGATCGTCCACTCTTATTATTCCCTCTTGGTTGTTGTACATATTGTATATGACCCGTCTCTCCATATAGCTTATCCCTACTTTTTTCAGAATCTCGAACAGCTTGCACCATTTTATATTGTCGAACGCTTTTTCCAGGTCGACAAATCCTATGAAAGTGTCTTGATTTTTCTTTAGCCTTGCTTCCATTATTAGCCGTAACGTCAGAATTGCCTCTCTCGTCCCTTTACTTTTCCTAAAGCCAAACTGATCGCCACCTAGCGCATTCTCAATTTTCTTTTCCATTCTTCTGTATATTATTCTTGTAAGCAGCTTCGATGCACGAGCTGTTAAGCTGATTGTGCGATAATTCTCGCACTTGTCAGCTTTTGCCGTCTTCGGAATTGTGTGGATGATGCTTTTCCGAAAGTCAGATGGTATATCGCCAGACTCATACATTCTACACACCAATGATTTTAGAAATTCTGATGGAATGTTATCCATCCCTTCTGCTTTATTTGACCATAAGTCCTCCAAAGCTCTTTTAAATTCCGATTCTAATGCTGGATCCCCTATCTCTTCTAAATCGACTCCTGTTTCTTCTTCTATCACATTAGACAAATCTTCACCCTCATAGAGGGTTTCAATGTATTCTTTCCACCTATCTGCTCTCTCCTCTGCATTTAACAGTGGAATTCCCGTTGCACTCTTAATGTTACCACAGTTGTTTTTTTTTAATGTCACCAAAGGTTGTTTTGGCTTTCCTGTATGCTGAGTCTGTCCTTCCGACAATCATATCTTTTTCGACTTCTCCACATTTTTCCTGCAGCCATTTCGTCTAAGCTTCCCTGCACTTCCTATTTATTTCATTCCTCAGCGACTTGTATTTCTGTATTCCTGATTTTCCCGGAACATGTTTGTACTTCCTCTTTTCATCAATCAACTGAAGTATTTTTTCTGTTACCCATGGTTTCTTCGCAGCTACCTTCTTTGTACCTATGTTTTCCGTCCCATCTTCTGTGATGGCCCTTCTTAGAGATGTCCATTCCTCTTCAACTGTACTGCCTACTGCGTTATTCCTTATTGCTGTATCTATAGCGTTAGAGAACTTCAAACGTATCTCGTCATTCCTTAGTACTTCCGTATCCCACTTCTTTGCGTATTGATTCTTCCTGACTAATGTCTTGAACTTCAGCCTACTCTTCATCACTACTATATTGTGATCTGAGTCTATATCTGCTCCTGGGTTCGCCTTACAATCCAGTATCTGATTTCGGAATCTCTGTCTGACCATGATGTAATCTAATTGAAATCTTCTCGTATCTCCCGGCCTTTTCCAAGTATACCTCCTCCTCTTGTGATTCTTGAACAGGGTATTCGCTATTACTAGCTGAAACTTGTTACAGAACTCAATTAGTCTTTCTCTTCTTTAATTCCTTGTCCCAAGCCCAAATTCTCCTGTAACCTTTTCTTCTACTCCTTCCCCTACAACTGCATTCCAATCGCCCATGACTATTAGATTTTTGTCCCCCTTTACATACTGCATTGCCCTTTCAGCAACCTCATACACTTTCTCTATCTGTTCATCTTCAGCTAGCGACGTCGGCATGTATACCTGAACTATCGTCGTCGGTGTTGGTCTGCTGTCGATTCTGATTAGAACAACCCGGTCACTGAACTGTTCCCAGTAACACACCCTCTGCCCTACCTTCCTATTCATAACGAATCCTACACCTGTTATACCATTTTCTGCTGCTTTTGATATTACCCGATACTCATCTGACCAGAAATCCTTGTCTTCCTTCCACTTCACTTCACTGACCCATACTATATCTAGTTGAGCTTTTGCATTTCCCTTTTCAGATTTCCTAGTTTCCCTACCACGTTCAAGCTTCTGACATTCCGGGCCCCGACTCGTAGAACGTTATCCTTTCGTTGATTATTCAATCTTTTTCTCATGGTAACCTCCCCCTTGGCAGTCCCCTCCCAGAGATCCGACTGGGGGCTATTCCGGAATCTTTTGCCAATGGAGAGATCATCATGTCACTTCTTCAATTACAGGCCACATGTCCTGTGGATACACGTTATGTCTCTTTAATGCAGTGGTTTCCATTGCCTTCTGCATCCTCATGTCGTTGATCATTGCTGATTCTTCCGCCTTTAGGGGCAATTTCCCACCCATAGGACAAGAGAGTGTCCTGAAACTCTATCCGCTCCTCCGCCCTCTTTGACAAGGCCGTTGGCAGAATGAGGCTGACTTCTTATGCCGGAAGTCTTCGGCCGCCAATGCTGATTATTTATCAAAATTTAGGCAGTGGCGTGGATCGAGCCCGGGACCCAAGACGTTTTGATTATGAATCAAAGACGCTACCCCTAGACCACAGGTACCCTGAAATCGTCTTACGATTTATTAAAATCTCTTAGATCTAGCTGATGTAAGTGCCAAACGCAGGTTGCTATTCAAAATGAAAGTTTGGTTTGGCATTTGGTCGAGAGACAGATTCTCATTCTAAGAGTATTTGTCAGCAAACTTTTCTACACCCACAGTGAAAGCAACAGCCTTGGGCTGTCATTAAACTTTGACAAAACACAGTATATACAGTTCCACACAGTAAATGGAATGACAACATTAATAAATATAGACTTCGATCAGAAATCGGTAGCTAAAGTAAAATATTCAAAATTTCTAGGTGTATGCATTGATGAGGGGTTGAACTGGAAAAAACACATTGAAGATCTGCTGGAACGTTTGAGTTCAGCTACTTATGCTATTAGCGTCATTGCAAATTTTGGCGATATACATCTCAGTAAATTAGCTTACCACGTCTATTTTCATTCTTTGCTTTCTTATGGCATCGATTGAGTAAAAGAGTGTTCATTGCACAAAAGCGTTTAATCAGAATAATTGCTGGAGCTAATCCAAAATCATCCTGCAGCCACTTATTTAAAGAGCTAGGGGTCTAGCATCACAATACACCAGGTGATCAAAAAGTCAGTATAAATTTGAAAACTGAATAAATCACGGAATAATGTAGATAGAGAAGTACAAATTGACACACATGCTTGGAATGACATAGGGGTTTTATTAGAACCGAAAAAATACAAACGTTCAAAAATTGTTCGACAGATGGCGCTTCATCTGATCAGAATAGCAATAATTAGCACAACAAAGTAAGACAAAGCAAAGATGATGTTCTTTACAGGAAATGCTCAATATGTCCACCATCATTCCTCAGCAATAGCTCTAGTCGAGGAATAATGTTGTGAACAACAGTGTAAAGCATGTCCGGAGTTATGGTGAGGCATTGGCGGCGGATGTTGTCTTTCAGCATCCCTAGAGATGCCGGTCGATCACGATATACTTGCGACTTCGGGTAACCCCAAAGCCAGTAATCGCACGGACTGAGGTCTGGAGACCTGGGGGGCCAAGCATGACGAAAGTGACCGCTGAGCACACGATCATCACCAAAAGACGTGCGCAAGAGATCTTTCACGCGTCTAGCAATATGGGGTGGTTCTAATAAAACCCCATGTCATTCCAAGCATGTGTGTAAATTTTTACCTCTCTATCTGCATTATTCCGTGGTTTATTAAGTATTCAAATTTATACTGACTTTTTGGTCACCCAGTATATATTCACTTATGAAATTTGTTATTTACAATCTGAACGAATTCAAAAGTAATAGCAGTGTACATGCCTACAACAGTAGGAGAAAGGATGATCTTCACTACTCAACGTTAAATCTAACTTTGGCTCAGAAGGGGGTAAATTGTGATGCCACAAACGCCTTTGGTCACTTACCTAATAGCATCAAAAGTCTGACAGATAGCCTTATAGCATTTAAAAGGAAACTAAAAGAATTTCCGAATGGCAACTGCTTCTACTCATTAGATGAATTTTTGGATATAGTAAGCGGGTTATTTCCCCACCCACCAAACAAAAAAAATATTAAGTGTCATGTAATATTTTGTGTAATGTAATAACTTATATAGACACCTTTTATTAACCTCACACGTTCCATATCGTTACGAAGTGTCGTATTCATGGTCTATCTAACAAGTACTAATCTAATCTAATCTACTGTATACGTGCCACACTTGTGAGTCAGTGTTTCGCCTCATTGGAGTATATGTGTACACATAACCTCTCTGAGAGTTGATAATTACAGCAGCACCATGAATTCATACGATTTCGACATGTCACACTGCGTGGCGAACAATATCAAGTAGCTAACGTAGGTTCCAGCAAATATTACGTGACCTATAACGGAAAAATATTGTGTCATAGTGGCAAAGAAGAAGAACGGGGTATGTGTCGTTAATTTCTTTAAATTTAATGCAATACTGCACTTAGCTGTAGTTGGATATACATGGTGAGAGGGTGATGTGAAATGTACTTCATCTGTGAAAGTGACAAAATTCGACGAGCACATTTATCTTGTTTTTATGTGAAGATAAAATGTTAATATGACTCCATAAAGCCGGTATTGTATGAGATTTACGTGTACTATCGTTTCGACTGTGCGTTGCGCAGACGTGACTGCCTTATTTGCTATGCAAATACGAGTTTAACACTGTGGTGTCACCGCCAGACACCACACTTGCTAAGTGGTAGCTTTAAATCGGCCGCGGTCCATTAGTACATGTCGGACCCGCGTGTCGCCACTGTCAGTACTTGCAGACCTAGCGCCACCACATGGCAGGTCTAGAAAGACGGACTAGCACTCGCCCCAGTTGTACGACGACTTTGCTAGCGACTACACGTACGAAGCCTTTCTCTCATTTGCCGAGAGACAGTTAGAATAGCCTTCAGCTCAGTCCATGACTACGACCTAGCAAGGCGCCATTAACCATATCTGGAGAGAGTCTCATTTGTATTGTCAAGAGCGATGTACCACAATGATGGAATTAAAAGTTAAGTATAACCTAAGCTGCATACTTTTCTCTATAGCTTTCACAACTTATCCTGTTCCAGACTTCACGCTCGTCTGCGTTAGTTAGCGTGCATTTCAGCCTCCTCTATCTACAAGGTGTTGGCACATTTGCCAACACATCAAACACCGTACAGGGTGTTTCCTTAATAGCGAGGAAAAATGTAACAGGACGTAGGAATGCTCCACTGAACAATCTAAGGTACGGAACTTGGGGTCGGACAGGCCAGTGTAACGTGACAACTGGCGGTACTCAAGATCGAACTCACAACGACAACGGATCGTACTGCCACAGATGTATGGCGCCCTGCCGCCCAAAATTGCTTGAGCGAACCAATCGACCACTACAGCGTGAATTTGGTACAGTTTTAATTTTATAGTCGATGTTATGACTGTGGATCGCTATTAGTTTGCAGAAGATTGCAGTCGGCAGGCCGGAGTGGCCGAGCGGCTCTAGGCGCTACAGTGTGGAACCGCGCGACCGCTACGGTCGCAGGTTCGAATCCTGCCTCGGGCATGGATGTATGTGATGTCCTTAGGTTAGTTAGGTTTAAGTAGTTCTAAGTTCTAGGGGACTGATGACCTCAGAAGTTGAGTCCCATAGTGCTCAGAGCCATTTGAACCATTTTGATTGCGGTCATAGCGGAGCGCCTGGCAAATACTCGTAGTCTAGCTTGTTCCGTAGTTGCACTCTTAAAAGACAAATTGGAGACAGATCAACCCTCGGATAATTAATACTGCAGACATTGACGAGACGACAGACTCAAATGTCGAATCGCGGGATCGAAACGATACACATCGAACATACGATCGTAAATCGATCATGCGACTCCGGTGGCGGGTGTTGTGACAAATTATTTGAGATCGTCATTTTTCGAACGTACGATCGTAAATCGATCATGCGACTCCGGTGGCGGGTGTTGTGGCAAATTATTTGAGATCATCATTTTTGTCTGTAATCCGTCGTCCCCTTACTTGCTCTAAATTACACGCCTCCGAGAATTGTTTGTGAGTTGCTAGGGAAACCGAGACGGTTTATGTCATTAGTGAGAGGGATGTCTTATATTCTTGACGTTTCTTCGGCGAACTCTCTCACATGGATAAACCTAATTCCATGTTTATCAAGCGTAGAAAATTGTTCGACTTTTTGTCGCAAATATGGAGCACTGCCACACAAGGAAAGAAAGGACTGTGGTGGTGCGAAGTGTGTATAACTTTCTAAGAACAGTTTCGATGTTGAAATACCGTTAAAATTTCATTGCGTTGAGTGCGAAAAACGAACGAGTATCACAAAGAATACATTGTTCGACTCTGCCAAATTATCCATCCAGACCACCATAATGGACATTCACATGACGACAACACCGACAACGAGCATGGTAAGTCGTCTCCTTTGCAATTACAAGTATTTTTGCCATTGCTGCAGTGACCATTGTAAACATACTCACAACACCCGCCACTCGAGTCGTATGATCGATTTACGATCGCACGTTCGATAAGTATCGTTTCGACCCCACGATTTCGACAGGCAATCATTCTTGGAAAATACCAGCACCTTTACTATACACAACGTCGTAATCGAACAATGACACTATTACACCACGAACAGACACGCTAAAACATTCCAATGACACTGACAGTATAGAGCAGCAATTACGAGACAGGCAGATTTCAATAACAACTCCCGTGGTCGTACTATCGGACAAAACAAAACACCAGATCACTTTAAATACAATGTTGTTGTTTTTCTGGACTTCAGTCCTGAGACTGGTTTGATGCAGCTCTCCATGCTACTCTATCCTGTGCAAGCTTCTTCATCTCCCAGTACCTACCGCATTTTACATCCTTCTGAATCTGCTTAGTGTATTCATCTCTTGGTCTCCCCCTACGATTTTTACCCTCCACGCTCCCCTCCAATACTAAATTGGTGATCCCTTGATGCCTCAGAACATGTCCTACCAACTGATCCCTTCTTCTGGTCAAGTTGTGCCACAAACTTCTCTTCTCCCCAATCCTATTCAATACTTCCTCATTAGTTACGTGATCTACCCATCTAATCTTCAGCATTCTTCTGTAGCACCACATTTCGAAAGCTTCTATTCTCTTCTTGTCCAAACTATTTACCGCCCATGTTTCACTTCCATACATGGCTACACTCCATACAAATACTTTCAGAAATGACTTCCTGACACTTAAATCTATACTCGATGTCAGCAAATTTCTGTTCTTCAGAAACGCTTTCCTTGCCATTGCCAGTCTGCATTTTATATCCTCTCTACTTCGACCATCATCAGTTAGTTTGCTCCCCAAACAGCAAAACTCCTTTACTACTTTAAGTGTCTCATTTCCTAATCTAATACCCTCAACATCACCCGACTTAATTCGACTACATTCCATTATCCTCGTTTTGCTTTTGTTGATGTTCATCTTATATCCTCCCTTCAAGACACCATCCATTCCGTTCAACTGCTCTTCCAAGTCCTTTGCTGTCTCTGACAGAATTACAATGTCATCGGCGAACCTCAACGTCTTTATTTCTTCTCCATGGATTTTAATACCTACTCCGAATTTCTCATTTGTTTCCTTTACTGCTTGCTCAATATACAGATTGAATAACATCGGGGAGAGGCTACAACCCTGTCTTACTCCCTTCCCAACCACTGCTTTCCTTTCATGCCCCTCGACTTTTATAACTGCCATCTGGTTTCTGTACAAATTGTAAATAGCCTTTCGCTCCCTGTATTTTATCCCTGCCACCTTTAGAATTTGAAAGAGAGTATTCCAGTCAACATTGTCAAAAGCTTTCTCTAAGTCTACAAATGCTAGCAACGTAGGTTTGCCTTTTCTTAATCTTTCTTCTAAGATAAGTCGTAAGGTCAGTATTGCCTCACGTGTTCCAGTATTTCTACGGAATCCAAACTGATCTTCCCCGAGGTCGGCTTCTACTAGTTTTTCCATTCGTCTGTAAAGAATTCGTGTTAGTATCTTGCAGCTGTGGCTTATTAAACTGATGGTTCGGTAATTTTCACATCTGTCAACACCTGCTTTCTTTGGGATTGGAATTATTATATTCTTCTTGAAGTCTGAGGGTATTTCGCCTGTTTCATACATCTTGCTCACCAGATGGTAGAGTTTTGTCAGGACTGGCTCTCCCAAGGCCGTCAGTAGTTCCAATGGAATGTTGTCTACTCCGGGGGCCTTGTTTCGACTCAGGTCTTTCAGTGCTCTGTCAAACTCTTCACGCAGTATCGTATCTCCCATTTCATCTTCATCTACATCCTCTTCCATTTCCATAATATTGTCCTCAAGTACATCGCCCTTGTATAAACTCTCTATATACTCCTTCCATCTTTCTGCTTTCCCTTCTTTGCTTAGAACTGGGTTTCCATCTGAGCTCTTGATGTTCATACAAGTGGTTCTCTTATCTCCAAAAGTCTCTTTAATTTTCCTGTAGGCAGTATCTATCTTACCCCTAGTGAGATAAGCCTCTACATCCTTACATTTGTCCTCTAGCCATTCCTGCTTAGCTATTTTGCACTTCCTGTCGATCTCATTTTTGAGACGTTTGTATTCCTTTTTGCCTGCTTCATTTACCGCATTTTTATATTTTCTCCTTTCATGAATTCAGTTCAATATTTCTTCTGTTACCCAAAGATTTCTACTAGCCCTCGTCTTTTTACCTAGTAGATCCTCTGCTGCCTTCACTACTTCATTCCTAAAAGCTACCCATTCTTCTTCTACTGTATTTCTTTCCCCCATTCCTGTCAATTGTTCCCTAATGCTCTCTCTGAAACTCTCTACAACCTCTGGTTCTTTCAGTTTATCCATGTCCCATCTCCTTAAATTCCCACCTTTTTGCAGTTTCTTCAGTTTTAATCTACAGGTCATCACCAATAGATTGTGGTCAGAGTCCACATCTGCCCCTGTAAATGTCTTACAATTTAAAACCTGGTTCCTAAATCTCTGTCTTACCATTATATAATGTATCTGATACCTTTTAGTATCTCCAGGGTTCTTCCATGTATACAACGTTCTATCATGATTCTTAAACCAAGTGTTAGCTATGATTAAGTTATGCTCTGTATAAAATTCTACCAGACGGCTTCCTCTTTCATTTCTTTAAATACAATACCTGTCTATATTATGTCAAGCTAAATGTTACGTCTAGCTTGCAATTGTTCTCACACACCACAAAATTCTCACAACGCAGCACAATGTCTTTGGAAAAGTCTCGTAATCTTTTAATTACTTGCAATATTTACATCCAATGCATCTTCGTATTAGGACCAATTGACTTTAAGTTGCTTTCACTGATATCTATAAGGATTAAGATAATTGATGCTACCCTTAAAATTCTTTTGTTTAGTCCAGCGTTGCTATGTAAATAATGCGACGTAACGTATTCCACAGATTTACCAATCTTTGATATCAGTATAGTCGCTGACTTTTCCTTGATAACTTTCTACAACTTCAATTGTAATTGAAGCTACTTAGGACACTCTTTCCATAAAAGAAATCGTTTTAACTGTTTAGCGTATCTACCCTCTGTATGTTTGGCGTGGATTAACTCAATTAATGAACTTTTTGGTCAGGCAAAACTTACAAATACCACCGTAAAATTGTGTCATGCAAAGCGTTATCAATATCTCTGAAACTAAACCTTGGCTTTTTCACAAAATATAGCTACACACAACAGCTACTAATTGTACACGCATAAAGGTTTCTTTTAACCCAAGAAAACTCGTATTTATTGGGTCTAAGTACCTCAATACAATTTAATTCGCGTAAGTGAGCGAGTGCCAAAAAAGACTAACACACCCCACAAAACAGGAAATTCAATAACAAAAAAAATTAACAAAAATCCTAGGCGCCACCGCCTCTTTAACCCTAACCTTAAGTAACAATTTAACACAATTCTGAGCATCTTCAGGCCTTAGCAAAACGCGATCCTCTAAGTTCCCTAAATTGAAATGGGTCACTCGTCACTTTGACTAAGAAAGTCTTCGTTTAGTTGTGTGTTGCTTGTAAATGGTTCCTTACTTCCTCGTCGCTTATCAACTCAACTACTGGTGCGATCTGTCATATTACAATGTAACAGTTTGAATCTATACGAGCCAGTTCTAGGTCCGCTGTATGATCGTGGTATTTAAACAATAACAGCAAACATGTGTTCGAGGCTTTCCCTTCTCCACACACACCAACCACTACCAAACCACTCCAACAAAGCAGCTAACAACCCAATTACCTCCGGGCGAGCCGCGACCAGTAATCGTGCACCACGGTTCCAACGATTCCCAAAAACTCATCAACTGCAAATCTCATTCTCTCTAACCCGGCTCACGCTGTATCTATCACAGCAAACTATTCCTTACTACGGAACTGTCCACAGGACGACAGTAAATCGATCGCCCTAGCACATAAATTCGCCAAAACTAGAGTCTCATCTGCGACTGTTTATAAAATCACACAGAGCGTACGCACATTCCGTAGCTCAGCTTTGGGAGGAAACTACCGTCACAACCTGGTATATGAATAGGGGCCCAAAAGACAAAGTAGTGAACTGCACCAAAATAAGATACCGGTTCCACCAGCAAACCTTCTTTCCCTCCCCCAAGCCTTAAACACCAACTGCGGTGCGTCAATACACCACGCAGTGGCTTGGTATCCAATCCAACCTACACGTACCCCGATATACAGGGTGTTACAAAAAGGTACAGCCAAACTTTCAGGAAACATTCCTCACACACAAAGAAAGAAAGATGTTATGTGGACATGTGTCCGGAAACGCTTACTTTCCATGTTAGAGCTCATTTTATTACTTCTCTTCAAATAACATTAATCATGGAATGGAAACACACAGCAACAGAACGTACCAGCGTGACTTCAAACACTTTGTTACAGGAAATGTTCAAAATGTCCTCCGTTAGCGAGGATACATGCATCCACCCTCCGTCGCATGGAATCCCTGATGCGCTGATGCAGCCCTGGAGAATGGCGTACTGTATCACAGCGTCCACAATACGAGCACGAAGAGTCTCTACATTTGGTACTGGGGTTGCGTAGACAAGAGCTTTCAAATGCCGCCATCAATGAAAGTCAAGAGGCTTGAGCTCTGGAGAGCGTGGAGGCCATGGAATTGGTCCGCCTCTACCAATCCATCGGTCACCGAATCTGTTGTTGAGAAGCGTACGAACACTTCGACTGAAATGTGCAGGAGCTCCATCGTGCATGAACCACATGTTGTGTCGTGCTTGTAAAGGCAGGAGTTCTAGCAGCAGAGTATCCCGTATGAAATCATGATAACGTGCTCCATTGAGCGTAGGTGGAAGAACATACTGACGAAACTAAAATGACCTCTAACATGGAAATTAAGCGTTTCCGGACACATGTCCACATAACATCTTTTCTTTATTTGTGCGTGAGGAATGTTTCCTGAAAGTTTGGCCGTACCTTTTTGTAACACCCTGTATATCAACTTAGTCGGCAAGAGGTGTACTCGGGAGATAACTACCTTCTTACGTCATACAATAGGAACGATTTACACGAACAAACATGTGGCGCCAAGCCAACTTTTGACAGTTAATTAATTATTCCTTGATGTTCTCTGTTCTCTACGACAGCGACCGGCTGCTGCGTGTCTCTCAGCCAGCATCTCTGGACCCACAAAATGGTTCAAAATTCTCTGAGCACTATGGGACTTAACTTCTAAGGTCATCAGTCCCCTGGAATTTAGAACTATTTAAACCTAACTGAGCTAAGGACATCACACACACCCATGCCCGAGGCAGGACTCGAACCTACGACCGCAGCGGCCACAAGGTTCAAGGCTGTAGCGCCTAGAACCGCTCGGCCACACCGGACGGGATCTCTGGATCCAGCGATGGGGAGTTGTTGCATCGCTGAAGTCGCGCGAGCTCACCACCTGTATTTCCGTCGACGCTCTCGGATCATCTATAACATCCAGAATGAGATTTTCACTCTGCAGCGGAGTGTGCGCTGATATGAAACTTTCCTGGCAGATTTAAACTGTGTGCCGGACCGAGACTCGAACTCGGGACCTTCGCCTTTCGCGGGCGAGCGCTCTATCAACTGAGCTACCCAAGCACGACTCACGCCCCGTGGTAGAGCGCTTGCCCGTGAAAGGCAAAGGTCCCGAGTTCGAGTCTCGGTCTGGCACACAGTTTTAATCTGCCAGCAAGTTTCATATCAGCGCACACTCCCCAGCAGAGTGAAAATCTCATTCTGGAAACATCCCCTAGGCGGTGGCTAAGCCATGTTTCCGCAATATCCTTTCTTTCAGGAGTGCTAGTTCTGCAAGGTTCGCAGGAGAGCTTCTGTAAAGTTTGGAAAGTAGGAGACGAGGTACTGGCAGAAATAAAGCTGTGAGTCGTGCTTGGGTAGCTCAGTTGGTAGAGCGCTTTCCCGCGAAAGGCAAAAGTCCCGAGTTCGAGTCTCGGTCTGGCACACAGTTTTAATCTGCCAGGCAGTTTCATATCAGCGCACACTCCGCTGCAGACTGAAAATCTCTTTCTGGAAACATCCCCTAGGCAGTGGCTAAGCCATGTCCCCGCAATATCCTTTCTTTCAGGAGTGCTAGTTCTGCATGGTTCGCAGGAGAGCTTCTGTAAAGTTTGGAAGGTAGGAGACGAGGTACTGGCAGAGATAAAGCTGTGAGTCGTGCTTGGGTAGCTCAGTTGGTAGAGCGCTTTCCCGCGAAAGGCAAAAGTCCCGAGTTCGAGCCTCGGTCTGGCACACAGTTTTAATCTGCCAGGGAGTTTCATATCAGCGCACACTCCGCTGCAGACTGAAAATCTCTTTCTGGAAACATCCCCTAGGCAGTGGCTAAGCCATGTCCCCGCAATATCCTTTCTTTCAGGAGTGCTAGTTCTGCATGGTTCGCAGGAGAGCTTCTGTAAAGTTTGGAAAGTAGGAGACGAGGTACTGGCAGAAATAAAGCTGTGAGTCGTGCTTGGATAGCTCAGTTGGTAGAGCGCTTTCCCGCGAAAGACAAAAGTCCCGAGTTCGAGTCTCGGTCTGGCACACAGTTTTAATCTGCCAGGAAGTTTCATGTATAACATGTTTTGTTGCCCTTAATGCATCGTACACGTATATTTCTAGTAACCACCATTTGTTATTAGCCATTTATCGGGTCGGATGCTCATGCATTGTAAAGGCCAAAGTAACGCGTGCGTTTTGACGCAGCACACCAGCCTAAGGAGATGTGGAAGTAAACTTGCCGACCGCTTTGTCTAGCATTACCGTTTTCCGTCTTATTTACAACTAATACGCGTACAAGTTTGCACGTTCTGTGCTGTTTATTTACATGTACAGTCTTTATTTCCTGCAAGGATCCATTAAGGACAAGTCTGATTACTAGCAAGTCATGTTACAGGTTTTGTTTACTCGTCCATAAGGTGCCTCTGTTGTAAATTATTTACATTACTCCACGACAGAACGTACTATGAATCAACGACAGACCCATTGATTACTCACATGGGAACCTCCCCATTGCACCCCGCTCAGATTTAGTTATAAGTTGGCACAGTAGACAGGCCTTGAAAAACTGAACACAGATCAATCGCGAAAACAGGAAGAAATTGTGTGGAACTATGAAAAAAATAAGCAAAATATACAAACTGAGTAAGAAGAAAGGACGGACCTGGTGATATGGGCAGAACTCGCACACCAGATTTTGGAGAAGAGGTGCTGGAATGTGTTCCAGTGGACCCAATAACAAGTACTCGTCGTATTGCACGTGAAGTGGGTGCCGCAAAAACAAGTAAGTGGCGACTACTACACGAACAGTACTTACACTCATATCACCCGGAACGAGTCCATGCAATGCTTGTGACTGACTCTGCACCAAGGGTACCGTTGTATTAGCGGTTGCTCCAGCAGTGGATTAATCGGCCAGATTTCCTCGAAATCGTGCTGTTTACTGACGAGACCTTATTTGGTCCTGATGGTATTTCAAACAAGAATAGACATGTGTGGAATGAGTAAAACCCTCACTTGTAGTAGAGTCACGGCATCGAGAATTTTCTAACCCACCTGCCCGATTAAGGGATCTGACATTCCAAGCTCCGATCCGTAGAACACCAGTCTTCTTTCTCCTGATCGCGGTAGCGTTCTCGCTTCCCGAGCACGGGGTCCCGGGTTCGATTCCCGGCGGGGTCAGGGATTTTCACCTGCCTCGAGATGACTGGGTGTTTGTGTTGTCCTCATCCTTTCATCATCATCCAGGAAAGTGGCGAAATTGGATTGAGCAAAGGTTGGGAAATTTTACGGGCGCTGATAACCACGCAGTTGAGCGCCCCACAAACCAAACATCATCATCATCATCATCATCTTTCTCCTGATAACGACGTCTTCCTGAGTAGTCCCCGCCCGGAGGCCCGAATGGAGGACTATTTTACATCCGGAATATTTTACCCAAGAGGACTGGCTAATGGTTCAAATGGCTCTGAGCACTATGGGACTTAACATCTATGGTCATCATTCCCCTAGAACTTAGAACTACTTAAACCTAACTAACCTAAGGACAGCACACAACACCCAGCCATCACGAAGCAGAGAAAATCCCTGACCCCGCCGGGAATCGAACCCGGGAACTCGGGCGTGGGAAGCGAGAACGCTACCGCACGACCACGAGATGCGGGCTCGATTGTTGTCTACAGAGCCACTGACTGAAGACATGTTTAACGTAAAATCAAGGGATGACACATTGGCTACACGTAATTTCAGCCATGAGGTATGGAGTTTGTGGTCTCCTGATAATGAAGAGCAATTACAAAAAGATTTAAAGGAGGTAAGTGGGGTTAATAACAGTGTGATCGGTGAACGGGATATTGAAGCTAACGGAGTGCTTATTAATATAATACGACCTATTCTTGAGTACTGCTCGAGCGTTTGGGATCTCTATGAGGACTCCAACATCTCCATTCGTCCCTCCATTCACGCCTGTCGCGACACCACTGGAGGCGGGCTGCACGATGTTGGGGCGTGAGCGGAAGACGGCCTAACGGTGTGCGGGACCGTAGCCCAGCTTCATGGAGACGGTTGCGAATGGTCCTCGCCGATACCCCAGGAGCAACAGTGTCCCTAATTTGCTGGGAAGTGGCGGTGCGGTCCCCTACGGCACTGCGTAGGATCCTACGGTCTTGGCGTGCATCCGTGCGTCGCTGCGGTCCGGTCCCAGGTCGACGGGCACGTGCACCTTCCGCCGACCACTGGCGACAACATCGATGTACTGTGGAGACCTCACGCCCCACGTGTTGAGCAATTCGGCGGTACGTCCACCCGGCCTCCCGCATGCCCACTATACGCCCTCGCTCAAAGTCCGTCAACTGCACATACGGTTCATGTCCACGCTGTCGCGGCATGCTACCAGTGTTAAAGACTGCGATGGAACTCCGTATGCCACGGCAAACTGGCTGACAGTGACGGCGGCGGTGCACAAATGCTGCGCAGCTAGCGCCATTCGACGACCAACACCGCGGTTCCTGGTGTGTCCGCTGTGCCGTGCGTGTGATCATTGCTTGTACAGCCCTCTCGCAGTGTCCGGAGCAAGTATGGTGGGTCTGACACACCGGTGTCAATGTGTTCTTTTTTCCATTTCCAGGAGTGTAGATTCGGTAGGTCCTGCGTTCTGTATTTTTCTTGATGAAATGCTGAAAAAGTATGTTTCTTAAATATGTTTGGTAATGTAACTATAAGTGTAGCGCCGGTTGGAGTGGCCGAGCGGTTCTAGGCGTTACAGTCTGGAACCGCGCGACCGCTACGGTCGCAGGTTCCAATCCTGCCTCTGGCATGGAGGTGTGTGATGTCCTTAGGTTAGTTAGGTTTAAGTAGTCCTAAGTTCGAGGGGACTAATGACTTCAACGGTTAAGTCCCATAGTGCTCAGAGTCATTTGAACTATATAAGTGTAGCAGGATTTACGTTAGTCGTTTAAGATTTTTTGTTAGTTGAATGTTCGTAGTTCCTACAATTATGTATTAATCTCGTGATAATGGATTTCGAAACTTTACCTTTCACAATCACTATTAACTTATTATTCTTTCATCTACATCTACCTTTGCATATACGTGACTACTTTTTTTAAATTAAGTGTTCTTGGAGGCGATTGCCGACAGAAGTTCAGCTTTTTACGGAATACTTGACACACATCTGTTGTATGCTCTTTATTGTCACTACAATCATCTGCTCTTACTTGCCAATTCACATTATTTTACATTTTTACACTATTGGCCTTGATATGTTACCTGTCTTCTTGCTTCACTGTACTCTTATACATGTTGTTGTGGTCTTCAGTCCTGAGACAGGTTTGATGCAGCTCTCCATGCTACCCTATCCTGTGCAAGCTTCTTCATCTCCCAGTACTTACTGTAACCTACATCCTTCTGAATCTGCATAGTGTATTCATCTCTTGGGCTCCCTCTACGATTTCTACCCTCCACGCTGCCCGCCAATGCTAAATTTGTGATCTCTTGATGCCTCAGAACATGTCCTACTAACCGGTCCCTTCTTTTTGTCGAGTTGTGCCACAAACTCCTCTTCACTCCAATTCTATTCAATACTTTATCTTTAGCTATGTGATCTACCCATCTAATCTTCAGCATTCTTCTGTAGCACCACATTTCGAAAGCTTCTATTCTCTTCTTGTGCAAACTATTTATCGTCCATGTTTCACATCCATACATGGCTACACTCCATACAAATATTTTCGGAAACGACGACTTCCTGACACTTAAATCAATACTCTTCTTCAGAAACGCTTTCCTTGCCATTGCCGGTCTACATTTTATATCTTCTCTACTTCGACCGCCATCAGTTATTTTGCTCCCCAAACAGCAAAACTCCTTTACTACTTTAAGTGTGTCATTTCCTAATCTAATTCCCTCAGCATCACCCGACTTAATTCGACTACATTCCATTATCCTCGTTTTGCTTTTGTTGATGTTCATCTTAAATCCTCCCTTCAAGACAATGTCCATTCCGTTCAACTGCTCTTCCAAGTCCTTTGCTGTCTCCGACAGAAATACAATGTCATCGGCGGACCTCACGGTTTTTATTTCTTCTCCATGGATTTTGATACCAACTCCGAATTTTTTGTTTTGTTTCCTTTACTGCTTGCTCAATATACAGATTGAATAACATCGGGGAGAGGCTACAACCCTGTCTTACTCCCTTCCCAACCACTGCTTCCCTTTCATGCCCCTCGACTCTTATAACTGCCATCTGGTTTCTGTACAAATTGTAAATAGCCTTCGCTCTCTGTATTTTACCCCTGCCACCTTTAGAATTTGAAATAGAGTATTCCAGTCAACATTGTCAAAAGCTTTGTCAAAGTCTACAAATGCTAAAGACGTAGGTTTTCCCTTCCTTAATCTTTCTTCTAAGATAAGTCGTAAGAACAGTATTGCCTCACGTGTTCCAACAAGTGTCGTGTAATTTTATAGAGGTGTCTAGTGTTGCACCTGGACGCTACTGTATCTAGGAACACAAGATGTGTCGTGTTCGGTGCTACAATCTAGAGGCTGGTTTTAAAATCATATGAAGGAACGCGCTGTACAAACCTCAACAAGTAGTTTCCGGCTTTTTCTACTGTAGCTCGTGTTTCGTACAGCGTTAGTTAATAATACAAGTTCTACTTATTTTAGTGGTGTGTAATACACTGACGGAATAAAATCGTAACACCAATAAATAATTAATGCAGAGCAATGAAACTTCGCGAATACATTTCTCTAGATAACATATTTAAGCTGAAATGGTTGAAATGGCTCTGAGCACTATGGGACTTAACATCTGAGGTCGTCAGTCCGGTAGAACTTAGAACTACTTAAACCTAACTAACCTAAGGACATCACACAACGCCCAGTCATCACGAGGCAGAGAAAATCCCTGACCCCGCCGGGAATCGAACCCGGGACCCCGGGCGTAACGACTTTAGGAATTCCAAAGACATCTTATTTATGCCCTCTGTCTTATTTGGTCACAAGCCACGGAAAGTTCCTTTACACACTGAATCTAACACTGGACGTCCTATGTCTTCTATATGGACTCACACGTGTTCTTCTATTACTCACTGCACAGACAAGTCTGTAAGGCGACGAAAATCACTTATTTTTAAATACAGTTAGGAGTCAAAAGCTTTTTTGGACTCAGAAATTAGACCGTAAACATTGCTTTTGTCAGTTGCTGTTTGCTACAAACTGAACGAAATTTGCAAACAAATTGCGATTATTGAAGTCTGGTGCTATAAGCTGTGTGGTTGTGTTCGATCCAAGCTTACCGGTAGCCCTTAGTTACAACCTTTCATCTCAGAATCTCTTCGTGACCGATATTATTGGGCAGAATGTTAGTCACAACAGTACTCGAAAAATAAGAATGCTACCGTTATTTCCAAACCTTTCTTCCTTGCATTGTGAGCAATGTATATCAATTGTTCTGGGACTGAAGGTCACTCATACTGCAGTTGCATCATTTATGTTGAAACAATCCAGGCGCTTCACCGTACTTTTGTGAGGTTTCTTTGGCTTTGTTGATTTTCCTTATTGTTACCACCTATTCTCAGGATTACAGAACACGCCGACTTATTCTGGCACTGTACAAAGCATAAACAAAAGGACAAGTACTGAAATCTGCTTTAAAATAAAGCTTTACAAACGAAAATCCGGGAGTGTTGCTCCAGTTTCGTTCGCGCGCTGCTGTAAAGCTCAGTCGTATTGAGAAAATACTGAACTTGCTGAAATTAAGCACAGCTCCAGGGCCAAATGGCCCACGTATTGTATTGTATACTCTGTGTAGTGTTGGCAGAAGAGCCAACTCCGTGTTACGAATGGAGGCCGAAATGCACGCGTTTTAGCTCAAGCATGCTGGCGTGAGGAGGGAAGGACTATACTGACGTGAGGCCTGGAACATGACAAGGAATTAAAATTCAGAAATTAGTTTGATACTTAACTTTAATCCATTAATGATGAACGTCGCTCTTGACGGTACATGTTTTACAGTATCAATAGTAACTGGTAGTGGCGCCTAGCTAGGTCGTAGCAAATGACGTAGCTGAAGGCTATGCTAACTATCGTCGTAGAGCGTATTTTGTCAGTGAACCATCGCCAGCAAAGTCGGCTGTACAACGGGGGCGAGTGCTAGGAAGTCTCTCTAGACCTGCCGTGTGGCGGCGCTCAGTCTGCAATCACTGATCGTGGCGACACGCGGGTCCGACGTATACTAACGGACCGCGGCCGATTTAAAGGCTACCACCTAGCAAGTGTGGTGTCTGGCGGTGACACCACACTGTGCTCATCATAGCAATAAACCTGATGTAAACATTATGCCATGTATTCTTCCGCGTTTGCTTGAATATCACTGGATTTCGTTTCGCAGGAGGCGGAAGCCCAACTGTGATAAGTACAGTCAAGTACTATCATAAGGATACGTTTTATGCTGTCTTAGACGGACATAGACAACAGCTTTACCGACGTATTAAACTTGAACATCACTGGTCAGCCAGCGGTCCAACTAGCCTGCAATGATGTGAGCAGCTGCAGTTCAGACGTAAAAAGAGACGAGCAGAGGGACAATATACAGTACCTTCGGATGTCATTTCATTTTTAAAGAGAATGAAGTAATATTGGCAAAACTCTAGCACTACTGAGCGCTTCTTAGGTGACCAGACGGAAAGCATAAAATGCTCTCGTCCTCACCTAACACAGTATTCCAATTACATGCCGGCCGGAGTGGCCGATCGCTTCTAGGCGCTTCAGTTTGGAACTGAGCGACCGCTACTGTCGCAGGTTCGAATCCTGCCTCAGGCATTGATGTGTCTGATGTCTTTAGGTTAGTTAGGTTTAAGTAGTTCTAAGTTCTATTGCTATTCTATTGGCTCTGAGCACTTTGGGACTTAACATCTATGGTCATCAGTCCCCTAGAACTTAGAACTAATTAAACCTAACTAACCTAAGGACAACACACAACACCCAGCCATCACGAGGCAGAGAAAATCCCTGACCCCGCCGGGAATCGAACCCGGGAACCCGGGTGTTCTAAGTTCTAGGGGACTAATGACCACCGATGTTAAGTCCCATAGAGCTCAGAGCCATTTGAACCATTTTGAACCAATTTCATAACAAGAGTGATGAAAACACAGGGTAATGTCTCTGAGCGGGCTATGTGTGACGATCGTAATACAGGAATTTCACCGTATGGTTGAATACTGGAGACACTGAAGGTGTTAATTGCAGTGAGTCGTTTGGTAATCTCTTAACTTCTTCCTTACCCGAATCCGGGAAAAACATTTCAGTTCTGGAACTGTCATCTGCTAAGTTCACCAGTTGATCAACAACAGAATCCACGCCGCATTTTCTCCTCTTCCTTTCTGAAGTTCCGTTGTACATCATGCCAGAGACACGTGAAAAAGCTACGTCCGTTAGCTCCAATACGTCTGGCAGGTTAACAGTCTTGTTAATTCTCGCTACAGATCCCGTAACTTGGCTGCAGATCCGCTCTGTTTGGTACATATTGTAATGGCACAGTCGTAAATTCAAAAATGCAGCATTTCTATGGTGTGCTCGATGCTGTCAAAATGATTGTTTTTCCGGTTTCTACTACACTTACCAGTCTGGTTCGTGCGAGACTCCATCTGTGGTATAAGACAATGGACATAGTCCAAATAAAGAGTATTTACTTTTCGTTTCTGGCCTAAAGAATTAATTTGTTGTGTTTTCTTAATGTAAGCGAACTTTACCAACAATCGTTCATAAAATATCGATAATTAAGAATTTATTATTGAACTACACTACTGGCCATTAAAATTGCTACACCAAGAAAAAATACAGATGATAAACGGGTATTCATTGAACAAATATATTATACTGAAACTGACATGTGATTAATTTTCACGCAATTTGGGTACATAGATCCTGAGAAATCAGTACCCAGAACAACCACCTCTGGCCGTAGTAATGGCCTTGATACGCCAGGGCATTGACTCAAACAGAGCTTGAATGGCGTGTACAAGTACAGCTGCCCATGTAGCTTCAACACGATACCACAGTTCATCAAGAGTAGTGACTGGCGTATTGTGACGAGCCTGTTGCTCCGCCACCATTGACCAGACGTTTCCAATTGGTGAGAGATGTGGAGAATCTGCTGGCCAGGGCAGCAGTCGAACATTTTCTGTATCCAGAAAGGCTGGTACAGGATCTGCAACATGCGGTCGTGCATTATCCTGTTGAAATGTAGGGTTTCGCCGGGATCGAATGAAGGGTAGAGCCACGGGTCGTAACACATCTGAAATGTAACATCCACTGTTCAAAGTGCCGTCAATGCGAACAAGAGGTGACCGAGACGTGTAACCAATGGTACCCCATACCATCACTCCGGGTGATACGCCAGTATGGCGATGACGAATACAGACTTCCAATGTGCGTTCACCGCGATGTCAGCATACACGGATGCGAGCATGATGATGCTCTAAACAGAACCTGGATTCGTCCGAAAAAATGACGTTTTGCCATTCGTACACCCAGGTTCGTCGTCGAGTACACCATCGCAGGCGCTCCTGACTGTGATGCAGCGCCAAGGGTAACCGCAGCCACGGTCTCCGAGCTGATAGTCCGTGCTGCTGCAAACGTCGTCAAACTGTTCGTGTAGATGGTTGTTGTCTTGCAAACGTCCCCATCTGTTGACTCAGGGATCGAGACGTGGCTGCATGATCCGTTACAGCCATGCGGATAAGATGCCTGTCATCTCGACTGCTAGTGATACGAGGTCGTTGGGATCCAGCTCGGCGTTCCGTATTACGCACCTGAACCCACCGATTCCATATTCTGCTAACAGTCATTGGATCTCGACCAACAGGAGCAGCAATGTCGCGATACGATAAACCGCAAACGCGATAGGCTACAATCCGACCTTTATCAAAGTCGGAAACGTGATGGTACGCATTTCTCCCCCTTACACGAGGCATCACAACAACGTTTCACCAGGCAACGCAAGTCAACTGCTGCTTGTCTATGAGAAATCTGTTGGAAACTTTCCTCATGTCAGCACGTTGAAGGTGTCGCCACCGGCGCCATCCTTGTGTGAATGCTCTGAAAAACTAATCATTTGCATATCACAGCATCTTCTTCTTGTCGGTTAAATTTCGCGTCTCTAGCACGTCATCTTCGTGGTGTAGCAATTTTAATGGCCAGTAGTGTAAAACAGAAATTTTGCGTGCAATATGTAGTTAGAAGCAAGAAGACGTGCATTATTCATAAAAAACGATGATGACTTTTACAATTATGAGATACAGATATTTCAAATTGAACAAAAAAAATGACCATGGCGACACTTGAACGAGCGATTCATGAACTGGACTAGGTTTTAATCTGCTACGCAACCGGTTCCGCTGTACATCCAGTCTGCACTTTTATGTTATATACAGGGTGAGTCACCTAACGTTACCGCTGGATATATTTCGTAAACCACATCAAATACTGACGAACCGATTCCACAGACCGAACGTGAGGAGAGGGGCTAGTGTAATTGTTTAATACAAACCATACAAAAATGCACGGAAGTATGTTTTTTAACACAAACCTACGTTTTTTAAATGGAACCACGTTAGTTTTGTTAGCACATCTGAACATATCAACAAATACGTAATCAGTGCCGTTTGTTGCATTGTAAAATGTTACTTACATCCGGAGATATTGTAACCTAAAGTTGACGCTTGAGTACCACTCCTCCGCTGTTCGAACGTGTGTATCGGAGAGCACAGCAACATACATCGCGTTTCTACAGAATGATCTGCCAACGTTTGCTCGAAAATGTCCCACTGGAAACGCGTCGACGTATGTGGTATCAGCATGATGGTGCACCTGCACATTCCGCAATTAACACTAGGCTGACCCTTGACAGGATGTTCGACGGGCGTTTCATAGGACGTGGAGGACGCATAAATTAGCCAGCCCGTTCTCCTGATCTTACACCTCTGGACTTCTTTCTGTGGGGTACGTTAATGGAGAATGTGTACCGTGATGTGCCTACAGCCCCAGAGGATATGAAACAACGTATTGTGGCAGCCTGCGGCGACATTACACCAGATGTACTGCGGCGTGTACGACATTCAGTACGCCAGAGATTGCAGTTGTGTGCAACAAATGATGGCCACCACATTGAACATCTATTGGCCTGACATGTCGGGACACACTCTGTTCCAGTCCGTAATTGAAAACGGAAACCACGTGTGTACGTGTACCTCACCCCTCGTGGTTATGTACATGTGCGTCAGTGAAAAAGACCAATAAAAAGGTGTTAGCATGTGGACATAATGTGCTGTTCCAGTCTCTTCTGTACCTAAGGTCCACCACCGTTCCCTTTGGATCCCTACGTAATTCGGTGCTCTCCGATACACACGATCGAACAGCGGAGGAGTGGTACTCAAGCGTCAACTTTAGGTTACAATATCTCCGGATGTAATTAACATTTTACAATGCAACAAACGGCACTGATTACGTATTTGTTTATATGTATATATACAACAAAAAATGGCATATTTCAGAACGATGCTACATCTAATCAAAAAAATACCAATGTGTGACACAGACTAACAAAATGAAATCAATATAATTAAAACAGTTGCTCATAATAATGGATATAAACCCACAATAATAGAAAAACTCCACAACAAAATGCAGACAAAAACCACAGATCCACTTCACGGCAATCACTTCAAGCCAAATCAATGTGCCACAGAATCCAAACCTAAATATGCTACTCTCCCACACATAGGCCCACTTTCATACCAAATAGCAAACTTATTTAAAAAGAAAAATATCATCAGCTTTTCCACAAATAATAAATTACAACAAAAAGTAATCCATGATGTCAGTACCTCCAAGAGTCCCTACCGTAAATCAGGAATATACAAACTCAAATGCGATACATGCCCAAAATTCCACATGACAGACAGTCAGAAGTTTTGAAATTAGATATAAAGAATACATTTATGCTTTAAGACTTGGTAACTTAAACAAATCCGCATTTGTAGCCCATATTGCCGAAGAAAACTATTCAGTGAGAAACACTGAGGACAACTTAAATATCTTACATCTAGCAGAAAAAGAAGCCACTATGAATATATTAGAAGAAATAGAAATACACACAAACAAAAACAGCACCCCAGACTATATCCCTTTCCTGAAAAATTACCAAAAATTATTTTCCAACCTCCAAAGCAAATAATATTAGTACGCTCATCTGCAGATCAAGTAGCAAATTTATATGTTACTATAATTCTCATGATGCTAAATGAAATTAAATAATGTACTATTTTACCTATACAGTACTATATATTAAAAAAACTTTATAAGTAATCTAACAATATCAACTCAAAAAATCAATGTCTCTGTACTAGTGTAAAAGTCATTACAGTTGCGTAAATGAATATATGATCCTTTCCAAACATAGGACATCATCGTCAAATGTTACGATATATCATAGCATCTTTGATACTCATATGTATGTAAGCTCTTCGTATGTATGAAAACATGTGGAGCGTGATAGAAATCTCCTCAGTGACAAATCTAAAGTGTTCAGTGAGAAAAATTTACGTGTGCAATAATAAGAATCCAATGGGAATGTATTCACATCTGTTGGAGGAATGTTATGAAAACAAACACTCCAGATCGACATTTCACGTAAGTCACATGCAACGAAAATCTGTAACGCAACCATCTGTGTGTGGCATGTTTATAATTACGTATTATTTGTATTTTAGGACAATTAATCTGTAAAAAAACACACCACGTGTCATAAAGAAAGCGTGTAATCCGTCTGAGGATGAATCACAACGATTCGATAACCGGTAACAGTACCCTTTGAATAAAGGAACTGAAAGTAAATTTGTGGCTGGTTGCTGTCCTAACACCATCAACATTTGTCTTCAAACAACAGCCACGGTCTCCATCATGTCATCACTGTTCGAATCTCGATTTTTTCCATCTTCGCAAATCACTACGCGAGAACAACAACAGAACCACGTCACTGCTACAGCTCTCTTCCAAGAGCACTGACGGGTCACGTGTTTGCAGGCAACAGTCCAATGAATATCACGTGAACAGCTCGTTGCGCTAGCACTGACCTTTCGTAGTGATTCCGACAACTTTTCAAACCACCTTGTATCTTGGATGAAGCTTTGTTGCCGGATGTAGAAGTAATTTTGAGTGTGAGTCAGGGAACTGTGTTCAGACCTTTACTGTTCATAATGTATATTAACGAACTGCAGACAATATTAATAATAACATAAGGCTATTCGTAAGTGAGCTGGTTATCTGCAATAAAATATTTTCCAAAAGAAGTTACACAGATTGAAAATAGCCTTTAAATATTCTAAAATGTAAAATTGTGCACTCTGCAAAAAAAAACAAAAAAATGTAGTACGCTAAGATTAAAACCTCAATGAGACACGTTTGGAAACGGCCAAATCATACAAATATCTGGGTTCAAAGGTTTTTGGGGATTTGAAATGGAACGATTACATAAGCTCAGTGGTTGGATGAAGCGGGTGGCGGACATCAAGGCTTTTGTGGAATGCTAGGGAAATTCAAGTAATCCACAAAGGTGGGTAACGAAGGACAAGTGTAGCACATTCTCCAATACCTGTCAAGTGTCTGCCGTCCGTACGAAATAACACTATTAGAGGGCATTGAACATGTAGAAAGGAGGTGAGGACACGTGGTCAGAGGTTTGTTGACGGGAAAAAAATTGCAAGGATAGAAAATAACTAAGGTAGAATAACGAAAGTCACGGCTGGAAAATACCAACACGAATTCTTTACAGACGAATGAAAAAACTGACAGAAGCCGACCGCAGGGAAGACGAGTTTGGATTCCGTAGGAATGTTGGAACACGTGAGGCAGTCTTGATAGATTAAGGAAAGACAAAACTACGTTTCTAGCATTTGTAGACTTAAAGAAAGCTTTTGATTGATTGGAATACTCTCTTTCAAATTTTGAAGGTAGCAGGGGTCACTTATAGGGAGCGAAGGGGTATTTACAATCTGTACAGAAACCAGATTGATGGCAGTTATAAGAGTAGACGGGCAGGAAAAGGAAGCAGTGGTTGAACATCTCCGATGTTAGTCAATCTGTATATTGAGCAAGCAGGAAACAAAACCAAAGAAAAAATTGGAGTAGGAATTAAAATTCATGAAGAAGAAATAAAAACTTTGAGGTTTGCCGACGACAATGTAATTCTGTCAGAGATAGGAAAGGACCTGGAAGAGCAGCTGAACGGAATTGACAGTGTCTTGAGAGGGGGATATAAGATGAACACCAACAAAAGCAAAACTAGGATAATGGAATGGAGTCGGATTAAATGAGGTGATGTTGAGCGAATTAGGTGAGGAAATGAGATATTTAAAGTCGTAGATGAATTTTGCTATTTGGCGAGCAAATGATGATGATGATTTTTACATGTAAAAATATGATGGTTGAAGTAGAAAGGATAATAAAATGTAGACTGGCTATGGCAAGAAAAGCGTTTTTGTAGAAGAGAAATTTTTTAACCTTCAGTATAGATTTAAGTGTCAGGAAGTCCTCTCTGAAAGTATTTCTATGAGTGTAGCCATGAATGGAGGTGAAACATGGACGATAACTAGTTTAGACAAGAAGAGAATAGAAACTTACTAAATGTGGTGCCACAGGGAATGCTTAGCCAGTCTATAGTTTACATTCTCCCTACTTCGACAGCCATTAGTTTTTTGCTTCCCAAATAGTAAGAGTCATTTACTACTTTTAGTGTCTCATTTCCTAACCTAATTCCCAGAGCATAACCTCATTTAATCCGACTACATTCCTTTATCCTCGTTATGCTTTTGTTGATGTTCACCTTTTATCCCCCTTTCAAGATACTGTCCATTCCGTTCAGCTGCTCTTCCAAGTACTTTGCTACCTCTGACAGAATTACACTGTCGTAGGCAAACCTCCAAATTTTTATTACTATATATACACTCCTGGAAATTGAAATAAGAACACCGTGAATTCATTGTCCCAGGAAGGGGAAACTTTATTGACACAATCCTGGGGTCAGATACATCACATGATCACACTGACAGAACCACAGGCACATAGACACAGGCAACAGAGCATGCACAATGTCGGCACTAGTACAGTGTATATCCACCTTTCGCAGCAATGCAGGCTGCTATTCTCCCATGGAGTCGATCGTAGAGATGCTGGATGTAGTCCTGTGGAACGGCTTGCCATGCCATTTCCACCTGGCGCCTCAGTTGGACCAGCGTTCGTGATGGACGTGCAGACCGCGTGAGACGACTCTTCATCCAGTCCCAAACATGCTCAATGGGGGACAGATCCGGAGATCTTGCTGGCCAGGGTAGTTGACTTACACCTTCTAGAGCACGTTGGGTGGCACGGGATACATGCATTGTCCTGTTGGAACAGCAAGTTCCCTTGCCGGTCTAGGAATGGTAGAACGATGGGTTCGATGACGGTTTGGATGTACCGTGCACTATGCAGTGTCTCCTCGACGATCACCAGTGGTGTACGGCCAGTGTAGGAGATCGCTCCCCACACCATGATGCCGGGTGTTGGCCCTGTGTGCCTCGGTCGCATGCAGTCCTGATTGTGGCGCTCACCTGCACGGCGCCAAACACGCATACGACCATCATTGGCACCAAGGCAGAAGCGACTCTCATCGCTGAAGACGACACGTCTCCATTCGTCCCTCCATTCACGCCTGTCGCGACACCACTGGAGGCGGGCTGCACGATGTTGGGGCGTGAGCGGAAGGCGGCCTAACGGTGTGCGGGACCGTAGCCCAGCTTCATGGAGACGGTTGCGAATGGACCTCGCCGATACCCCAGGAGCAACAGTGTCCCTAATTTGCTGGGAAGTGGCGGTGCGGTCCCCTACGGCACTGCGTAGGATCCTACGGTCTTGGCGTGCATCCGTGCGTCGCTGCGGTCCGGTCCCAGGTCGACGGGCACGTGCACCTTCCGCCGACCACTGGCGACAACATCGATGTACTGTGGAGACCTCACGCCCCACGTGTTGAGCAATTCGGCGGTACGTCCACCCGGCCTCCCGCATGCCCACTATACGCCCTCGCTCAAAGTCCGTCAACTGCACATACGGTTCACGTCCACGCTGTCGCGGCATGCTACCAGTGTTAAAGACTGCGATGGAGCTCCGTATGCCACGGCAAAGTGGCTGACACTGACGGCGGCGGTGCACAAATGCTGCGCAGCTAGCGCCATTCGACGGCCAACACCGCGGTTCCTGGTGTGTCCGCTGTGCCGTGCGTGTGATCATTGCTTGTACAGCCCTCTCGCAGTGTCCGGAGCAAGTATGGTGGGTCTGACACACCGGTGTCAATGTGTTGTTTTTTCCATTTCCAGGAGTGTAGAAACATCACCCAGGCTGTGGCTAAGCCATGTCTCCGCTATATCCATTCTTCCAAGAGTCTAGTTCTGCAAGTTTCGCAGGAGAGCTTCTGTAAAGTTTGGAAGGTAGGAGACGAGGTACTGGCAGAAGTAAAGCTGTGGGTACCAGGCGTGTGTCGTGCTTGGGTAGCTCAGATGGTAAAGCACTTTCCCACGAAAGGCATAGGCCACGCGTTTGAGTTTCTGTCCGTCATACAGTTTTAATCTGCCAGGAAGTTTCATTCTACAGTATATATTTACTCGTTATTCGCCTTCAGCAAGTGAAAAACCGATAACAGAACGTTGTTCAACTAATGTGGGCGGTTCCAGCGGACTCGCCATCTTGAAATGTATTTTTGAGTTTGTAAACAAGATAATGTTGATACATCAGCTCATCAGGGCTCATCCCAATGATACCAACTTAAAGGCATAAAAGTACCAAAAAATGGCTCTGAGCACAATGGGACTTAACGTCTGTGGTCATCAGTCCCCCAGATGTTAGAACTGCTAAAACCTTACTAACCTAAGGACATCACACACATCCATGCCCGAGGCAGGATTCGAACCTGCGACCGTAGCGGTCACGCGGTTCCAGACTGAAGCGCCTAGAACCGCACGGCCACACCGGCCGGCCATAAAAGTACCACACTTGCCCTACTACCTGTTTTTCCCCCAGACCAATTTGTCTCTTTAATCATTGAAGGTCCCTCGTAACTGTACATGATTACTGGCAGCGGTGGTCACCGGAAAGTAGGGTCACAAGCTGACCAGGCCCGGGACGGTCACGAGAGTCTAGCGAGAGGAAGACCATGGCTCTGGTGCAGCTTACTCCTAAGAGGTCTCCGAGCCAGATGCCCTAGCCGGCCGCGGTGGCCTTGCGGTTCTGGCGCTGCAGCCCGGAACCGCGGGACTGCTACGGTCGCAGGTTCAAATCCTGCCTCGGGCATGGGTGTGTGTGATGTCCTTAGGTTAGTTAGGTTTAAGTAGTTCTAAGTTCTAGGGGACTTATGACCTAAGATGTTGAGTCCCATAGTGCTCAGAGCCATTTTGAGCCAGATGCCCTACACCGTGCATTCCACTGACCCAAAACCACCACCATTTGCGACTTCAGTGAAGTAGAGATGGGCAAACTCGTTCATCCTTGGGAACTAGTTCACTGCTGATCGTTCTTTTTTGGGAACCGTTCATTTTTACTCGTTCACCGTTCATTTGTGCTTGGTATATGGTTCTTATGAAAAACTGAGAACTAGTAGTGTAGGTGACCGAAGGATGGAGGGCACCAAGAGGGGGCACTTGCCTCCCCCCTGGGGTATAGAGTTTTTATTCATTACAGAATTCTTAGACTTTTTTGAAGTAATTTCTGTGATTCTGCAGAACCTCTCGTTTAGCCAGCTGTAGCCTTGTGTGGCTGATCGCAGGGAAATAATGTAGGGTGGCGCACGGAAAACCGTCCCCGAGTACAGACTGCTCGCCAATTACGGACGATGTGTTGCCCGTTACGAGCAGATACGACAAACATGTAATAATTAGGCAGTGAAGAAATAAAAAGCTAATGCAAGCAACAATTGCGAAACAATCGATGACGATGTGTAGAGAGCTGGAGAAGAGAACATGGAAATCTCATGCGAAGCGCATGGGCTATAGCTCATGTAGTCTTGTAAACCTGTTGGTGGCTGTTTCCCAACTTAATAGACCACAAGTGTCCTGAAAAAAACATCTTCGTTTCGACTTGCACTACATAGCTATACTACGTTGTAAACAATAATCGTATACATCCTATATATACTTCACGTTGTCTCTGAGTTCGTAGGCGAAGTAGAGACTTTATGGGAGCACAAAATAAAATGTGGTTTCCTCATACTCGCGTCACACTCATAGTAAAAATTACCGCACCGCAACTTCCCAGCAAATTAGGGACACTGTTGCTCCTGGGGTATCGGCGAGGACCATTCGCAACCGTTTCCATGAAGCTGGGCTACGGTCCCGCACACCGTTAGGCCGTCTTCCGCTCACGCCCCAACATCGTGCAGCCCGCCTCCAGTGGTGTCGCGACAGGCGTGAATGGAGGGACGAATGGAGACGTGTCGTCTTCAGCGATGAGAGTCGCTTCTGCCTCGGTGCCAATGATGGTCGTATGCGTGTTTGGCGCCGTGCAGATGAGCGCCACAATCAGGACTGCATACGACCGAGGCACACAGGGCCAACACCCGGCATCATGGTGTGGGGAGCGATCTCCTACACTGGCCGTACACCACTGGCGATCGTCGAGGGGACACTGAATAGTGCACGGTACATCCAAACCGTCATCGAACCCATCGTTCTACCATTCCTAGACCGGCAAGGGAACTTGCTGTTCCAACAGGACAATGCACGTCCGCATGTATCCCGTGCCACCCAACGTGCTCTAGAAGGTGTAAGTCAACTACTCTGGCCAGCAAGATCTCCGGATCTGTCCCCCATTGAGAATGTTTGGGCCTGGATGAAGCGTCGTCTCACGCGGTCTGCACGTCCAGCACGAACGCTGGTCCAACTGAGGCGCCAGGTGGAAATGGCATGGCAAGCCGTTCCACAGGACTACATCCAGCATCTCTACGATCGTCTCCATGGGAGAATAGCAGCCTGCATTGCTGCGAAAGGTGGATATACACTGTACTAGTGCCGACATTGTGCATGCTCTGTTGCCTGTGTCTATGTGCCTGTGGTTCTGTCAGTGTGATCATGTGATGTATCTGACCCCAGGAATGTGTCAATAAAGTTTCCCCTTCCTGGGACAATGAATTCACGGTGTTCTTATTTCAATTTCCTGGAGTGTAGAATGAGATATTCCCTCTGCAGCGGAGTGTGCGCTGATATGAAACTTCCTGGCAGATTAAAACTGTATGACAGACCGAGACTCAAACACGGGACCATTGCCTTTGGCGGGCAAGTGCTTTACCATCTGAGCCACCCAAGCACGACTCACGCCCCGTCCTCACAGCTTTACTTCTGCCAGTACCTCGTCGAACTAGCACTCCTGAAAGAAAGGATACAGCGGAGACATGGCTTAGCCTGGGGGTTGTTTCCAGAATGAGATTTTCACTCTGCAGTGGAGTTTGCGCTGATATGAAACTTCCTGGCAGATTAAAACTGTGTGCCGGACCGAGACTCGAACTCCTGAGTTTAATCAGAGTCAGAAAGACAAAGCGTGGATTGGAAGCACACCAACTCACCTGTCCAGAAAAAATTCAAAACCTAAGCATCAGCAGAAAGTCAAGGGATGCTGAAGGTCCAGTATTTTCGTGATTATCTCAAAGAGCAGTGTACAATGAACAGCCAATACTACTCGGATTTGCTTTTAAATTAGGTGAAGCCAGCCATGAGAGAGAGACATCGTGGTTCTCAGAGGAGAGGTATGATTCTCCAGCAAGACAATGCACGCCCTCATATTTCTCAACTAACCCGTGAAACCATCGATAAAATGGACTGGAAAGTTCTGCCTCATCCCCCTTACAGTCCTGATTTAGCACCTAGTGATTTCCATTTGTTTGGTGTACTGATGGAGGCATTACGGAGGAAGAGGTTCCATGACAACGATGACGTTAAAAAGTTTGTAGGAAAGTGCTTCAAACATCAAGATAAAGAGCTCTTTGCAGCCAGAATATGATAGGTTGTAGCCCGTTGGAAGAACTGTGTAAATATTCAAGCCGATTATGTTGAGGAGTAGAAAAATTATTATTATTTTTTAAATAAGCGACTTTTTCACCACACCAATTTTTCTCTCTAATTATTGAATGACTGTCGTACTACATTGCTGCCAATTCTTTCAGCAGTATTGCAGAGGGACATCTGGCTTTCTCGTAGCACTATTACAAGACCTCATTCAAACTCAGTGATGTGCTGATAATGGCACCTTTGTCGCCTTAAATGCATTATTGACTAATATCAGTTCACCACCTATAATGTCAACGGTAACTAAAGCTTACGAGTGTTACAACGTGTATTTAAAGCTAGCATGATTTGCACCCTCATAGAGGCGGTGGTATTGTCACTCTTATGCATCTGGCGCGAAATTTGAACAGACATCGTCTTTCAGATGTATAATCACGCCTACCAACTTTTGTTTATGTCCAACACCTACTTCCTGGTGTTGCGACTTCTTTTCCTGTCAGTGTTTATCGTGAAAGACTACTTAGCAGATTTCAAGAACCAACGTTAAACAGTGAATCCAGGACTGTACTACAAACCTCCGCTTGGGCCCCCTTAGGGATCGTGAGGACAATATTAGACTAATTACAGCATCCACAGAGACATTTGAATAAAATTTTTCCCGTTGTAAGTGTTGTTGTTGTTGTGGTCTTCAATCCAGAGACTGCTTTGATGCAGCTTTCCATCCTACCCTATTCTGTGCAAGCTTCATCATCTCGAAGTAGCTATGGCAAACTACATCCTTCTGAATCTGCTTGGTGTACCCATCTCTTGGTCTCACTCTACGATTTTTACCCTCCACGCTGCCCTCCAATGCTAAATGTGTGACCCCTTGATGCCTCAGAACATGTCCTGCCAACCGATCTCTTCTTCTAGTCAAGTTGTGCCACAAACTCCTCTTCTACCCAATTCTAGTCAGTATCTCCTCATTAGTTATGTGATCTACCCATCTAATCTTCAGCATTCTTCTGTAGCACCACATTTCGAAAGCTTCTATTCTCTTCTCGTCCAAACTATTATCGATCCACTTAAATCTGTACTCGATGTTAACAAATTTCCTTTCTTCAGAGACGCTTTCCTTGCCATTGCCAGTCTACATTTTATATACTCTCTACTTCGACATCCATCAGTTACGTATTTTGCTCCCCAATTAGCAAAACTCATCTACGACTTCAAATGTCTCATTTCCTAACATAATTTCCTCAGCATCACCTGATTTAATTCGACACACGCAGCTGGTCTCATATTCCGTAGGCCCTTACTTTGGTTACCAGGCGACAATGGGGAACTGTATCCAACGCCTTCCGGAAGACATGGAAAATGTCATCTACGTGGGAGCCTCTATCTAATATTTTCTGGGTCTCATGAACAAATAAAGCGAGTTGGGTCTCACACGATCGCTGTTTCCGGAATCCATGTTGATTCCTACATAGTAGATTCTGGGTTTCCAGAAATGACATGATACGCGAGCAAAAAACATGTTCTAAAATTCTACATCAGATCGATGTCAGAGATATAGGTCTATAGTTTTGCGCATCTGCTCGAGGACCATTCTTGAAAACTGGGACTACCTGTGCTCTTTTCCAATCATTTGGAACCTTCCGTTCCTCTAGAGTCTTGCGGTACACGGCTGTTAGAAGGGGGGCAAGTTCTTTCGCGTACTCTGTGTAGAATCGAGTTGGTATCCCGTCAGGTCCAGTGGACTTTACTCTGTTAAGTGATTTCAGTTGCTCTTCTATTCCTTGGACACTTGTTTCGATGTCAGCCATTTTTTCGTTCGTGCGGTGATTTAGAGAAGGAACTGCAGTGCGGTCTTCCTCTGTGAAACAGCTTTGGAAAAAGGTGTTTAGTATTTCAGCTTTACGCGTGTCATCCTCTGTTTCAATGCCGTCATCATCCCAGAGTGTCTTGATATGCAGTTTCGATCCACTTACTGATTTAACGTAAGTCCAGAAATTCCTAGGATCTTCTGTCAAGTCGGTACATAGAATTTTACTTTCGAATTCACTGAACATTTCACGCATAGCCCTCCTTACGCTACTTTGACATCGTTTAGCTTCTATTTGTCTCAGAGGTTTTGGATGCGTTTAAACTTGCATTGAAGCTCTCTTTGCTTTCGCAGTAGTTTCCTAACTTTGTTGTTGAACCACGGTGGGTTTCTCTCGTCCCTCACAGTTTTACTCGGCACGTACCTGTCTAAAACGCATTTTACGATTGTCTTGAACTTTTTCCATAAACACTCAACACTGTCAGTGTCGAAACAGAAATTTTCGTTTTGGTCTGTTAGGTAGTCTGAAATCTGCCTTCTATTACTCTTGCTAAACAGATAAACCTTCCTCCCTTCTTTTATAATCTTATTTACTTCCATATCCATTGATGCTGCAACAGCCTTATGATCACTGATTCCCTGTTCTGCGCTTATAGAGTCGGAAAGTTCGGATCTGTTTGTTATCAGTAGGTCGAAGATGATATCTTCACGAGTCGGTTCTCTGTTTAATTGCTCGAGGTAATTTTCGGATAGTGCACTCAGTATAATGTCGCTCGATGCTCTGTCCCTACCACCCGTCCTAAACATCTGAGTGTCCCAGTCTATATCTGGTAAATTGAAATCTCCACCTAAGACTATAACATGCTGAGGAAATTTATGTGAAATGTATTACAGATTTTCTCTCAGTTGTTCTGCCACTAACGCTGCCGAGTCGGGAGGTTGGTAAAAGGTGCCAGTTATCAACATAGCTCGGTTGTTGAGTGTAACCTCCACCCATAATAATTCACAGGAACTATCCACTTCTATTTCACTACAGGATAATCTACTACTAACAGTGACAAACGCGCCACCACCGGTTGCATGCAATCTATCCTTTCTAAACACCGTCTGTGTCTTTGTAAAAATTTCGGCAGAATTTATCTCTGGCCAGAATTTATCTCAGCCACCTTTCCGTACCTATAACGATTTCAGCTTCGGTGCTTTCTATCAGTGCTTGAAGTTCCGGTATTTTACCAACGCAGCTTCGACAGTTGACGATTACAATACCAGCTGCTGCTTGGTCCCCGCATGTCCTGCCTTTGCCCCGCACCCTTTGAGGCTGTTGCCCTTTCTGTACTTCCCCGAAGCCATCTAACCTAAAAAAAAAACGCCCAGCCCACGCCACACAACCCCTGCTACCCGTGTAGCCGCTTGTTGCGTGTAGTGGACTCCTGACCTATCCAGCGGAATCGTAAACCCCACCACCCTATGGCGCAAGTCAAGGAATCTATCATCCAAAAGTCGTAGGGTCAGTATTGCCTCACGTGTTCCAGAATTTCTACGGAATCCAATCTGATCTTCCCCGAGGTCCTCTTCTATTAGTTTTTCCATTCATCTGTAAAGAATTCGTTTTAGTATTTTGCAGCTGTGACTTATTAAACTGATAGTTCGGTAATTTTCACACCTACTAACACCTGCTTTCTGTGGGATTGGAATTATTATATTCTTCTTGAAGTCTGAGGGTATTTCGTCTGTCTCATACATCTTGCTCACCAGACGGTAGAGTTTTGTCATTGCTAGTTCTCCCAAGGCTATCAGTAGTTCAAATGGAATGTTGTCTACTCCATATGTGAGTGAGACACGAACTAGATGAAGTAACTAATGCACTGGCAAGTATCCTCTGCCACGCATTTCACAAAAGTTTGCAGAGTACTGATGTAGATGTAGAAAAAGGTGATCCTACACTCCTGGAAATAGAAAAAAGAACACATTGACACCGGTGTGTCAGACCCACCATACTTGCTCCGGACACTGCCAGAGGGCTGTCCAAGCAATGATCACACGCACGGCACAGCGGACACACCAGGAATCGCGGTGTTGGCCGTCGAATGGCGCTAGCTGCGCAGCATTTGTGCACCGCCGCCGTCAGTGTCAGCCAGTTTGCCGTGGCATACGGATCTCCATCGCAGTCTTTAACACTGGTAGCATGCCGCGACAGCGTGGACGTGAACCGTATGTGCAGTTGACGGACTTTGAGCGAGGGCGTATAGTGGGCATGCGGGAGGCCGGGTGGACGTACCGCCGAATTGCTCAACACGTGGGGCGTGAGGTCTCCACAGTACATCGATGTTGTCGCCAGTGGTCGGCGGAAGGTGCACGTGCCCGTCGACCTGGGACCGGACCGCAGCGACGCACTGATGCACGCCAAGACCGTAGGATCCTACGCAGTGCCGTAGGGGACCGCACCGCCACTTCCCAGCAAATTAGGGACACTGTTGCTCCTGGGGTATCGGCGAGGACCATTCGCAACCGTCTCCATGAAGCTGGGCTACGGTCCCGCACACCGTTAGGCCGTCTTCCGCTCACGCCCCAACATCGTGCAGCCCGCCTCCAGTGGTGTCGCGACAGGCGTGAATGGAGGGACGAATGGAGACGTGTCGTCTTCAGCGATGAGAGTCGCTTCTGCCTTGGTGCCAATGATGGTCGTATGCGTGTTTGGCGCCGTGCAGGTGAGCGCCACAATCAGGACTGCATACGACCGAGGCACACAGGGCCAACACCCGGCATCATGGTGTGGGGAGCGATCTCCTACACTGGCCGTACACCACTGGTGATCGTCGAGGGGACACTGAATAGTGCACGGTACATCCAAACCGTCATCGAACCCATCGTTCTACCATTCCTAGACCGGCAAGGGAACTTGCTGTTCCAACAGGACAATGCACGTCCGCATGTATCCCGTGCCACCCAACGTGCTCTAGAAGGTGTAAGTCAACTACCCTGGCCAGCAAGATCTCCGGATCTGTCCCCCATTGAGCATGTTTGGGACTGGATGAAGCGTCGTCTCACGCGGTCTGCACGTCCAGCACGAACGCTGGTCCAACTGAGGCGCCAGGTGGAAATGGCATGGCAAGCCGTTCCACAGGACTACATCCAGCATCTCTACGATCGTCTCCATGGGAGAATAGCAGCCTGCATTGCTGCGAAAGGTGGATATACACTGTACTAGTGCCGACATTGTGCATGCTCTGTTGCCTGTGTCTATGTGCCTGTGGTTCTGTCAGTGTGATCATGTGATGTATCTGACCCCAGGAATGTGTCAATAAAGTTTCCCCTTCCTGGGACAATGAATTCACGGTGTTCTTATTTCAATTTCCAGGAGTGTAGATTAAGGGAAGGCAAACCTACGTCTCTAGCATTTGTAGACAGAGAAAGCTTTTGAAAATGTTGACTGGAATACTCGTTTTTACCGGCTTCATTTACTTCATTTTTATATTTTCTCTTTTCGTCAGTTAAATTCAATATTTTTTCTGTTACCCAAGGATTTCTACTAGCCACTGTGTTTTTACCTACTTGATCCTCTGCTGCCTTCACCCTGTCATCCCTCAAAGCTACCCATTATTCTTCTACTGTATTTCTTTCCGCCATTCCTGTCAATTGTTCCCTTATGCTCTCCATGAAACTCTGTACAACCCCTGGTTTAGTCAGGTTGTCCAGGTCCCATCTCCTTAAATTCCCACCTTTTTGCAGTTTCTTTACTTTTAATCTACAGTTCATAACCAATATATTGTGGTCAGAGTCCACATCTGCCCCTGGAAATGTCTTACAATTTAAATCCTGGCTCCTGAATCTCTGTCTTACCATTATATAATCTATCTAATACCTTCTAGTATCTCCAGGCTTCTTCCATGTATACAGCCTTCTTTCATGATTCTTGAACCAAATGTTAGCAATCATTATGTTATGCTCTGTGCAAAATTCTACCAGGTTGCTTCCTCTTTCATTTCTTATCCCCAATCCATATTCACCTACTACATTTCCTTCTCTCCCTTTTCCTGCTATCGAGTGTCAGTTAGACCATCAGCGAGAGCACACTGCTAGGTTCCTGCTATTACTAAGACGAGTACACCATTCGCTTGTTACATGTTTTTACGAGCTTCAGACAGGAGGAGTGCAGTAATGGACAGGAACTGTGATTGTTGTGTACAGATGCGAGCTGAGCTGGCGACCCTTCGCTCACATCTCCAGGCTGCTTTGGCTTCTGTCCACAGCTTGAGGCTGCTGCCAAGGGGCGTCACTGTAGGGGATCGGACGCAGGGATGCGAGGGATGCCGAGCATGTCCCACGTGTCCTCCGATCGGTCAACTGTTGTGGCCACCCCGGGTACTGCCTGCACTGAGGTTGACCCCTCACCCGTGGTCGAGTGGGAGATCATTCCAAAGTCTGGCAGGCAGCGAAAAACTTTCCATGGGGCCGATTGTAGGCCCTCCCCAGTTAGTTTGACAAACAGGTTTCGGGCGTTATCTGTGGCTGACGATGTATCTGAGCCAGATGCAGTCGCCCACCCCATTCCAGAGAAAGCTTCTCAGTCCGCAAGGTCTGAGCATTCACAGAGGGTGAGTTTGCTGGTAGTTGTGAGCTCCAACGTTAGGCGCATAATGGGGCCCCTTTGGAACATGGCTGCCAAGGAGGAGAAGGAAGCCAGTGTGCACTCTGTGTGCATTCCGGGGGGAGTCATTCCGGATGTGGAAAGGGTGCTTCCGGATGCCATGAAGAGTACAGGGTGCAGCCAACTGTACGTGGTGGCTCATGTCGGTACCAATGACCTGTGTCGCTTTGGATCTGTCTGGTTTCGGGCAGCTAGCGGAAATGGTAAAGACTGCCAGTCCTGTTTCCGAGATTAAGGCGGAGTTCACCATCTGCAGCATCGTCGATAGAACAGTGGTCCTTCGGTGCAGAGCGGAATGGAGGGTCTGAATCAGAGGCTCAGGCGGTTCTGTGACCGTGTAGACTGCAGATTCCTTGACTTTCGCCATCGAGTGGTGGGTTTCCGGGTTTCGCTTAATAGGTCAGGAGTCCTCTACACACAGGAGGCGGCTACACGGGTAGCGGGGGCTGTGTGGAAGGAACTGGGCAGTTTTTTAGGCTAGAGGGTCTCAGGGAACCACAAAAGGGGTGACCACCAGAAAGTAGACAGGTAAAACACAGTAAGGTAGTTGTAGAAACGATTGGTATTGTAGTTGTAAATGGTCGTAGCTGTGTTGGGAAAGAACCAGAGCTCCAAGCCCTGCTAGAAAGCACTGAAACTCAAATAGTTGTAGGTACAGAGAGCTGGCTAAAGCCGGAAATAAATTCAGCCGAAATTTTTTCAAACGATCTAACAGTGTTCAGAAAGGATAGATTAAATGCAGTTGGTGGTAGAGTATATATTGCTGTCAGAGGTAGTTTGCCTTGTAGCGAAACTGAAGTAGATAGTTCATGTGAAATAGTATGGGTAGAGGTTGTAGCTGACAATCGGACTAAACTATTAATTGGAATGTTTTACCGACCCCCCTACTCAGAAGATATAGTTGCTGAACAGTTCAAAGAAAACTTGAGTCTCATTTCAAATAGGTACCCCGCACATACAATTATAATCAGTGGTCACTTCAATCCACCCTCGATATGCTGGAAAAACTATACATTTAAAGCCGGCGGCAGGCATAAAACATCATCCGCATCATCCGAAATTGTACTGAATACTTTCTCAGAAAATTATTTTGAGCAATTAGTTCATGAGCCCATTCGAAGCGTAAATGGTTGCGAAAGCATACTTGACCTTTTGGCAACAAATAATCCTGGACAAATAGTGAGTGTTGTGACGAATACAGGGATTAGCGACCACAAGGCAGTTGCTGCTAGGCTGAATACCGTAACACCTACAACGATCAAAAGGAAACACAAAGTATATCTATTTAAGAAAGCTGATAAAAATGCTCTTAACGCCTTTTTAAGAGACAGTCTTCACTCCTTCCTATCTGATCATGTAAGTGTAGAACAATTGTGAAATGTTTTCAAAGAGATAGTATCAACAGCAATTGAGAGATATACACAACATAAATTAATAAGTGATGGTGCTGATCCCCCATGGTACACGAAACGGGTCAGACCGTTGTTACAGGAGCAACGAAAAAAGCATGCCAAATTTAATAGAACGCAATCTCGAGAAAATCAAATAGTGGCCGAACTATGGAAAAAGGCTGACAAAAATGCAGTTACATCCCTAAAGTGTGTTTTCGATCAAATCTGGAAAGAAGAAGAGATCCCCGCAGAATGGAGAACAGCTCTCATCCACCCTATCCACAAGAAAGGTTTGAAGACAGACCCCAACAATTACAGAGGAATATCACTGCTGGATATAACGTACAAGATTCTTTCTAAAGTCCTTTTGAACAGGGCAGAGCCGCAATTGGATCCGAAAATCGGGGAATACCAGGGAGGTTTTAGAAAGGGTAGATCATGTTCGGAACAAATACTAAACCTCAAAAACATTATGGCATACCAAAAATCAAGGGCAAAGACATACGTTATCTCCTTCATTGATTTCAAAAAAGCATATGATTCGATTGATAGAGAATCTCTGTTATCAGTTCTGGAAGAAATGGGTTTGGATAAGAAAACAACTAATATTATAAAAGCGACCCTTACAAATACATTTTCGAAAGTTAAATTTATGGGCGAACTATCGGAACCCTTTGAAATAAAAACGGGAGTGCGACAGGGCGATGGGCTCTCACCGTTGCTGTTCAATTGTGCGCTTGAGAAAGTAGTCAGGGAATGGAACACAAATATTAAGAGTGGTATAAGACTGGGTTGCAAAAAGAAGAACCTTAAAGTAAATTGCATTGCTTTTGCAGATGATGTGGCCCTGTTTGCTGAAACAATGGAAGAAGCACGGGAGCAAATCCTTGAACTAAAGAAACAAGCAGCTAAAATTGGTCTTCACATCTCCTCTGAAAAAACTAAGATATTGACAAACATCAAGCACTCATGTAAATACCTCAAAGTTCAAGAACAGAAGATTGAAATAGTAAAAGAATTCAAATATCTCGGAGAATGGATTACTTGGAATGCTGGGGAAAGCAAAGCAATGGAATCCAGAAAAAATAAACTTGAATTGGCCTTCCAACTAACAAAAAATACATACAACAAAAAATCCCTTTCATGGGGGTCCAAAATTACACATTACAAGACAGTGATTAAGCCAGAAGCACTGTATGCAGCAGAAACACTTAACATGAATTTCAAAGGCCAAATGGAGAAACTTGAGGTAAAGGAAAGAAAAATTTTAAGAAAAATCATTGGGCCAAAATTTCAAGACAATAAGATTATATACATCAAAAATGAAACTCTCTACACGAAAATTGAAAAACTTTCAGATTCTGTGCGAAAAAGGAGAATAAATTTTTATGGTCATCTTCTCAGAATGAATTCCAACAGATTAACTAAACAAATCTTTGACTTCTTCCGTAACCGAAAAACGAAGCCCAACTGGTTTAAAGAAACTGAGAAAGACCTAGTGGAATTAAATATTTCAGAAAGTCCACTTATTGATCGAACTGCTAAAGTAATTACTAAAGATGAAAACATAAGGTTCCAAGACAAATCCACACAAAAGTCCAAATCCTTCATCTCGGAAGAAGAGAGGAGAAGAAGATCAGAAAGAATGAAGAAATACTGGGCCCTAAGAAAGGAACAACGCACAAAGAAATGATTGATCCAGCGTATCCCAAAGAGGGTGAAACGAAAGAAGAGAGAACGCAAAATCCCCAAGATTGACAAAGTTTTACAGAAGTTCGAAATGTGGCGCGTACTTGAATGCGAGATACATTTAATAATTTCCTCAACGAAGTTCTGTCTCGAAATTTGGCAGAAAACCCAAAGAGATTCCGGTCATACATAAAGCACACCAGTGGCAAGACACAGTCAATACCTTCACTGCGCGATAACAACGGTGAAGTCACCGATGACAGTGCCACTAAAGCAGAGTTATTAAACACGGTTTTACGAAACTCCTTCACCAAAGAAGACGAATTAAATGTTCCTGAATTCCAATCAAGAACAACTGCCAAGCTGAGAAACATAGAAGTAGATATCCTCGGAGTAACGAAGCAGCTTAAATCATTTAATGAAGGCAAGGCCTCCGGCCCAGATTGTATACCAGTCAGGTTCCTCTCAGAGTATGCTGATAAAATACTCCATGTTAGCAATTATATACAACCACTCGCTCCCAGGAAGATACGTACCTAAAGACTGGAAAATTGCTAACGTGACACCAATACCCAAAAAGGGAAATTGGAGTAATCCGCTGAATTACAGTCTTATATCATTAATGTCGATTTGCAGTAGAGTTTTAGAACATATACTGCATTCGAACATTATGAATACCTCGAACAAAACGATTTGTTGACATATAGTCAGCACGGATTCAGAAAATATCGTTCTTGTTAAACACAACTAGCTCTTTATACTCATGAAATAATAAGTGCTATCGACAGGGGATGTCAAAAGGTTCCATATTTTTAGATTTCCAGAAGGCTTTCGACACCGTTCCTCACAAGCGTATTCTAATCAAACTGCGTGCCTCCGGAGTATCGCCTCAGTTGTGCGACTGGATTCGAGATTTCCTGTCAGAATGGTCACAGTTCGTAGTAATAGACGGAAAGTCATCGAGTAAAACAGGAGTAATATCCGGCGTTCCCCAAGGAAGTGTAGGCCCTCTCTTTCTCCTGATCTATATTACGACACAGGAGACAATCTGAGTAGCCGTCTTAGATTGTTTGCAGATTATGCTGTCATTTACCGTCTTGTAAAGTCATCAGATGATCAAAAAGACTTGGAAAATGATTTAGATAAGATATCTGTATGGTGCGAAAAGTGGCACTTGACCGTGAATAAAGAAAAGTGCGAAGTTATTCACATGAGTACTAAAAGAAATCAGCTAAATTTCGATTACGCGGTAAGTCACACAAATCTGAGGGCTGTAAATTCAACTAAGTACTTAGGGATTACAATTACAATTAACCTAAATTGGAACGATCCCATAGATAATATTGTGGGTAGAGCAAACCAAAGACTGCGATTCATTGGCAGAACATTTAGAAGCTGCAACAGGTCTACCAAAGAGACTGCTTACACCACGCTTGTCCGCCATATTCTGTAGTATTGCTGTGCGGTGTGGGATCCGCATCAAGTGGGTTTAACGGATGACATCGAAAAGTACAAAGAAGGGAAGCTCGTTTTGTATTATCGTGAAATAGGGGGGATAGTGTCACAGACATGATAGGTGAATTGCAGTGGAAATCATTAAAACAAAGGCGTTTGTCGTTGCGACGGGATCTTCTCATGAATCTTCAATCACCAGTTTTCTCCTCTGATTGCGAAAACATTCTGTTGGCACCCACCTACATAGGGAGAAATGATCATCACGATAAAATAAGAGAAATCAGGGCTCGCACGGAAAAATGTAAGTGCTCGTTTTTCCCGCGTGCCCTTCGAGAGTGGAACGGTAGAGAGACAGCATGAAGATGGTTCATTGAACCCCCTGCCAGGCACTTTATTGTGATTAGCAGAGTAATCACGTAGATGTAGCTGTAGATGAATTCCAGTCCCCCATGACTATTAAATTTTCGTCTCCCTTCACTATCTGAATAATTTCTTTTATCTCACCATACATTTCATCAATTTGTTCGTCATCTGTAGAGCTAGTTGGCACATAAAGTTGTACTAGTGTAGTAGGTGTGGGCTTCGTGTCTGTCTCGGCCACAATAATGCATTCACTATGCAGTCTGTAGTAGCTTACCCGCACTCCTATTCTTTTTTATTCATTATTAAACCTACTCCTTCATTACCCCTATTTGGTTTTGTATTTATAACCCTTTATTCACCTGACCAAAAGTCTTGTTCTTCCTGCCACCGAACTTCACTAATTTCCACTATATCTAACTTTAACATACCCATTTCCCTTTTTAAATTTTCTAACCTAACTGCCCGATTAAGGGATCTGACATTCCTCGCTGCAATCTGTAAAACGCCAGTTTTTTTTCAACTGATAACGACATCCTCTTGAGTAGTCCCCGCCCGGAGATCCGAATGGGGGACTATTTTACCTCTGGAATATTTTACCCAAGAGGACGCCATCATCATTTAACCATACAGTAAAGCTGCATGCCCTTGGGAAAGATTACGGCTGTAGTTTCCGCTTGCTTTCAGCCGTTCGCAGTACCAGCACAGCAAGGCCGTTTTGATTAGTTTTACAAGGCCAGATCAGTCAATCATCCAGACTGTTGCCCCATCAACTACTGAAAAGGCTGCTGCCCCTCTTCAGGAACCACACGTTTGTCTGGCCTCTCGACAGATACCCCTCCGTTGTGGTTGTACCTGCGGTACGGCTATCTGTATCGCTGAGGCACGCAAGTGTCCCCACCAATAGCAAAGTCCATGGTTCATGGGGGGCTGGAACTCACTAAGAATAGAAAATAATTGGCTGTGGAGGGCCTCAGGAGGATCTGAGTCTTGTAGGCCTTGTGATAAGTCCAGACAAAGCTGTGCATTGGACCATGAACATGTTCGTGAGTGGACCCAGAGCAAAGGTGGTAGAGGAAAACGGTACAGGAGATGGATCATCATGTTAAGGCGAGCTACAAGTGAGTGTGATGTAATCGGCAAACCGTTTTTGTCGTCTGGTCCGCAATGAATGAACCCCAGCTTCCACAAATAGCCTGATCACGGACTTGTACAGAAAGCTCCCATCGCAAATCAAACGCCACAGTGGTGTATAGTGTCCAGCAGCCGGATTGTTGAAGTCGATGCTGTTCCATACAACGGGCACCCACAGTGAAGACCAGACTGTATGAGCACTTTGTACACCTACAACAGTGTAGGGCGATCTGCGCCCCAGTTGGTGTGACTCAGGAATCGAAGAATGTTAAGATGCTGCCAGCGCTTTCGCTTAAGCTGACGAATATGGGGAACCCAAGTAAAGTGAGCATCGAAAACCCGTCCTAAAAAGCGATAAGTCTCCGCCACATTAAGTAGTTGGTCATCGAGGTACAGTTCTGGATGTGAGTGGACAATACAATGATGACAAAACTACATGACGCTACATGTGGCTGAAAACTGAAAGCTGTGGGTGAGGGCCCATGACTGTGCCTTTTGTATGGCTCCCTGTTGTCGAGCTTCAGCCACACCAATAGCAGACGGGCAAAAGAAAACAACAAAAGTCGCCAGCATATAAGAAGTGTGAGGCTGAGGACCCCACTGCTGCTGTGAAACCATTAATGGCAATGAAAAGGAGTGGGACGCCCTGCAGGACCCCATTCTCTTGAATATGGGGGGAAATGTGGGAAGTACGGACTCAAACCCTGGAGGTGTGGAGCGACAAAATTTTCTGTATAAAAATTGGGAGCGGGCCCCAGAGGATCCGTTTGCGCAATGTAGTGAGGATGTGGTGTGTCCAAGTGGTGTCATAGGTTTTCATCAAGTAAAAGAAGATGGCAGTAATGTGATGATTGCGGGAAAAAGTCGTTTAGATGTCAGACCCCAGGTAGACCAAGGGGTGGCGCGACTTTGGCAATAGCTGCACTGGGACGGAGCCAAAAGACCCAAAGACTCAAGGAGTCAACACAGCCACCAGCTCACTGCACCTTCGAGCAGCTGAGTGAGACTAATAGGACGACAATTATCCATGTCTAGTGGGTTCGTGCCAGGTATTAGCAACGTTGATACTTTCTCGCCATAGCTATAGAAATTCGCCATAGCTCCAGATGTGATTCAATACAGCAAAAGTGATGCTGGTAATCCGCTGATAGATATTTAAGCATTTGGGGATGGATGTGGTCTGATCCAAGGCATGTGTTGGGACAGTCTGCAAGGGCACTGAGAAATTCCCATTCACAGAATGGAGGATTATATGGCTCAGGATGGCATGTAATAAAAGGAGTTCCTGTTGCACCCTCTTTTTTAGGGTACAAAAGACGAGGTGATAATTCTCAGATGCAGAGGCTCAAGATAATGCCCAGCAAAACGCTCTGCGATTGCTTTTCGGTCGATGTAGATAGTTCCATTTGTTGAAATCCCAGTATTATCTGATAGGCGCCATAAAGGCGCATGATCTTAGGGTAAACCTGAGAAGGAGAGGTATGTGTTCCAGTGATGGAGGCATATCATTTCCAAAATTTCCGTTGTCTGATTAGGTAACAGATCTGGGCAAGCAGCTGTTTAAAAGCAGAGAGAAGCTCCATGGATGGGTGGCACCTATGATGTTGAAGGCCCTGTCTATGGTCTCTAATGGCCATTGTGATATTTGGCGACCACCATGGCACCATCTTCCTCTGGGTGCAACTTCAGGAACAACAGACTGCCATTTCAGCTGTAGAGACAATGGTTGTAGTAATGTTCTGGATAACCTTATCGATGTTGCCGTGTTACAGAGATCCAGTGGCAGTAGCAGGGGTGAAAGCATCCCAGTATCCCTTGGTAAGAGCTCATCTGGGCAAGCACTCAGGCGACTGATGCCAGGGAGGGACAAGAGAGTGGGAAGTGGTTACTTCCACACAAGTCTCCACTAGGACTTCAAATGGAGAGATCAATGGCCGAGAATGTACCATGTGCCACACTGAAATGAGGATGGGTACCTGTCTTTATCTTTACGAGGTAAAGGTCTAGATCAGTTAGTAGATACTCAACATCTTTACCACGGCCAGTGAGCTTGGTTGCATCCCACAAAGGGTTATGGGCATTAAAACCACCCAGATATAGAGTAGGTGGTGGTAGTTAGGAAGTAACACAGCCAATACATGGTGCAGTACTTCTCCTTCTGGGAGAAGGTAGATGTTCCAGATGCCAATTTCCTGCATTGTCCTCACCCTAACAGCCAAAGATGTTTCAAGGACACAAGTTCACTATATACAGAGGTAAGGACATATAGACACACTCCACCTGACATGTCTGTAATTCCCCCAATAGCCATGAAGGGCGAGGGTCCGCATTGCTGGAAACATAGTTCCCTGAAGGGCAAAACCAAAAGCAGGTGTAACCCTTAAGAGTTGTCATAACTTAGCCACGTGGAGGAGAAAATACCACAGTTCCACTTCCTGAAGTCAGGAAAGGCACGAGGTATCCCAGAAGCAGTTTATGTCTCAGGATCACCTGCTGTCACTGGCTGAGTATTTCTATCCATTTCCATTGCAGCTGAGGCGACGCTGAGATATAGGTCTTTGGGGGGCGCTAAAATCCTCACCTCGTCCTCAGATGCTGAACTGTTAGGGAGTTGTGTTGTGGGGTCCACTGGCGTGTCTTATTGTTTGGCAGACTCCTTCTTCATCTGTTTTCCCTCTCACTTATCTTTAGGGGTTTTCTGAGAGGGCTTCTCTGAAGTAACTTCAGATGCAGAGGAAGACCATGAAGGTCTTTAACCAGCAGCTTATGGCTCCTTTAGGCACTGGTTGGAGTCCACTTTCGCATGTGAGGAGATCTTGGAAGGTAGAGTCCCAAGGATCCCTTGTGAGTGGAACCTGATGGAGCTGTTGCTTCTAGGTGGGTGGACTGATGTCTCCAGTGTTTGGGGAAGCGTTGCTCCCAAAGTAGATGCTTTTGAAGCAACATAAGATGAAGTGAACAACAGGTGTAGCTGATGCTCCCCATTATGTGTCCTCACCCAAAAACAACTGGATTATAGGTGGAGCTGCAGAGCCATGACAACAAGAAGTGCAGAAGGCCGAGGTGCACGGTGGATAGATGATGTAGGATAGATGTAAGGCGTCCCTCCACAAATGGAAAGCGTGAAGGCCTAACCTTGAATGGGACCATAATACTGAAGACTGAAAAGGAGAAGACTCCTTTTATTCGCCTCTACTCTACACTTTATGACTATTCTAACTCTGAAACCACTAGGGATACTGAAACTGGTAAAGTCATAAAAATAAATTGTGATACTGTGACAACAAACTAAACGATAAATTTAGGACTTACCGTATTCAGCCTCTGTACACCTTTTTTGCGTGTATTGTGCAATCCTGTCATTGATCGTCACGTGATAAGGTTTTGTGTTTCTTTCTACAGGGAGACTGAAGGAATATGAAGAATGGGCTGCAAAGCACTCATGGTTTACGCCACAGCGAAAAATCTGTTTAAAGAAGTGTGTCTGGCGGAGATTGCAGACCGACACAGAAGGAAGACTGGTGCGGATCCGGTGATTGCAGTGGACGGACCTAAGTGTGTGCAGTACCTGTACAAGAACTGTGATTTCTCCTGTGGTGGGCAGTACAAGAAGTTCCGGGAGGCATGTAGAAACTTTGTGCAGGGATTCAGAACCTGCGGAGTGCGACTCGTGTTCTTCTTCCATGGACTCAGACCAGCTGCAAAGAATGAGAAGTGGGTGCAAGTATCCAAGGATGTGGTGGAGAAAATTAACCAGATGTGGGAAAAATTGCATGTTGGAGATGATAAGCCAATGGAGCACATCCGGCTGCCAGAAGGGCTCATACCGTGTGCCCGAGTGTTCTTTAGGGATGAACCATCGACGGAGGTCCGTCTCTGTATGGAAGATTACAACAGGGAGACCGCCGAGTACGCAGCGAGCTGCGAAAATTGCCTCGGAGTGATGTCAAATAATGGGAATTTTCTGATATGGAAAAACGTACCGTGCACGTTCGTCTTCCATGAAACGCTGAGGTTAAGTGATGGGGTGAGGATGTTATGCATTTCCTCATCAGACATCACCTCAGATCTAGGCATTAAGCCACAAGACCTGCCGGCACTTGCGACATTCTTAGGAAATGGTGCCATCGACCAAGATACATTGCGACGTCTGCACAAACGGCTATGTTCTGGTTACGTCGACAGAGGAAAGCTCGGCTATGTTGTAGCACAGCTGGTGAAGAATAAAACAATCGAGGAAATGTGTCGGGTAGCATTTGGTAAAAGTTGGCGCGACTTCCACGACAGTGTGAAGATGGGAATTGGTCAGTACGAGTACAAGACGATAGCACCTTATACGGCTGCTGATAAGGGCTGCAGATGGTCGGGGGTGCTGCAGAACATCGAAGCAAGACACAGATCGGGTGAGATACCTGCCATTGTACTGTCAGTGGCTCTGCGTCAAACTTTCAGAATAAGCGCAGTTCTAGAAGATCTGTCACAGGCCGGTGGCACATCAACGGGAGAAGCGCTCCAGCCTATGAGGCGCAGGATGTACACTGTGCTGCTGTGGGAAAGCGGAGAAGGCCCATTCCATGTGGAGGAGCAGGTGACGAACAGCACAGAGGCATACCGGCTGCAGGTGGAGGCCGAAAAGCGGCTACCACCCAACTTGGTACACCCAGGCCTGCTTCAGCTGTGGTCTGGAGATCTGGAAACGCGCTGGCGGCTCTTCAGCTGGGTAGTGGGGGGCCCAGATCCAGAGGGGTCCGCCCTGAGGTCACTGGAGCCCCAGTGCCTAGTAGTCCCAGCCGTCGCACTACACTTCCTCCGGCACGAGGCCCGTCTTCTGAGTCGCCACGAGGCTGAGATCTTTGCCGTGGTCGCCATCACTGTGTGCAGGTTCACACCCCAGCAGCTGGACAAGAAAAGCATCCCAGCACCAGACCCACACGCCATCTTCCTAGCTACGCTCTTCGTCCGCACCACCCTGCACGTGTTAGACGTGGCCGCTGTCTGTGGATTATCCTTCCCGCGGGAGGCCGACTGCCACTTGGACGCCTACTTTGATGGGAAGTTCTTCCAGGAGCTCTACCTCAGGGCTAAGGCCCAATCGTTCCAAAGAGTTGGGACCCACTCTCCCTGGGACCCATCATACCTGAAGCCAATCCACAAGCTGCTGGATGTAATAGAACGAGGCCACTAATGTACAATGAGTGGACAATCATTGTGAAGTATACTACTGGCCAGTTGCGACCACATAAAGTTTCCCATTATTTATTGATCCTAGTCTTATTGGGTCTTCAGACAGGTCGTACATCATCCTGTCACTTTGTTTCACCAGCTCATCTGGCCTCCATCTTCAGGTGACAACGCTGTTTGCCAAATTTGGCAGTCCATCATTACAGCAAGCTTTCAACACTGGTGTGCTGCACCTTCACTATAAGTAATGGAGCGGCAGCGACAATGTCTCTTGCAGGTGCTTTGGTTCTCCATGGTGTATAAGTGGGTCCATGTGAATGACGTCGCACCACCCACGGTACGGGACTATAAGTCCCACCGCCACACCTTCACCTGCACATGTTAGGCAATAAATTCTGCCTGACTCATGTAGTACTATCACCGTCAGAGGGTGGTACGGGACCACGAGTCCCACCGCCACACCTCCAAAGTGAATTGCAGTGACGCAGTCACTGCACAGTGGAAATTTACTGGCTCACCAACACAGTTAGACCGCAATAGACCGGTGATGCTGTATTGTAACCTATCACCCCGGACTACAAGTCCATTTAAAAAAAAAAAAGACGTCGCACCACGGGACTACAAGTCCCACCGCCACACCTGCACCTGCCCATGTTAGGCAATAAATTCTGCCTGACTCATGTAGTACTATCACCGTAAGAGGGTGGTACGGGACTACAAGTCCCACCGCCACACCTCCAAAGTGAATTGCAGTGACAAAGTCACTGCACAGTGGAAATTTACTGGCCCACCAACACAGTTAGACCGCAACAGACCGGTGATGCTGTATTGTAACCTATCACCTCGGACTTTAAAAAAAAAAAAAAAAAAAAAAAGACGTCGCACGTAGTCCTGCTGCGCTCGTATCTCTCGGGACGCACATTCCACGTCCGAGCAGATGGAGGCATTTCCACCGATCGGCCGATTCGAGCAGGAGTACCGCAGGGATCGGTCCTCGGCCCCCTGTTGTACTCCCTGTACACCGCCGACGCTCCGCGGGTGGCACGCGTGGAGTTGGCACTTTACGCCGACGATACGGCGTTGTTCACCCGCAGCATGAACGCGGCCGAGATGCGCCGTCGCCTCCAGCTCGGATGTGACGTCCTGGGCGCATGGTCCACGAAATGGCGCTTGAAGTTCAACGCTGCCAAGAGTCAGGCTGTAATCTTCAGCAGGAAGAGGCTGCCACCGGACCTACCGCCGGTCACGATCATGGGGGGCCCCATCCCATGGTCGCGGACCGGCAAATACCTCGGGGTGACGTTAGACAGGCACCTGACGTGGCTGCCACACGTCCGAGACGTCAGAGGGCGGGCAGTGGGGCGCCTTCGTGCGCTTTACCCACTGCTCAACCCTTCATCGACACTTCCTCCACGCCACGGCCTCACCATGTATCTGTCCCTAGTCCGGCCGGTACTGGAATACGCGGCCGTGGTGTGGGGCAACGCGGCTGCGACGCACATTGCGACGCTCCAACGAGTACAAAATAGGGCGCTGCGACTCGCGCTCCACAAGCCGCCTCGCTATCCGGCGAGGCTGCTCCATGAGGAAGCTGGCATCCCCCTCCTGCGGGATCGCTTCCGGCAAATCGCCAGGGTGTTCTACGGCAATGCAGAACACTCTGGCAACCGCCTAATCCGTGGTCTGGGCCGCCAGGCCCACCACAGGCCGACGACTCGTTGGCCAGATCTACTGCGAGAGTAATTTCTCGCAGCCTGCTGTCGCAACGAAGGGCGTCACAATACACGACGCCCAGCGAGGACAGCTCACCCCCTTAGGTCACACTGCAACATAATAGATGTCACCGCAGGAACAGCAGCTCCGCTGCTTAAACTGCCCCCACACCTGGCATAGGTAGCCAGAGTTTTTGGTGCGAGTGCGAGTGCGAGGAGAGAATTACAGATGTGTCATACTTAAATATTTTCTCACGAAGAGTTTATATAATTGTTAACTTCAATCTCTGCCCTGCCACCGTGAAGCGTAACTCAACAAAGAAAGTATGCACAGGACATTGGAAAAAAGTGCCAATTCCAGGACGATTTAATAAAGAGGCTTTTCACCTGACGATGGCGGCAAATGAACTCAGCTAAAAAGGTGTTGGTGTATTCGAAAGAAGCGCTCCGAGCCAGCTGCAGGAAGATTTAGTAAACAGATTTATTTCCTGAAGATGGCGGCAGATGCACCACTGAGGCATCGTGTAATGATGAGTGTGTTATCTGGCTGCAGGCCCCAGAAAAGCGTAATACCTAATCAGCTTCTGAACTCCAGGTTAGTTACAATTCACTGTTGTAGCGATGAAAGAGTGTAAGCACGAGATAATTATACCCTTCTGTCTGATGGTTTGTTATTATTTTGAACGTTAACCCCAAATATAACTAATCTGCTTCAGATACGGTTATATCGTTCTGCTCTAATGATATTGTCCCTCTTACCAGTAAAGAGATTCATCTACCTCATTGTTTTTCCTATTCTTTGACTTATACCTTGTGAGTTGCCTGTTCTTGTCTTAAATTCTGTTTCCATCCAAATATTTAACTTGAAAACCTCGCTGAAACAAAAAGATGCCTTTTTGGATTGAAAATTTAAATCCATGAATTTTTATAATAATATTATCTAACTCTTCCTACAAAGGCATATGACACAAGACAGAGAAGGTGAAGCTTAGTTTTCGTAACAGACTAATAATGGGGATAAAACAGACACTAGTCTGAATTCCATGAACGTATTAATTAATGATACACACATTTCCTAAGATTAATAATGCATAGTTAATTCAGCTTATAGCCATATCATGTGCTACTCGCATGTCTGCCCACTCAGCATAGCCATCCTGTTTACAAATGTGAATACTCAAAGGCGCAAACAAGTATCTCATACATAAAGCGACGCTGACTTACCTCCTGTTTCGTAAAAATCATACAGATAAAAGTAGGGGCATTATATTGTTCACAGCTGTTGTTCAAGCAGATGTATTCTCATGGTAACGATAACGCAGGATAACTACCATTTCTGCTGAAGGTATAATGACAATTATGTGAAATTGCTCAGTGGCACTTGCAAAGTACAGATACATGTTTAAATTGTTAGTGTCAAGGGATCATGAACGAATTGGAGAGTGTTTGAGTAGTAAAATATCCAATTTGATTAAACATGTGTTTCAATCCCCCAAGATGTGCACAATATCTGTCTGCAATGCACACGGTACGAAGACTGACACCATCACACTGAATGTATCTATCGATTAACAACATGATGCAGATGAATCATGCTTGTTAAAGTGAACATTTAGCATGGTCTAGTACGACGTATCATCAAACTGGTACAGTGAGCAAAGACTCCAGACATACATTGTAATCAAACATATTAATGAGCAATTAAGCTGCCATGTTAAATACCAAGGTAGGATCATGACATGATTGATGATGTTTTACTGTATTTCATCAAAAGATGCAAACACTGAATTAACATTTTTCATGTATTTACTGTTTACATCAAGTTCTGGGTATATATTTATTTGCTAGATGACTGTGAATTTTTGTATTCGATATCAGTGATGCATCAAGTGGAACTGCTGGAAGTGTTAAGTTTGAAATTAGTTTGTGCAAGCAAATAAATGAGAATTACATGAAGTAAATAAAACTCATGGTTCGTGTAATGGGACCTATCCCGTCTTCATACTTTATTTTATTTATATTTTCTTTTCTCCACAGGTGCGTCGCCTCTCATACACAACAGCACTACACTCTATTCCAGTGAAATCGTCTTTTTTTTGTCATCAGTCTACTGACTGGTTTGATGCGGCCCGCCACGAATTCCTTTCCTGTGCTAACCTCTTCATCTCAGAGTAGCACTTGCAACCTACGTCCTCATTTATTTGCTTGACGTATTCAAATCTCTGTCTTCCTCTACAGTTTTTGCCCTCTACAGCTCCCTCTAGTACCATGGAAGTCATTCCCTCATGTCTTAGCAGATGTCCTATCATCCTGTCCCTTCTCCTCGTCAGTGTTTTCCACATATTCCGTTCCTCTCCGATTCTACGTAGAACCTCCTCATTCCTTACCTTATCAGTCCACCTAATTTTCAACATTCGTCTATAGCACTATATCTCAAATGCTTCGATTCTCTTCTGTTCCGGTTTTCCCATAGTCCATGTTTCACTACCATACAATGCTGTACTCCAGACGTACATCCTCAGAAATTTCTTCCTCAAATTAAGGCCGGTATTTGATATTAGTAGACTTCTCTTGGCCAGAAATGCCTTTTTTGCTATAGCGAGTCTGCTTTTGATGTCCTCCTTGCTCCGTCCGTCGTTGGTTATTTTACTGCCTAGGTAGCAGAATTCCTTAACTTCATTGACTTCGTGACCATCAATCCTGATGTTAAGTTTCTCGCAGTTCTCACTTTTACTACTTCTCGTTACCTTCGTCTTTCTCCGATTTACTCTCAAACCATACTGTGTATTCATTAGACTGTTCATTCCGTTCAGCAGATCATTTAATTCTTCTTCACTTTCACTCAGGATAGCAATGTCATCAGCGAATCGAATCATTGATATCCTTTCACCTTGTATTTTAATTCCACTCCTGAACCTTTCTTTTATTTCCATCATTGCTTCCTCGATGTACAGATTGAAGAGTAGGGGCGAAAGGCTACAGCCTTGTCTTACACCCTTCTTAATACGAGCACTTCGTTCTTGATCGTCCACTCTTATTATTCCCTCTTGGTTGTTGTACATATTGTATATGACCCGTCTCTCCATATAGCTTATCCCTACTTTTTTCAGAATCTCGAACAGCTTGCACCATTTTACATCGTCGAACGCTTTTTCCAGGTCGACAAATCCTATGAAAGTGTCTTGATTTTTCTTTAGCCTTGCTTCCATTATTAGCCGTAACGTCAGAATTGCCTCTCTCGTCCCTTTACTTTTCCTAAAGCCAAACTGATCGCCACCTAGCGCATTCTCAATTTTCTTTCCCATTCTTCTGTATATTATTCTTGTAAGCAGCTTCGATGCATGAGCTGTTAATCTGATTGTGCGATAATTCACGCACTTGTCAGCTCTTGCCGTCTTCGGAATTGTGTGGATGATGCTTTTCCGAAAGACAGATGGTATATCGCCAGACTCATATATTCTACACACCAACGCGAATAGTCGTTTTGTTGCCACTTCCCCCAATGAATTTAGAAATTCTGATGGAATGTTGTCTATCCCTTCGGCCTTATTTGACCGTAAGTCCTCCAAAGCTCTTTTAAATTCCGATTCTAATACTGGATCCCCTGTCTCTTCTAAATCGACTCCTGTTTCTTCTTCTATCACATCTGACAAATCTTCACCCTCATAGAGGCTTTCAATGTATTCTTTCCACCTATCTGCTCTCTCCTCTGCATTTAACAGTGGAATTCCCGTTGCACTCTTAATGTTACCACAGTTGTTTTTTTTAATGTCACCAAAGGTTGTTTTGACTTTCCTGTATGCTGAGTCTGTCCTTCCGACAATCATATCTTTTTCGACTTCTCCACATTTTTCCTGCAGCCATTTCGTCTTAGCTTCCCTGCACTTCCTATTTATTTCATTCCTCAACGACTTGTATTTCTGTATTCCTGATTTTCCCGGAACATGTTTGTACTTCCTCCTTTCATCAATCAACTGAAGTATTTCTTCTGTTACCCATGGTTTTTTCGCAGCTACCTTATTTGTACCTATGTTTTCCTTCCCATCTTCTGTGATGGCCCTTCTTAGAGATGTCCATTCCTCTTCAACTGTACTGCCTACTGCGCTATTCCTTATTGCTGTATCTATAGCGTTAGAGAACTTCAAACGTATCTCGTCATCCCTTAGTACTTCCGTATCCCACTTCTTTGCGTATTGATTCTTCCTGACTAATGTCTTGAACTTCAGCTTACTCTTCATCACTACTATATTGTGATCTGAGTCTATATCTGCTCCTGGGTACGCCTTACAATCCAGTATCTGATTTCGGAATCTCTGTCTGACCATGATGTAATCTAACTGAAATCTTCCCGTATCTCCCGGCCTTTTCCAAGTATACCTCCTCCTCTTGTGATTCTTGAACAGGGTATTCGCTATTACTAGCTGAAACTTGTTACAGAACTCAATTAGACTTTCTCCTCTTTCATTCCTTGTCCAAAGCCCATATTCTCCTGTAACTTTTTCTTCTACTCCTTCCCCTACAACTGCATTCCAATCGCCCATGACTATTAGATTTTCGTCCCCATTTACATACTGCTTTGCTCTTTCAACATTCGCATACACTTTCTCTATCTGTTCAGCTTGCGACGTCGGCATGTATACCTGAACTATCGTCGTCGGTGTTGGTCTGCTGTCGATTCTGATTAGAACAACCCGGTCACCGAACTGTTCCCAGTAACACACCCTCTGCCCTACCTTCCTATTCATAACGAATCCTACACCTGTTATACCATTTTCTGCTGCTGTTGATATTACCCGGTACTCATCTGACCAGAAATCCTTGTCCTCCTTCCACTTCATTTCACTGACCCCTACTATATCTAGATTGAGCCTTTGCATTTCCCTTTTCAGATTTTCTAGTTTCCCTACCACGTTCAAGCTTCTGACATTCCACGCCCCGACTCGTAGAACGTTATCCTTTCGTTGATTATTCAATCTTTTTCTCATGATAACCTCCCCCTGGGCAGTCCCCTCCCAGAGATCCGAATGGGGGACTATTCCGGAATCTTTTGCCAATGGAGAGATCATCATGACACTTCTTCAATTACAGGCCACATGTCCTGTGGATACACGTTACGTGTCTTTAATGCAGTGGTTTCCATTGCCTTCTGCATCCTCATGTCGTTGATCATTGCTGATTCTTCCGCCTTTAGAGGCAATTTCCCACCCCTAGGACAAGAGAGTGTCCTGAACCTCTATCCGGTCCTCCGCCCTCTTTGACAAGGCCGTTGGCAGAATGAGGCTGACTTCTTATGCCGGAAGTCTTCGGCCGCCAATGCTGATTATTTATCAAAATTTAGGCAGTGGTGGGGATCGAACCCGGGACCCAAGACGTTTTGATTATGAATCAAAGACGCTACCCCTAGACCACAGGTGCCCTGAAATCGTCTTACGGTTTATTAAAATCACTTATATCTAGCTGATGTAAGTGCCAAACGCAGGTTGCTATTAAAAATGTAAGTTTGGTTTGGCATTTGGTCGAGAGACAGATTCTCATTCTAAGAGTATTTGTCAGCAAACTTTTCTACGCCTAAAGTGAAAGCAACAGCCTTGGGCTGTCATTAAACTTTGACAAAACACAGTATATACAGTTCCACACAGTAAATGGAATGACACCATTATTAAATATAGACTTCGATCAGAAATCGGTAGCTAAAGTAAAATATTCAAAATTTCTAGGTGTATACATTGATGATGGGTTGAACTGGAAAAAACACATTGAAGATCTGCTGGAACGTTTGAGTTCAGCTACTTATGCTATTAGCGTCATTGCAAATTTTGGCGATATACATCTCAGTAAATTAGCTTACCACGCCTATTTTCATTCTTTGCTTTCTTATGGCATCGATTGAGTAAAAGAGTGTTCATTGCACAAAAGCGTGTAATCAGAATAATTGCTGGAGCTAATTCAAAATCATCCTGCAGCCACTTATTTAAAGAGCTAGGGGTCTAGCCTCACAATACACCAGGTGATCAAAAAGTCAGTATAAATTTGAAAACTGAATAAATCACGGAATAATGTAGATAGAGAAGTACAAATTGACACACATGCTTGGAATGACATAGGGGTTTTATTAGAACCGAAAAAATACAAACGTTGAAAAACTGTTCGACAGATGGCGCTTCATCTGATCAGAATAGCAATAATTAGCACAACAAAGTAAGACAAAGCAAAGATGATATTCTTTACAGGAAATGCTCAATATGTCCACCATCATTCCTCAACAATAGCTCTAGTCGAGGAATAATGTTGTGAACAGCACTGTAAAGCATGTCCGGAGTAATGGTGAGGCATTGGCGGCGGATGTTGTCTTTCAGCATCCCTAGAGATGTCGGTCGATCACGATACACTTGCGACTTCAGGTAACCCCAAAGCCAATAATCGCACGGACTGAGGTCTGGGGACCTGGGAGGCAAAGCATGACGAAAGTGACGGATGAGCACACGATCATCACCAAACGACGTGCGCAAGAAGACTTTCACGCGTCTAGCAATATGGGGTGGTTCTAATAAAACCCCATGTCATTCCAAGCATGTGTGTAAATTTTTACCTCTCTATCTGCATTATTCCGTGGTTTATTAAGTTTTCAAATTTATACTGACTTTTTGGTCACCCAGTATATATTCACTTATGAAATTTGTTATTTACAATCTGACGAATTCAAAAGTAATAGCAGTGTACATGGCTACAACAGTAGGAGAAAGGATGATCTTCACTACTCAACGTTAAATCTAACTTTGGCTCAGAAGGGGGTAAATTATGATGCCACAAACGTCTTTGGTCACTTTCCTAATAGCATCAAAAGTCTGACAGATAGCCTTATAGCATTTAAAAGGAAATTAAAAGAATTTCCGAATGGCAACTCCTTCTACTCATTAGATGAATTTTTGGATATAGTAAGCGGGTTATTTCCCCACCCACCACACAAAAAAATATTAAGTGTCATGTAATATTTTGTGTAATGTAATAACTTGAATAGACACCTTTTATTAACCTGACACGTTCCATATCATTACGAAGTGTCGTATTCATGACCTATGGAACAAGTACTAATCTAATCTAATCTGCTGTATACGTGCCACACTTGTGACTCAGTTTTTCGCCTCATTGGAGTATATGTGTACACATAACCTCTCTGAGAGTTGATAATTACAGCAGCTCCATGAATTCATACGATTTCGACATGTCACACTGCGTGGCGAACAATATCAAGTAGCTAACGTAGGTTCCAGCAAATATTACGTGACCTATAACGGATGAATATTGTGTCATAGTGGCAAAGAAGAAGAACGGGGTATGTGTCGTTAATTTCTGTAAATTTAATGCAATACTGCACTTAGCTGTAGTTCGATATACATGGTGAGAGGGTGATGTGAAATGTACTTCATCTGTGAAAGTGACAAGATTCGACGAGCACATTTATCTTGTTTTTATGTGAAGATAAAATGTTAATATGACTCCATAAAGACGCTGTTGTATAAGATTTACGTGTAATATCGTTTCGACTGTGCGTTGTGCAGACGCGACTGCCTTATTTGCTTTGCAAATACGAGTTTAACACTGTGGTGTCACCGCCAGACACCACACTTGCTAGGTGGTAGCTTTAAATCGGCCGCGGTCCATTAGTACATGTCGGACCCGCGTGTCGCCACTGTCAGTACTTGCAGACCTAGCGCCACCACATGGCAGGTCTAGAGAGACGGACTAGCACTCGCCCCAGTTGTACGACGACTTTGCTAGCGACTACACGTACGAAGCCTTTCTCTCATTTGCCGAGAGACAGTTAGAATAGCCTTCAGCTCAGTCCATGACTACGACCTAGCAAGGCGCCATTAACCATATCTGGAGAGAGTCTCATTTGTATAGTCAAGAGCGATGTACCACAATGATGGAATTAAAAGTTAAGTATAACCTAAGCTGCATATTTTTCTCTATAGCTTTCACAACTTATCCTGTTCCAGACTTCACGCCCGTCTGCGTTAGTTAGCGTGCATTTCAGCCTCCTCTATCTACAAGGTGTTGGCACATTTGCCAACACATCAAACACCGTACAGGGTGTTTCCTTAATAGCGAGGAAAAATGTAACAGGACGTAGGAATGCTCCACTGAACAATCTAAGGTACGGAACTTGGGGTCGGACAGGTCAGTGTAACGTGACAACTGGCGGTACTCAAGATCGAACTCACAACGACAACGGATCGTACTGTACCAATGTCGCTATGCCACAGATATATGGCGCCCTGCCGCCCAAAATTGCTTGAGCGAACCAATCGACCACTACAGCATGAATTTGGTACAGTTTTAATTTTATAGTCGATGTTATGACTGTGGATCGCTATTAGTTCGCAGAAGATTGCAGTCGGCCGGCCGGAGTGGCCGAGCGGCTCTAGGCGCTACAGTCTGGAACCGCGCGACCGCTACGGTCGCAGGTTCGAATCCTGCCTCGGGCATGGATGTGTGTGATGGCCTTAGGTTAGTTAGGTTTAAGTAGTTCTAATTTCTAGGGGACTGATGACCTCAGAAGTTAGGTCCCATAGTGCTCAGAGCCATTTTGAACCATTTTGATTGCAGTCATAGCGGAGCGCCTGGAAAATACTCGTAGTCTAGCTCGTTCCGTAGTTGCACTCTTAAAAGACAGATTGGAGACAGATCAACCCTCGGATAATTAATACTGCAGACATTGACGAGACGACAGACTCAAATGTCGAATCGCGGGATCGAAACGATACATATCGAACATGTTGTTGTTGTTGTGGTCTTCAGTCCTGAGACTGGTTTGGTGCAGCTCTCCATGCTACTCTATCCTGTGCAAGCTTCTTCATCTCCCAGTACCTACTGCAACCTACATCCTTCAGAATCTGCTTAGTGTATTCATCTCTTGGTCTCCCCCTACGATTTTTACCCTCCACGCTGCCCTCCAATACTAAATTGGTGATCCCTTGATGCCTCAGAACATGTCCTACCAACCGATCCCTTCTTCTAGTCAAGTTGTGCCACAAACTTCTATTCTCCCCAATCCTATTCAATACTTCCTCATCAGTTATGTGATCTACCCATCTAATCTCCAGCATTCTTCTGTAGCACCACATTTCGAAAGCTTCTATTCTCTTCTTGTCCAAACTATTTACCGTCCATGTTTCACTTCCATACATGGCTACACTCCATACAAATACTTTCAGAAATGACTTCCTGACACTTAAATCTATACTCGATGTTAACAAATTTCTCTTCTTCAGAAACGCTTTCCTTGCCATTGCCAGTCTACATTTTATATCCTCTCTACTTCGACCATCGTCAGTTATTTGGCTCCCCAAATAGCAAAACTCCTTTACTACTTTAAGTGTCTCATTTCCTAATCTAATTCCCTCAGCATCACCCGACTTAATTCGACTACATTCCATTATCCTCGTTTTGCTTTTGTTGATGTTCATTTTATATCCTCCCTTCAAGACACCATCCATTCCGTTCAACTGCTCTTCCAAGTCCTTTGCTGTCTCTGACAGAATTACAATGTCATCGGCGAAACTCAACGTTTTTATTTCTTCTCCATGGATTTTAATACCTACTCCGAATTTTTCATTTGTTTCCTTTACTGCTTGCTCAATATACAGATTGAATAACATCGGGGAGAGGCTACAACCCTGTCTTACTCCCTTCCCAACCACTGCTTTCCTTCCATGCCCCTCGACTTTTATAACTGCCATCTGGTTTCTGTACAAATTGTAAATAGCCTTTCGCTCCCTGTATTTTACCCCTGCCACCTTTAGAATTTGAAAGAGAGTATTCCAGTCAACATTGTCAAAAGCTTTCTCTAAGTCTACAAATGCTAGCAACGTAGGTTTGCCTTTTCTTAATCTTTCTTCTAAGATAAGTCGTAAGGTCAGTATTGCCTCACGTGTTCCAGTATTTCTACGGAATCCAAACTGATCTTCCCCGAGGTCGGCTTCTACTAGTTTTTCCATTCGTCTGTAAAGAATTCGCGTTAGTATCTTGCAGCTGTGGTTTATTAAACTGATAGTTCGGTAATTTTCACATCTGTCAACACCTGCTTTCTTTGGGATTGGAATTATTATATTCTTCTTGAAGTCTGAGGGTATTTCGCCTGTTTCATACATCTTGCTCACCAGATGGTAGAGTTTTGTCAGGACTGGCTCTCCCAAGGCCGTCAGTAGTTCTAATGGAATGTTGTCTACTCCGGGGGCCTTGTTTCGACTCAGGTCTTACAGTGCTCTGTCAAACTCTTCACGCAGTATCGTAACTCCCATTTCATCATCATCTACATCCTCTTCCATTTCCATAATATTGTCCTCAAGTGCATCGCCCTTGTATAGATCCTCTATATACTCCTTCCACCTTTCTGCTTTCCCTTCTTTGCTTAGAACTGGCTTTCCATCTGAGCTCTTGATGTTCATACAAGTGGTTCTCTTATCTCCAAAGGTGTCTTTAATTTTCCTGAAGGCAGTATCTATCTTACCCCTAGTGAGATAAGCCTCTACATCCTTACATTTGTCCTCTAGCCATTCCTGCTTAGCCATTTTGCACTTCCTGTCGATCTCATTTTTGAGACGTTTGTATTCCTTTTTGCCTGCTTCATTTACCGCATTTTTATATTTTCTCCTTTCATGAATTCAGTTCAATATTTCTTCTGTTACCCAAAGATTTCTACTAGCCCTCGTCTTTTTACCTACTAGATCCTCTGCTGCCTTCACTACTTCATCCCTAAAAGCTACCCATTCTTCTTCTACTGTATTTCTTTCCCCCATTCCTGTCAATTGTTCCCTAATGCTCTCCCTGAAACTCTCTACAACCTCTGGTTCTTTCAGTTTATCAAGGTCCCATCTCCTTAAATTCCCACCTTTTTGCAGTTTCTTCAGTTTTAAGCTACAGGTCATCACCAATAGATTGTGGCCAGAGTCCACATCTGCCCCTGGAAATGTCTTACAGTTTAAAACCTGGTTCCTAAATCTCTGTCTTACCATTATATAATCTATCTGATACCTTTTAGTATCTCCAGGGTTCTTCCATGCATACAACGTTCTATCATGATTCTTAAACCAAGTGTTAGCTATGATTAAGTTATACTCTGTATAAAATTCTACCAGATGGCTTCCTCTTTCATTTCTTAAATACAATACCTGTCTATATTATGTCAAGCTAAATGTTACGTCTAGCTTGCAATTGTTCTCACACACCACAAAATTCTCACAACGCAGCACAATGTCTCCGGAAAAGTCTCGTAATCTTTTAATTACTTGCAATATTTACATCCAATGTATTTTCTTATTAGGACCAATTGACTTTAAGTTGCTTTCACTGATATCTATAAGGATTAAGATAATTGATGCTACCCTTAAAACTCTTTTGTTTAGTCCAGCGTTGCTATGTAAATTATGCGACGTAACGTATTCCACAGATTTCCCACTCTTTGTTATTAGTATAGTCGCTGACTTTTCCTTGATAACTTTCTACAACTTCAATTGTAATTGAAGTTACTTAGGACACTCTTTCCATAAAAGAAATCGTTTTAACTGTTTAGCATATGTACCCTCTGTATATTTGGCGTGGATTAACTCAGTTAATAAACTTTTTGGTCAGGCAAAACTTACAAATACCACCGTAAAATTGTGTCATGCAAAGCGTTATCAATATCTCTGAAACTAAACCTTGGCTTTTTCACAAAATATAGCTACACACAACAGCTACTAATTGAACACGCATAAAGGTTTCTTTTAACCGAAGAAAACTCGTATTTATTGGGTCTAAGTACCTCAATACAATTTAATTCATCTAAGTGAGCGAGTGCCAGAAAAGACTAACACACCCCACAAAACAGGAAATTCAATAACAAAAATATTTAACAAAAATCCTAGGCGCCACCGCCTCTTTAACCCTAACCTTAAGTAACAATTTAACACAATTCTGAGCATCTTCAGGCCTTAGCAAAACGTGATCCCCTAAGTTCCCTAAATTGAATTGGGTCACTCGTCACTTTGCCTAAGAAACTCTTCGTTTAGTTGTGTGTTGCTTGTAAATGGTTCCTTACTTTCTCGTCGCTTATCAACTCAACTACTTGTGCGATCTGTCATATTACAGTGTAACAGTTTGAATCTATACGAGCCAGTTCTAGGTCCGCCGTATGATCGTTGTATTTAAACAATAACAGCAAACATGTGTTCGAGGCTTTCCCTTCGCCACACACACCAACCACTACCAAACCACTCCAACAAAACAGCTAACAAACCAATTAGTTGGGCGAGCTTCGACCAGTAACCGTACACCACGGTTCCAACGATTCCCAAAAACTCATCAACTGCAAATCTCATTCTCTCTAACCCGGCTCACGCTGTATCTATCACAGCAAACTATTCCTTACTACGGAACTGTCCACAGGACGACAGTAAATCGATCGCCATAGCACATAAATTCGCCAAAATCAGGGCCTAATCCGCGACTGTTTACAAAATCACACAGAGCGTACGTACATTCCGTAGCTCAGCTTTGGGAGGAAACCACCGTCACAACCTCGTATATGAATAGGGGCCTAAAAGACAAAGTAGTGAACTGCACCAAAATAAGATACAGGTTCCACCAGCAAACCTTCTTTCCCTCCCCCAAGCCTTAAACACCAACTGCTGTGCGTCAATACACCACGCAGTGGCTTGGTATCCAATCCAACCTACACGTACCCCGATATACAGGGTGTTACAAAAAGGTACGGGCAAACTTTCAGGAAACATTCCTCGCACACAAAGAAAGAAAATATGTTATGTGGAGATGTGTCCGGAAACGCTTACTTCCCATGTTAGAGCTCATTTTATTACTTCTCTACAAATAACATTAATCATGGAATGGAAACACACAGCAACAGAACGTACCAACGTGACTTCAAACACTTTGATACAGGAAATGTTCAAAATGTCCTCCGTTAGCGAGGATACATGCATCCACCCTCCGTCGCATGGAATCCCTGATACGCTGATGCAGCCCTGGAGAATGGCGTGTTGTATCACAGCCGTCCACAATACGAGCACGAAGAGTCTCTACATTTGGTACCGGGGTTGCGTAGACAAGAGCTTTCAAATGGCCCCATAAATGAAAGTCAAGAGGGTTGAGGTCAGGAGAGCGTGGAGGCCATGGAATTGGTCCGCCTCTACCAATCCATCGGTCACCGAATCTGTTGTTGAGAAGCGTACGAACACTTCGACTGAAATGTGCAGGAGCTCCATCGTGCATGAACCACATGTTGTGTCGTACTTGTAAAGGCACGAGTTCTAGCAGCAGAGTATCCCGTATGAAATCACGATAACGTGCTCCATTGAGCGTAGGTGGAAAAACATACTGACGAAACTAAAATGAGCTCTAACATGGAAATTAAGCGTTTCCGGACACATGTCCACATAACATCTTTTCTTTATTTGTGCGTGAGGAATGTTTCCTGAAAGTTTGGCCGTACCTTTTTGTAACATCCTGTATATCAACTTAGTCGGCAAGAGGTGTACTCGGGAGCTAACTACCTTCTTACGTCATACAATAGGAACGATTTACACGAACAAACATGTGGCGCCAAGCCAACTTTTGACAATTAATTATTCGTTGATGTTCTCTGTTCTCTACGACAGCGACCGGCTGCTGCGTGTCTCTCAGCCAGCATCTCTGAACCCACAAAATGGTTCAAAATTCTCTGAGCACTATGGGATTTAACTTCTAAGGTCAGCAGTCCCCTAGAACCTAGAACTATTTAAACCTAACTGAGCTAAGGACATCGCACACACCCATGCCCGAGGCAGGATTCGAACCTACGACCGGAGCGGTCACAAGGTTCAAGACTGTAGGGCCTAGAACCGCTCGGCCACACCGGCCGGGATCTCTGGATCCAGCGATGGGGAGTTGTTGCATCGCTGAAGTCGCGCGAGCTCACCACCTGTTTTTCCGTCGACGCTCTCGGATCATCTATAACATCCAGAATGAGATTTTCACTCTGCAGCGGAGTGTGCGCTGATATGAAACTTCCTGGCAGATTAAAACTGTGAGCCAGACCGAGACTCGAACTCGGGACCTTTGCCTTTCGCGGGCGAGCGCTTTATCAACTGAACTACCCAAGCACGACTCACGCCCCGTGGTAGAGCGCTTGCCTGTGAAAGGCAAAGGTCCCGAGTTCGAGTCTCGGTCTGGCACACAGTTTTAATCTGCCAGGAAGTTTCATATCAGCGCACACTCCACTCCAGAGTGAAAATCTCATTCTGGAAACATCCCCTAGGCCAGGCTGTTCCAGCTCGTCGGCTCCGTCGTGAGCCGCGGAGCGCTCCCTGCTCCAGGGAGCCGTGTCGCTCGCTGTGACCATTCAAGTGGTCCGGCACGCCGGCACATGGCACGGCTGGCTGGGGCAGGCGGCAAGGCAAGCGTTTTGATGTGCCAGTTGCGTCTTACAAGATCGACAACCTCATACTCTTAGCTGATAAGACGTTGTGACTTGCTACACCACAATATATACGATGTTCACGAAATAAATAAGAAACAACTGTTTTACAAGAAATTGCGTACTACATTTATTGGGCCTCTCTAGCTTGACATTTTCTTTTCATTACAAGATCCTAAATATCAGGCGTCAAAGTGTTGGCAGCGTTAATACTGAGGATGGCCTTCATTGTTGCATCCTGAAGAAACGATTGTTCCTTACTTTTTACTCTTCATTGCTGAGAAAAGCAGCTCACAACAATACATACATCCAAACATGCACATGATCTGAGCGGCATTGTTGTGAAGCTTCGGAAATGGTTTTTGCTGTAATGTACGATACCATCGTGACAAATTCAACGTGTTGCAGTACCTCTCTTTCAACAAAGTTGAATTTTGCAAATCAATAATCTCCAATTGAAGTGACGATGACAAGTCATCGGGGGAAACTGAAAAAGGAGTGCTGAACACCTTAAGTTCCATTTCCAAACTAGTGAGGTCTCGGAATCGTGTTTCAAACGACGTGATGAGCTGCTTTGCTTGGTAATCGCCGAAAGTAGTACCTTCAGGTAGTTTTAAAGAAGCAAGACGATTGAAGAACGTTAAATGTCCATTACTCATCTGCCTCTCAAATAAACGTAACTTTTCCATGAACGCTTTGATCTGGTCGTGCATGTTAACGATTAGCTGCCCTTTGCCCTGCAGTGACAGATTTGAATTACTGAGATGCATAGTAATGTCAGCTAGGAACGCCAGGTCTGATATCCATTTTATACCTTCCAGACAACGCATTTCTTTGCCTTTCATTTCGAGAAAAAGGGATACTTCCTCACAAATGGCAAAGAAAACATCAAGAACTTTTCCCCGACTCAGCTAACGAACTGTACTGTGGTAAGGTATATCCCCATACTCCGCTTCCATATCTTTCAGGAATCCTTTGAATTGGCGATGATTCATACTTTGACGCCGCACAGAATTCACACACTTCACGACATCTTTCATTACGCCACTAGGCTCTACTGTTTCAGCACACAGTGCCTCTTGGTGAATAAAACAATGAAGAGTCAAAATGTCTTTCCCGAGTTCGTCCCCGAGTTTATTTTTCAAACGAGAAGCAAAACCTGGGTGACGCCCGATCATTTTTGGTGCACCGTCTGTCGCTACAGAATGGAGCTTATCCCACGGCAAATTGATATTGTCCACTGATTCACAAACAGCTTTAAAAATGTCACGTCCTGTCGCGCTGTAATCGGATGGTACCACATCCAAGAGTTCATCATTTACTTGCAGCTCCATGTCGACATCACGCACAAAGACTGCAAGCTGAGCACAGTCCGATATGTCTGTGCTTCGAAATGCAACAAAGCTCTCCGCCTTTTTCCTGCAGCGACCTCGCAGTGATGTGAGCGACCCTGTAGCTTACTCGAATGGCACATTCAGTAGTGTTTTCTCTACTCTCATTCGCCTGAAAATTATAAACGCATTACAGAACACGAACTATGTTGCACGTTTTGATACCCTCCGTATTACGAAACCGTTTTTAGACTTAGGTCTCCTGGTATGTTGTTCTTAAGCCTGGCTACCAGTTCTCTGCGTGCAACGCCTTCTACCTGATCGTAGTGCGCTACTTGAAGACGTGTATAATGTCGTTGTATATTTTACCTCTTCGCAGAATTAAATACTTTATGGCATACAAGACACTGCGTACGACCAGCCCTCTCAATGAACAGAAAGGTATCCTCCAATAGAGGTACAGGGCTCCCGCGGCTAGTCATAGCTGTCATTGAACACGGATTATTGCGTCAGTAGCGGCTGCATGCGGCCAGGGGGCGGTGAGTTCGCTTTCCCCCTCCACGCGGGCTCCGAGCTGCCGCAGTGAGCGCTCCGGAGCGCTCCAGCTCCCTGGAGCTCGGTTGGAACAGCCTGCCCTAGGCAGTGGCTAAGCCATGTCTCCGCAATATCCTTTCTTTCAGGAGTGCTAGTTCTGCATGGTTCGCAGGAGAGCTTCTGTAAAGTTTGGAAAGTAGGAGACGAGATACTGGCAGAAATAAAGCTGTGAGACGTGCTTGGATAGCTCAGTTGGTAGAGCGCTTTCCCGCGAAAGACAAAAGTCCCGAGTTCGAGTCTCGGTCTGGCACACAGTTTTAATCTGCCAGGAAGTTTCATGTATAACAAGTTTTGTTGCCCTTAATGCATCGTACACGTATATTTCTAGTAACCACCATTTGTTATTAGCCATTTATCGGGTCTGATGCTCATGCATTGTAAAGGCGAACGTATTGCGTGCGTTTTGACGCAGCACACCAGCCTAAGGAGATGTGGAAGTAAACTTGCCGACCGCTTTGTCTAGCATTACCGTTTTCCGTCTTATTTACAACTAATACGCGTACAAGTTTGCACGTTCTGTGCTGTTTATTTACATGTACAGTCTTTATTTCCTGCAAGGAAACATTAAGGACAAATCTGATTACTAGCAAGTCATGTTACAGGTTTTGTTTACTCGTCCATAAGGTGCCTCTGTTGTATATTATTTACATTACTCCACGACAGAACGTACTATGAATCAACGACAGACCCATTGATTACTCACAGGGGAACCTCCCCATCGCACCCCGCTCAGATTTTGTTATAAGTTGGCACAGTAGACAGGCGTTGAAAAACTGAACACAGATCAATCGCGAAAACAGGAAGAAATTGTGTGGAACTATGAAAAAAATAAGCAAAATATACAAACTAAGTAAGAAGAAAGGACGGACCTGGTGACATGGGGAGAACTCGCACACCAGATTTTGGAGAAGAGGTGCTGGAATGTGTTCCAGTGGACCCAATAACAAGTACTCGTCGTATTGCACGTGAAGTGGCTGCCGCAAAAACAAGTAAGTGGCGACTACTACACGAACAGTAATTACACTCATATCACCCGGAACGAGTCCATGCAATGCTTGTGACTGACTCTGCACCAAGGGTATCGTTGTATTAGCGGTTGCTCCAGCAGTGGATTAATCGGCCAGATTTCCTCGAAATCGTGCTGTTTACTGATGAGACCATATATGATCCTGATGGTATTTCGAACAAGAATAGACATGTGTGGAATGAGTAAAACCCTCACTTGTAGTAGAGTCACGGCATCAAGAATTTTCTAACCTGCCTGCCCGATTAAGGAATCCGGAATATTTTACCCAAGCGGACTCCATCATCATTTAACCATACAATAGAGCTTCATTCCCTCGGGAAAAATTGCGGCTACAGTTTCTCCTTGCTTTCAGTCGCAGTACCAACACAGCAAAGCCGTTTTGGTTGATGTTACAAGGCTAAATATGTCAATCTTTCAGACCATTACCCCTGTAAATACTGAAAAGGTTGCTGCGCCTCTTCAGGAACCACGCGTTTGTCTGGCCTCTCAACAGATACCCCTCCGTTGTGGTTGCACCTACGGTACGGCTGTCTGTATCGCTGAGGCACGCAAGCCTCCCCACCAACGGCAAGGTCCTTCGTTCTGGGGGGGGGGGGGGGGGGAAGGGGGAATAATTGGCAAATATAAAAGGATTAGTTTGACGGGGAGACAGACTTCGGACAGCATTTTTGACTTTTCCGGGTTGTTTACAGAACCACTGACTGAAGACATGTTTAACTTAAAATCAAGGGATGACACATTGGCTACACGTAATTTCAGCCATGAGGTATGGAGTTTGTGGTCTCCTGATAATGAAGAGCAATTACAAAAAGATTTAAAAGGAGGTAAGTGGGGTTAATAACAGTGTGATCGGCGAACAGGATATTGAAGCTAACGGAGTGCTTATTAACATAATACGACCTATTCTTGAGTACTGCTCGAGCGCTTGGGATCTCTATGAGGTCGGTTTGAGGGAGGACATAGAAGCAATTCAGATTGATTCAGAATCAGAGGTCGGATTGAGGGAGGACATAGAAGCAATTCAGAGGCGGGCCGCTAGATTTGTTACTGGTAGGTTTGATCATCACGCGAGTGTTACGGGGAAATGCTTCAGGAACTCGGGTGGGAGTCTCTAGAGGAAAGGAGGCGTTCTTTTCGTGAATCGCTACTGAGGAAATTTAGAGAACCAGCATTTGAGGCTGACTGCAGTACAATTTTACTGACGCCAACTTGTATTTCGCCGAAAGACCACAAAGATAAGATAAGAGAGATTAGGGCTTGTACAGAGGGATACAGGCAATCATTTTTCCCTCGTTCTGTTTGGTAGTGGAACAGGGAGAGAAGATGCTAGTTGTGGTACGAGGTACCCTCCGCCTCGCACCGTATGGTGGATTGCGGAGTTTGTATGTAGATGTAGATGTAATAATCATGAAGAGGTTAAGGAATTTGCTTTTGAAGGAGACGCCAGCGAGAAGTCTGAGTTTGTCTCCAAGATCATTATTAGTACTTTAAACATTGCAGCACAGTCAGCAATCGTGATAATCTAATATACACTCCTGGAAATGGAAAAAAGAACACATTGACACCGGTGTGTCAGACCCACCATACTTGCTCCGGACACTGCGAGAGGGCTGTACAAGCAATGATCTCACGCACGGCACAGCGGACGCACCAGGAACCGCGGTGTTGGCCGTCTAATGGCGCTAGCTGCGCAGCATTTGTGCACCGCCGCCGTCAGTGTCAGCCAGTTTGCCGTGGCATACGGAGCTCCATCGCAGTCTTTAACACTGGTAGCATGCCGCGACAGCGTGGACGTGAACCGTATGTGCAGTTGACGGACTTTGAGCGAGGGCGTATAGTGGGCATGCGGGAGGCCGGGTGGACGTACCGCCGAATTGCTCAACACGTGGGGCGTGAGGTCTCCATACATCGATGTTGTCGCCAGTGGTCGGCGGAAGGTGCACGTGCCCGTCGACCTGGGACCGGACCGCAGCGACGCACGGATGCACGCCAAGACCGTAGGATCCTACGCAGTGCCGTAGGGGACCGCACCGCCACCTCCCAGCAAATTAGGGACACTGTTGCTCCTGGGGTATCGGCGAGGACCATTCGCAACCGTCTCCATGAAGCTGGGCTACGGTCCCGCACACCGTTAGGCCGTCTTCCGCTCACGCCCCAACATCGTGCAGCCCGCCTCCAGTGGTGTCGCGACAGGCGTGAATGGAGGGACGAATGGAGACGTGTCGTCTTTAGCGATGAGAGTCGCTTCTGCCTTGGTGCCAATGATGGTCGTATGCGTGTTTGGCGCCGTGCAGGTGAGCGCCACAATCAGGACTGCATACGACCGAGGCACACAGGGCCAACACCCGGCATCATGGTGTGGGGAGCGATCTCCTACACTGGCCGTTCACCACTGGTGATCGTCGAGGGGACACTGAATAGTGCACGGTACATCCAAACCGTCATCGAACCCATCGTTCTACCATTCCTAGACCGGCAAGGGAACTTGCTGTTCCAACAGGACAATGCACGTCCGCATGTATCCCGTGCCACCCAACGTGCTCTAGATTGTGTAAGTCAACTACCCTGGCCAGCAAGATCTCCGGATCTGTCCGCCATTGAGCAAGTTTGGGACTGGATGAAGCGTCGTCTCACGCGGTCTGCACGTCCAGCACGAACGCTGGAATGTGTCAATAAAGTTTCCCCTTCCTGGGACAATGAATTCACGGTGTTCTTATTTCAATTTCCAGGAGTGTATATAAGAAACAATTAGCCTCGATTGCGTTAATGAAACCAACCTTTACCTAGGCTTCAGCCCAAGTAATCCTATTCAGGCTGTTTTAGTTTTATTTCTAGGCCATGCCCTCTTAGACAAATTATAGATTCAGGTATATCTTCTGAAGAAGGCTCAGTTATTTGTGCTGAAACCTCGGTAAAGGTTGGTTTCATTACCGCAATCGAGGCTGATAGTTTCTTATATATTGGGATTATTAGTGACGAGGAACTTCGTAGCTGAGGCGCACAAGTGGCTTGCCGTGAGGCACAAAACCTGCGCAACTTGTCGCTCCCCGATAGGCAGGTCGATTTTCGTCGTTGTTTGCCTATTTTTACAAAAAGCAAGCAGTCAAGAAACTGTTCTGATTGTAGTAGAAGGGAGGTAATTAATGTTTTGGAGAAAGATGATGAAAATGAGAGTGTGATGAATTATGTGAATCCCATTATTACCATTATTACTACTAAATTAGTACGGGTCACGGCAGATATTCTCGCAGATAGTGGTTCAGAAGTGTCAGCTGTGTACAGAGAATTCTATGCAGCAACCCCAAAGTAAGAAAATTTTTCAGTTTCACCAGTTATGGGTGTAAAATTGTAGGTGCAATAGGGAAACTTTCCAGAGCCATTAAACATGATTTATGGTTACCCATGGTGCTGAATGGAAAAATATTAGAACATAATATCCTAATTAATGAAAATTTGAGCGTGAAATTTTGGTAGGGATAGGTTTTCCAAATGAATTTAAATGCTCAGTGAGCTACAAGGAAAGAGAATGAAGCTGTGTGTTCAAGGACGAGGTTTTGTAGTGCCATTTAAAAACAAATTCATATGTGAGAGGGATAACGCTGGTACTTTTTTTATTGATCGGATGCAGGATACTAATGGAACAAAAGAAAGAAGCATTTATAATGTACTGAAGGAACTTGAATGAAAGGATACTTTTTAAACAATAGAGGATAAGACAGCTAAGGTTAAAGTCTTCTACTAACTTCGCAATGGTGTACTATTTAGGAGGAAGAAAGCAGACATGGAACATTGGAAACTGTGCTTCCATGAACAGCATGTAAATAAATTAATAGAGTTGGTACGTCAGAGCTATGGGCATTATGGAGTGAGCAAGTGTATTGAAAAACTGAAAAATGGTTCAAATGGCTCTGAGCACTATGGGACTTAACATCTGCGGTCATCTGTCCCCTAGAACTTCGAACTACTTAAACCTAAGGACATCACACACATCCATGCCCGACGCAGGATTCGAAAAACTGCAGGAGACTGTTATATTTGGTAACATGTGGAGGCAGGTGAAGGACTTAGTTGGTGCATATGATCAATGTCAGAAGGTCCGTGCTGTTGCAGGTCCCACATAGACGGCCTAAGGCACTAAGGCAAAGTATCCTCCCCCCCCCCCCCCCCCAGAGAACCTTTAGATCTCTTGGCCGTTGATTTGTTTGGGCCGTTAACCATGTTGGATGGTGGTGTAATGAATATATTTGTAGCACTGGATGTGTTTAATAAATTTGTAAATTTCTTTTCCATTAAGAAGGCGACTGGTAGAACTTTGGTAAGGAAGCTACAACTTTTCCTTGGCAAATATGGTTAGCCTGCAACTGTTTTACCCGATAATGGGTCACAATTTATAAGCAAGGTGTTTAAGAGTCTCTTACAGTCATAAGGACTTGAACAGGATGACACCGTATTTTCCGCATGATAACCCTAGCGGACGGGTTATGAAGGAATTTAACCGGTCCTGCTGTACTTTCTGTCACCAGCAGAACACAAAAAAAGGTTCAAATGGCTCTGAGCGCTATGGGACTTAACATCTGAGGTCATCAGTCCCCTAGAACTTGTTGTTTGTTGTTGTGGTCTTCAGTCCTGAGACTGGTTTGATGCAGCTCTCCATGCTACTCTATCCTGTGCAAACCTCTTCATCTCCCAGTACTTACTGCAACCTACATCCTTCTGAATCTGCTTAGTGTATTCATCTATTGGTCTCCCTCTACGATTTTTACCCTCCACGCTGCCCTCCAATGCTAAGTTTGTGATCCCTTGATGCCTCAGAATATGCCCTACCAACTGATCCCTTCTTCTTGTCAAGTTGTGCCACAAATTTCTCCTCCCCTATTCTACTCAATACCTCCTCATTAGTTACGTGATCTACCCATCTAACGTTCAGCATTCTTCTGTAGCACCACATTTCGAAAGCTTCTCTTCTATTCTTGTCCAAACTATTTATCGTCCGTGTTTCACTTCCATACATGGCTACACTCCATACAAATACTTTCAGAAACGACTTACTGACATTTAAATCTATACTCGATGTTAACAAATTTCTCTTCTTCAGAAACGCTTTCCTTGCCATTGCCAGTCTACATTTTATATCCTCTCTACTTCGACCATCATCAGTTATTTTGCTCCCCAAATAGCAAAACTCCTTTACTACTTTAAGAGTCTCATTTCCTAATCTAATTCCCTTAGCATCACCTGACTTAATTCGACTACATTCCATTATCCTCGTTTTACTGTTGTTGATGTTCATCTTATATCCTCCTTTCCAGACACTCTCCATTCCGTTCAACTGTTCTTCCAAGTCCTTGGCTGTATCTGACAAATTACAATGTCATCGGCGAACCTAAAAATTTTTATTTCTTCTCCATGGATTTTAATACCTACTCCGAAATTTCTTTTGTTTCCCTTACTGCTTGCTCAATATACAAATTGAATAACATCGGGGATAGGCTACAACCCTGTCTCACTCCCTTCCCATTTCCCTAAATCGTTTCAGGCAAATGCCGGGATGGTTCCTTTGAAAGGGCACGGCCGATTTCCTTCCCAATCCTTCCCTAACCCGAGCTTGCGCTCCGTCTCTAATGACCTCGTTGTCGACGGGACGTTAAACACTAACCATCATCATCATCACTCCCTTCCCAACCACTGCTTCTCTTTCATGTCCCTCGACTCTTATAACTGCCATCCGGTTTCTCTACAAATTGTAAATAGCATTTCGCTCCCTGTATTTTACCCTGCCACCTTCAGAATTTGAAAGAGAGTATTCCAGTCAACATTGTCAAATGGTTTCTCTAAGTGTACAAATGCTAGAAAAGTCGGTTTGCCTCTTCCAAGGCCGTCAGTAGTTCTAATAAAATGTTGTCTACTCCCGGGGCCTTGTTTCGACTCAGGTCTTTCAGTGCTCTGTCTAACTCTTCATGCAGTATTGTATCTCCCATTTCATCTTCATCTACATCCTCTTCCATTTCCATAATATTGTCCTCAAGTACATCGCCCTTGTATAGACCCTCTATATACTCCTTCCACCTTTCTGCTTTCCCTTCTTTGCTTAGAACTGGGTTTCCATCTGAGCTCTTGATATTCATACAAGTGGTTCTGTTTTCTCCAAAGGTCTCTTTAATTTTCCTTTAGGCAGTATCTGTCTTACCCCTAGTGAGATAAGCCTCTACATCCTTACATTTGTCCTCTAGCCATCCCTGCTTATAAATTTTGCACTTCCTGTCGATCCCATTTTTGAGAAGTTTGTATTCCTTTTTGCCTGCTTCTTTTAGTGCATTTTTATATTTTCTTCTTTCATCAATTAAATTCAATATTTCTTCTGTTACCCAAGGATTTTTACCAGCCCTCGTTTTTTTTACCTACTTGATCGTCTGCTGCCTTCACTACGTCACCCCTCAGAGCTACCCATTCTTCTTCTACTCTATTTCTTTCCCCCATTCATATCAATTGTTCTCTTATGCTCTCCCTGAAACTCTCTACAACCTCTGGTTTAGTCAGTTTATCAAGGTCCCATCTCCTTAAATTCCCACCTTTTTCCAGTTTCTTCAGTTTTTTTCTACAGTTGATAAACAATAGATTGTGGTCAGAGTCCACATCTGCCCCTGGAAATGTCTTACAATTTAAAACCTGGTTCCTAAATCTCTGTCTTACCATTACATAATCTATCTGATACCTTTTAGTATCTCCAGGTTTCTTCCATGTATACAACCTCCTTTCATGATTCTTGAACCAAGTGTTAGCTATGATTAATTTATCAGACGGCTTCCTCTTTCATTTCTTACCCTCCATCCACATTCACCTACTATGTTTCCTTCTCTCCCTTTTCCTACTCTCGAATTCCAGTCAGCCATGACTATTAAAATTTCGTCTCCCTTCACTACCTGAATAACTTCTTTTATCTCATCATATATTTCATCAATTTCTTCATCATCTGCAGAGCTAGTTGGCTTATAAACTTCCACTACTATAGTAGGCATAGGCTTCCTGTCTATCTTGGCCACAACAATGCGTTCGCTGTGCTGTTTGTAGTAGCTTACCCGCACTCCTATTTTTTTATTCATTATTAAACCTGCTCCTGCATTACCCCTATTTGATTTTCTATTTATAACCCTGTATTCACCTGACCAAAAGTCTTGTTCCTCCTGCCACCGAACTTCACTAACTGTAACCTATCCACTGCCCTTTTTAAATTTTCTAACCTACCTGCCCGATTAAGGGATCTGACAATCCACGCTCCGATCCGTAGAACGCCAGTTTTCTTTCTCCTGATAACGACGTCCTCCTGAGTAGTCCCCGCCCGGAGATCCAAATATGGGACTATTTTACCTCCAGAATATTTTACCCAAGAGGACGCAATCATCATTTAACCATACAGTAAATCTGCATGCCCTTGGGAAAAGAAACGGCTGTAGTTTCCCCTTGCTTTCAGCCGTTCACAGTACCAGCACAGCAAGGCTGTTTTGGTTAGTGTTACAATGCCAGATCAGTCAATCATCCAGACTGTTGCCCCTGCAACTGCTGAAAAGGCTGCTGTCCCTCTTCAGGAACCACACGTCTGTCTGGTCTCTGCCCGCATCTCGTGGTCGTGCGGTAGCGTTCTCGCTTCCCACGCCCGGGTTCCCGTGTTCGCTTCCCGGCGGGGTCAGGGATTTTCTCTGCCTCGTGATGGCTGGGTGTTGTGTGCTGTCCTTAGGTTAGTTAGGTTTAAGTAGTTCTAAGTTCTAGGGGACTTATGACCACAGCAGTTGAGTCCCATAGTGCTCAGAGCCATTTGAACCATATTTTTGTCTGGCCTCTCAACAGATACCCCTCTGTTGTGGTTGCACCTATGGTACGGCCATCTGTATCGCTGAGGCACGCAAGACTCCCCACCAATGGCAAGGTCCATGGTTCATCGTGGGGAACTTAGAACTACTTAAACCTGCCACACCGGCCGGCAATAATCAACAGCCTCAGTTGCATCGTTTACCTAGAATTTACCTATGTTTCACTCGGGATAACCCAACCTTCTTCAGAATAACAGTATCTATCATTGGTCCATAGTGGATATCGTCAAGCTAAAACTACAAATCCATAAGTTATCGTCAGACTGTAAAAATTTAACTGAAACTGCCTCGGCCCCACTTCGCGACCGCGATGCGGCAGCCACGAGTGCTGTACTGGAACTGCAGTAATTTATGGATTTGTAGTTTTAGTTTGGCGATGTGCACAATGGACATGGTAGTTATTCTGAAGAAGGTTGGGTTATCCCAACTGAAACCTAGGTAAAGTCTAGGCAAACGGTGCAACTGAGGCTGTTGTTTATTAAAATAAAAATTAACTGACACTGAAGTTAACAAACTGTTAAGTGAACACAGCAAAATAAGGAGGACAGATGCGGCCATTACCAGTTGAGCCTCGCATCATAGCCACATGCTAACTCCCTTAAAATGTTCGAGCGGTCCAGCTCTCGTACGAGTTTATCATTGGCTTCAATGGCATTTGCAGTTGTAGCAAGGGATTCCATGAGTACGACAGTGCAGTAAATCTACTTCCTAGATGCTCCATCATTGTCTACCAACTAGCTGAAGACGTAGTCGCGCGGTTCCAGAGTGAATCGCCTAGAACCTCTCGGCACACCGGTCGGCCCAGAAGAACACAGCCTGGGCAACTTGCATACCTGAGTTTGAGGAGATAATCAACATCAAATGGCACAAGCCGACAGGACTTGCTCCTTCTGAGTTGTTGTTAGGAGATAAGTCAACTATATCATATCAGGGGAAGTGAGTTTCCCTGTGACACATGTGTTGACGAGAGATGTGGCAGAAGAATTGGCGAGAGGTAAAATGAAAAAGAAGGTTCAACAGAGAGAGTTTAAACATGATGCAAGAGCGAAGGCTACTATATTTAAAGGAGGCAATTTGGTTTTAATAAAAACCAAAGAAAGATCAAAGAGGGTCACAAGCGAAATTAAGAAGTTTCTCCTGGTCCATTTGTGGTCAAATCAATTCCACATGACAATGCTTATAGGTTAAGGTATCCAAAATCCAACAAAAAATTTTGTACCAGAAACACTGTGGAGTTGAAGATGTATATCCTGAGAAGTGAGAACTAAAGACGTAGGAAATCGGTCCTTCTGATACACGATCTGACAGTTGTGCGTCCCCCACTCTTCTCCATATGCCCATGATCCATAGAAATTCTTGCAGTTTGAGAGACGGTAACGATAACCAAGTAAAATTAAGGTGTACATAGAGGATAAGGTTTTTTTTTGTAATAATGTATGAACAGTGAGAATGAGAGTAATCAGTGTTGGCAAAGGTAAGTGATAGTAATATCTGACAAATGAGTAAAAAGATTCTCTGATGTGTGTGAACGTTTCATGATTATTCTTTGAGACGACGGTAAACTGCATGAAAAAATATTAAGTTATGATAAAAGCTAAGGTAAGTGACCAGGCATGATCAGGAGGTAAGGCTAAAACATAAAATAGGTGGCTATTAGCAACAGATGAAATGAAATAAAGGTACAACACAAATGAAGTAAAATCCGGATATACAAAGGTAATAAAGGTTTGTTCAGGGAGCTATTATAATAAAGTAGCGGCAGAGGAATTACATCGTAGACGAAATATGAAGAGACTCGGACAGGCAATGACTGCCAGAAATAGTTAGGAATTTTGCTGCAAGAAACATAATGCGAGCGCCTTGCTATTAATTGGTAGGGAAAATTAGGGAACTCTGACAAAGCACAAGTAGGATTCTGCTAGCAAGTACAGTTTTTCATTAGGTATCCACTGAACAAATTACTGTAACCCAGTGTTATTTACATGACATTTTTTAAGTACACGAAAGACACACATAGTAGAGTCAATGTGAGAGAAATAATGTAAGCCTTTATCAACACGTTTAGTTGAGTGTGACATGGATATCTTGATTCTGGTAAAGTAAAGTATTTTAAGTGTAGAAGATTACACACAGAACTGTATGATTAATATCTTGGAACATGCCTAATTGAGAATGAAATAATAGCATTCATGACAAAGGTATTCCTGACAAAGGTCAGAGGAGAATTAAAAATATGGTTATATGAAACAGAATGGAGGTTTATTTGTGAAAGTTATGAGGTGGGTGAGAAGTGTTAGATGGAATTTGGTAGAGCAGAAATTGGATTTAGTAGGTATTTGTGAAAGTTAGTGAGATTAGGAAAATATTTGTGTAGGGTAAAATGGTAAGGTTGTCAAAGGACTGCAGAGATGGGCAAATTCCTCCCTTAGTAGTAAGTAAGGACGAAAAAGGACTGTGGCAATGTAAAAATTCCACCCTTGGTAGGAAACAGTTATTTGTTAAGGAATCATGCTTTAGTTATAAGATACTGAGATATACATTTTTAAAAATTGTCTGCTTACTGGCAAATAAATCGAAAACTCAGCAAACTTGGGAACTGTGTGCAAACTAAAGAAGGTCCAGAGAAATACCCGAGTGCAACAAACCAAGAGTGAATACCCAATTGTGACATAACTGAGAAGTATAGACAATTCAAACAAGAAAGGCTCTGAAATGAAAAAAGTCTGTCATTTAAAGCTCAGCAGAAACATTGGTTGGAAATGGATGTAAGGTTTGAGAAGTACTACTGTGTAGAATTAAGGTTTTTCTTAATGTACAGGATGCAAGATTTACAATTTTCTGCATGATTATAATTTGTGGTAAAATACGTTTTAAACGATTTTCTTATTCAAAAATAATGGTGATTAATAATGATTCACTGAAAACTATTTGCTTTTTTGGAAAAGTGGTCAAAATGGTTTATGAGTTGTAAAATTTTTTTCCAGGTGATATATATGTGGATTACCTTTCTTAAAAGTGACCAGACTTTCGCAAGGGTTGTGTGTTTTCTTAAAATGTTTTTGTTCTTATATTTTTGTGAGAGTGCCACGAACCTGTTATGGTGTCAGATCACATCTGGAACTGTGAACCCTGATTTTGGTCAGCCACTTGATCATTGATCAGATAATCAAACAAATAGGAGTAGTCTTCTATTGAAAGAACCAACCGGTTTGTACATTCGCGACGAGACTATCCAGGCGAAGGCACCATTCTGATATGGTGGGGTGTCACACAGAGGACAAAGGCGAGTCGGAGCGCCTAGTGATGCACTGAATGAACATACAAACATGCAACATACTCCACATAAGAAGGTGCTGAAATTTAACAAACCAGGAAGATTTTTGTATTTTGCAACAGTAAATATTAATTCTTTAACGAAAGTTGGTAAATACCTAGAAAGAAAGTTGGTAAACTGAAACATTTAACAGATGTCTTAGATCAACAGAACATAGATATAACAGCCCTTCAAGAGTTACGCAATACTGACCAGGACACGATCGAATCAGGAGGATATCGACTTTATAAGGGACCACCAGGAGAAAGGGTAATAGAAAATCTTCACCAATTCGAGGTGGGTTTCTCGGTACACAATAGAATATTGGATTCCATTGAGGAGCTTCCATCCAATTCCTCAAGAATGGCATTGTTAAGAATTAAGGTGGAAAACAAAAGATACACACTGATAAATATTCATGCTCCAAATAATGCTAAAAATAGAACTGACAAGGATGGAACGGAAAACTTCTGGGATAAACTTGATCAACTAGTAAAGACCATACCGGAAACTAACATTAAAATTCTGCTTGGACACTGTAATGCGAAGATAGGACGAGAGAAGAAATTTCGAGGTGTGGTGGGGCGATTGCCACTGCATAAACGTACAAACAAGAACGAGGAACGGTTAATTGAATTTTGTACTACAAATGGATTGGTTTTGAAAACAACCAGGTTTAAGAGAAGACCACACAAGTTAATGACATAGAAATGTCCTAACATCAAGCTAGGAGAGTACCAGATAGATCATGTGGCCATGGATACGAAATTCCATAAGGAAATCTATAATGTTAAAGTGCTGCGTGGCGTCGACGTTGATTCAGACCACTATATTTCAAAAATTAAAATCAAACTGACACCTAAAAGAAAAAACAAACCTCAAAAGTTAGATACAAAGAGAACGTATGACCCCATTAATATTATTAATAATCAGATATATTACGAGAGATCAATAATGTCTTTAAGTGACAATCTCGAAGCCACTGTAAATCGATTAAAAGCCTTGGCTGAAGATGTAGCTCCTGTATGGAAACACAAGAAACATCCTTGGTGGAATGAGGAATGCGATGTAGCGATTCAACGTAGACGTAAGGCCTGGTTAAATGACCAACAAAAGAGAACTGAAAGCTTCAGGCAGGAATTAATAAATGCTAGACGATCAACCGGCCAAGAAATTAGAAGGGTCAAAAGGCAGTTTCATAAGGACTCGCTAAAATCTTTCGAGGATGCTTTCAATCGCCACTAGAGAATAGATTACTATCAGATATTCTGTATCAGTCGAAATACACTCCACCTACTCTTATGATGAAGGATACAAACGGAAAGGTAGCACATAACAACTATGACAATTCAATGATATTGGCTAAATATTTCAAACAGTTACTAAATAGCGCGAAACTTGAATATCATTTGGAATTTGACCCCTATCCAAGAAACAAAACGCATTTAGAAACAGTTATACCACCACAGTCAGATGTAGTACAAGCAGCGATTAACACACTTCGGAATTATAAAGCAGCAGATGAGAACCAACTAATGGCAGAACTTTGGACATATGCAAATGTGCAAATTATTCCGAACTTGCACAAACATCTTACTGACATTTGGAATACTGAGAAGTTACCAGAAGAATGGAATGTTGCAATAATCCATCCACTACACAACAAAGGAGATAGATTGGATCCAAATAATTATAGGGGTATATGCCTACTGGATATTACTTATAAAATTTTTTCCAAGGTTCTGTATGTCAGATTTCATGAACAGCTTGATGGTGAACTAGGCGAATATCAAGGAGGCTTTCGTCCAGCACGAAGCTGTCCTGATCAAATTATTACTCTCAAATGTATATCGAAACATCAAAGGGTCAGGGACAAGAAACAAGTGATCACTTCTGTCGATTTTAAAAAAGCCTATGATGGTATTCACCGTGAATCTCCACTGTCAATTCTTAAAGAATTGTGTGTTGCGAAGTCTTGTTGGAACTGTGATGAAGATAAGAACAACGATAGAACCGGGTATCGCAATCAAGATGCAGTCTCATCGTCAGGAATAAGTGGTTTCTTGCATGGCTCGGCGTTGGTGTGAATTTCCGATAAGTCTTCAAGGTTTTACTCTACACACGATGGCCGTAGAGTCGAGTGCAGTTAAACGAATCTAAGTTCATTGTAATGTGGCAACGTTCAGGCGAGCGAGTGTTTTTTAAAGATGCAGTGTTAGTAGTCTTTCTTGGCAGTGCAAAATTAGTTGCTTAACTCTGAGTGAAACCGGTATCTAAATTGTATGTACATAAAGAGAAGACAGATTTTTCTAGAAGGAGGTAACGTATATTTCATTGTTCTGAAGGATAGAGTCTGGTTCACTGCGAGGATAATTTATGAACATAAATGAGTGATGTCATCATAAGATGCGCATGGGAAGACGTTAGCCTGTTTCTCTGTCAGTTGTGTGCTCTCGGATTAACTACAGATGCCAAACATTACTCTGATATCAATCCCTTGCAGTTGTAACATGTGCTTTATTGGAGGGCACAGCGCCTCTGAATTACATTCCCTTTATCATTACAATATTACTTGGTTGCTTCCGATGATTTCTTACAGGGAGAATTCTCGAGAGCGGGAGAGCAGGACTATATCTGAGAGCCAAACACATTCGAGAAATACAGGGTGGTCCATTGATAGTGACTGGGCCAAATATCTCACGAAATAAGCATCAAACGAAAAACTACAAAGAACGAAACTCGTTTAGCTTGAAGGGGGAAACCAGATGGCGCTACGGTTGGGCTGGTAGATGGCGCTGCCATAGGTGAAACGGGTAACAACTGCGTTTTTTTAGATAGGAACACCCATTTTTATTACATATTCGTGTAGTGCGTAAAGAATTATGAATGTTTTAGTTGGACCACTTTTTTCGCTTTGTGATACATGGGGCTGTAATAGTCACAAACATATGGCTCACAATTTTAGACGACCATTTGGTAAGAGGGAGGTTTTATAAATTAAAATACAGGACGAAGGTACGTTTGAACATTTTATTTCGGTTGTTCCAATGTGATACATTTACCTTTGCGAACTTACCATTACTAAGAACGCATGCTGTTACAGCGTGATTACCTGTAAATACCACATTAATCAGGGGATCACAAATTTAGCATTTGAGGGCAGCGTGGAGGTTAAAAATCGTAGAGGGAGACCAAGAGATGAATACACTAAGCAGATTCAGAAGGATGTCGGTTGCAGTAAGTACTGGGAGATGAAGAAGCTTGCACAGGATAGAATAGCATGGAGAGCTGCATCAAACCAGTCTCAGGACTGAAGACCATAAGAACAACAACAACCACATTAATGCAATAAATGCTCAAAATGATGTCCGTCAACCTCAATGCATTTGGCAATACGTGTAACGACATTCCTCTCAACAGTGGGTAGTTAGCCTTCCATAATATTCGCACATGCATTGACAATGCGCTGAAGCATGTTGTCAGGCGTTGTCGGTGGATCACAATAGCAAATATCCAAGTTTCCCCACAGAAAGAAATACGGGGACGTCAGATCCGGTGAACGTGCTTTGAAGACCAATCCACTAGTTATGAAATACGCTATTCAATACCGCTTCAACTGCACGCGAGCTATGTGCCGGACATCCATCATGTTGGAAGTACATCGCCATTCTGTCATGCAGTGAAATCTCTTGTAGTAACGTCGATAGAACATTACGTAGCAAATCAGCATACGTTGCACCATTTAGATTGCCATCGGTAAAATGGGGGCCAATTATCATTCCTCCTATAATGCCGCACGATTCATTAACCCGTCAAGGTCGCTGATGTTCCACTTGTCGCAGTCAACGTGGATTTGCCATTGCCCAATAGTGCATATTATGCCGGTACGTTACCGCTGTTGGTGAATGACGCTTCGTTGCTAAATAGAACGCGTGCAAAAAATCAGTCATCGTCCCGTAATTTCTCTTGTGCCCAGTGGAAAAACTGTACACGACGTTCTAAGTCGTCGCCATGCATTTCCTGGTGCATAGAAATACGGTGCGGGTGCAATCGCTGTTGATGTAACATTCTCAACACCGACGTTTTTGACATTCCCGATCCTCGCGCAGTTTGTCTGCTATTGTAGTGCGGATTAGCCACCTACTTGGGTATCATCATTTGTTGCAGGTCGTGGTTGACGTTTCACACGTGGCTGAACACTTCCTGTTTCCTTAAATGACGTAACCATCCGGCGAACGGTCCGCACACTTGGATGATGTCGTCCAGGATACTGAGCGGCAAACACAGCACACGACCGTTGGGCATTTTGATCACAATAGCCATACATCAACACGATATCGACCTTTTCCGCAATTGGTAAACAGTCCATTTTAACACGGGTAATGTATCACGAAGGAAATACCGTCCGCACTGGCGGAATGTTTCGTGATACCACGTACTTATAGGTTTGTGACTATTACAGCGTCATCTATCACAAATCGAAAAAGTGGTCCAGCCAAGTCATTCATATTTCTTTGCGTACTACACGAAAATGTAATAAAAATGGGGGTTCTTATTTACAAAAACGCAGTTGATATCCGTTTCACCTATCGCAAAGCCATCTAGCGGGCCAACGATAGTGCCATCTGGTTTGTCCCTTCAAGCTAGAGGAGTTTCGTTCTTTGTAGTTTTTTCGTTTGCCGCTCATTTCGTGAGATATTTGGTCCAGACATGATCAATGGACCACCCTGTATTAAGTTCGTGGTCTGTGGTGCTTACGACACGTAACAAACGTTAGATAGATTTAACACAATCTATGCGGCTCCAAGGCTGTCAAGTTACTAGAGATGGGTCCAACTCGTTCATTCCCGTGAACTACTTCATTCATTTCACTCTTTGCCATGAAGCGTTCAAATGAAGTAGTTCATTCGTGAAGTGCGGAAGCCTGGCGAAGTTTCCCAGTTCTCCGCTCAGCCGCGGCTGCGCTCGCTTCGCCTCGGTCGTACAATGAAGCTTCGTAATACTTCATAATTTTACCAACAGATGGCCGAACTATGCAGTAACGTGCACGCAACGTTTTACTCTCTTACAGCGGCTGATTTAACTTAAATGGTCGAGGGGGACAAAGGAAAGATAAACAGAGGAGCCTGTCACATATAATGAAGGTATTACATTTAATCTTGCTCCACATTTTTTCATGGAGCGCCCAAAAAAGTATTTATCTGCCAAATTAAACATTATTTGTTGTATTCATGGACTGAAAACCAGGGCTACCAACGAAATGCAGTCCAATTTTATGTTCCTTTTAAAATTTAATCCAAAATAGAATGAGTATGTTTACCACTGTCACAAAGTCTATATACTTACGTTAAGTAATTGTTCAGAAGTTTTCCTGTAGATTTTATTTTTGTTGAGAATAATAATCCTCCAGATTCAAAACGTAAACTGTTACCTGTATTCATTGGTACGATTTCACGTAAAATCCCTCTTTCAGTATTATTAACAAACCTCTTATTTTCATGTTGGCTGTGCGTGCTCACACGGCCAGCCTCTTCGTTTGTATCTCTAATATTCATTTGTCTGCAAGCGCTGCCAACGGTAGGCTACCCGTAGACGCGAAGTTTAACTGCACAAATAGTCACGGGTAATGATGTCAGCACTGCAGGAAGCAGCTGACGCTACCTTCCCCTCGCCCCTCACCTCCACAACCCCTCATAAACCTGTCGTTCCCAACAAACACCGTTCGATTCGTCGACAGGCAGTAGAGGGAGGACTGAAGTGAACTGACGTAGCGCCGATGTAGTGGGAGAGGGAGAGGGGAAGAGAGTGAGTGAACTAGAAAAAAGTGTGGAATGTGCTATCTGTGAAGAGTTTAAGGTACCAGTTCATTGAAATTGAGTGGTTAGTTCACACTTCACTGGAGTGAAGCGTTCATTTGAACGACTCATTCACGAGCTCCCCATCACTACAAGTGACTAACCACACATTAATAATAATATGCAACTCATGTTGCATCACATCGGTTTAGTCATAACGGTAGTCAGGTGGAATCAAATTCTGAGTAATAAACTGCTCCATCCACCGTAGTAGCTTCCAAGTGTTGGAACAATGATGTCGATGACATCCGGAATGCCTGCTTTCAGCACAGTAATGGTTTTGAGGTTATTGCTCTACACCTTGCCTTTGATATAGGCCCACAAAAAGGAGTCGCATGTGTTCAGTTCCAGAGAATTCAGGGGCCAACCGAGGCCCGTAGCAGCAGCCTCTGGACACTCCACAACACGAATGTGGTCCACAAAGCGCTCCTCCAGGTCATCACACACACTCCTGCTTCGAAGGGGTCGGACTCTGTCTCGCATGACCCGCATCTTGTTGCAATCAGGGCCACTTTAGATAATGTCGATGAAATCATCTTCCAAAAGCTTCACGTACCGTTCGGTAGTCTACAGCTACATCTACATGATTACTCTGCAATTCACATTTAAGTGCTTGGCAGAGCGTTCGTCGAACCACAATCATACTATCTCTCTACCATTCCACTCCCGAACATCGCGCGGGAAAATCGAACCCCTAAACCTTTCTGTTCGAGCTCTGATTTCTCTTTCGATGAGCATTCCTACCTATGTAGGTTGGGCCCAACAAAATATTTTCGCATTCGGAAGAGTAAGTTGGTGACTGAAATTTCGTAAATAGATCTCGCCGCGACGAAAAACGTCTTTCCTTTAATGACTTCCATCCCAACTCGCGTATCGTATCTGCCACACTCTCCCCCCCATTACGTGATAATACAAAACGAGCTGCCCTTTTTTGCACCCTTTCGATGTCCTCCGTCAATTCCACCTGGTGAGGATCCCACTCCGCGCAGCAATATTCTAACAGAGAACGAACGAGTGTAGTGTAAGCTGTCTCTTTAGTGGACTTGTATAAGTGTCCTGCCAATGAAACGCAACCTTTGGCTCGCCTTCCCCACAATATTATCTATGTGGTCTTTCCAGCTGAAGTTGTTCGTAATTTTAACACCCAGTTACTTAGTTGAATTGACAGCCTTGAGAATTGTACTATTTATCGAGTAATCGAATTCCAACGGATTTCGTTTGGAACTCGTGTGCATCACCTCACACTTTTCGTTATTTAGCGTCAACTGCCACCTGCCACACCATACAGCAATCTTTTCTAAATCGCTTTGCAACTGATACTGGTCTTCGGATGACCTTACTAGACGGTAAATTACAGCATCATCTGCGAACAACCTAAGAGAACTGCTCAGATTGTCACCCAGGTCATTTATATAGATCAGGAACAGCAGAGCTCCCAGGACGCTTCCCTGGGGAACATCTCATATCACTTCCGTTTTACTCGATGATTTGCCGTCTATTACTACGAACTGCGACCTTCCTGACAGAAAATCACGAATCCAGTCGCACAATTGAGACGTTTCCCCATAGGCCCGCAGCTTGTGAGGAACGGTGTCAAAAGCTTTCCGAAAATCTAGAAATACGGAATCAACTTGAGATCCCCTGTCGATAGCGGCCATTACTTCGTGCGAATAAAGAGCTAGCTGCGTTGCACAAGAACGATGTTTTCTGAAACTATGCTGATTACGTATCAATAGATCGTTCCCTTCGAGATGATTCATAATGTTTGAATACAGTATATGCTCCAAAACCCTGCTGCAAACCGACGTCAGTGGTATAGGTCTGTAGTTCGATGGATTACTCCTACTACCCTTCTTAAACACTGGTGCGACCTGCGCAATTTTCCAATCTGTAGGTACAGATCTATCGGTGAGCGAGCGGTTGTATATGAGTGCTAATTAGGGAGCTATTGTATCAGCGTAATCTGAAAGGAACCTAATCGGAATACAATCTGGACATGAAGACTTGCCCGTATCAAGCGATTTGAGTTTCTTCGCAATCCCTAAGGTATCTACTTCTAAGAAACTCATGCTAGCAGCTGTTCGTGTTTAAAATTCTGGAATATTCCATTCGTCTTCCCTGGTGAAGGAATTTCGGAAAACTGCGTTCAATAACTCCGCTTTAGCGGCACAGTCGTCGGTAACAGTACCATCGGCACTGCGCAGCGAAGGTATTGACTGCGTCTTGCCGCTTGTGTACTTTACATAAGACCAGAATTTCTTCAAGGAATATCGCACCGATTATTCCGTAACTGGTCATTGCACACCACACAGTCACCTGTTGAGGGTGAAGTGACTTTTACGTCGCGAAATGCGGATTCTGAGTCCCCCAAATGCGCCAATTTTGCTTATTGACGAACCCATCCAAATGAAAGTGGGCTTCGTCGCTAAACCAAACGATACAACGCATACTAATTCCCATCATACCCCGAGGGCAACCGTGCAGTTGACTGTGCTAACGCAAACCGTTCAGATGTTATGACGATTTTTTTTCATATGGTCCAATACTTGTCACCCTGTATGAGTGTGCAATGAGAAAATATGAAAGCAGTGGTTGCTATCTCGACTTGTGGGTGTCTACGAAGCGAAAAGTTCCTGGAATGTTTAAGGAACAGAATTGAGTGGAGGTCAGAGTCGTATCTAGACGTATCAGAGGTCCCATATCACTCCAGCTGCACTCGCCTCGTGCCCTACACAGCTTCCACCAGCTTCAACATTCAGGTTTCTTGGATTCATGAGGTTCTCTCCATACCCGCACGCTTCCTTCCACTCGATATAATTTGAAAAGAGATTCGTACGATCAGGCAACATGTTTCTAGTCTTCAACAGTCCAATGTCTGTGTTGACGGGCCCAGCTGAGGCGTAAAGCTTTGTGTCGTGCAGTCATCAAGGGTACACGAGTGGGCCTTCGGCTCCGAAAGCCCATATCGATGATGTTTGGTTGAATGTTTCTCATGCTGACATTTGTTGATGGCCCCACATTGACATATGCATTAATTTGCGGAAGGGTTGCACTTCTATCACGTTGAACGATTCTCTTCAGTTGTTGTTGGTCCCGTTTTTGCAGGATCTTTTACCCTCCGCTGCGATGTCGGAGATTTGATATTTTACCGGATTCCTGTTATTCACGGTACACTGGTGAAATGGTCGTACGGAAAAATCCCCACTTCATTGCTACCTCGGAGATGCTGGGTGCCATGCCTCCTTCGCCGAATATAACATCACTTTCAAGCTCACTTAAATCTTGACAACCTGCCACTGTAGCAGCAGTAGCCGATCTAACAACTGCCCCAGACACTTGTTGTCTTACATAGGCATTGCCGACCGCAGCGCGGTGTTCTGCCTTTGTACAAATCTCTGCATTTGAATACGTATGCTTATACCAGTTACTTTGGCGCTTCAGTGTAAAAACATGTGAATATTCGACTGCAGTGCTGGTTCAAAATTTTAAAGCAGTCTGCCATCAGATTTCGAAGATTTCAGGTTTTGAAGAAACTAACTACTGCCTTTCTACTTACATAGAAACTGTAAATGTTCCAGACCGCAAACCTTTGAAATTATTTCAGCACACGATTTTAAACTTTGTCAGAACGTGACACTGGAATATGCGTGTGTTTTTATATACTTATTTTGTAATATTTGTATAATTTCTTTTAAATTTAATAACAGGAAAATGTTATTACAAAAGTCTCAAGAAGTACAGACACACTATATATATATATATATATATATATATATATATATATACAGGGTGTTTCAAAAATGACCGGTATATTTGAAACGGCAATAAAAACTAAACGAGCAGCGATATAAATGCACCGTTTGTTGCAATATGCTTGGGACAACAGTACATTTTCAGGCGGACAAACTTTCGAAAATACAGTAGTTACAATTTTCAACAACAGATGGCGCTGCAAGTGATGTGAAAGATATAGAAGACAACGCAGTCTGTGGGTGCGCCATTCTGTACGTCGTCTTTCTGCTGTAAGCGTGTGCTGTTCACAACGTGCAAGTGTGCTGTAGACAACATGGTTTATTCCTTAGAACAGAGGATTTTTCTGGTGTTGGAATTCCACCGCCTAGAACACAGTGTTGTTGCAACAAGACGAAGTTTTCAACAGAGGTTTAATGTAACCAAAGGACCGAAAAGCGATACAATAAAGGATCTGTTTGAAAAATTTTAACGGACTGGGAACGTGACGGATGAACGTGCTGGAAAGGTAGGGCGACCGCGTACGGCAACCACAGAGGGCAACGCGCAACTAGTGCAGCAGGTGATCCAACAGCGGCCTCGGCTTTCCGTTCGCCGTGTTGCAGCTGCGGTCCAAATGACGCCACCGTCGACGTATCGTCTCATGCGCCAGAGTTTACCCCTCTATTCATACAAAATTCAAACGCGGCAACCCCTCAGCGCCGCTACCATTGCTGCACGAGAGACATTCGCTAACGATATAGTGCACAGGATTGATGACGGCGATATGCATGTGGGCAGCATTTGGTTTACTGACGAAGCTTATTTTTATCTGGACGGCTTCGTCAATAAACAGAACTGGCGCATATGGGGAACCGAAAAGCCCCATGTTGCAGTCCCATCGTCCCTGCATCCTCAAAAAGTACTGGTCTGGGCCGCCATTTCTTCCAAAGGAATCATTGGCCCATTTTTCAGATCCGAAACGATTACTGCATCACGCTATCTTGACATTCTTCGTGAATTTGTGGCGGTACAAACTGCCTTAGACGACACTGCGAACACCTCGTGGTTTATGCAAGATGGTGCCCGGCCACATCGCACGGCCGACGTCTTTAATTTCCTGAATGAATATTTCGATGATCGTGTGATTGCTTTGGGCTATCCGAAACATACAGGAGGCGGCGTGGATTGGCCTCCCTATTCGCCAGACATGAACCCCTGTGACTTCTTTCTGTGGGGACACTTGAAAGACCAGGTGTACCGCCAGAATCCAGAAACAATTGAACAGCTGAAGCAGTACATCTCATCTGCATGTGAAGCCATTCCGCCAGACACGTTGTCAAAGGTTTCGGGTAATTTCATTCAGAGACTACGCCATATTATTGCTACGCATGGTGGATATGTGGAAAATATCGTACTATAGAGTTTCCCAGACCGCAGCGCCATCTGTTGTTGAAAATTGTAACTACTGTAATTTTGAAAGTTTGTCTGCCTGAAAATTTACTGTTGTCCCAAGCATATTGTAACAAACGGTGTATTTCTATCGCTGCTCGTTTAGTTTTTATTGCCTTTTCAAATATACCGGTCATTTTTGAAACACCCTGTATATATATAGATACCTAAAAGCACACCTACATTAGAAGGCAATGTTGTGACAAAAGTTCAAAGTAACCGGTTTTTGGAGTTACAGGATTTTGAACAAACAAGGATTTACATGTAGATGAGGCGATTTCACATATCTGTTGTAGCTCTGTCATTTGGCATATTACCACAGGGCTTTGCACACTCATAGAAAAAACTCAAAAACTTTATTTCGACATATTGCAAGTGCTCCATATGTGCCCTCTACTGACTGTACAGCAATGAAGTCGCTAATCAAGTTGTTTCCCTGTTTTTCGTAGCTTGTCCTCATTAATCTGTTCGAAATCACTGTTGATGCCAGGTCGTAGTTTCAATAGCTTCGTTCGTAGAGTAGGTGTAAACATTTAATGTTTCACACAACTCCATCGCTGCAGGTTAAGTTGGCACAGTGTGCAGGCCATGGCATAAATTGCGGATCATCAACCCCCCTCAGACCAGTCGATCAGTTTCTTAGTATTCTGTTTAAAAGTTCACTAAGAGTATCAGGGAAGCGGGGTGGGGCATCCTCGTGTTAGTAGATGAAATCCACACTTTGGGTTTCTGTTGTGACTGACAATTCGCAATTTTTCACAAACACAACTTTTATTGATGTAAGTTCACAAAGTTGATGACTGAACATGCAAACGAGAGGTAACAATAACGAAAAAAGGCTTCTAATTGAGGAAAACAAAAGTTCATTTCTAATTTTTAAACAAAAGTTCATGGTAACACACTCACACTCTAGTAACAGTTCAATTCCGAGACGAAGACGTAATCTTCAACGGTCGCAGTACACGAGGTCGGCATCCGGCGTGAACTGAACTTTGGGCCTGGTTGAAGCCCCTAAATAGCTGCCTCCAACCAATCAGGTTTCGGCGTAGTGATACTTCCTGCAGGCCGTGGCTCCAGCTGCCCCCTGCAGGAAGTAGTGCTCGGAATGTCTGTTTCCATTATCTTGTATGTAAATAGTCGGTGTTTACCATGGTGCTTGTGGATACGCCTTGGGCATAGACAACCTCGTCCGCTGTGGTGTTATATAGGTTGCCGGCCCTCAGGGGCTACCTTGGTTCCGGTATAACAGTTTCTGCTTGTGTTGCGAAACAATTTTCCAGTTTGTCCTGGTGCACGTGACCCGCAATGGTCTGCCTGCAGATCAGTGACACTGTAAACTTTAAACCGTGAAAATGTCCATAACTTTTGTTTGATTTCAAATGTGCAGTGCGAGAGCGTTTGCAAGCACAATTAACGCCGAGCGGTCTGAGGCGTCTTGTCACGGCACTCGCGGCTCCCCCCGTCGGAGGTTCGAGTCCTCCCTCGGGCATGGGTGTGTGTGTGTCGTCCTTAGCGGAAGTTAGTTTAAGTTAGATTAAGTAGTGCGTAAGCTTAGGGACCGATGACCTCACTAGTTTGGTCCTATAAGACTTAACAACAAATTCGCAAAATTTTCCGTTATTAATGACAGCATGGATAATGTGGGGACGCAAGGCAGAATATTTGGCAATCATTCTGTTGTATGCACTAATATGACAACAACAAAACAATGAAGTGAAATGGAAATACCTACGCTTGGTGCAGAGAATAGCACCTGGTCCTTAGCGAAAATTCGCGAAACGTATCGAGCATAAGAAAATATTGCCATGAGCCTGAAGACGATCTGAGTAACTCTAATGGAGGTGGTCTATCGTTTTCCTCATTCTGATCAGTTAACGAAATATCCACTCAGTTTTTGGGGTCGCCTACAGTTTAACGTAGAAAACGTGGCCATGCCGCAAATTGGTGCTTTCAGTATCATCAAACATTGCCAGCTATCAAAGAGGGGATAAGTGAGAGACGCAAGTCGCTACATAGGGGCGAACCGCAGACCTCTCGAACAACAAGTTGGCACTTAAGTACTCACAGAGGCAAGGTTTTTGGTAATAATTACGTGGAAAGGCTCTCTACTGTTCCGTGTCATTACTGACAATTATCGACTGCAAACAGCAACAACAATAAATCTGATGATAGGCGAATGAGACTGATGAGAAGACCCCTACAGAAATACAATTCATCCACGAACCAAGTAGCTTACAAAAAATTCACGTTGCGAATCTTTGAGAATTACTTGGCTCTCTGGAACACTCACCGTGTATGAATAACAAGCTTATCGCCTGCTCCTTCGCTTATGTAGACTGTATGGTCCACACAGATTTTTTTTGTTTGTTTTCCCTTAATCGAATTTTTATGTTGTTGAAAAATTGCACCATCTTCTAAGTTTTGCACACTAATTAAGACCATGACCAGAACCATGGCCTTTCCCGAATGTACTTGTCATCAAAAAGCCATTCTGGCAGCTGGAGTCGAATGTCATTGTTAATCCTGCCTTTTCAGTTCCTGTGGTGATACCCCATCAGAAGCTTTCATCCACTAACACATATTTCTTTACAAGTCAAATATAAATCATCATAGGTTTTTCTTCAAAAACGTTTTAATACAAAAAATATTTTTATGAAATTTTCATCACTTATTTCACCCCCTTAGGGGTTGAATTTCCAAGAAATATCTGATACACGTATTTTTTTATTTCTAAGCGAGAAGCCAAATAGAATTTTTCATAGATTTAGCTTCGAAAGTGCTTTCATAATGACTTGTTTTCTTAAAGAGTTTCATCCCCTATTTCACCCCCTCAGTGGTTGAATTTCCAAAAACACTGAAACATGAATTTGTTATTTCCACGTGAGAAGTCAAATTGCAATTTTCATAGACGTAGCTTCAAAAGTGCTTTAGTTGTTTCTCAATAATGATTTGTTTAAAAAAATGTTTAATCAACTTTCTCAGTCCTGTAATAGTTAAATTTACAACAATGCTGAAACATGTATTTCTTTATTTCCAAAAACACCAATTTTTGTAACTCTAGCTTCGAAACTGCATTAACAGCGGCATATTTTCAAAGTAACCTTTTATCCTTTATTTCCCCTCTTAGGAGTGGAATTTACAGAAATCTCTCCTACAACGACACCTACAGTTTATAGGATCAATACCCTCTCAAATTTCAAATTTCTATCCTTAGCGGTTTGGAATGGGTGCTGATGAGTCAGTGAGTTAATTATTCAGGATATTTCCTTTTGAATATAGAGGTGGACAAGATAGTGACAATATATTTTCCTTGAAGTTTTCATTTAGTGAGCGTAACATCACAGAGAGTGTCATCAAATTGCTATCGCAGATGATAGGTGTGTATCTCGCTGAGTAGTTTTTGGGGAATCTCAGGTAAACTTTTTCACACTAAAGAACACTTTGACACGTTGCTTTACAGAATTATAAAACTCGCTATCATAAAAATATACGTTCGTTAATTTTATACACAATTCAAAAGGATTAGTAGACCACATGTATCAACTTCCGAGATGTTAAATCTATTTTGATACAGGCGTACCTTGTGGTCTTATTATATAAGTCGACGTAATGTATGAAACGGGTTACGTCATTCGCCATCTAATTGCTGTGTTATGCATTATTGTATCAGGTGACCCCAGACAATAAAGTGAGTACATGTATCCCATGGTTCTATAGCAAGGTACCGAAAAGCCACCTGTTATTTGTAAACGTTGTATTCGGCCAGGCATACGCAGTGCTACATCTTAATGCACTGCACGTTGACCCAAAAAGAATAGAGTTTCCGTCGTATTGCTGCACATGGCAAGGTCTCTTCATGTGTCGCCGCAGGTCATAGACACGCCACAGAGAAACAGGGTGAGTTGGACAAGGTCTACAACCCAGTACAGCCCCATGTGAAGGCCGCGCATTTGGCAATGTCTGCGTTGCAGCATCGTACAGCTTCTGCCAGAGCACTTACAGGACAATCTCAGCGGGACCACTGAAGTCATTGTGACCGATCAACTGAAATGGACAGGTTACGACAAAGGAGCTTACGACCGAGACGTTCTGTTCGAGTACCGTGCTTGAAGTGACAACATCCTGTACCTCGCCTTCAGGTCTGCCATTCCCATGTAATCTGGCGACCCTGTCACCCAGGAAATGGGTTATTGACAGACGAGTCCAGATGATGTCTGACACAAGGCGATGGCCGTGTTCAAGTGCGGAGGCTTATGGTGAGCGGGACCTATCAAATGTTGTCCAGAACATTTGCAAAGTTCTGCGTTGTTGTGGCCAGACTTCAGTGGTGAGATCCGTATGGATCGAACACATCCTCTTGGACCATCTGGTGGCAGCTGCATCAGACGCGGCACTTAATTCCTTTCCACCCTCGATAATGCCAGGGCCAGGCATCATGGACACCTCTTTATTTTCTCTGATATTACCTGTTCTATTTGTCACTCACTTTGTTTGTTGCCATTTCAATAATTATTACTTTTTGTGCGGCTTCCTTCATTTTCTTTTTTTTTTTGTCCCATTTATGTCGTGACTTCTCCATCTTTCGCTATAAAGAAAGAGAACATTTTAAAAAATACATTCTAATATCATCTGTTTCTTCCAGTGCAATCGTACACTACTGGCCATTAAAACTGCTACACCACGAAGATGACGTGCTACAGACGCGAAATTTAACAGACAGGAAGAACATGCAAATGATTAGCTTTTCAGAGCATTCACACAAGGTTGGCGCCAGTGGCGACACCTACAACGTGCTGACATGTGGAAAGTTTCCAACCGATTTCTCATACACAATTATCAGTTGACCGGCGTTGCCTGGTGAAACGTTGTTGTAATGCCTCGTGAAAGGAAGAGAAATGGGTACCATCACGTTTCCGACTTTGATAAAGGTCGGATTGTAGCCTATCGCGATTGCGCTTTATCGTACCGAGACATTGCTGCTCGCGTCGGTCGAGATCCAATGACTGTTAGCAGAATATGGAATCGGTAGGTTCAGAAGGGTAATACGGAACGCCGTTCTGGATCCCAACGGCCTCGTATCACTAACAGTCGAGATGACAGGCATCTTATCCGCATGGTTGTAACGGATCGTGCAGCCACGTCTCGATCCCTGAATCAACAGATGGGGACGTTTGTAAGACCACAACCGTCTGCACGAACAGTTCGACGACGATTGCAGCAGCACGGACTATCAGCTCGGAGATCGTGGCTGCTGTTACCCTTGACGCTGCATCACAGACAGGAGCTCCTGCGATGGTGTACTCGACGACGAACCTGGGTGCACGAATGGCAAAACGTCATTTTTTCGGGTGAAGCCAGGATCTGTTTACAGCATCATGATGGTCGCATCTGTTTTTGGCGGTATCTCGGTGAATGCACAATGGAAGCGTGTATTCGTCATCGCCATACTGGCGTATCACCTGGCGTGGTGGTATGGGGTGCCATTGGTTACACGTCTCGGTCACCTCTTGTTCGCATTGACGGCACTTTAAAGAGTGGACGTTACATTTCAGATGTGTTACGACCCGTGGCTCTACCCTTCATTCGATCCCTGCGGAACCCTACATTTCAGCAGGATAATGCACGACCGCATATTGCAGGTACTGTACGGGCCTTTCTGCATACAGAAAATGTTCGACTGCTGCCCTGGCCAGCACATTCTCCAGATCTCTCACCAATTGAAAACGTCTGGTCAATGGTGGCCGAGCAACTGGCTCGTCACGATACGCCAGTCACTACTCTCGATGAACTGTGTTATCGTGTTGAAGCTGCATGGGCAGCTGTACCTGTACACGCCATCCAAGCTCTGTTTGACTCAATGCCCAGGCGTATCATCGTCCCGTAATTTCTCTTGTGCCCAGTGGCAGAACTGTACACGACGTTCAGAGTCTTCACCAGTAATTCCTGCTGCATAGAAATATGGTACGGGTACAATCGATGTTGATGTAGCATTCTCAATACCAACGTTTTTGAAATTCCCTATTCTCGCGCAGTTTGTCTGCTACTGATGTGCGGATTACCCGCGACATCAGCTAAAACGCCTACTTGGACATCGTCATTTGTTGCTGGTCGTGGTTCACGTTTCACATGTGGCTGAACACTTCCTGCTTCCTTAAATAACGTAACTATCCGGCGAACGGTCCGGACACTTGGATGTTGTCGTCCAGGATACCGAGCAGCATACACAGCACCTCCAGTTGTGCATTTTGATCACAATAGCCATACATCAACACGATATCGATCTTTTGCGCAATTGGTAAACGGTCCATTTTAACACTGGTAATGTATGACGAAGCAAATACCATCCGCACTGGCGGAATGTTACGTGATACCACGTACTTAAACGTTTGTGACTATTACAGTGCCATCTATGACAAAGCGAAAAAAAGGTCCAACTAAAACATTCATATTTCTTTACGTACTACACGAAAATGTAATAAAAATGGGGGTTCTTATTTACAAAAACGCAGTTGATATCCGTTCGGCCTATCGCACCGCCATCTAGCGGGCCAACGATAGTGCCATCTGGTTTCTCCTTTCAAGCTAGAGGAGTTTCGTTCTTTGTAGTTTTTTTCGTTTGACGCTTATTTCGTGAGATATTTGGTCCAGACACGATCAATGGACCACCCTCTATAAAGAGGACTGTCTGACAGCAGCCCATCATGTCTTTTCCAGAGACTCCTGTACCTGGCACATCATCTGAAGGACGAGATCCACGTGTAAGTACACTACGGAATAATGGACATTTCATCTTTGAATGCTCTCGCACAGCATGTTGTTTGCAGCAATCTGAAAAACGAATTAGATGCAATACATTTAGAAGTCCCTCTGTTGCTGAAACATGATATAATTTTAAATTATAGAGGACATAAAATAAAACATATGTTAGACAATTTTAGACTGCACGATGATTACATTTTTCGGAATTCAGAGAATGTTCCCATGATTCACAAATTGTTAATTATACCATACAATTCGGTTCCAAATTCAGATGTAATATACTTAACCATGGCCTCAAGTATCTGACATAGCAATATCCTATATTGCGGAAGGAAGCATCATGTCGAGAAGTCACTCTTCAGTACAAACACAGTTTTTTTAAATTGAAGGTAACAATACAATACGGTAAGCAATCTTTTGATATTTGTGAACCTTGCGCATCTAAAATATATACATTATACAACGTTCATGAAATTAATAGAGTATTTGCAATAGAACCTACACAACATGAAATAAAGACAAACATGTTACATAAGGTGTATTTGCGCCCTCTTTTATATTGAAATTATAAACGGTGGTATATGTTTTCTGCTAATACTCCATTATTCCCTAGCGTGCGATGTGGAGGTTCTTAGGATATGTATCAGACTTAATATACCCTACTTGGCATTATAATTGCTACACCAAGAAGAAATGCAGACGATAAACGGGTATTCATTGGACAAATATATTATACTAGAACTGACATGTGATTACATTTTCACACAATTTGGGTGCATAGATCCTGAGAAATCAGTACCCAGAACAACCACCTCTGGCCGTAATAACGGCCTTGATGCGCCTGTGCATTGTGTAGAATAGAGCTTGGATGGCGTGTACAGGTACAGCTGCCCATGCAGCTTCAACACGCTACCGCAGTTCATCAAGACTAGTGACTGGCGTATTGCGACGAGCCAGTTGCTCGGCCACCATTGACCAGACGTTTTCAGTTGGTGAGAGATCTGGAGAATGTGCTGGCCAGGGTAGCAGTCGAAGGGCCCGTACAGGACCTGCAACATGCGGTCGTGCATTATCCTACTGGAATGTAACAAATCAGCAATGTAAATTCTACTGTTCAAAGTGCCGTCAATGCGAACAAGAGGTGACCGAGACGTGTAACATATGGCACCCCATACCATCTCACTGGGGAATACGCCAGTATGGCGATGACGAATACACGCTTCAAATGTACGTTCACCGCGATGTCGCCGAACACGGATGCGACCATCACGCGAGACGATAAATCGCAATGGCGATAGGCTACAATCCAACCTTTATCAAAGTCGGAAACGTGATGGTACTTATTTCTCCTCCTTTCACGAGGCATCAAAACTACCTTTCAACAGGCAACGCAGGTCAACTGCTGTTTGTGTACGAGAAATTGGTTGGAAACGTAGCTCATTTCAGCACGTTGTAGGTGTCGCCAACGGCGCCTACCTTGTGTGAATGCTCTGAAAAGCTAATCATATTGCATATCACAGTATCTTCTTCCTGTCGGTTAAATTTCGCGTCTGTAGCACGTCATCTTCGTGGTATATCAATGACTGATAGCAGAATATGGAATCGGTGGGTTCAGGAGGGTAATACGGAACGCCGTGCTGGATCCCAACGGCCTCGTATCACTAGCAGTCGAGATGACAGGCGTCTTATCCGCATGGCTGAAATGGATGGTGCATCCACGTCCCGATCCCTGAGTCAACAGATGGGGACGTTTTCAAGACAACAACCATTCGCACGAACAGTTCGATGACGTTTGCAGCAACATGGACTATCAGCTCGGAAGCCACGGCTGCTGTTACCCTTGACGCTGCATCACAGACAGGAGAGCCTGCGATGGTATACTCGACGACGAACCGGGGTGCACGAATGGCAAAACGTCATTTTTTCGGATTAATCCAGATTCTGTTTACAGCATCATGATGGTCGTATCCCTGTTTGGTGATACCGAGGTGAACGCACATTGGAAGCATGTATTCGTCATTGCCATACTGGCGATGACGAATGGTATGGGTTTCCATTGCTTACACATCTCGGTCACCTCTTTTTCGCAGTGACAGTACTTTGAACAGTGGACGTTACATTTCAGATGTGTTACGACCCGTAGCTCTACCCTTCATTCGATCTCTGCGAAACCCTACATTACAGCAGGATAATGCACGACCGCACGTTGCAGGTCCTGTACGGGCCTTTCTGGATACAAAAAATGTTCGACTGGTGCCCTGACCAGACTATTATCCAGATCTCTCACCAATTGAAAACGTCTGGTCAATGGTAGCCGAGCAACTGGCTCGTCACAATACGCCAGTCACTACTCTCGATGAACTGTGTTATCGTGTTGAAGCTGCATGGGCAGCTGTACCTGTACACGCCATCCATTATTATGGCCAGAGGTGGTTGTTCTGGGTACTGATTTCTTAGGATCTATGCGCACAAATTACGTGAAAATGTAATCACATGTCAGTTCTAGTATAATATATTTGTGCAAGGAATACCCGTTTATCATCTGCATTTCTTATTGCGGCAGCAGTTTTAATGGCCAGTAGTGTAGATGTCGACTACAGTTTGACTCCATTATTTTCTCAAAACTGAAGAAGGTGCAACGCGGAACCAGGGTAATCGCAGCAATGTCAGACATTGGCTGGATCAATGTTTTGTTATACTTCTTTGTGTCAAAAGGGGCAAGTTGGGGACAAGTCTGGTTTAGAGGAGCGAACCAGCTACAACCTTCTTTCGGTGAAATTGTGCAATGGCAAAATAGCCTCGCAAGATCCCTCACAGTATTGGAGAGGGAATCATGTTGGTGAATGTAGACAATCAGTCAAAAGTGATGGAGCTTGTCAATTCCCGCATTCAAAAAGGCAACAAATCACTACAGGAAAAGCGATAAACCCTACGTTTTCATCGAGAAAGGTTTTACCCCTTTTAACGTCTTACAATTGTATACCGCCCGACCACATTATAAATGTCATCCCTATGACTCATCCTTATTATATGAATTTGTTAGATCCGAAATTCAAACGATATTCTCACATGGGACTCCAATTATATGTTGTTGCTGTGGTCTTCAGTCAAGAGACTGGTTTGACGCAGCTCTCCATGCTACTCTATCCTGTGCAAGCTTCTTCATCTCCCAGTACCTACTGCAGCCTACTTCCTTCTGAATCTGTTTAGTGTATTCATCTCTTCGTCTCCCTCTACGATTTTTACCCTCCGCGCTGCCCTCCAATACTAAATTGGTGATCCCTTGATGCCTCAGAATATGCCTTACCAACAGATCCTTTCTTCTTGTCAAGTTTTACCACAGATTGGTGTTTTCTCCAATTCTGTTCAGTACCTCCTCTTTAGTTATGTGATCTACCCATCTAATCTTCAGCATTCTTCTGTAGCACCACATTTCGAATGCTTCTATTCTCTTCTTGTCTAAACTATTTATCGTCCATGTTTCACTTCCATACATGGCTACACCCCATACAAATACTTTCAAACAAATTTTTCTTCTTCACAAACACTTACTTGCCATTGCCAGTCTACATTTTATATCTTCTCTACTTCGACAGTCATCAGTCATTCTGCTCCCGAAACAGCAAAACTCCTTTACTACTTTAAGTGTCTGATTTCCTAATCTAATTCCCTCAGTATCACCCGACTTAATTCGACTACATTCCATTATCCTCGTTTTGCTTTTGTTGATGTTCATCTTGTGCCCTCCTTTCAAGACACAGTCCATTCCGTTCAATTTCTCTTCCAAGTCCCGTGCTGCCTCTGACAGAATTACAATGTCATCAGTGAACCTCAAAGTTTTTATTTCTTCTCATGGATTTTAATACCTACTCCGAACTTTTCTTTTGTTTCCTTTATTGCTTGCTCAATATACAGATTGAATAACATCGGGGAGAGGCTACAACCCCGTGTCACTCCCTTCCCAACCACTGCTTCCCTTTCATGGCCCTCGACTCTTATAACTGCCATCTGGTTTCTGTACAAATTGTAAATAGCCTTTCGCTCCCTCTATTTTACCCCTGCCACCTTCAGAAATTGAAAGAGAGTATTCCAATCAACATTGTCAAAAGATTTCTCTAAGTCTACAAAAGCTAGAAACGTAGGTTTACCTTTCCTTAATCTTTCTTCTAAGATAAGTCGTAGGGTCAGTATTGCCTCACGTGTTCCAACATTTCTACGCCATCCAAACTGATCTTCCCCGAGGTCGACTTCTACCACTTTTTCCATTCGTCTGTAAAGAATTCTCGTTAGTATTTTGCAGCTGTGACTTATTAAACTAATAGTTCGGTAATTTTCACATCTGTCAACACCTGCTTTCTTTGGGATTGGAATTATTATATTCTTCTTGAAGTCTGAGGGTATTTCGCCTGTCTCATACATATTGCTCACCAGATGGTAGAGTTTTGTCAGGACTGGCTCTCCCAAGGCTGTCAGTAGTTCTAATGGAATGTTGTCTTCTCCCAGGGCCTTGTTTCGGCTTAGGTCCTTCAGTGCTCTATCAGAATCTTCACGCAGTATCATATCTCCCTTTTCATCTTCATCTACATCTTCTTCCATTTCCATAATATTGTTCTCAAGTACATCGCCCTTGTATAGACCCTCTATATACTCCTTCCACTTTTCTGCTTTCCCTTCTTTGCTTAGAACTGGGTTTCCATCTGAGCTCTTGACATTCATACAAGTGGTTTTCTTTTCTCCAAAGGTCTCTTTAAGTTTCCTGTAGGCAGTATTTATCTTACCCCTAGATCTATAGGTCCAACAAAATGGTAATATCACTTACTTGCTAACAACCCATGACAAAATTAAGCTCGTGTGACTCTGAAACCCACTTCTGTTATGGTTGAAAAGCTACGTGCTGCGGCGTGTTCCCCCACAGTGGCGGGATGTGGGCTGCCGCTAGCGCGGTGTTGGATGAGTTTCAGACGTGACTATCAGAGGCAGGTTTCTGCAGCAAGTAATTATACACTTCTGGAAATGGAAAAAAGAACACATTGACACCGGTGTGTCAGACCCACCATACTTGCTCCGGACACTGCGAGAGGGCTGTACAAGCAATGATCACACGCACGGCACAGCGGACACACCAGGAACCGCGGTGTTGGCCGTCGAATGGCGCTAGCTGCGCAGCATTTGTGCACCGCCACCGTCAGTGTCAGCCAGTTTGCCGTGGCATACGGAGCTCCATCGCAGTCTTTAACACTGGTAGCGTGCCGCGACAGCGTGGACGTGAACCGTATGTGCAGTTGACGGACTTTGAGCGAGGGCGTATAGTGGGCATGCGGGAGGCCGGGTGGACGTACCGCCGAATTGCTCAACACGTGGGGCGTGAGGCCTCCACAGTACATAGATGTTGTCGCCAGTGGTCGGCGGAAGGTGCACGTGCCCGTCGACCTGGGACCGGACCGCAGCGACGCACGGATGCACGCCAAGACCGTAGGATCCTACGCAGTGCCGTAGGGGACCGCACCGCCACTTCCCAGCAAATTAGGGACACTGTTGCTCCTGGGGTATCGGCGAGGACCATTCGCAACCGTCTCCATGAAGCTGGGCTACGGTCCCGCACACCGTTAGGCCGTCTTCCGCTCACGCCCCAACATCGTGCAGCCCGCCTCCAGTGGTGTCGCGACAGGCGTGAATGGAGGGACGAATGGAGACGTGTCGTCTTCAGCGATGAGAGTCGCTTCTGCCTTGGTGCCAATGATGGTCGTATGCGTGTTTGGCGCCGTGCAGGTGAGCGCCACAATCAGGACTGCATACGACCGAGGCACACAGGGCCAACACCCGGCATCATGGTGTGGGGAGCGATCTCCTACACTGGCCGTACACCACTGGTGATCGTCGAGGGGACACTGAATAGTGCACGGTACATCCAAACCGTCATCGAACCCATCGTTCTACCATTCCTAGACCGGCAAGGGAACTTGCTGTTCCAACAGGACAATGCACGTCCGCATGTATCCCGTGCCACCCAACGTGCTCTAGAAGGTGTAAGTCAACTACCCTGGCCAGCAAGATCTCCGGATCTGTCCCCCATTGAGCATGTTTGGGACTGGATGAAGCGTCGTCTCACGCGGTCTGCACGTCCAGCACGAACGCTGGTCCAAGTGAGGCGCCAGGTGGAAATGGCATGGCAAGCCGTTCCACAGGACTACATCCAGCATCTCTACGATCGTCTCCATGGGAGAATAGCAGCCTGCATTGCTGCGAAAGGTGGATATACACTGTACTAGTGCCGACATTGTGCATGCTCTGTTGCCTGTGTCTATGTGCCTGTGGTTCTGTCAGTGTGATCATGTGATGTATCTGACCCCAGGAATGTGTCAATAAAGTTTCCCCTTCCTGGGACAATGAATTCACGGTGTTCTTATTTCAATTTCCAGGAGTGTATCCTCAGCTCCATTGGTCTGGGCCTGGTCTGCGGTATATTTCTTTGTTCGAAGTGCCATCCCCTACTTTGGGACACACCGTCAGTGGCTGTAGACGCGTAGTAAACATGAGACTGTTGACGCTTCTTTTTTTCTCGAGTGGAGTGTAGTGCACATAAGAACTGGGCTGAAGAAAGCATCATTTCTGCAACAGCCAGCTTAATGAAAACAAGAACAGATTAATTCTGGGTAAACAAGCAAGTCGGCAGCAGCAGATCGTGTACACACGCCAGGGAACCACAAAAGCACCATTCTCCGATAGGGATGGCTGTTATCTCTGAACCAACCGCTTGTCGATTACACCGGTTTCTACAAAGCCACTTTAAGCTGGCTGTCAAAACCGCTCAAAATAATCGGTTCGTGAAATAACCGATTTTCCGTTTTGTATTCCTGTTATTTTCCGTAATGAAAGTAGAAATCGAACAAAGATTGAAAATTTGTGGCCGGCCGGAGTGGCCGAGCGGTTCTAAGCGCTTCAGTCTGGAACCGCTACGGTCGCAGGTTCGAATCCTGCCTCGGGCATGGATGTGTGTGATGTCCTTAGGTTGAAGTAGTTCTGAGTTCCATGGGACTCATGATCTCAGCTGTTAAGCCCCATAGTGCTCAGAGCCAGCCATTTTGAAAATTTGTGACTTCTTCAGTTTTGAGATACATAGAATCAAAATATTAAATTAAATGGGCAAATAAAAGAATAGCTAGTCCGTTCACTCTTCACTGTTTTTGCTCAGAAAGTGATAAGTTGTTGAATACTGAAAAACATCACCAGTACACTCCTACTGATTCTAATTTTTTGAAAGTCCTCGAGGATCATACCACTATTTCGGTATTAGGAATAGTCGGTGCTAAAAGGTGAAGAACTCTATTTTTCATGTTTATTGTGACTTTTGGAGGGCTTGAAGCAGCTAAAGGCATATTATGTTGGCACTTCTTCCAACTTTTTTGATGCCCTCCGTCAGTCCCATTGGAAACGGATGCCACACCGCACAGCAATAGCTCAGAAGAGGACGGACAGGTGTAGTGCAGGAAGTCACTTTAGCAGTTATTATCCACGTGATCGTTCCAGTTTAAGGGGAGACGGAAGGCAAGTGGGCTTCAAAAATTCGATTTCCAGATTTTAGCACATTTGAAATGGCTGGTCTTTCCTGCATGAAACAGTTTTTGTTTTATATAAATACGAGAGATATGATGATTTTCCTGGCGCTCTCTGCAATCTGGGGACGGTGACATCAGGGCTTATGGCCAGGTATGTGCAGAACAACCTTATAGTCCTAATGTCAAAACTTCTAAATTAGAGTGCATGGGCATGTCCAGAAGACATTGGGGTCCCGGTTGAGAAGATTGTTAAAAGAAAAGTAAAAAATAGTAATGGAACATGGTAAGAAGATGGGTGTTAAAGGTCGCCAGACGAATGTTGACATACATACATTACAGAATTATTATGGCTTGGCCATAAGAAGAAATGTAAAGAATTTAGAAAACATGAAAAAAGCTGTATGGGCTATTTTTTTTCCGTAAGCTTCCCACAAATGAAAATCCAGAGCATGGTCTTTGCCCGATTGATCCTGACACTTGGTGCAAGTACAGGAGAAGTGCCAGATATGACCACAAACATTGGTTACCTGCATCAGTAATGAATGAAATTAAACACATATTTAGAGACCTTTGTAAAGATACCTTGTTGAAGAAATGCCTTCATGGGAAAACCCAAAATTTAAATGAAAGTGTGAATCCTGTCATTTGGAACCCGTTACCGAAAAGTGTATTTGTTCAGCTTACAACCTTCAAATTTGGTGTTTATGATGCCATTTTATGTTTCAATGATGGTGTAATTAGAAAACTGCATCTTTTGGAGTTATTGGGCACACAGTCTAGTGGAAATACTGCAGAATCCTTGCTGCAAATAAATAAAGCGAGAATTCGGAAAGCAGATATTGCCGATTTCAAATGCACAAAAGAAGCCAGACAGAAAAGAGGAGGGACGAAGAGAAGAAAAGAAGATCAGTATGATTCAGATGATGCTGAGTACGGTGGAGGAAAATATTAGTGGTAAGTAATTCTCATCAATAACTATACTAGAATTGCAATATTAAACTTTAAATTGGTTTTTCTCAAAACTACACTTTTTTTTACTTTCAGGTACCATTATTTGATAAACTAATGGGGTTAGAAACATGAAATATCGTCAACTTGTACTGGAGATGGTAATAAGCTATTACAAGTAAATTGAGATCCACCAAACAATCAGAAACTGATTTATAATAATTAATGAACTAAAAAAGTTAAACCTTACTAGTGAAAGAATTTTTTTTTTCTTAAAAAGCATAAGAAGTATTATATTCATTTTACTTGTAAATTGAGGCACATGCAGGGCGAGTCAAAAGTCCTTGGACACCTTCATTAGTTGGAAGATTAAAGGGAAAATTGAAATGTGATGATGGGAACATAGGTTTGATGTGGGACCGCAACTTTTGGAGCGAACGTCATTCATGGCCGCCATCTTGAAATCCGCCATTTTGGATTCAAGTCCTTTTTTTTATGGGAAGGGGAGTGTATGACACATCAAATAACACTGGCTTGAGCTCTGGAATTTAGTGTTCTAATTTGTTTTTGTCTATCTTGTACAGTTTAGAGGTTATTAATGTTCAAAGATACCTACATACCGACAGACCCATTTTAGATCACCTGGAACAAAGAGAGACATGAGTCGGTATCAAGGTAAATTTGAACATCAATAACTTCTAAACTGTACAAGATAGACAAAATCAAATTACACCACTCAATTCCAGAGCTCAATCGAATGTTATCTGATGTGTCATACACCCCCCCTTCCCATTAAAAAAAAATGACTTCAATCCAAAATAGCGGATTTCAAGATGGCGGCCATGAATGACATTGACTCCAAAAGTTGCGGCCCCATGTCAAACCTATGTTCCCCTTCATCACATTTCAATTTTCCCTTTAATCTTCCAACTTATGAAGGTGTCCAAGGACTTTTGATATATATATATATATATATATATATATATATATATATATATATATATATATATATATATATATACTAAATGTGTCATTGTTTTATGACTGACAGTTCTATTGAAAAGTGTACCTATTCAAAGGGTAAAACAGCATTGGCAGAATTGGGATAAAAATTGCCTTCCGTCCCCGCTTAAGTTATTCGTAATTGTAATCCCTAAGGATTTAGCTGTTTTTAGAGCTTTCAGATCTGTGCGATTTATCGTGTAATCGAAATTCATCGCATCTTTCGAAGAGCGAGAGTTTGTACTTGATTGTTGAGTATCGAGCTACTGTATCGGTATACTCTGAAAGGAACCTGACTCGTATACAACCTGGAGCGGAGACCTTGCATGCAGCAAATGTCCACAAAATCAACATCATCAGGTATAGTGTCAGATATCATGTTACTTCCCCCTACGTACATCTTACAAAACAAATGCGAATAAACAGTCAGAGGTTTTACTATAATGATACCACCGCTTTTCGCAAATTATTGAATATCTTAAAAACTTCGCGACAAACGTTAAAGGGTGGAAGGTGACCTGCAGTTGCTTCTGTTAGAGACAAAACGTTCGATGGTGCGTCGTTTACGACAGGTTACGCCCCTGACAGGTGGCGTTCGTATGCAATCCGTGCCGCGCGGGATTAGCCGAGCAGTTCAAGGCCCTGCAGTCATGGACTGTGCGGCTGGTCCCGGCGGAGGTTCGAGTCCTCCCTCGGGCATGGGTGTGTGTGTTTGCCCTTAGGATAATTTAGGTTAAGTAGTGTGTAAGCTTAGGGACTGATGACCTTGGCAGTTAAGTCCCATAAGATCTCACACACCTTTGAACACATTTTGCAACCCGTGTTGCCTTTCACACAGTCATCTGCTTCGTGTGAAAAACCGTAGCCTGAGCAGAATTGTAGCTCCCGATTAACTTCTGACTTATCATTTCCGAATTGGAGTCACTGTTTGTTTCTTTTTGAAATTCACTCTAACTCATTAGTAATGAAAATGTCGTGTGACTAGGGCCTCCCGTCGGGTAGACCGTTCGCCTGGTGCAAGTCTTTCGATTTGACGCCACTTCGGCGACTTGCGCGTCGATGGGGATGAAATGATGATGATGATGACAACACAACACCCAGTCCCTGGGCGGAGACAATGTCCGACCCAGCCGGGAATCGAACCCGGGCCGTTAGGTACGACATTCCGTCGCGCTGACCACTTAGCTACGAGGGGCGGAAACCTCGTCAGTAATTCAGTGAGACCTCGTCATCCCAGGACTGACGAATACTGAAGGATATCTACTCGTTGCGTCGCTGGGGAACATTACAAAACGTTCTGCCTGTATAAAAGTTGTTCCCCTTGACGTGATGTTGGTTCCTTGGCGGTGTAAACATTGTCAGCTTCTAAGTGAGTGCAATGAAAAGCTACGACTGTTCATCTCACATATTTTGATATTCATAAAATCCCTCATCAAAACGTATTGGCTACTTCCCGTTGACCCAGAATCAAGAACTTAGGCAAGAAGTAAGTTTTCACAATAGGGTTTATAAGAAAAGGAAAAAAAACATCGAAAATTTTTAATTCATAATTGTTGTTGTTGTGGTCTTCAGTCCATAGACTGGTTTGATGCAGCTCTCCGTGTTACTCTATCCTGTGCAAGCTTCTTCATCTCTCAGTACCTACTGCAACCTACATCCTTCTGAATCTGCTTAATGTATTCATCTCTTGGTCTCCCTCTACGATTTTTACCCTCCACACTGCCGTCCAAGACCAAATTAGTGATCCCTTGATGCCTCAGAATATGCCCTACCAACCGATCCCTTCTTCTAGTCAAGTTGTGCCACAATTTTCTCTTCTCTCCGATGCTATTCAATACCTACTCATTAGTTACGTGATCTACTCATCTAATGTTCAACGTTATTCTGTAGCACCACATTTCGAAAGCTTCTATTTTCTTCTTGTCTAAATTATTTTTCGTCCACGAATTCACTTCCATACATGGCTACACTCCATACAAATATTTTCAGAAATGACTTCCTGACACTTAAATCTATACTCGATGTTAACAAATTTCTCTTCTTCTGAAACGCTTTCCTTGCCATTGCCAGCCTACATTTTATATCATCTCTACTTCGACCATCGTTAGTTATTTTGCTCCCCAAATATCAAAACTCATTTACTACTTTAATCGGCCGGCCGGTGCGATCGTGAGGTTCTAGGCGCTTCAGCTTGGAACCGCGTGACCGCTACGGTTGCAGGTTCGAATCCTGCCTCGGGCATGGATGTGTGTGCTGTCCTTAGGTTAGTTAGGTTCAAGTAGTTCTAAGTTCTAGGGGACTAATGACCACAGATGTTAAGTCCCATAGTGCTCAGAGCCATTTAAACTACTTTAAGAGTCTCATTTCTTAATCTAATTCCCGCAGCATCATCCGATTTAATTCGACTACATTCTATTTAGCTTGTTTTGCTTTTGTTGATGTTCATCTTATATCCTCCTTACAATACACTGTCCATTCCGTTCAGCTCCTCTTCCAGGTCTTTTGCTGTCTCTGACAGACTTACAATGTCATCAGCGAACCTCAAAGTTTTTATCTCTTCTCCATGGATTTTAATTCCTACCCCGAATTTTTCTTTTGTCTCCTTTACTGGTTGCTCAATATACAGATTGAATAACATTGGGGAGAGGCTACAATGCTGTGTCAATCCCTTCCCAACCACTGCTTCCCTTTCATGTTCCTCGACTCTGCTTTTTGTACAAATTGAAAATAGCCTTTCGCTCCCTGTATTTAACCCCTGCCACCTTCAGAGTTTGAAAGAGAGTATTCCAGTCTACGCTGACAAAAGCGTCTGCAAATGCTAGAAACGTAGGTTTACCTTCCTTAAATCTATTTTCTAAGATAAATCGTAGGGTCAGTATTGCCTCACGTGTGCCAACACTTCTACGGAATACAAACTGATCTTGCCCGAGGTTGGCTTGTACCAGTTTTCCCATTCGTCTGTGAAGAATTCGTGTTAGTATTTTGCAGCCGTGGCTTATTAAACTGGTAGTTTGGTAATTTTAACATCTGTCAACACCTGCTTTCTTTGGGATTGGAATTATTATATTCTTCTTAATCATACCGCATAAAAATATCTTTCTGCCATTAGAACTTACGTTGCATTCATCTTCGGTCAGAATGTTAGTAGTGAAATATTAGTGCGTGAAAATAAAATATAAATCGTGTTTTACTAAGTAAATAAAACTGTTTTATTCAAAATGTTCAACTGTGTGTGAAATTTCCAGAACGAGATTTTCACTCTGCAGCGGAGTGTGCGCTGATATGAAACTTCCTGGCAGATTAAAACTGTGTGCCCGACCGAGACTCCAACTCGGGACCTATGCTTTTCGCGAGCAAGTGCTCTACCAACTGAGCTACGGAAGCACGACTAACGCCCGGTACTCACAGCTGTACTTTTGCCAGTATGTCGTCTCCCTCCTTTCTTTCAGGAATGCTAGTTCTGCAAGGTTCGCAGGAGAGCTTCTGTAAAGTTTGGAAGGTGGGAGACGAGATACAGGCAGAAGTAAAGCTGTGAGTATCGGGCGTGAGTCGTACTTCGGTAGCTCAGTTGGTAGAGCACTTGTGTGTGAAACTTTATGGGACTTCACTGCTAAGGTCATCAGTCCCTAAGCTTATACACTACTTAACCCATATTATCCTAAGGACAAACACACACACCCATGCCCCAGGGGGGACTCGAACCTCCGCCGGGACCAGCCGAATGTTTTATTAAATCTTCTCTCTCTTCTTATATCTACTGAAGTTCTCTGCATGTTTCTTTCCGTATGTCCGGGCGAGCCTCGGGAACTATTGCAGTGATGTCGATACCACCTTGGATTTCCTGGGACTAATATATTGCCACTACCCATACCGATAACGCGTAAAATCGGTGAAATTCTCGGTTGGTGGTATAGATGAACTGTCTATACAAATAGTGAAGTTGAAACGTCCCCTTTTGAAGAATTGTATACGAGACTGTGCTTAACCTGACACACAATACTTTTAGCGCAACGCAATCTGACTTTCAAAAATCCCTAAAAAAGAATAGCCCTGACTAACATTAACCTATACCTTTCACAAATCACTTATGTAAGTAGGCTGTTTATGTTTTCTTATTGGCAACGTTACATAGCGCTCTGTATGAAAATCACTGGCTGTGCTGTGTGCAGTCTGTGGCTAGTTTGCATTGTTGTCTGCCATTGTAGTGTTGGGCAGCGGCAGCTGGATGTGAACAGCGCGTAGCATTGCGCAGTTGGAGGCGAGCCGCCAGCAGTGGTGGATGTGGGGAGAGAGATGGCTGAGTTTGGAAATTTGTAAGACTGGATGTCATGAACATGTATATTATGGTTTTTCAACACTATTAAGGTAAATACATTGTTTGTTCTCTATTAAAATCTTTCATTTGCTAACTATGCCTATCAGTAGTTAGTGCCTTCCGTAGTTTGAATCTTTTATTTAGCTGGCAGTAGTGGCGCTCGCTGTTTTGCAGTAGTTCGAGTAACGAAGATTTTTGGTGAGGTAAGTGATTTGTGAAAGGTATAGGTTAATGTTAGTCAGGGCTATTCTTTTGTAGGGATTTTTGAAAGTCAGATTGCGTTGCGCTAAAAATATTGTGTGTCAGGTTAAGCACAGTCTCATATACAATTCTTCAAAAGGGGCATTTCATATGGTGACCCTGCCAGGATACCTCACTGGAATCTTCTGATTTTTTCTTGTAGTTTGTGTAATTATTGTAAATTTTGTTTATTGCTAGCACATAATTATAGAGAGAATTTCCATTGTAGTTGTAGTTTTTCATTGTTGTACAGTAAAACAGTTGTGGCATGCATGTAGATTTGCACCAAGTATTTCGCAGCTGCGCTTGCAATTAAGTAGACATTATTTCCATTGCTATGTTATTTTATTTTGCTCTTCAAATTGTGCTTTTCTGTGTTATCGTGTGAAATATTGTGACAATTATGGCGTGTGAAAAACGTAATACTAGGCTCCAAAGTAAACTGAGAAATGACAGTGAAGACGAAAGCAGTGTGTTAGCGCCGCAGAGTAATGAATTAACTAATGTTCAAAGTAGTAATTTGGTAATTGCGCATAGGAAAATGGAGCGGGTTGCAAATAATGGTGTACACAGTGAAACAATTAGTGAACAGGGAAGCATTATCGATCGATCGGTCGGCAACAGCTCGCCTCAGGAATCCGAAATGACAGAACACAATATAGCAAATACTGTAGACTTAGGTTTTGGGTCCTCACCGTTTTCTCAAATGAGTCGACACATTTTCTGCTTGTCAAAATGTGAATGTTTCCGGTGAAAATGCACTGCCAAAAAGCATAGAGAAACAGATTCCAGACACTGATACATTATTATTGCAATTAATGCAACAAATGGAACAAAATCAGAGACCAATGGGACAAAGGCTTCAAAAGTTAGACACAATGGAACAACACCAGGGACAAACACAGCAAAAGCTGCAAAAGTTAGACACAATGGAACAAAATCTTCAAAAGGGGACGTTTCAAAGTTTGTACAGACCTCGCGGTACTTGAGCTCTGCTCTCACTTGTCCGGACTTTTTATCGCATTTCTTAGCCTTAGGTCACACAAGCGCTGTTGTGACCTGTTTAAGCTTCTTACTACTGTCTGTTGAAACAGAAAGAAAGACCATAAAACGCTATTGTCCTTGCTGTTGTTGTAGTCCTCGGTCTGAAGACTGGTCTGATTCGGCTTTTCACATTAGTCTGTTCTGTGCATGTCCTTCATGTCTGTGTAACAACTGTAGGCGACAGCCATCTGAAATTGCGTACTGTAGGAAATCCTTGATCTCCCTCTACAATATCCTACCTCCCACAATTCCTTTCATAACTCAAATGACGTTTGCTTTCCACCATATCTTCTATCAACGGATCCCATCATTTAATCACGTTGTGCCACAAACTTCTTTTTCCTCCAAACGGATTCGCTACCTTCCCACCACTTATTCGATCTACCCGCCAAATCTTCAGTATCTGTGTGCAGCATCTGGTAAACTCCTCTTCTCTCAGCTTGTTGATGCAGAAGCAACGAAAAAATCATGCCAAATTTAAAAGAACGCAAAACCGCCATGATTGGCAAAGTTTTACAGAAGTTAGAAATATGGCGCGTGATTCAATGCGAGATGCTTTTAATAATTTCCACAACGAAATTCTGTCTCGAAATCTGGCAAAAACCCAAAGAGATTCTGGTCAAACATATAGCACACCAGTGGCAAGACGCAATCAATACCTTCTCTGCGCGATAACAACGGTGAACTCACTGATGACAGTGCCACTAAAACAGAGTTACTAAACACGGTTTTCCGAAACTCCTTCACCAAAGAAGACGAAGTAATTATTCCTGAATTCCAATCAAGAATAACTGCCAAACTGAGAAACATAGAAGTAGATATCCTCGGAGTATCGAAGCAGCTTAAATCAATAAAGGCAAGGACTCCTGTCCAGATTGTATACCAGTCATGTTCCTCTCAAAGTATGCTGATAAAAAGGCTCCATATTTAGCAATTATATACAACCACTCGCTCACAGAAAGGTCCATACCTAACGACTGGAAAATTGCTCAAGTCACACCAATACCCAAAAAGGGAAGTAGGAGTAATCCGCTGAATTACACGCCTAAATCACTAACGTCGATTTGCAGTGGGGTTTTGGAACATATTCTGTATTCGAACATTATGAAGTGTCTCGAAAAAAACGATTTATTGACACATAGTCAGCACAGTTTCGGAAAATGTCGTTCTTGTGAAACACAACTAGCTCTTTATACTCATGAAGTAATAAGTGCTACCGTCAGGGGATGTCAAATTGATTCCATATTATTAGATCCCCAGAAGGCTTTCGACACCGTTCCTCACAAGCGTCTTCTAACCATACTGCGTTCTTATGGAATATCGTCTCAGTTGTGCAACTGGATTCGTGATTTCCTGTCAGAAAGGTCACAGTTCGTAGTAATAGACGGAAAGTCATCGAATGAAACAGAAGTAATACCCGGCGTTCCCCAAGGAAGTGTTATAGGCCCTCTATTGTTCCTGATCTGTATTAACGACATAGGAGACAATCTGAGTAGCCCTCTTAGATTGTTTGCAAATGATACTGTCATTTACCGCCTTGTAAAGTCATCAGATGAACAAAACGAATTGCAAAATGATTTAGATAAGATATGTCTATGGTGCGAAAAGTGGCAATTGACCCTGAATAAGGAAAAGTGTGTAGTTATTCACATGAGTACTTAAAGAAATCAGCTAAATTTCGATTACGCGATAAGTCACACAAATCTGAAGGCTGTAAATTCAACTAAATACTTAGGAACGACAATCACAAATAACCTAAATTTGAACGATCACATAGATAGTGTTGTGGGTAGAGCAAACCAAAGACTGCGATTCACTGACAGAACACTTAGAAGGTGCAACAGGTCTACCAAAGAGACTGCTTACACCACGCTTGTCCGCCCTGTTCTGGAGTACTGCTGTGCGGTGTGGGATCTGTGGTGTCACCGTCAGACACCACATTTGCTAGGTGGTAGCCTTTAAATCGGCCGCGGTCCGTTAGTATACGTCGGACCCGCGTGTCGCCACTATAAGTGATTGCAGACCGAGCGCCGCCACACGGCAGGTCTAGTCTAGAGAGACTCCCTAGCACTCGCCCCAGTTGTACAGCCGACTTTGCTGGCGATGGTTCACTGTCTACAGACGATCTCAATTGCAGAGACGATAGTTTAGCATAGCCTTCAGCTACGTCATTTGCTACGACCTAGCAAGGCGCCGTATTCAGTAATATGAAAGTATTCTGAACAGATAATATTGTGAATCATGTACCGGGAAGAGCGACGTTCATAATTAATGGATTAAAGTTATCAAACTAGCTACGTCCGCTTTCTGAATTCTAAGTCCTTGTCATGTTCCAGCCCTCACGTCACTATAGGTCTTCCCTCCTCACGCCAGCCTGCGTGAGATAAAACGCGTGCATTTCGGCCTCCTCTAGTAACACGGTGTTGGCTCTCCTGCCAACACAACAGCATCCGCATCAGGTGGGACTGGCGGATGACAAGTACAAGTACAAGTACAAAGAAGGGCAGCTCATTTTGTATTATCGCGAAATAGGGGAGATAGTGTCACAGACATGATACGTGAATTGGAGTGGCGACGGGATCTTCCCATGAAATTTCAATCACCAGTTCTCCTCCGATTGCGAAAACATTCTATTGGCACCCACCTACATAGGGAGAAATAATCATCATGAGCCGGCCGGAGTGGCCGGGCGGTTAACGGCGCTACAGTCTGGAACCGCACGACCGCTACGGTCGCAGGTTCGAATCCTGCCTCGGGCATGGATGTGTGTGATGTCCTTAGGTTAGTTAGGTTTAAGTAGTTCTAAGTTCTAGGGGACTTATGGCCACAGCAGTTGAGTCCCATAGTGCTCAGAGCCATTTGAACCATTTTTGATCATCATGATAAAATAAGTGAAGTCAGGGATCGCACAGAAAAAATTAAGTGCTCGTTTTTCCCGCGTGCTGTTCGAAAGTGTACCGGTAGAGAGACAGCTTGAAGATGGTTAATTGAATTGCCAGGCACTTTATTTTGAATAGCAGAGTAATCATGTAGATGTAGATGTACATATCACCCATCTTTCACTTCCGAATAAGGCTACGGTCCATAGAGACACCTTCAGGAAAGACTTCCTACCATTAACGCTATGATAACAGATACAGGTTTTCTTGCACATTTCCAGACTGCATTCTATATCATCTCTACGTTGGATATCATGTTATTTGTTGCCCAAACAGTTAAAATTATCAGCTAGATTTAATGCGTCATTTTCTATCATAATTGTCAATTCTATCATAATTGTCGAGTTAATTCGACTAAATACCGTTACTCTCATTGTACTTTCGCTGATGATCATTGTGTACCCTTTTTCATGACACTGTTTGTTCTTTTCTGCTAATCTTCCAAGCCCTTTGCGGTCTCTGACAGAATTGGAAAATCATTGACAATCCTCGGTGATTTTCTTTCTCGCTAAATTTTATTGCTCTATCCAAATTTCTCCTTGATTAACGCTTCCTCATTGTGCAGATCTCTTCCCCAACATTCCTTATCTTTCACGCACTTCGCCTTTTATATGTGCAGTCTGTTTTTTATAAAAGTTGGACGTAACTTTTCACTACCGAGCTATCTTTCTCTGTAGTCTAGAAACCCGCCACGAAGATACACGGAACACCTGGATTCGGGCAAAGACGCCCACAAACCTGCGGAAAAAGCATGAATTTTCACGATACCGTATTATTGTGGAGACGTCCGGAAAGTACTATCACAAAAGGCTAGAAGAGGAGAAGTGCAATTGTGGAATGAGACAGAGAGACTGATGACCTGTTGCGGAACACGCTTCGCAACCAGGATACCAACGGATTCCACGTGACAAGACTCAGGTGTTACGGATGACTGTCCAGGAAGGCCCTAGAGGCTCCAAACACTTTTAGAACTTCAATTATAAAAAGAAGTAGGAGGGTGTGAAACAGAACAGTCTCAGGATCCGAATGCCGAAGAAGTTGTGTACCACCCTTCCACCGCGTGATGATACCAAAAAGTTGATGACAACAACCGTGAATGACCAACTGTGCTAGTTTTTTCATATGATGTGACGTCACGCCTCTGAGGGGAAGCTTTCTGACACGCAACATTACTCGTCAGTCACCAGCCAGAGCGCGCACTGGAACCTGGAAAAAGATTTAACCACCTCACTTATGTTGTTTCGTGGCTATCGGTTGGACTTCAGTCAGAATTTCCAGTCTCACCTAATGTAATCACAACAATTAGGTAACATTTGTCCTGAAGTCAACTTATGTGGGCCAACCCACTTGTCATTCAACAGATCAAGCAAAATGTTAACGTTAAATTTCCAGTGGACAGCAGACTGTTCATGTACATCAATAATCATCGACGCTTAGCACAGCACAACAAATTTCAAAGTAGGCCTCTCTGAAATTAATATTCAAAATAATATTTCCTTTAAGGGGAGACGGTAGCGCCATCTAGCGAGACAAACATAGCGCCATCTGGTTTCACCCTTCAACCTAGACAAGTTTCGTTCTTTGTAGTTTTTTTCGTTTTACGCTTATTTCGTGAGATATTTGGCCCGGTCATGATCAATGGACCTCCCTTTATATTGGAATGACGAGAGTGAAAATTTGTGCCAGACCTTGACTCGAACCCGTCTTTCCCGCTTTCCGCGAGCGGCCGCCTTACCGTTAGGCTATCCGAGCATGACTCACAGTCATGTAGACACGTGCCTGATGACATATGGAGTCATGCTCAAATAGCCTAATGGTTTGAAGACAAGTGGGAAATCAGAGTTCGATTGCTGGTCCAGCACAAATTTTCATTCTCATCATTCCACTGTAGAGCTGATGGTTGTCCATTTTCGCAAGTGTTCAGATCTCCGGCCTCCCTTTGTGCTGGATGCCTTCTCCGATGACGATGGCGTTTTCCAACAGGATAACTGCCCATGTCGAGAGACTGGAATCGTGCTGCAGTGATTTGAAGAGCCGTGTGCTGCAAATTTGGGTGGATCAAAGACCAAATGAAACCATATAGTCCCAGAGACCTTTCCAACTCTCAGACATCTATGATGCATATACGGAAACTAAAGTAACGGATGATAATCTGTACCAAGGTCATAATTCAAAGCCGGGTCTCCGGCTCACCTGGCAGATACGCTGGCCACTACGCCACCCAGGCGCAGTGGCTTTACGCAACTGCATGGCCTACTCCACCACGTCTCCCTCGTCAATCCGAACTCCCCTTCACTCTTCACCCCATTTGGTGTCCGCCCCGATAGCTGAGTGATCAGCATGCTACGGGCCCGGTTTTGGTTCCTGTCTGGGTCGGTGATTTTCTCCCCTCAGGGCCTGGGTGTTGTGTTGTCTTCATCATCATTTCATCCCCATCTGGCGCGCAGGTCGCCCAGTGTGGCGTCGAATGTAATAAGACCTGCACCAAGGCGGCCGGACCTGCCCTGCAAGGGGCCTCCCGGCCAATGACGCCAAACACTCGTTTGCATTTACCCCATTTGGTATTACCCAAAACCTCTAACAGTTTTGTAGAGGCACATCAGCTGTATTGAAATAGCATCTTAGCAACGAGTGAAATGTGGAGCCCACCTAAAAGCTGAACATAGGTGCTTTAATCAAACTAAACTGGTTTAATTCGATTAAAGCACCTTGCATCGGTTTCAACTGGGATCACCAGTTTCGTTGTGTGTCAGGGAGGTGTAGTGAATAGCTTGTAAGGTGTCAGGCAAATCCAACACCTTCCATGAAAACCCTGACATGATAGCAAATCCGGCAATATGTCACATAGCTCTGAATAAATCCTGACATTAAATTAACCAAAGTAATATGTTCTACGAGTGAGCAAATGGAATACCACAGACTAAGACAGGAAACCCTAAATGCATGTCATACCTTCCCACCATGAAACAGACGCAGTTCCGAAAACAGAAGCCAAGAGTAGAGCCGTGTAGGCTAGAAGGCCCTACGATAAGAGCAGGACAATGAGACACCCACATCACCAACCGACCGCCGGGAGGTCCATCCCCCAGCCCATGTTAAAAGCTAGAGTCCTCCAGAATAACAGTATAGATCTTATGGTAACGCTACAAGGACCACACCAGCTGCAAGTTTTAGCATGAGACTATATGCGTATCTGTTACGTAGCAAACATTAAAAACATTGCCCCACCACGAAAAGTATAACGTTTCTCATTGGATAGACAGAATTTTTGTAGGCGGAGCGTAAGGTTCAAATTGAGGTGCTGATTGGACAGTTGAAAACACAGCCAGATACCTTTTTCTTAAACCAACTTCGGTAAATTGTAGTAAGGAGAAGTTAGGAGGAGAGTTACTACCGAGATGGCGAGATGTGTGGAGCTGCGCCGCCCGCCGCCCCCTGATGCTGCCTAACCACCGACAAGGTAATGAATGCATGCAATGCCGCATTTTTGAGCACATAAGGTTTCACTCAGAACTGCAGAAGTCTCATCTGTTACATCCCCTTTTTACGTAATACTAGTGTCGATCGTCAATTAAACTTCGTGGTATTCACATCTGCTACTTGAAGTTAAAATCTGAAACACGATGATATTTCTGTTATATAATTATTGAGAAGCCACATCAGCCACTGTAATTTACGACAAGTTAGATAAGTAATTAGAGATAATTGAGGGTCACTGTAGACCGTTTTTGATAGTTTTCTCTTGTATGAAATTTAGCTAAAACCTAGATTATAAATGTGGATTGGCATAGGTCATCCTTTGATCCATTATAAAACTTGGAAAACCATTCAGGGAATATTCGTTCACATTTTTTCTTATCGCAGTTGGTTTTTATCATCCTGTATTAAAATATTTCCTGATATGAGTAGTACAATTTATAAACAATGTTTTGTGAGTAGATTAAAAATTCCAACGGTAAACTTAACAGTTTTTTCGACGTTATTTTACCAGCTAACTAAAAATAGGAAAGCCTTGATCCCCTTCCACTAAATTTAGCTAGTATTAAGTTTCTTTTACAGGGAGTGCAGTGGAGCTGACGCTGAAATCATTAAGTATTTGATTATATAATCGCTAGTCTCGCTCAACTCTTGTGAACTATACATGTTATGTGTGGTCTGGCATCTCCTTACCAGCAACAGGACCCAGGTTCAAACCAGTCAAAAAATGGTTCAAATGGCTCTGAGCACTATGGGACTCAACTGCTGTGGTCATAAGTCCCCTAGAACTTAGAACTAATTAAACCTAACTAATTTAAGGACAGCACACAACACCCAGCCATCACGAGGCAGAGAAAATCTCTGACCCCGCCGGGAATCGAACCCGGGAACCCGGGCGTGGGAAGCGAGAACGCTACCGCACGATCACGAGATGCGGGCTTAAACCAGTCAATTCCCTAAAAAACACGCTCTGAGCGTCTTTGCACGAAAGTGGTAGGGAGACACGACTTAGAACAAACAGAAACCACGCAGAATGTTAGAAGCTCATCTGCTTAGAGTGCACGAGACCCAGGTTTGAATCCCGGCCTTTGTACAAATATCATTTAGTCGCTTCGGTCTGTGGATGAATTACGTTTTAGTTACAGCACGTCAATGATAGTGCCTGCATTCGAACAGCTGCTCAAAGCACATACCGAGTCAGGGGTGTAGGGCAGTGGAGACAGTAAGATACTGCTGGGCATGACCACCAGCGGTTCCCTGGGACCTGCGGCAGTCAATTAAGGCGCCATGACACCTGCGGACTACTTGAACATTGCAGCGCGTCAGCAACCGTGAATAATTTAATAATTACAAAAAAAATCTGCCTCTATTGCAAATAGAAACCGGATGTTGACTTAGGTTTACCTGAGAGCCCGCGGCCCACCGAACATTGGGTGGGGTGACGAAGCACGTAGTTCGAGCTTGGTACAGCTAGTTGACATGGTACTCACGTACCGTTTATTTTACATTTTATGCGAGTCTTTTGCCCTTTTGGGTGTTCTGTATTAATGTTGGACTATGCCTCTTTACGCAGTTTGTAGTTTTAGTGTGTTCCGGAGAAGACGTGGTTATCCACGTCGAAACCTAGGTCACCATCCGGTTTCTACACTCCTGGAAATTGAAATAAGAACACCGTGAATTCATTGTCCCAGGAAGGGGAAACTTTATTGACATATTCCTGGGGTCAGATACATCACATGATCACACTGACAGAACCACAGGCACATAGACACAGGCAACAGAGCATGCACAATGTCGGCACTAGCACAGTGTATATCCACCTTTCGCAGCAATGCAGGCTGCTATTCACCCATGGAGACGATCGTAGAGATGCTGGATGTAGTCCTGTGGAACGGCTTGCCATGCCACTTCCACCTGGCGCCTCAGTTGGACCAGCGTTCGTGCTGGACGTGCAGACCGCGTGAGACGACGCTTCATCCAGTCCCAAACATGCTCAATGGGGGACAGATGCGGAGATCTTGCTGGCCAGGGTAGTTGACTTACACCTTCTAGAGCACGTTGGGTGGCACGGGATACATGCGGACGTGCATTGTCCTGTTGGAACAGCAAGTTCCCTTGCCGGTCTATGAATGGTAGAACGATGGGTTCGATGACGGTTTGGATGTACCGTGCACTATTCAGTGTCCCCTCGACGATCACCAGTGGTGTGCGGCCAGTGTAGGAGATCGCTCCCCACACCATGATGCCGGGTGTTGGCCCTGTGTGCCTCGGTCGTATGCAGTCCTGATTGTGGCGCTCACCTGCACGGCGCCAAACACGCATACGACCATCATTGGCACCAAGGCAGAAGCGACTCTCATTGCTGAAGACGACACGTCTCCATTCGTCCCTCCATTCACGCCTGTCGCGACACCACTGGAGGCGGGCTGCACGATGTTGGGGCGTGAGCGGAAGACGGCCTAACGGTGTGCGGGACCGTAGCCCAGCTTCATGGAGACGGTTGCGAATGGTCCTCGCCGATACCCCAGGAGCAACAGTGTCCCTAATTTGCTGGGAAGTGGCGGTGCGGTCCCCTACGGCACTGCGTAGGATCCTACGGTCTTGGCGTGCATCCGTGCGTCGCTGCGGTCCGGTCCCAGGTCGACGGGCACGTGCACCTTCCGCCGACCACTGGCGACAACATCGATGTACTGTGGAGACCTCACGCCCCACGTGTTGAGCAATTCGGCGGTACGTCCACCCGGCCTCCCGCATGCCCACTATACGCCCTCGCTCAAAGTCTGTCAACTGCACATACGGTTCACGTCCACGCTGTCGCGGCATGCTACCAGTGTTAAAGACTGCGATGGAGCTCCGTATGCCACAGCAAACTGGCTGACACTGACGGCGGCGGTGCACAAATGCTGCGCAGCTAGCGCCATTCGACGGCCAACACCGCGGTTCCTGGTGTGTCCGCTGTGCCGTGCGTGTGATCATTGCTTGTACAGCCCTCTCGCAGTGTCCGGAGCAAGTATGGTGGGTCTGACACACCGGTGTCAATGTGTTCTTTTTTCCATTTCCAGGAGTGTATTTGCAGTCGAGGCGGATTCTTTATAAGCATTACTTGAACAGTATTCCAGACCTGCTGCGTCTCTTTGTGCTATACAGAGTGATCATAATTCAACTTAAATTTTCAAAACGCTGTAGAAATAACACCATTGCTCGCAGTGACGTCACGTTGCAACGGAATATTAACGGAGAAGGGGGAAAACGTACGGCAGAGGAAAAAAAATGTGAGAAAATTGGTCAATAGGTGGCGCATAATTTGTCAGAATGCGTAAATGATAACACCTGTCATATGCATGACCCATTGAAGTAGGTATAAACACGCCGGGTACACGGCTGTTCTTGCTTTCGGGTCTGCGACGTTCGCCATGACTGTCTCAATGCAGGATCGCCCTCCGCTTGTAAAGCTGTATTACAAGAATGATGACTGTGCAGACGTCGCTCTGCAGAAGTTCCGGACACTGAAGGGTTTGAAAAAAGGGCGTTGGTCCGATGACTGCCGTGGGTCTGAAGAAAATGATTCGGAAATTTTAAAGACGGGTTCTCATGGTGTGGAACCTGGTAGAGGGAGGAAACGAATTGGCAGCAGTGTCCACAGCAGTGCCGGGGGAGACGAGTGGTGGTGGGCAAACGTGTAGTGAGAATTGCCCGAACATTGAACATACACGTGAGCACGGCGCGTTAAATCCTACGAAACATCCTTCTTTGCTATCCATTGAAAATTACCCATGTGCACGAGTTGCTTACTGTTGACCTCCAGCAAGGGGGATCTTTGCTTTAGAATTTCTTGCTCGCATGGAAGTGGACAATGATTGGCTGTGGAAGATTTAGTGGACAGACGAAGCCGACTTCCATCCGACAGGATATGTCAATACACAGAATTGTCGAATATGGGCAACGGAAACTCCACAAGCAAATCAACCAGTACCACTTCACCATGAAAAGGTCACGGTGTGGTGCGGGTTGACGCCATCATTTATCATAGGGCCATATTTTTTCGAAGAAACCGGTGTTTTTCCCGTCCTGCTACCGGGACCGTCACTGGTAAGCGCTATGAGTGTCTTTTGGGCAACCACGTCATTCCAGCTCTCCAACGGCGTGGATGTGTGGATCGGATCATTTTTTTGGCAAGATGGCGCACCTGCGCTCATTGAAAATCCAGTTAAGCAGCTGTTGAAACGCCATTACGGAAACGCTAGAATTATCAGCCGGCATTTCCCTACAGCCTGGCCGTCCCGATCACATGACCTTAGTCCGTGTGACTTCTGGCTGTGGGGCTACCGGAAAGATGTGTTCAGTGTTCCGACTGCAAACTTAGTTGCACTCAAGGCACGCATTGCGCAACACCTTCTGAACGTGACCCCAGAAACACTTCTATCAGTTGTGGAACAAGCAGCTTCTGGATCTCAATTTGTTGCAGAAAACGGCGGACAGCATATTAAACACGTTTTGCGCCAGTCACACGGAAATTAATAACCTGATTTGATTGATGCTTTTTTATGGGGTTTTGCCCTCAGGACAATTAAAAACCGATGTGAGTGCTTTTTGTGCAGTTTTTCGCCTCAGGACAATTAAAAACAGATTTTTCCCATCCGATGTAAGATGACCCTGCCGTAGTGGATGGGCTTACGTAAGTGACAGTATCACACCTATACATCCATGCATACTGAGTAGTACAGTTTGATTAACGTCAAACGTACACCTTAGCTATTGCTGTACACTACTGGCCATTAAAATTGCTACACCACGAAGATGACGTGCTACAGACGCGAAATTTAACCGACAGGGAGAAGATGCTGTGAAATGCAAATGATTAGCTTTTCAGAGCATTCACACAAGGTTGGCGCCCGTGGCGACACCTACAACGTGCTGATATGAGGAAAGTTTCCAACCGATTTCTCATACACAAACAGCAGTTGACCGGCGTTCCCTGGTGAAACGTTTTTGTGATGTCTCGTGTAAGAAGGAGAAATGCGTACCATCACGTTTGCGACTTTGATAAAGGTCGGATTGTAGCCTAACGCGGTTTATCGTATCGTGACATTGCTGCTCGCGTTTGGTCGAGATCCACTGACTGTTAGCAGAATATGGAATCGGTGGGTTCAGGAGAGTAATACGGAACGCCGTTCTGGATCCCAACGGCCTCGTACAACTAGCAGTCGAGATGACAGGCATTTTATCCACATGGCTGTAACGGATCGTGCAGCCACGTCTCGATCCCTGACTCAACAGATGGGGACGTTTGCAAGACAACAACCATCTGCACGAACAGTTCGACGACGTTTGCAGCAGCACGAACTATCAGTTCGGAGACCATGACTCCGGTTACCCTTGACACAGCGTCAACGGAAGGAGCGCCTGCGATGGCGTACTCAACGACTATCCTGGGTGCACGAATGGCCAAACGTCATTTTTTCGGATGAATCCAGGTTCTGTTTACAGCACCGTGATGGTTGCATCCGTGTTTGGCAACACCGCGGTGAACGCACATTGGAAGGGTGTATTCGTCATCGCCATACTGGCGTATCACCCGCCGTGATTGTATGGGGTGCCATTGGTTACACGTCTCTGTCACCTCTTGTTTGAATAGTGAACGTTACATTTCAGATGAGTTACGACCCGAGGATCTACACTTCATTCGATCCCTGCGAAACCCTACATTTTAGCAGGATAATACACGATAGCATGTTGCCTGTCCTGTACGGGCCTTTCTGGATACAGAAAATGTTCGACTGCTGCCCTGGCAAGCACATTTTCCAGATATCTCACCAACTGAAAACGTCTGGTGAATGGTAGCCAAGCAACTGGCTCGTCACAATACGCCAGTCACTTCCGTTGATGAACTGTGGTATCGTGTTGAAGCTGCGTGGGCAGCTGTACCTGTACACGCCATCCAAGTTCTGTTTGAGTAAATTCCCAGGCGTATGAAGGCCGTTATTACGGCCAAATGTGGTTGTTCTGGGTACTGGTTTCTCAGGATCTATGCACGCAAATTGCGTGAAAATGTAATCACATGTCAGTTCTAGTATAATATATTTGTCCAATGAATATCCGTTTATCATCTGCATTTCTTCCTGGTGTAGCAATTTGTAGTCGACTACTACTAAATTATGATGCTTGCAGTGCCATCTATTACTACTTTTCGTAACTGTTTATTATTTTTTTTTTTTTTTTGCCGGCCGCGGTGGCCGTGCGGTTCTGGCGCTGGAGTCCGGAACCGCGGGACTGGTACGGTCGCAGGTTCGAATCCTGCCTCGGGCATGGGTGTGTGTGATGTCCTTAGGTTAGTTAGGTTTAAGTAGTTCTAAGTTCTAGGGGACTTATGACCTAAGATGTTGAGTCCCATAGTGCTCAGAGCCATTTTTTTGTTTATTTTTCTTGTGCCATACTTTTCCCCCGTTTCCGATAATATGCCGTTGCTCTTTGACGTTATTCTGACCAGTGTTTTTATTTCTACAGTGGTTTGAAAGTGTAACTTTAATTATAATCACCCTGCATATCTTCCTCGATGGCGATGGCACTTTCTAGCAAGATATCGGCTGGACTCGTGCTACAGTGGTTGTAGGGTCCGTATAATGGCAAAAGTATCTTCGGTAACAAATTCACCTGTTTGGAACCTGGTGTGTGGCACGCTATCGGGTTCCCACTCTGCACACACGAACCAAAAAAATGGTTCAAAATGCTCTGAGCACTATGGGACTTAACATCTGAGGTCATCAGTCCCCTAGAACTTAGAACTACTTAAACCTAACTAACCTAAGGACATCAGAGACGTCCATGCCCGAGGCAGGATTCGATCCCGCGACCGTAGCGGTCGCGCAGTTCCAGACTGTAGCGCCTAGAACCGCTCGGCTGGCGCACACACGAACCACTGGCCTATAATTTAATGGAACTGCGTGACCTGTGATGGCTACCAAGAATTTGTCGACACCATGCCACCCATAAGCGTTGCTCTACTGCATTCAGTATGTGTACCAGCACGGAAATAAGTAGGTATTCATCAAGGTTCGTCTCATCTCCGTCGTAATTTGTCGACAACTAGGAACGTGAACCGAATCCTCGCCGACAGATGATGCCGCGCTATCTATTCTGCGAAATTTCCGACGTTTGTTAAATTCCGTCGCCAGAAAGAGTAGGTACGCGCCGCTAATCATTTCTCCATAACATTTGAGATAACTCACATTTATCTCGTGAAAGAACTGTTATCTGTGAAGTAATTGCAGATCAATACGATGTTCCGTCAGCGGAAATCGCGAATGATTGATCATATAGACTTATCCTGTTGCCGAAACAATTATAAGAATATTTCACAATTTATCGGATTTCAGCCACACCCTAGTCATATTCACCTGGAGGAAGTAGTGCGTTTCTTAACTCGCCTTAGTTTCTGAAGGCAGTGTGTGGTTTAAAACTAATCACGTTTTGAAACACTTTTGCGAGAGCGTCAATAACACAATAAAGGAAGCACTCTTGTATTCTTACATCAGAGTTTGTCCTTCTGCCTGTTGCGCTCCTGCCACATTTTTCGCCCGCATTACATTTTTATCTTAGGCCCGCTGCACTCTTATGCAGATGGTCCGCGCGGTTGGCAGACCTACGTGATGGTTCACACAGTCGGGCAGATGCGCGCGGTTATGTGCTGTCGAGTGAACGCGGTCTTCCCTGCACTGTGCTGGATCTCATCTGTGGTGTAACACATCGTTCTGTGTGATCGGACGTATAGAGATGGGCTCGCTGGAAGTAAAAGTCATTTCAGCCTATATGATATACTAAAAGAGAAATTCCACGCTCGAAACACGGTTTTGAGTGCATCCTATGGTGGAACAAAGATGTACGAAAGGAGCGTTCGTCACACTGTATTCCAAATTGCGCGAAGACGAACACAAATTTAAACATATTTTCGTAATATTTTTTGACTAAAGTTCAGTCTTGATCACACCATTTATGTTTTAATGATATCGGTAACCGGTTTCGGTTCTTTTTACAAAACCATCATCAGACCCATGGCTCCCTTAGGAGCTGCTACGCAGCGAAGAGAGCTCCGCCTACCATCCTAAGGGAGCCATGGGTTTGATGATGGTTTTGTAAAAAGAACCAAAACCGGTTACCCATATCATTAAAACATAAATGATGTGATCAAGACTGATCCTAAGGGAGCCATGGGTCTGATGATGGTTTTGTAAAAAGAACCGAAACCGGTTACCTATATCATTAAAACATAAATGATGTGATCAAGACTGATCCTAAGGGGGCCATGGGTCTGATGATGGTTTTGTAAAAAGAACCGAAACCGGTTACCTATATCATTAAAACATAAATGATGTGATCAAGACTGATCTAAAGGAGCCATGGGTCTGATGATGGTTTTGTAAAAAGAACCGAAACCGGTTACCCATATCATTAAAACATAAACGATGTGATCAAGACTGATCCTAAGGGAGCCATGGGTCTGATGATGGTTTTGTAAAAAGAACCGAAACTGGTTACCCATATCATTAAAACATAAATGATATGATCAAGACTGATCCTAAGGGAGCCATGGGTCTGATGATGGTTTTGTAAAAAGAACCGAAACCGGTTACCCATATCATTAAAACATAAATGATGTGATCAAGACTGATCCTAAGGGAGCCATGGGTCTGATGATGGTTTTGTAAAAAGAACCGAAATCGGTTACCCATATCATTAAAACATAAATGATGTGATCGAGACTGATCCTAAGGGAGCCATGGGTCTGATGATGGTTTTGTAAAAAGAACCGAAACCGGTTACCCATATCATTAAAACATAAATGATGTGATCAAGACTGATCCTAAGGGAGCCATGGGTCTGATGATGGTTTTGTAAAGAGAACCGAAACCGGTTACCTATATCATTAAAACATAAATGATATGATCAAGACTGATCCTAAGGGAGCCATGGGTCTGATGATGGTTTTGTAAAAAGAACCGAAACCGGTTACCCATATCATTAAAACATAAATGATGTGATCAAGACTGATCCTAAGGGAGCCATGGGTCTGATGATGGTTTTGTAAAAAGAACCGAAACCGGTTACCCATATCATTAAAACATAAATGATATGATCAAGACTGATCCTAAGGGAGCCATGGGTCTGATGATGGTTTTGTAAAAAGAATCGAAACCGGTTACCTATATCATTAAAACATAAATGATGTGATCAAGACTGATCCTAAGGGAGCCATGGGTCTGATGATGGTTTTGTAAAAAGAACCGAAACCGGTTACCCATATCATTAAAACATAAATGATGTGATCAAGACTGATCCTAAGGGAGCCATGGGTCTGATGATGGTTTTGTAAAAAGAACCGAAATCGGTTACCCATATCATTAAAACATAAATGATGTGATCGAGACTGATCCTAAGGGAGCCATGGGCCTGATGATGGTTTTGTAAAAAGAACCGAAACCGGTTACCCATATCATTAAAACATGTGATCAAGACTGATCCTAAGGGAGCCATGGGTCTGATGATGGTTTTGTAAAAAGAACCGAAACCGGTTACCCGTATCATTAAAACATAAATGATGTGATCAAGACTGATCCTAAGGGAGCCATGGGTCTGATGATGGTTTTGTAAAAAGAACCGAAACCGGTTACCCATATCATTAAAACATAAATGATGTGATCAAGACTGACCCTAAGGGAGCCATGGGTCTGATGATGGTTTTGTAAAAAGAACCGAAACTGGTTATCAAGACTGATCCCAAGGGAGCCATGAGTCTGAGGTTGGTTTTGTAAAAAGAACCAAAACCGGTTACCCATATCATTAAAACATAAATGATGTGATCAAGACTGATCCTAAGGGAGCCATGGGTCTGATGATGGTTTTGTAAAAAGAACCGAAACCGGTTACCCATATCATTAAAACATAAATGATGTGATCAAGACTGATCCTAAGGGAGCCATGGGTCTGATGATGGTTTTGTAAAAAGAACCGAAACCGGTTACCCATATCATTAAAACATGTGATCAAGACTGATCCTAAGGGAGCCATGGGTCTGATGATGGTTTTGTAAAAAGAACCGAAATCGGTTACCCATATCATTAAAACATAAATGATGTGATCGAGACTGATCCTAAGGGAGCCATGGGTCTGATGATGGTTTTGTAAAAAGAACCGAAACCGGTTACCCATATCATTAAAACATAAATGATGTGATCAAGACTGATCCTAAGGGAGCCATGGGTCTGATGATGGTTTTGTAAAGAGAACCGAAACCGGTTACCTATATCATTAAAACATAAATGATATGATCAAGACTGATCCTAAGGGAGCCATGGGTCTGATGATGGTTTTGTAAAAAGAACCGAAACCGGTTACCCATATCATTAAAACATAAATGATGTGATCAAGACTGATCCTAAGGGAGCCATGGGTCTGATGATGGTTTTGTAAAAAGAACCGAAACCGGTTACCCATATCATTAAAACATAAATGATGTGATCAAGACTGATCCTAAGGGAGCCATGGGTCTGATGATGGTTTTGTAAAAAGAACCGAAACCGGTTACCCATATCATTAAAACATAAATGATGTGATCAAGACGGATCCTAAGGGAGTCATGGGTCTGATTATGGTTTTGTAAAAAGAACCGAAACTGGTTACCCTTATCATTAAAACATAAATGATATGATCAAGACTGATCCTAAGGGAGCCATGGGTCTGATGATGGTTTTGTAAAAAGAACCAAAACTGGTTACCCTTATCATTAAAACATAAATGATATGATCAAGACTGATCCTAAGGGAGCCATGGGTCTGATGATGGTTTTGTAAAAAGAAATGAAACCGGTTACCCATATCATTAAAACATAAATGATGTGATCAAGACTGGTCCTAAGGGAGCCATGGGTCTGATGATGGTTTTGTAAAAAGAACCGAAACCGGTTACCTATATCATTAAAACATAAATGATGTGATCAAGACTGATCCTAAGGGAGCCATGGGTCTGATGATGGTTTTGTAAAAAGAACCGAAACCGGTTACCCATATCATTAAAACATAAATGATGTGATCAAGACTGATCCTAAGGGAGCCATGGGTCTGATGATGGTTTTGTAAAAAGAACCGAAACCAGTTACCTATATCATTAAAACATAAATGATGTGATCAAGACTGATCCTAAGGGGACCATGGATCTGATGATGGTTTTGTAAAAAGAACCGAAACCGGTTACCTATATCATTAAAACATAAATGATGTGATCAAGACTGATCAAAGGGATCCATGGGTCTGATGATGGTTTTGTAAAAAGAACCGTAACCGGTTACCCATATCATTAAAACATAAATGATGTGATCAAGACTGATCCTAAGGGAGCCATGGGTCTGATGATGGTTTTGTAAAAAGAACCAAAACCGGTTACCCATTTCATTAAAACATAAATGATGTGATCAAGACTGATCCTAAGGGAGCCATGGGTCTCATGATGGTTTTGTAAAAAGAACTGAAACCGGTTACCCATATCATTAAAACATAAATGATGTGATCAAGACTGATCCTAAGGGAGCCATAGGTCTGATGATGGTTTCGTAAAAAGAACCAAAACCAGTTACCTATCTCATTAAAACATAAATGATGTGATCAAGACTGATCCTAAGGGAGCCATGGGTCTGAAGATGGTTTTGTAAAAAGAACCGAAACCGATACCTATATCATTAAAACATAAATGATGTGATCAAGACTGATCCTAAGGGAGCCATGGGTCTGATGATGGTTTTGTAAAAAGAACCGAAACCGGTTACCTATATCATTAAAACATAAATGATATGATCAAGACTGATCCTAAGGGAGCCATGGGTCTGATGATGGTTTTGCAAAAAGAACCGAAACCGGTTACCCATATCATTAAAACATAAATGATGTGATCAAGACTGATCCTAAGGGAGCCATGGGTCTGATAATGGTTTTGTAAAAAGAACCGAAACCGGTTACCCATATCATTAAAACATAAATGATGTGATCAAGACTGATCCTAAGGGAGCCATGGGTCTGATGATGGTTTTGTAAAAAGAACCGAAACCGGTTACCCATATCATTAAAACATGTGATCAAGACTGATCCTAAGGGAGCCATGGGTCTGATGATGGTTTTGTAAAAAGAACCGAAATCGGTTACCCATATCATTAAAACATAAATGATGTGATCGAGACTGATCCTAAGGGAGCCATGGGTCTGATGATGGTTTTGTAAAAAGAACCGAAACCGGTTACCCATATCATTAAAACATAAATGATGTGATCAAGACTGATCCTAAGGGAGCCATGGGTCTGATGATGGTTTTGTAAAGAGAACCGAAACCGGTTACCTATATCATTAAAACATAAATGATATGATCAAGACTGATCCTAAGGGAGCCATGGGTCTGATGATGGTTTTGTAAAAAGAACCGAAACCGGTTACCCATATCATTAAAACATAAATGATGTGATCAAGACTGATCCTAAGGGAGCCATGGGTCTGATGATGGTTTTGTAAAAAGAACCGAAACCGGTTACCCATATCATTAAAACATAAATGATGTGATCAAGACTGATCCTAAGGGAGCCATGGGTCTGATGATGGTTTTGTAAAAAGAACCGAAACCGGTTACCCATATCATTAAAACATAAATGATGTGATCAAGACGGATCCTAAGGGAGTCATGGGTCTGATTATGGTTTTGTAAAAAGAACCGAAACTGGTTACCCTTATCATTAAAACATAAATGATATGATCAAGACTGATCCTAAGGGAGCCATGGGTCTGATGATGGTTTTGTAAAAAGAACCAAAACTGGTTACCCTTATCATTAAAACATAAATGATATGATCAAGACTGATCCTAAGGGAGCCATGGGTCTGATGATGGTTTTGTAAAAAGAAATGAAACCGGTTACCCATATCATTAAAACATAAATGATGTGATCAAGACTGGTCCTAAGGGAGCCATGGGTCTGATGATGGTTTTGTAAAAAGAACCGAAACCGGTTACCTATATCATTAAAACATAAATGATGTGATCAAGACTGATCCTAAGGGAGCCATGGGTCTGATGATGGTTTTGTAAAAAGAACCGAAACCGGTTACCCATATCATTAAAACATAAATGATGTGATCAAGACTGATCCTAAGGGAGCCATGGGTCTGATGATGGTTTTGTAAAAAGAACCGAAACCAGTTACCTATATCATTAAAACATAAATGATGTGATCAAGACTGATCCTAAGGGGACCATGGATCTGATGATGGTTTTGTAAAAAGAACCGAAACCGGTTACCTATATCATTAAAACATAAATGATGTGATCAAGACTGATCAAAGGGATCCATGGGTCTGATGATGGTTTTGTAAAAAGAACCGTAACCGGTTACCCATATCATTAAAACATAAATGATGTGATCAAGACTGATCCTAAGGGAGCCATGGGTCTGATGATGGTTTTGTAAAAAGAACCAAAACCGGTTACCCATTTCATTAAAACATAAATGATGTGATCAAGACTGATCCTAAGGGAGCCATGGGTCTCATGATGGTTTTGTAAAAAGAACTGAAACCGGTTACCCATATCATTAAAACATAAATGATGTGATCAAGACTGATCCTAAGGGAGCCATAGGTCTGATGATGGTTTCGTAAAAAGAACCAAAACCAGTTACCTATCTCATTAAAACATAAATGATGTGATCAAGACTGATCCTAAGGGAGCCATGGGTCTGAAGATGGTTTTGTAAAAAGAACCGAAACCGATACCTATATCATTAAAACATAAATGATGTGATCAAGACTGATCCTAAGGGAGCCATGGGTCTGATGATGGTTTTGTAAAAAGAACCGAAACCGGTTACCTATATCATTAAAACATAAATGATATGATCAAGACTGATCCTAAGGGAGCCATGGGTCTGATGATGGTTTTGCAAAAAGAACCGAAACCGGTTACCCATATCATTAAAACATAAATGATGTGATCAAGGCTGATCCTAAGGGAGCCATGGGTCTAATGATGGTTTTGTAAAAAGAACCGAAACCGGTTACCCATATCATTAAAACATAAATGATGTGATCAAGACTGATCCTAAGGGAGCCATGGGTCTGATGATGGCTTTGTAAAAAGAACCGAAACCGGTTACCTATATCATTAAAACATAAATGGTGTGATCAAGACTGAACTTTATTCAAAATATAATAATTAATTTATCACTGTTTTCCAAAAGTCTTTACCAAAATATTTTCGTATGTCTATTCGTTGCTTTGACGAGCTTGTCGGTAAAATACAAGACAAGCTGACACTTGAAAATCTCAAAAGGATACCTAATACTCCGAAAGAACGAGTAGGAGTAACCTCAAGGTAAGAATATGAATATGTATACGGATGAAGATTAATTTTTATAATATATATTTTCATTCAAAGCTTTGCTACAACTATGTATTACATTCGTTTGCAATAGACAATTTTCCATTTGTATTGTATTACTACTGAATTCCAAGCAAAGAATTCTTCAAAGAAGGGAAAGCAGAAAGGTGGAAGGAGTATATAGAGGATCTATACAAGGGCGATGTACTTGAGGACAATAATATGGAAATGGAAGGGGACGTAGGTAAACATGAAATGGGAGATATGATACTACGTGAAGAGTTTGACAGAGTACTCGAAGATCTGAGTCGAAACAAGGCCCAGGGTTCAAAATGGTTCAAATGGTTCTGAGCACTATGCGAGTTAACTTCTGAGGTCATCAGTCGCTAGAACTTAGAACTAATTAAACCTAACTAACCTAAGGACATCACACACATCCATGCCCGAGGCAGGATTCGAACCTGCGACCGTAGCGGTCACGCGGTTCCAGACTGAAGCGTCTAAACCGCACGGCCACACCGGCCGGCAAGGCCCCGAGAGTAGACAACATTCCATTATAACTACTGACGGCCTTGGGAGGGCCAGTTCTGACGAAACTCTACCATCTGGTGAGCAAGATGTATGAGACAGGCGAAATACTCTCAGACTTCAAGAAGAATATAATAATTCCAATCCCAAAGAAAGCAGGTGTTGACAGAAGTGAAAATTACCGAACAATCAGTTAAATAAGCCACAGCTGCAAAATACTAATGCGAATTCTTTACAGATGAATGGAAAAACTAGTAGAATCCGACCTCGGGGAAGATCAGTTTGGATTCCGTAGAAATATTTCAACACCTGTGGCAATATTAACCCTACAACTTATCTTAGAAGAAAGATTAAGGAAAGGCAAACCTACGTTTCTACCATTTGTAGACTTAGAGAAAGCTATTGACAATGTTGACTGGAATACTCTCTTTCAAATTCTGAAGGTGGCAGCGGTAAAATACAGGGAGCGAAAGGCTATCTACAATTTGTACAGAAACCACATGGCAGTTATAAGAGTCGAGGGGCATGAAAGGGAAGCAGTGGTTGGGAAGGGAGTGAGACATGGTTGTAGCCTCTCCCCGATGTTATTCAGTCTGTATAGTGAGCAAGCAGTAAAGGAAACAAAAGAAAAATGCGTAGTAGGAACTAAAATCCATGGAGAAGAAATTGAAACATTAAGGTTCGCCGATGACATTGTAATTCTGTCAGAGACAGCAGAGGACTTGGAAGAGCAGTTGAACGGAATGGACAGTGTCTTGAAAGGTGGGTATAAGATGAACATCAACGAAAGCAAAACTAGGATAATGGAATGTAGTCGAATTAAGTCGGGTGATGCTGAGGGAATTAGATTAGGAAATGAGACACTTAAAGTAGTAAAAGAGTTTTGCTATTTGGGGAGCAAAATAACTGATGATGGAAGTAGCGAAGATATAAAATGTTGACAGGCAATGGCAAGGAAAGCGTTTCTGAAGAAGAGAAATTTGTTAACATCGAGTATAGATTTAAGTGTCAGGAAGTCGTCTGTGAAAGTATTTGTATGGAGTGCAGCCACGTATGGAAGTGAAACATGGAGGATAAGTAGTTTGGACAAGAAGAGAATAGAAGCTTTCGAAATGTGGTGCTACAGAAGAATTCTGAAGATTAGATGGGTAGATCACATAATGAGGAGGTATTGAATAGGATTTGGGGGAAGTTTGTGGCACAACTTGACTAGAAGAAGGGATCGGTTGGTAGGACGTGTTCTGAAGCATCAAGGGATCACAAATTTAGTATTGGAGGGCAGCGTGGAGGGTAAAAATCGTAGAGGGAGACCAATAGATGAATACACTAAGCAGATTCAGAAGGATGTAGGTAGCAGTAAGTACTGGGAGATGAAGAGGTTTGCACAGGATAGAGTAGCATGGAGAGCTGCATCAAACCAGTCTCAGAACTGAAGACCACAACAACAACAACAACAACACTGAATTCCAATAATTTTTATAACATCTCCCAAGAAGATGATGACTTTGATTGGGCTGGAGAGGGATGGGGAGTCGCAAATTGTGTCTGTACGGACGGATCCTCCGGTACTGCATTGATTGGTTAAGACGCTGTTGGAATATTGAAGGTGGGGCGTACATAAAAGAGCTCGGTGGATAGTGGAAAGAGCTGATGGGAGCTGGGCGGTGTATGTTTAAATTAGCCTGATTTGTTTGCTTAATCGACATAAGCAGTTGAAGTACCTGAGTACGAAGTAATAGCTCCTGATCAACATTTATTGTGTTCACCAAGGGCAACAGCGAAACAAAGAATGCTCGGACGGCGTCTTCTTCCTTTTCCTTACCATCTTTCAATAATGTGAGTAAATTACCTTCAAATGTTGTGTTAATGATAGGCCACTTCCTCTTGAAGGATTGTTTCTCGGTGTTGACATTCAGTCGGACATCATCGGGTTGTTCTTCAGAGGGTTCGTCTCGACTGTTTTCTGCGAGTGCATTGTTATTACACAGATTATCTTGCACGACCGATACTGAATCAAAGTTACTCTGTGTTGGTGTATTTCGGAGACGGTCAAGAAAGTGTAACTGCTCATTGTAGATGTATTTTGGTCTCTTAGCTGCTGCTGATCCGGACCTCGTTTGATTTAGTCTAGTGAGGCTTTTAAAATAGGCTTCTCGTGCAGTTTTCCATCTCGTCTGGACCTTATCAACTGAAATAACAAAGCCGGTAAGTCTTTTGTTACTGAGGACGTGTACATATATTATTTTAAGAAGGAATACATCTAAGGTTTCACGAGGCAGTTCAGCGCCAATATTTGGACTACGTTAAGAGAAGAATGCATGCCTGAGTCCTCAGCTGACAAATGGAACGAAATGTGAAGTGTTGGCAGAAGAGCCAACACTGTGTTGCTAGAGGAGGCCGAAATGCACGCGTTTAATTACACGCTGACTGGCGTGAGGTCTGGAACAATTAAGGGAATTACTAGTAGCAAATAAAGTACGTAGTTGATATAATACTTAACTTTAATCCATAATTGGTAAACATCGCTCTTGACTGTACAGGTTTTACAATATCAATATTAACTGCTAATGGCGCCTTGCTAGGTTGTAGCAAATGACGTAGCTGAAGGCTATGCTAACTATCGTCTCGGCAAATGAGAGCGTATTTGTCAGTGTAGCTTCGCTAGCAAAGTCGGCTGTACAACTGGGGCGAGTGCTCGTACGTCTCTCTAGACCTGCCGTGTGGCGGCGCTCGGTCTGCCATCACTGACAGTGGCGACACGCGGGTCCGTCGTATACTAGCGGACCGCGGCCGATTTAAAAGCTACCACCTAGCAAGTGTGGTGTCTGGCGGTGACACCACAAAATGAGCCATGATTTTCAAATTGTCGCCAGTTTTCCTCATTGCATCGGAGCCCTGAATGGAAAACATATTCGTCTAGTAAAACCTATCAAAAATGAATAACTTTTCTTCAATTACAAGAATTATTTATTTGTTATTCTTATGGCCATCTGTGACATTAACTATTGTTTCACGTTCATTAATGTCGTAGGATACGGAAGGAACTGTGATTCAAATATATTTAAAAACAGTGTCTTTTGGGGGAAAATGGAAAAAGAAAAATTAGCGTCATCCCCACCAAAGCCACTGCCAGGTACACACGACCTTCCAGTGCCATATGTTCTTGTGGCAGATGAAGGCATCGCATTAACACAATATGTGACTCACAAAAAAAGGTTTTCAATTACCGACTTACCCGAGCCCGAAGGTATATTGAATGTACTTTCGGAATATTAAGTCACAAGTGGGGAGTTTTTCACCGGCCCCTGATCGTCAATCTTACTCTCAATCCGTTTTCAGTACTCGTTAGATTGTTCATCCCATTCAGCAGATCATATAATTCTTCTTCAGCTTCACTCATGATAGCAATGTCATCAGCGAATCGTATCACTGATATTCTTTCACGCTGAATTTTAATTCCACTCCTGAATCTTTCCATCATTGCCTCTTCGATGTACAGACTGAACAGTTGGGGCGAAAGACTTTACCCTTGTCTTACACCCTTTTTAATCCGTGCAATTCGTTCTTGGTCGTCCACACTTATTATTCCCACTTGGCTCTTGTACATATTGTGTGGTGTCACCGCCAGACACCACACTTGCTAGGTGGTAGCTTTAAATCGGCCGCGGTCCATTAGTACATGTCGGACCCGCGTGTCGCCACTGTCAGTAATTGCAGACCGAGCGCCACCACACGGCAGGTCTAGAGAGACGTACTAGGACTCGTCCCCAGTTGTACGACGACTTTGCTAGCGACTACACTGACGAAGCCTATCTCTCATTTGCCGAGAGACAGTTAGAATAGCCTTCAGTTAAGTCCATGGCTACGACCTAGCATGGCGCCATTAACCATATCTGGAGAGTGTCTCCCTTGTATAACCAAGAACGATGTACCACAATAATGGAATTAAAGTTAAGTATTAAAGAAGCTACGTACTTTTCTTTAGTGCATTCATAACGTATCCTGTTCCAGACTTCACGCCCGTCTGCGTTAGATAGCGTGCATTTCGGCCTCCTCTATCTACAAAGTGTTGGCACATTTGCCAACACATCATATTGTATATACCCTGCCACCGTAGCAGCCTCTTGGTTCGGGACTAGAACCGCTCTGCCGAGAGGGATGCCCATTGTGTTCGGCATATGGCTCTTATTGTACTACATCTGCAGCAGCAATTTGACCAGCAGTTGTCACCATAGTAACGCAATGAACTCTTACACGTCGGTTACTTTAAGGACAGCTCCGAGCCAGAAGCCCCGTAGCGCACATTGCACAAACGACCGTTTGTGACGTCAGTACTGTCAAGCGTGAGTTCATTGGAGAGCGCGGTGGAGGTCGGTTGCGTTTTCTGATGAGAGATAGTTTTGTCTCGGTGCCAGATGTCCGTGTGTTGGTTAGATGGAGGCCAGTCGAGACCCTGCAACCTTCTACGTGAAACTTCCTGGCAGATTAAAACTGTGTGCCGGACTGAGACTCGAACTCGGGACATTTTGCCTTTTGCGGGCAAGTGCTCTACCAACTGAGCTACCCAAGCACGACTCACGCCCAGTCCTCACAGCTTTATTTCCACCAGTACCTCGTCTCCTACTTCACAGAAGCTCTCCTGCGAACCTTGCAGAACTAGCACTCCTGGAGGAAAGGTTATTGCGGAGATATGGCTTAGCCACAGCGCGGGGGATGTTTCCAGAATGAGATTTTCACTCTGCAGCGGAGTGTGTGCTGATATGAAGCTTCCTGGGAGATAAAAACTGTGTGCCGGACCGAGACTCGAACCCGGGTCCTTTGCCTTTCGCGGACAAGTGCTCTACCAACCGAGCTACCCAAACACGAGGTACTGACGGACTTAAAGTTGTGATGACGGGGCGTGAGTCGTGCTTGGGTAGCTCAGTTGGTAGAGCACTTGCCTGCGAAAGGCAAAGGTCGCGAGTTCGAGTCTCGGTCCGGCACACAGTTTTAATCTGCCAGGAAGTTTCATATCAGCGCACACTCCGCTGCAGAGTGAAAATCTCATTCTGGTACCTTCTATGCGCTAGACGCACTGGACCAATAGCTAGAGTTATGGTCTGTGGTGCGATTTCGTATGACAGCTGGAGCACTCTAGTGGTCATCCCACGGACCCTGTCCGAGAATCTGAACGTCAATCTTATGATTCGACCTGAACAGCATTCTAGGATGTGTTTTCCAACAGGATAACGCTCGACCACATACCGCTATTGTAACCCGGCAGGGTGGCGACATGTTACCATGGCCTGCTCCATCACCAGATCTCTCACCAATCGAGCACATAAGTGGCATCATCGGACTGCAACTGCATCGCCATCCACAACCAGCATTACCCCTCTCTTATTGAGCGACCAAGTGCAACAGGCAAGGAACTCCGTCCCTCATACTAACATCCACCACCTGTACAACAGGCGCATTCAACATTCAACACTCTGGTGGTTACGCCGGTTATTAATGTACCAGCATTTCACATTTGCAATGGCTTACCTCGCGCTTACATTAACCTGTAATCATTGAATGTTAATCAGTTAAAATTATTACCTACACAAATGTATCCCAGAAATTTCTTTAGTCTACATTAATTATTTTTTGGTGTTGCAAGGTTCTTCCGTCAGTGTAATTTCATAAAGTCATCAATTTAGGCAAAAACATAAAATAGAAGGGCATTTTAACTTAGTCGTTATCGGTGGAAGACAGTGAATCAATCAGAAGTTAACACTGAACAAGCTGTCGCCAAACTGTTAGTGCAACTAACTACGCGACTTCTAGCGGGCAAGAGCGAGGCAACACACTTCGTGACAGTCAAATGTAATACAACGTCGAAGGTTGTTCCGTCGCCGTTAACAGTGTCTCGGAAGACTTTTGTGTGTAACAACGCACTATAAATTTGGTATCAGGTTTGATCAAGTGCAACACGCGCTTTAGGCGGTATAGCGTAACGAGTTACCGAAAATCATTTGCCGTACTGAACAGCTCTTCGTAAACAGTCATGGGAAGGTTTGAACATCTTGTAGTATTGTGGATCATTAGATTTTGTCTTGTCGCGGTGCTGTGAACACAGTTAGCTTCCGTGGAATATGATTTCAAAAATGTGTGTGAATTCCTAAAGGGACCAAACTGCTAAGGCCATCCGTCCCTAGACCTACACACTACTTAAACTAACTTACGCTAAGAACAACACACACTCCCACGCCCGAGGGAGGACTCGAATCTCCGGCGGGAGGGGCCGCACAATCCGTGACATGATGCCTCAAACCGCGCGGCCACTCCGCGCGGGGGAATTTCATTTAATGAATAGACATAACCAGGCTCTTATTAGCGTTTCTTAATTACCGCCAAACGTTAATGAATAAAAATCAAGTGGCATCCATTGTTTTGAAGACTTTATTTCGTAGCACCGGCTTTTCTCACACACTGCCACTTCAGTTCGGCACAGTTTGTTGTTTACATGTCGAATGCTGCGCCTATATCGAGACGACGCCGGTCGGGACGACATTTACGATACGACTGGAGCCCCAGAGGGGCGACCCACTGCTTAGCAGGCTGGAGTCGCATTCTGGAGGACAACAGTTCAAACCCGCGTCTGCCCATTCAGAGTTAGGTTTTCCATGATATCCCTAAATCGCCCCACGCAAATGGCGGGGTGGTTCCTTTGAAACGGCACGGCCGATATCCTTCGCTATCCTTCACAGTCAGAGCTTGTGCTCCGTCTCTAATGACCTCGATGTCGACGGGACGTTAATCCCAGTCTTCCTTCCATTTTCCTTTGACAACTTCAGAAAACGAGAGGTAACCAAACCAAAGTCAATGATGCTAGGAAAGTGATAAGGCATACCCTCCTAAACTGTAGTATTGATAGAAACTGGCATTTCTGCAAAGTAGGTAGGGTAGTTTATGAAACGCACCATGTAACGGGTAGGTAGCCGAACATGGTAATAACAATCCCCCATCGCCATTGTCCTGTTTTCGTTTTTTTTTTCATACCGACACTCCGGCCCACTGGGAGAAGCACACAGTGAAGAGAAGTTCGCATAATATTTACGCTCCCAAGCGTGATGTTGCAGCTTCCTTTACCCATTCCCCATGAAACAAAAACATTTTTTGCTGATAATCATTTAGTTTCTCTCAAAAACTTTCCCTTTAATACACACACTGGTGAGCCAAAGAAGCACAGCCTATGCCTAACACCCGTGTTGGCTCATCTCTGCAACGCAGTACAGCAACAGTTATGTGTCCGATGTGTTCAACGATATACTTCGTTGCTTCCGGAGATTACGTGCCACCAGGCGTCGATGAGCAGAGCATCATCATCATCATCATCATCTTGGACAGTTTCCAGCCACTGGCTGGGTCTGTCGGGAACACAAGCCTCTCCATCGTGTTCTGTCTTTCCACCATTCCCCCTCTTCCACCTTCGCCCAGTTCTCTCCTCTTCTCATCACACATTCCTTCACTCCCTTCACCCACCTATCCCTTGGTCTTCCTCTGGGCCTCTTCCCCTCCAGTTGCAGATCAAACATCCTCTTTGGAATTCTTCCCTCATCCATTCTCTTCATGTGTCCATACCACTGCAGTCTTGATTTTTCTGTCCTGTCCTGTACTGGTTCCTCCTTCAGTCTTTCCCTCACATACACATTTCGCAATCTGTCTCGTCTTGTTACACCCAACCTGCTCCTCTGGAACTTCATTTCACTAGCCTGTATTCTACTTTTGTCGCTTTCGTGCATTACCCATGTCTCACTTCCGTATGCCAATATGGGGACAAAGTAGGTTCGGTATATAATTCCCTTGGATTTCTGTGGCACCTCCTTGCTCCAAATAAGCCCCCTAATGCATTTGTAGAACTGCCCTGCTTTTCTGCACCTTTCATTTATTTCCATTGCGTTTCCCCCCTTACTTTCAATCACGCTTCCCAGGTACTTGAAGTTCTCTAGCACTTGTAGTTTTTCCCCTCCACAAGTTATATCCACATTTGGCCTATTCTTCTTCCTTGTTGTGACGATTATTTCACTTTTCTTTGCAGAGAAATGCATTCCATATTGTGCTGCCGTTGCCTCCCATGCATCTAACTGCTCTTGCACCTCCTTCTCGCAATTTCCCCATAACATCAGGTCATCGGCAAAAAGCACTGCTTTCATTTTATGATCTCCAATTGCATCTAATACTTGCTGTAGGATTTCATCCATAACAATAATAAACAATAAAGGCGAAAGTGCACTTCCCTGTCGCAGCCCATTTTTCAGCTTGAACCATGCAGTACGTTCCCTCCCCACTTTCACACAACTCTCACTTCCCTCATACATTTTTCTGACTTTTCGTGTTATCTCTTCATCTATCCCTCTTGCGTTCAGCACATCCCAGAGCTTGTCCCTACAGATACTGTCATACGCCTTCTCAATATCCAAAAAGGCCATGATTAAGTCCTTCCCGTACTCATAGTGCCTCTCCTGCAGTTGCCTTACCGCAAATATGAGGTCCGTTGTTGATCTTCCCGGTCTGAAACCGTACTGCTCCTCTTGCAGTCTACTTTCAATACTGCTTCTTATTCTCTTATCCAGGATCTTTTCATAGATTTTTCCACAGTGGCGTATCAGGATGATTCCTCTGTAGTTCTCACATCTCCTTTTATCCCCTTTCTTGAAGATCGGGACTATAATTCCTTTCTTCCAATCCTCAGGAATTCTGTTCTCCTTCCACACCACCCTCAGCACTCTGTATAGCCACTGGGTTCCTACTTCTCCTGCTGCTCGTATCATATCCACTGTTACTTCGTCCCAACCTGGTGCCTTGCCCCCTTTCATCCTCTTTATGGCTTCTTCCACTTCATTACAAGTTAGATCATCAATTTCTCCACTATTATAATCGTCTGCTGCCTTAGGCTCTCCACCGCTGTTAGTTACCCGCTTGGCGGCATTCAACAGATCTTCAAAGTACTCCTTCCAAATCTTTATGAGCTCATGCATTTCCTCCACAACTCTCCCATTATTATCCATGATCCTAAGGCACTCGCTTCTGTCGTTCCTCTTATTTCTTACCATGGTGTAAAGTACTTTTTTGTTCCCTTCACTGTCCTCTTCTAACATTCTTGTCCATTTTTCCAACCACTTCTTCTTCTCCGCCCTTACTATGGTCTGTGCCGCTTTCTTGCTTTCCTTATATTTTACCCTAGCGTCCTCTGTTCGGGTCTGGAACCATTCTCTGAAGGCTTTGTTCTTTCGAAGTACTGCCTCTTTACATATGTTGTTCCACCATGGGGCTTCCCTAGTACTCCTCTTTGTGCTAGTTCTTCCGCACAGAGTCTCAGCTGCCTCAACTAGAGCCCTCTTAACATCTCCCCATTCTTCTTCCACTGTTCTCTGATCTTCCTTTGGCAGCTTCTTCCTGATCAGTGTCTGGTACTGGGTCCTCCGTTCATCCTCTTTCAGCATCCATGTCTTCAACCTTTTCTCCTGTATTTCTGTTGCCCTCCTATCTTTTTTCTCTCTCAGGGTGGCTACCAACAGCCGATGGTCACTGTCTAAGGCCTCAGATGGAATGACCTTAACATCTGTGAGGCTGCTCATCATCTGCCTATCCACTAGTATATAGTCTACTACTGAAGTTTAGGACCAGTCCCCACTGTACCAAGTTATTTTGTGACTACTTCTCTTCTTGTACCAGGAATTTGCGATCGCCAGCCCATTCCTCTTGCAGAATTCCAGCAACAAGTTTCCTTCTCTATTTCGGTTCCCCCAGCCCTCTGGGCATGCTCTGAGCAGGGCATGCTTTTGCCTTAAAATACGTGTCGGTGATTCATCAGTGGGACAACGGCCTTGCCGCTGTGGTAACACCGGTTCCCGTCAGATCACCGAAGTTAAGCACTGGCTAGATCTTGGATGGTTAACCGTCCCTGTCTGCCGAGTGCTGTGGGCAGGTGGGGGGTACTCGGCCCTTGTCAGGCTAAATGAGGGGTTACTTTATTGAGAAGTAGGACTCTGTAACTGGATCCACTGACATCTAAAGGCTGAGGATGATACGGTGGCAGATAGGTTCCATTGGACCTTCAAGGCCTGATCGGGCGATGTTACCCGTTTTTTTCTTATTCATCGGTGGGTGGATTTTCGTGTTTTCAGCACAGATTGTCCCTAGAGCTATATGCTGCTCATACAGGGTGTTACAAAAAGGTACGGCCAAACTTTCAGGAAACATTCCTCACACACAAATAAAGAAAATATGTTGTGTGAACATATGTCCGGAGACGCTTAATTTCCATGTGAGGGCTCATTTTAGTTTCGTCAGTATGTACTGTACTTCCTCGATTCACCGCCAGTTGGCCCAATTGAAGGAAGGTAATGTTGACTGCGGTGCTTGTGTTGACATGCGACTCATTGCTCTACAGTACTAGCATGAAGCACATCAGTACGTAGCATCAACAGGTTATTGTTCATCACGAACGTGGTTTTGCAGTCAGTGCAATGTTTACAAATGCGGAGTTGGCAGATGCCCATTTGATGTATGGATTAGCGCAGGGCAATAGCCGTGGTGCGGTACGTTTGTATCGAGACAGGTTTCCAGAACGAAGGTGTCCCGACAGGAAGACGTTCGAAGCAATTGATCGCCGTCTTAGGGAGCACGGAACATTCCAGCCTATGACTCGCGACTGGGGAAGACCTAGAACGACGAAGACACCTGCAATGGACGAGGCAATTCTTCAAATGGTTCAAATGGCTCTGAGCACTATGGAACTCAACATCTTAGGTCATAAGTCCCCTAGAACTTAGAACTACTTAAACCTAACTAACCTAAGGACATAACACACACCCATGCCCGAGGCAGGATTCGAACCTGCGACCGTAGCAGTCCCGCGGTTCCGGACTGTAGCGCCAGAACCGCTAGACCACCGCGGCCGGCGTGCAATTCTTCGTGCAGTTGACGATAACCCTAATGTCAGCGTCAGAGAAGTTGCTACTGTACAAGATAACGTTGACCACATCACTTTATGGAGAGTGCTACGGGAGAACCTTGTTTCCGTACCATGTACAGCGTATGCAGGCACTATGAGCAGCTGATTGGCCTCCACGGGTACACTTCTGAAAATAGTTCATCCAACAATGTGTCAATCCTCATTTCAGTGCAAATGTTCTCTTTACGGATGAGGTTTCATTCCAACGTGATCAAATTGTAAATTTTCACAATCAACATGTGTGGCGTGACGAGAATCCGCATGCCATTGTGCAATCACGTCATCAACACAGATTTTCTGTGAATGTTTGGGCAGGCATTGTTGGTGATGTCTTGATTGGGCCCCATGTTCTTCCACCTACGCTCAATGGAGCACGTTATCATGATTTCATACGGGATACTCTACCTGTGCTGCAAGGACATGTGGCATTACAAGTACGACACAACATGTGGTTCATGCACGATGGACCTCCTGCACATTTCAGTCGAAGTGTTCGTACGCTTCTCAACAACAGATTTGGCGACCGATGGATTGGTAGTGGCGGACCAATTCCATGGCCTCCACGATCTCCTGACCTCAACCCTCTTGACTTTCATTTATGGGGGCATTTGAAAGCTCTCGTCTACGCAACCCCAGTACCAAATGTACAGTAGAGACTCTTCGTGCTCGTATTGTGGACAGCTGTGATACAATACGCCATTCTCCAGGGCTGCATCAGCGCATCAGAGATTCCATGCGACGGAGGGTGGATGCATGTATCCTAGCTAACGGAGGACATTTTGAACATTTCCTGTAACAAAGTGTTTGAAGTCACGCTGGTACGTTCTGTTGCTGTGTGTTTCCATTCCATGATTAACGTGATTTGAAGAGAAGTAATAAAATGAGCTCTAACATGGAAAGTAAGCGTCTCCGGACACATGTCCACATAACATCTTTTCTTTATTTCTGTGTTAGGACTGTTTCCTGACAGTTTGGCCGGACCTTTTTGTAACACCCTGTATACTACGACCCTGCCAGCGTAGCCGAGAGCGCTAACATGCTGCTTCCTGGACTCGGGTAGGCATGCCGGCCTCAGATCGAATCTGCTCGGCAGGTTAAGACTAGGGCCGTTGTGCTGGCCAGCCTGCCTGCATGTGGTTTTTAGGCGGTTTTTCACATCCCACTTGGTGAATACCAGGCTGGTCCACACGTCACGCTTCAGTTACATGACTCGCAGACATTTGAAACACATTCGCAAAATGGTTCAAATGGTTCTGAACATTATGGGACTTAAAATCTGAAGTCATCAGTCGCCTAGACCTTACAACTACTTAAGTCGAACTAACCTAAGGACATCACACACATCCATGCCCGAGGCAGGATTCGCACCGATTACCGTAGCGGTCGTACGGTTCGAGACTGAAGCGCCAAGAACCGCTCGGCCACAGAGGCTGGCAACACATTCGACGGGTAAAGCGGTGCCATTCTGTGGTTTTTAGGCGGGTTCCCACACTAGGCAAGTGCTAGGCTGATCCCTGAACCACGCCTCAGAAGGTGTGGTACAGAAACAGTTCATATACAGGGTGTTTAAAAAATGACCGGTATATTTGAAACGGTAATAAAAACTAAACGAGCAGCGATAGAAATACACCTTTTGTTGCAATATGCTTGGGACAACAGTACATTTTCAGGCAGACAAACTTTCGAAATTACAGTAGTTACAATTGTCAACAACAGATGGCGCTGCGGTCTGGGAAACTCTATAGTACGATATTTTCCACATATCCACCATGCGTAGCAATAATATGGCGTAGTCTCTGCATGAAATTACCCGAAACCTTTGACAACGTGTCTGGCGGAATGGCTTCACATGCAGATGAAATGTACTGCTTCAGCTGTTCAATTGTTTCTGGATTCTGGCGGTACACCTGGTCTTTCAAGTGTCCCCACAGAAAGAAGTCACAGGGGTTCATGTCTGGCGAATAGGGAGGCCAATCCACGCCGCCTCCTGTATGTTTCGGATAGCCCAAAGCAATCACACTATCATCGAAACATTCATTCAGGAAATTAAAGACGTCGGCCGTGCGATGTGGCCGGGCACCATCTTGCATAAACCACGAGGTGTTCGCAGTGTCGTCTAAGGCAGTTTGTACCGCCACAAATTCACGAAGAATGTCCAGATAGCGTGATGCAGTAATCGTTTCGGATCTGAAAAATGGGCCAATGATTCCTTTGGAAGAAATGGCGGCCCAGACCAGTACTTTTTGAGGATGCAGGGACGATGGGACTGCAACATGGGGCTTTTCGGTTCCCCATATGCGCCAGTTCTGTTTATTGACGAAGCTGTCCAGGTAAAAATAAGCTTCGTCAGTAAACCAAATGCTGCCTACATACATATCGCCGTCATCAATCCTGTGCACTATATCGTTAGTGAATGTCTCTCGTGCAGCAACGGTAGCAGCGCTGAGGGGTTGCCGCGTTTGAATTTTGTATGGATAGAGATGTAAACTCTGGCGCACGAGACGATACGTGGACGTTGGCGTCATTTGGACCGCAGCTGCAACACGGCGAACGGAAACCTGAGGCCGCTGTCGGATCACCTGCTGCACTAGCTGCGCGTTGCCCTCTGCGGTTGCCGTACGCGGTCGCCCTACCTTTCCAGCACGTTCATCCGTCACATTCCCAGTCCGTTGAAATTTTTCAAACAGATCCTTTATTGTATCGCTTTTCGGTCCTTTGGTTACATTAAACCTCCGTTGAAAACTTCGTCTTGTTGCAACAACACTGTGTTCTAGGCGGTGGAATTCCAACACCAGAAAAATCCTCTGTTCTAAGGAATAAACCATGTTGTCCACAGCACACTTGCACGTTGTGAACAGCACACGCTTACAGCAGAAAGACGACGTACAGAATGGCGCACCCACAGACTGCGTTGTCGTCTATATCTTTCACATCACTTGCAGCGCCATCTGTTGTTGAAAATTGTAACTACTGTAATTTCGAAAGTTTGTCCGCCTGAAAATGTACTGTTGTCCCAAGCATATTGCAACAAACGGTGTATTTCTATCGCTGCTCGTTTAGTTTTTATTGCCGTTTCAAATATACCGGTCATTTTTGAAACACCCTGTATGTTTACACACAAAACTAAGTCTGCACGATTCAGAGATGGATGGCGCACCATCCTTGGCCACTGCTTTGTCAGCACGTTCAATGTGGCGTCTCTTCTGTCAACCTCTTCGTCGCACAGCAGCGTCCTCAATTATTGTTGGATGTATTTCCATCTCTAACTTCCCTGGCGGCTTCTACCCTCTACTGCGTCCTCTAGTACCATGGAAGGTATTCCCTGATGTCTTTGCGCACGTCCGTATCATCATACCCGTCTTCTTGGAAATTTTACTTGAAGCTCATTCCTTCGCTTATTCTGTCGACAGCTTCCTCATTCCTTCTCATATTACACCACATCCTCCTGTAGCGGCACATCTCAAACACTATGGATTCCCGCCTTTGCCGGTTTTCCTACGCCTATCATACGATTCTCTACCCGAAACATACATTGCCAGAAATTTCCTTAGCAGGCTATCTGTGTATGTTCTGCTGCACAGTTTCAGTTTCCGCAGCTAGTCAAACCACAGTCGTGGCAGTGATGTGGCGGAGGTAAAGTCAAGAATCCAACAGCACGGATTGTGGCAAACTGAAAGCATCATAGGAACTTCAAAAATCAAACGTGGTAATGGAGAGAAGTTCAAAAATTAACGGTAAAATAAAATAAACCGAAGATGGCAGAAGTAGCGCAGTTATACTAGTGGCAAATTCTTATAAAAACTTCGCTTTCCAGCCAATCACAGCCAAGTATTAAAAGAAGACAGCCAGTATGAACGTAGATTCAATAAATAAACAAAATACACTCCTGGAAATGGAAAAAAGAACGTCTCCATGAAGCTGGGCTACGGTCCCGCACACCGTTAGACCGTCTTCCGCTCACGCCCCAACATCGTGCAGCCCGCCTCCAGTGGTGTCGCGACAGGCGTGAATGGAGGGACGAATGGAGACGTGTCGTCTTCAGCGATGAGAGTCGCTTCTGCATTGGTGCCAATGATGGTCGTATGCGTGTTTGGCGCCGTGCAGGTGAGCGCCACAATCAGAACTGCATACGACCGAGGCACACAGGGCCAACACCCGGCATCATGGTGTGGGGAGCGATCTCCTACACTGGCCGTACACCACTGGTGATCGTCGAGGGGACACTGAATAGTGCACGGTACATCCAAACCGTCATCGAACCCATCGTTCTACCATTCCTAGACCGGCAAGGGAACTTGCTGTTCCAACAGGACAATGCACGTCCGCATGTATCCCGTGCCACCCAACGTGCTCTAGAAGGTGTAAGGCAACTACCCTGGCCAGCAAGATCTCCGGATCTGTCCCCCATTGAGCATGTTTGGGACTGGATGAAGCGTCGTCTCACGCGGTCTGCACGTCCAGCACGAACGCTGGTCCAACTGAGGCGCCAGGTAGAAATGGCATGGCAAGCCGTTCCACAGGACTACATCCAGCATCTCTACGATCGTCTCCATGGGAGAATAGCAGCCTGCATTGCTACGAAAGGTGGATATACACTGTACTAGTGCCGACATTGTGCATGCTCTGTTGCATGTGTCTATGTGCCTGTGGTTCTGTCAGTGTGATCATGTGATGTATCTGACCCCAGGAATGTGTCAATAAAGTTTCCCCTTCCTGGGACAATGAATTCACGGTGTTCTTATTTCAATTTCCATGAGTGTACATTAATTAATTGAATGAATTAAAAAATATAACTATGACTGTCGTACTAGTTACGCTACTTCCCCCTTCCTGGTCTCCAGCCAATCACAGTGAAGCATAAAAATTTGCCAGATATGCAGTTAAAGAATATGTAACCTGCACCTGAAAGTCAAACTTGTGCGTTACTTCTGCCAAAGTCAAATATATTTACGAACACATACATAACGCTGTATGTAGTAGCGTAATATTGAAAAGATGTATAAAATGGGCACCAGGGTGAGGGATATGAATTAATTCCGTGATATTTACGAATTTATAAACTTGCACGCTCATACTTAGCTTCGCAGTAATACAAGGTTATTCTAAATAATGGACCCATTTCCAAAACTTCGTATGTATTCAAGTACAAATCGAAAATGAACAAGCTTTGTACCAATGAAAAAAGGAAGTTTAAAAGTCTTCTTTCATGCTGCACTGCAATTTGCGACTCACTTTTCGCAAACTCAAGACCGCACAAAACCTTGTGCTTCACAGTAACCACCTCACCCACAATTGAAAATGAAACGGAATGACGGCCCTATAGCCGCGCGAACTCTACCGGCCACTTCTGAAACCATCGGAGCCCGCCCTCCAAAAACTTTGAAACTTCCTCTTTTCATCGGTATAAAGCATTTTGGATTTGTACTTGAATACACACGAATTTTTGAAAATGGGTCCATCACATACAATTAAAATGATTCATAAAAATGGCGACGAGTTAAATTACTTCACCTGAGAGTCAAAGACGTTTACTTACACAAACATCTGTATTTATCACAGTTATATTAAGAAGATGCATTATAATGGCGTCACATTCAAAGACAGGCATTATTTACGTAAAATGACACACACACACACACACACACACTGCATAACATACCACCTCCATCCCCTCTCCCCAAGCATAGCCCAGTATTTTAGCAGCTACGAAACTGAAACACCCAGACACAATATAGCCAAATCTAGCCGGACCTCAAAAATATCCGAGCGACCTGAATTATTTGTCCAAAACTTACGCTTGCAGTATTTCCGTATCTAAAATACTTTGAAATACGTCTCTTCTCTTCACGTTCTTTGTTTCCATATTTTGGAAGGAGATAGTGTCGACCAAACCAAGAAAAAAAAAGAGTCACGTTAACATGAATTCTAACGTACATACCACAAGACAGTGTTTGTCAACCTTTCAGTATACGTGGCCCAATTTTCAGCAATAATTTTTGACACGTATTGCGTCCCCCCACCCCCCTCCCGACACCGTCCTTTTCCTCGCAAGATAAATGTATTGTATTTTCACTATTAGGACACTAAAACTACAAACTTAAACTATACAGAATAAGTACAGTATTGCTATTTCTCAACACCGACGCACTACGTATATAAAACCGGAATCTTTGGCTCTCTATAGCACGTGAAAATACCCCTGACGTTCCCTCAACGGCAGAACAAGAAGTCTGCATAGACTTCAGGACAAGTGACGAAATCAAAAGAAAATTTGGTTAGATATCGCTCTCTTAATTTTGGACAGGCTTGGACCATGAGTTTCGAGCACTGTCAGCAAGAGTATTTCGTATATTATTACCATTTTTAACATACTGCCTTTGCAATACTGGATTATCGTGGTTGGCTGCTTTGAAGATAAAATACACATCAGAGCTAAACGCAGAAAAACAACTCAGGGTGTCTATTTCTAATATTATACCCTCCTTCGAAAACATTTGTTCTAGTAGTCTAGTCCAAGGGAGTCAGTACTAATTTAGAACTTGTTTTTAATTTAGAACTGAAAAGTTAATTATTAAAAGCATTGTGCAGTACTGACACAGTCTCATTATTTTTTTTATGTCACAATATATTCTGTTTTTGTTTTCTTTTGGTAACATAAATTTTTGAATTCATATTTTTAAACAAAGAAATTATACAGCCCACCCGTTGCAGATTTTACGCCTACTGATCTAGGTTTCGACACCTGTTAAGGGTATCTTCATCAGAATGAAATTTTGAGAAACCCTATCAAATCCATAGAAAATTAAGTATTAGAAAAAAACACGTTAACCAAGATGAAAATTGTCATGACATACAAAGATTGCTTACGTAAAGTTAAACTGCGAGAAAGTTATGAATTTACAGCAGTTATACTCAAGTCAGGTATAAAGTAAAACACGTTCCAACCTTGTCACGTATGCCTAGCTAGGAATAACATCAGACTGATCGGCCCGAGTGACACGTGCCCATTTGAAACATTATAACAGAAACAACTGAAGAAAAAGGCAATTATAAAAACAAATTACAAAGGAAAAGAGCTTAATGAATTTTTGATAGCATACAGTCCGCAACCCCCCCATGAACCATGGACCTTGCCGTTGGTGGGGAGGCTTGCGTGCCTCAGCGATACAGATGGCCGTACCGTAGGTGCAACCACAACGGAGGGGTATCTGTTCAGAGGCCAGACAAACATGTGGTTCCTGAAGAGGGGCAGCAGCCTTTTCAGTAGTTGCAGGGGCAACAGTCTGGATGATTGACTGATCTGGCCTTGTAACATTAACCAAAACGGCCTTGCTGTGCTGGTACTGCGAACGGCTGAAAGCAAGGGGAAACTACAGCCGTAATTTTTCCCGAGGACATGCAACTCTACTGTATAATTAAATGATGATGGCGCCCTCTTGGGTAAAATATTCCGGAGGTAAAATAGTCCCCCATTCGGATCTCCGGGCGGGGACTACTCAAGAGGACGTCGTTATCAGGAGAAAGAAAACTGGCGTTCTACGGATCGGAGCGTGGAATGTCAGATCACTTAATCGGGCAGGTAGGTTAGAAAATTTAAAAAGGGAGATGGATAGGTTAAAGTTAGATATAGTGGGAATTAGTGAAGTTCGGTGGCAGGAGGAACAAGACTTTTGGTCAGGTGATTACAGGGTTATAAATACAAAATCAAATAGGGGTAATGCAGGAGTAGGTTTAATAATGAATAAAAAAATAGGAGTGCGGGTTAGCTACTACAAACAGCATAGTGAACGCATTATTGTGGCCAAGATAGACACAAAGCCCATGCCTACTACAGTAGTACAAGTTTATATGCCAACTAGCTCTGCAGATGATGAAGAAATAGATGAAATGTATGACGACATAAAAGAAATTATTCAGGTAGTGAAGGGAGACGAAAATTTAATAGTGATGGGTGACTGGAATTCGTCAGTAGGAAAAGGGAGAGAAGGAAACATAGTAGGTGAATATGGATTGGGGGGGAAGGAATGAAAGAGGAAGCCGCCTTGTAGAATTTTGCACAGAGCATAACTTAATCATAGCTAACACTTGGTTCAAGAATCATGAAAGGAGGCTGTATACATGGAAGAAGCCGGGAGATACTGACAGGTTTCAGATAGATTATATAATGGTAAGACAGAGATTTAGGAACCAGGTATTAAATTGTAAGACATTTCCTGGGGCAGATGTAGATTCTGACCACAATCTATTGGTTATGAACTGCAGATTGAAACTGAAGAAACTGCAAAAAGGTGGGAATTTAAGGAGATGGGACCTGGATAAACTGAAAGAACCAGAGGTTGTAGAGAGTTTCAGGGAGAGCATTAGGGAACAATTGACAGGAATGGGGGAAAGAAATACAGTAGAAGAAGAATGGGTAGCTCTGAGGGATGAAGTGGTGAAGGCAGCAGACGAACAAGTAGGCAAAAAGACGCGGGCTAATAGAAATCCTTGGGTAACAGAAGAAATATTGAATTTAATTGATGAAAGGAGGAAGCATAAAAATGCAGTAAATGAAGCAGGCAAAAAGGAATATAAACGGCTCAAAAATGAAATCGACAGGAAGTGCAAAATGGCTAAGCAGGGATGGCTAGAGGACAAATGTAAGGATGTAGAGACTTGTCTCGCTAGGGGTAAGATAGATACTGCCTACAGGAAAATTGAAGAGACCTTTGGAGAGAAGAGAACCACTTGTATGAATATCAAGAGCTCAGATGGCAACCCAGTTCTAAGCAAAGAAGGGAAAGCAGAAATGTGGAAGGAGTATATAGAGGGTTTATACAAGGGGGATGTACTTGAGGACAATATTATGGAAATGGAAGAGGATGTGGATGAAGATGAAATGGGAGATAAGATACTGCGTGAAGAGTTTGACAGAGCACTGAAAGACCTGAGTCAAAACAAGGCCCCGGGAGTAGACAACATTCCATTAGAACTACTGATGGCCTCAGGAGAGCCAGTCATGACAAAACTCTACCATCTGGTGAGCACGATGTATGAGACAGGCGAAATACCATCAGACTTTAAGAAGAATATAATAATTTCAATCCCAAAGAAAGCAGGTGTTGACAGATGTGAAAGTTACCGAACTATCAGTTTAATAAGTCACAGCTGCAAAATAATAATGCGAATTCTTTACAGACGAATGGAAAAACTGGTAGAAGCCGCCCTCGGGGAAGATCAGTTTGAATTCCGTAGAAATGTTGGAACACGTGAGGCAATACTGACCTTACGACTTATCTTGGAAGAAAGATTAAGAAAAGGCAAACCTACGTTTCTAGCATTTGTAGACTTAGAGAAAGCTTTTGACAATGTTGACTGGAATACTCTCTTTCAAATTCAGAAGGTGGCAGGGGTAAAATACAGGGAGCGAAAGGCTATTTACAATTTGTACAGAAACCAGATGGCAGTTATAAGAGTCGAGGGGCATGAAAGGGAAGCAGTGGTTGGGAAAGGAGTGAGACAGGGTTGTAGCCTCTCCCCGATGTTATTCAATCTGTATATTGAGCAAGCAGTAAAGGAAACAAAAGAAAAATTCGGAGTAGGTATTAAAATTCATGGAGAAGAAGTAAAAACTTTGAGGTTCACCGATGACATTGTAATTCTGTCAGAGACAGCAAAGGACTTGGAAGAGCAGTTGAACGGAATGGACAGTGTCTTGAAAGGAGGATATAAGATGAACATCAACAAAAGCAAAACGAGGATAATGGAATGTAGTCAAATTAAGTCGGGTGATGCTGAGGGAATTAGATTAGGAAATGAGACACTTAATGTAGTAAAGGAGTTTTGCTATTTAGGGAGTAAAATAACCGATGATGGTCGAAGTAGAGAGGATATAAAATGTAGACTGGCAATGGCAAGGAAAGCGTTTCTCAAGAAGAGAAATTTGTTAACATCGAGTATAGATTTAGGTGTCAGGAAGTCGTTTCTGAAAGTATTTGTATGGAGTGTAGCCATGTATGGAAGTGAGACATGGACGTTAACTAGTTTGGACAAGAAGAGAATAGAAGCTTTCGAAATGTGGTGCTACAGAAGAATGCTGAAGATAAGGTGGGTAGATCATGTAACTAATGAGGAGGTATTGAATAGGATTGGGGAGAAGAGAAGTTTGTGGCACAACTTGACTAGAAGAAGGGATCGGTTGGTAGGACATGTTCTGAGGCATCGAGGGATCACAAATTTAGCATTGGAGGGCAGTGTGGAGGGTAAAAATCGTAGAGGGAGACCAAGAGATCAATACACTAAGCAGATTCAGAAGGATGTAGGTTGCAGTAGGTACTGGGAGATGAAGAAGCTTGCACAGGATAGAGTAGCATGGAGAGCTGCATCAAACCAGTCTCAGGACTGAAGACCACAACAACAACAACAACAGTCCGCAAGCAGATGAAGTATAAGAGCAATTTATAAGGCTTTACAGACAAATAACCATTTTAGGCATCAGTGCTCTTTCTGACAGCAGGGAGCATAAAACTGTTTTCTAGATTGCACTTTTAGGCCCTATTTCGTATAAAATTCATTGTCTTCTTATTAACGTATACGGATGCAATGTTATCTTTTGCAGTAACAGTGATTTGCAAAAAGTCTTATTCACAGTCTCGAGTCCATAGCTGCTCCTATAGACAATTCAGGACAGTATAAAATCGCTTGTGACAGATGTCCTGTTTGTTATATAGAATAAACTGGAAGATCTTTGTCAGGTGTAAAGAACATTTAGCGGGAAAATGAGGCACTAGTGTACATAATTACGAGGTGCATTCAAGTTCTAAGGCCTCCGATTTTTTTTCTCCGGACTGGAAAGAGATAGAAACATGCGCATTGTTTTAAATTGAGGCCGCGTTTATTGTCAATACGTCCCAGAGATGGCAGCACCGTACTGCAGATGGAATTTTACCGCCAGCGGCGAGAATGAGAACTGTTTTAAATACTTAAAATGGCGACGTTTTGCTTACTTGAACAGTGTGCAATCATTCGTTTTCTGAATTTGCGTGGTGTTAAACCAATTGAAATTCATCATCAGTTGAAGGAGACATGTGGTGATGGAGTTATGGATGTGTGGAAAGTGCGTTCGTGGGTGTGACAGTTTAATGAAGGCAGAACATCGTGTAACAACAAACCGAAACAACCTCGGGCTCGCACAAGCTGGTCTGATGACACGATCGAGAAAGTGGAGATAATTGTTTTGGGGGATCGCCGAATGACTGTTGAACAGATCGCCTCCAGAGTTGGCATTTCTGTGGGTTCTGTGCACACAATCCTGCATGACGACCTGAAAATGCGAGAAGTGTCATCCAGGTGGGTGCCACGAATGCTGACGGACGACCACATGGCTGCCCATGTGGCATGTTGCCAAGCAATGTTGACGCGCAACAACAGCATGAATGGCATAGACATGGATGCCAATTTTCAATCCAGAAACAAAGCGCCAGTCAGCTCAATGGAAGCACACAGATTCACCGCCACCAAAAAAAATTTCGGGTAACCGCCAGTGCTGAAAAAATGATGGTGTCCATGTCCTGGGACAGCGAGGGCGTAATCCTTACTCATTGCGTTCCAAAGGGCACTACGGTAACAGGTGCATCCTACGAAAATGTTTTGAAGAACAAATTCCTGCCTGCACTGCAACAAAAACGTCCGGGAAGGGCTGCGCGTGTGCCGTTTCACCAAGACAACGCACCCGCACATCGAGCTAACGTTACGCAACAGTTTCTTCGTGATAACAACTTTGAAGTGATTCCTCATGCTCCCTATTCACCTGACCTGGCTCCTAGTGACTTTTGGCTTTTTCCAACAATGAAAGACACTCTCGGTGGCCGCACATTCACCAGCCGTGCTTCTATTGCCTCAGCGATTTTCCAGTGGTCAAAACAGACTCCTAAAGAAGCCTTCGCCGCTGCCATGGAATCATGGCGTCAGCGTTATGAAAAATGTGTACGTCTGCAGGGCGATTACGTCGAGAAGTAACGCCAGTTTCATCGATAGTTAATTAGAAAAAAAATCGGAGGCCTTAGAACTTGAATGCATCTCGTACATTCTTGCTGACTATCTGTTCATTTCCGTTCACAAACCGAAAAGCGTTGAAGAACTTTCCGTTTAACATAGAGAAAAGGAAGATCATAGACTCGACGCACTTGAAAAGCTGGATATTTTCAAGCATATTTTTAAGAACGATGATCTCATCCTCAATGAACAGCTACAATTACGTAACAAAAATGTTTTCAATGCCTTTAATCCACTACTCACGGAATTTTGATTCCTCTATTTATTGCTATATTTTTCTGCCTCTAGTTCCAAAACATCATTTTCTTCGAATCTCATAGATGTGTACTGCTTCAGTTACCTTCATAAACCGTTTTCGATTGCGAAGTTGTTTGTGTAAATCTCCTATATTATCCTGTCCTTTACGTAACTGCAATTTCTGTAAAGCCTAATAGATGGCTCTTATACTTCATCTGCTTGACTACTGTGTATTATCAAAAATAAATTAAGCTCTACCTATTTGTAATTTGTTTCTATAATTAACTGTCGTTTTTTCAGTTATTTCTATTCTACTGTTTCATATAGGTACTTGTCACCCTGTCCGCGCCCAATAGGAGGTGCAACTTGTGTTGTTGTTGTGGCAGTAATGTAAGCCACTGGGCCGATCAGTCTGATGTTATTCCTAGCTAGGCATACGTGACAAGTCTGGAACGTGTTTTACTTTATATCCGACTTGAGTATAGATGCTCTAAATTCATTACTTTCTCGCAATGTAATTTTGCGTAAGTAACCTTTGTACGTCATGACAGTTGTTATCTTGGTTAACGTGTTTTCCTGTGATACTTAATTTTCTATGTATTATACAGAGTTTCACAAAATTTCATTCTGATAAAGACAGCCTTAGTAGTTGTCGAAACTTAGGTTAGTGTACCAAACAGTTATTTGTAACAGCTTCCAGTGTAATTCCTATGTTTGACAATTGTATAAGGTTACTAAGAAAGTGCCATGATTAAAACTTTCATATTCTTTCCTTTTCAATAACCTTCCGCTCCCTCCCCCACCCCTCTATTTAGAGGACTCACTCACGAGGTCGAGAATTCCTGCCTTGAGAGTTATGAGCACTTGTTCAGTAGAGAAGATATGTCTGACAGTAACTGCCATAATTAATTATTCTATTTGAATTATTTTAAGGTAGCTTCAATTTAGATGAGATTAGTCGTAACATAGTAGATGTACTGGAAAGTGTACCTAGGAAGAGGTTCAAGATATAACTTATTAGTAAAGTCTTTCACTTACACTGAAAATTTTTCTGTGCAAATCAGAATGTCTTGATTATTTATTTTATTATATTGATTTATTGTTTATTTAATCATTTAATATAAATAACATTGCTGTTTTTGTGTCTTAGTATATTTTATAGAACTGATTTTTCAAGTTATAGTATACTGGTAATGTCTTTTATGAAATATTATTTTAAATTTTTTGAGGTACATTTTATTCACTGTACCTTTTGTATCAGCATTCATAAAAGTTTTAGTATTTATATTACTTGTGTCGATTTGGATTGACTTATAAATAATTTATACATAATGTGTCGTAATTATTGTTAAATAATTTATAGAAATGAAGTGTTAATCATTTCCTAATACATCTAGTTTCTTAAGAAAAAATTAATTTTTTAAACTTAATTGTTTTTATTTAATTTTTAAGTATAAATATTAACTTATTTATTCTTTTAGGGATCAGCTTTAAAGTTATTAACCTATAGTTTGCCTTTTTAAATCTAATAGTAGACTTTTGACCAGCTAGCTTTTAAGATTACATTTTAGTTCATTATTTTGTATTTTCATTTTATAATTATTTTATGTTTTGTATTGAGATTCTTGATTTCATTTAATAATCACTGTAATATGATGGAATTAGTATACTGTATAAAATTTTTACCTTGTTAACTTATTATAAGGAATTCAGCAAAACTGATTTCCATCTGTTTATCAAAAACATGTCCTCTTGAAAATATTTTGAGGTGTGGCCTGGTCACGGAGCGAATTTTTAAACAGCCGCAGTATTTTGACTGTGCAACGTATGCATTTTAGAGTCCATCTTTTCTAGACATTTTGTTTCTGCTTTTGGTCCCAATTACTACTTACGAAAGTTTGTCGACAGAGTTGGCGTTTAACCTGTACTTAAGTGGATGAAATGCTTTCATATTAGGAAGTGTATAAGTTCCGTAAATCGTAACCTATCATGAGTATTGGTCCCTTCACCTAATTGATAAGACTGAGTTCATGTAACGTGTTCAGAATAAGAGTGGACCATCAAGAACGAAATGCTAGAAAGTAAAATTGTGTGAGACAGGAATGTAGTCTTTCGCCCCTACTATTCAATCTGTACATCGCAGAAGCAATAACGGAAATAAAAGAAAAGTTCAGCAGTGCAATTAAAATTCAGTGTGAAAGAACATCAATGATTTCATTTGCTGATGACATCGCTGTCCCGACTGATAGTGACGAAGAATTAAAGAACGTGCTGAATGGAATGAACAGTCTAATGACTACAGAACATGGATTGAGAGTAAATCAGAGAAAGACGAAAGTAATGAGAAGTAGCAAAAATGAGAAGAGCGACAAGCTTAACATCAGGATTGATGTTCAGAACTAGATGAAGTTAAGGAATTTTACTACCTAGGCAGTAGAGTAACCAATGATGGACGAAACAACGAGGACATCAAAAGCAAACTAGCACTGGCAAAAAGGAAATTTCTGGCCAAGAGAAGTCTACTAGTGTCAAGCATAAGCCTTAATTTGAGGAAGAATGTAAGTTTGGAGCACAGCATTGTATGCTAGTGAAATATGGGCTGTGGGGAAACCGGAACAGAAGATTTTGTTGTTATTGTGGTCTTCAGTCCTGAGACTGGTTTGATGGATCTCTCCATTCCACTCTATTGTGTGCAAGCTTCTTCATCTACCAGTACCCACTTCAACTTACATCCTTCTGAATCTGTTTAGTGTGTTCATCTCTTAGTCTCCCTCTACTACTTTTACCCTCCACGCTGCCCTCCAATACTAAATTGGTGATCCCTTGATGCCTCAGAACCTGTTCTACCAACTGATCCCTTCTTCAAGTTGTGCCACAAACTCCACTTCTCCCCAATTCTATTCAATACCTCCTCATTAGTTATGTGATCTGCCCATCTAATCTTCAGCATTCTTCTGTAGCACCACATTTCCAAAGCTTCTATTCTCTTCTTGTCCAAACAATTTATCGTCCATGTTTCATTTCCATACATGGCTACACTCCATACAAATACTTTCAGAAATGACTTCCTAACACTTAAATCTATACTCGATGTCAACAAATTTCTCTTCTTCTGAAACAAGTTCTTTGCCATTGCCAGCCTACATTTTATATCCTCTCTACTTCGACCATCATGAGTTATTTTACTCCCCAAAGAGGAAAACTCCTTTACTATTTTAAGTGTCTCATTTCCTAATCTAATTCCCTCATCATTTGAGAAGTGATGCTACAGACGAATGTTGGACATTCTGGTGGTCTGATAAGGTAAGGAATGAGGAGGTTCTGTGCAGAATTGGAGAGGAAAGGAATAGGTGGATAACACTGACAAGAGATGGGACGGGATGATAGGACATCCTTTGAAACATCAGGGAATGACTTCCATCGTATTATAGGGTAAAACTGAAGAGGAAGACAGAAATTGAAATATATCCAGTAAATAGTTGAGGACGTAGGTTGCAGGTGCTACTCTGAGTTAAAGAGGTTGGCACAGGAGAGGAATTCATGGCGAGCAGCATCAAACCAGTCAAAAGATTGATGACTCAAAAAAAACAAAAGAAAAAAGAAAAGTGATTACCTAAGTTCAGTAACAACGTTTCCCGCATGTCGAAAATCATTACCATCGCCAGGAAACGCTTTTATGCAAGTTTCCGTGTATTGTTTTAAAAATTTACTGCGGCAGATAAAAGTAAAATGAAGATATGGTGAAGGTATTTCAGATGACGCAGATGTCAGATGCCGCTTTGTGTGTGTAACAGTTTGGGATTTTGTTCTACCTGTATAGAATACAAGACCACGCATGTGTGCTCCGTGCGATAAATGGCAACACTGCTCCACTCCTCTATATGTTCTGGCCAAAATGTCAATTCCCAAGTACTTCTGAACAAAATGTACGTAAAAATGTTTCTTAACCCACTTATCCATTCAGCCAGTGTCAGTACCACGTATTTCCAGATAAGTCACGTGGACGATCGTCGCAGTTCACAGAAACTCCCGCACCAGGAGCAAAGCTCGTGTTCATCTCGCTGTGATAACTGAAGCGAATCTCATTGATATCTTCGCGCTATCAGCTGATATTAACGTCGGCAGGAGAGAAAGGTCTTGGGTGTCTCCAGAACAAATATACAGGGCTATTACAAATGATTGAAACAATTTCATAAATTCACTGTTGCTCCATTCATTGACATATGGTCACGACACACTACAGATACGTAGAAAAACTCATAAAGTTTTGTTCGGCTGAAGCCGCACTTCAGGTTTCTGCCGCCAGAGCGCTCGAAAGCGCAGTGAGACAAAATGGAGAGAGGAGCCGAGAAAGCGTATGTCGTGCTTGAAATGCATTCACATCAGTCAGTCACAACAGCGCAACGACACTTCAGGACGAAGTTCAACAAAGATCCACCAACTGCTAACTCCATTCGGCGATTGTATGCGCAGTTTAAAGCTTCTGGATGCCTCTGTAAGGGGAAATCAACGGGTCGGCCTGCAGTCAGCGAAGAAACGGTTGAACGCGTGCGGTCAAGTCTCACGCGTAGCCCGCGGAAAATTGGCTCATGCCACAACTGGAGACCGACAGCGCCGACTTCATCTTTCAACAGGATGGTGCTCCACCGCACTTCCGTCATGATGTTCGGCATTTCTTAAACAGGAGATTGGAAAACCGATGCATCGGTCGTGGTGGAGATCATGATCAGCAATTCGTGTCAAGGCCTCCACGCTCTCCCGACTTAATCCCATGCGATTTCTTTCTGTGGGGTTATGTGAAAGATTCAGTGTTTAAACCTCCTCTACCATGAAACGTGCCAGAACTGCGAGCTCGCATCAACGATGCTTTCGAACTCATTGATGGGGACATGCTGCGCCGAGTGTGGGAGGAACTTGATTATCGGCTTGATGTCTGCCGAATCACTAAAGGGGCACATATAGAACATTTGTGAATGCCTAAAAAAACTTTTTGAGTTTTTGTATGTGTGTGCAAAGCATTGTGAAAATATCTCAAATAATAAAGTTAGTGTAGAGCTGTGAAATCGCTTCAATCATTTGTAATAACCCTGTAGTTACTTTAACACTTTCCTCTTCGTTACCCATTACTTTATATTTCAAGTTTGGCAGACTGTTGATGTAGGTAGCTAACCGATAATTTAAGGAAAGAGAAGAAAATGTCTTACACCAACTAGATTGTTCATACGTGAATACAGTTCATTTAATCTCCTAAATCCTTCTGTAACGCGATATCTCAAACGCTTTGCTTTGTCCACAGTTCATTTTCAAACTCTTATGTGCTCCAGATGTAAATTCTGAGCAGTTTCTATCTTAGATTAATCAGATTAGCATCGCCTCTGCTCGAAATTCGACTAACTGTGCTAATAAAGTAACGAAAGTCTAATTTTTTGTACTGGGTGTTCAGAAAGTCTCTCCGCAGTGCCGTATGATTGTTAGCCGTGGGTGCCGTATGATTGTTCGCCTGCCTGGGTTACTTCCCTTCAAGTGGACTCTCCCAACATTCCACTGTTTCTTTATCTCAGCCAGCGTCAGTAGCATCGTTGGTGTGTGTCGTCACGTGTTGACGTGAACGCTTATGTTTAATTCCTTTGTTCGTTGGTTTCGTTTTTGTCACTGTTAAAATGATAACCATTGAAGAACATGTGTTTTTAGTCTAACACCTGTTCAAAGCTGGCGGAGAATACACAGTTTCAGTTCGTCAAACATTTAACTCAGTTTTGCCGGAGACAACACTCCCACATCGCGAAACTGTGCGAGAGTTGATTAAAAAATTTCGAAGTACGGGTTCAGTAACAGATGCACCGAGAAGTGAGCGTACTAGCGTTTTCTCTGAGGATCAACTAGTCGATATTTCCGATGTCCACGAGTCCGAACAAGTCAGTAAGAAAACTCGCCCAGGAAATCGATGTTAGTGTCGGAACGGCCCACACAGCTGTAAGGAAAAAATTAGAACATTTCCCATACAAACTGACAGTCATGCAAAACACTGATCGTGGCAAGAGACTGCATTATTGTCAATAGTTCAAAAATTTCGTTCAACAAAATGTAAGGGATATTCTTAATTAAACGTTTTTCACTTATGAGGTGTGGTTTCATTTATCCGGATACACGAACGCGCAAAATCTTCGTATGTGGAGTACTGCAAATCCATGAGGAACCACTTTATTATCTGAAAATTGGAGTTTGGATTGCAATTTCTAGACGTCGGATTGTGGGTCCCATATTTTTCAACGAAACAATAAACGCACAACTATACTGTAGTGATATTCTGTACTCATTCATAGGAGAGCTTGTGTTAAGTGAAATACTGAACGGTTATTTTCAAAAAGATGGTGCAACCGAGAAAACAGTTCGCGTTTCAATGTCACTGCTTGCTGATGTTTTTGGTGATCGCATAATTTCACAGGGACTTTGGCCTCCACCATCGCCTGAACTAACGCCACCTGACGTTTTCTTCCGAGATGCAGCGAAAGCAACTGTCTACAAAAACCGTCCGAAATCCATCGATGAATTGAAAACGACAACATCCACTTTCATTGCTTCTGTTACAGAAGAAATGTTACAGCTTGTGCTTGGAAACATGATTAGACGAATTGAATTGTGTATTCAACAACTGGCGGGACACTTCCAACATTTAATGCGAAAATTTGTAAGTAAAAATGAATATTCAATAAATTAATAACTTGTATTTCACTGAGTTTCATTTCGGTATATTCACTACGGCATACGGCACGCGCGGCTAACAATCATACGACAATGCGAAGAGACTTTTTGAACACCCCGTATAACGAACTGGAATTTATTGGTATGCCCATTCTTAGTTCTTACGCGAACACTACGCAGATTTTACTCGGTTTTTTTCCCGAATGCTACGAGGAAGAGAGCAAGACAAAAACTGTGAAATTTTAGCCTCAGTTATCACAGCACAATGTGAATGCCACTATATCACAAAAAGTAACTTCAGATGAGAAGTGCTTTGCATACAAAATCTGCACTGTAAATCCATCAAACCGTAATTATGACTCTCACAGTTATTTGGAATTACGGTCAGTGTACAATGAAATGTATCTTGCAGGACAACAATACAATAGTCATTATCAGTGCCTACATTATTTCCTGTCTCTCTAGCTCTCCTACTTTCAGTCTGACCAGACAGTGTTCTTCTTCGAGGCATAATCTAAGACAAATACAATTTCCGTATAAAAAGCGAAGCCGTAGCAATTCAAAACGAAGAAACTCGAAAATAGGAATTTACTTCAAATGTTGTAGTAACTGTGGGAAATTAATACAAAGTTAGTAATAACTGCGGCAAATTAATACAAAGTTAGCTCCTTTTACTATTAGGCAAAAGTAAGCGGGACAATAAACAACATTTTGTACAAGCCCCTACCACGCCGTAGCGAAGGTCAGTGTACAATGAAATGTATCTTGCAGGACAACAATACAGTAGTCATTATCAGTGCCTACATTATTTCCTGTCTCTCTAGCTCTCCTACTTTCAGTCTGACCAGACAGTGTTCTTCTTCGAGGCATAATCTAAGACAAATACAATTTCCGTATAAAAAGCGAAGCCGTAGCAATTCAAAACGAAGAAACTCGAAAATAGGAATTTACTTCAAATGTTGTAGTAACTGCGGGAAATTAATACAAAGTTAGTAATAACTGCGGCAAATTAATACAAAGTTAGCTCCTTTTACTATTAGGCAAAAGTAAGCGGGACAATAAACAACATTTTGTACAAGCCCCTACCACGCCGTAGCGACGGTCAGTGTTCAATGAAATGTATCTTGCAGGACAACAATACAATAGTCATTATCAGTGCCTACATTATTTCCTGTCTCTCTAGCTCTCCTACTTTCAGTCTGACCAGACAGTGTTCTTCTTCGAGGCATAATCTAAGACAAATACAATTTCCGTATAAAAAGCGAAGCCGTAGCAATTCAAAACGAAGAAACTCGAAAATAGGAATTTACTTCAAATGTTGTAGTAACTGCGGGAAATTAATACAAAGTTAGTAATAACTGCGGCAAATTAATACAAAGTTAGCTCCTTTTACTATTAGGCAAAAGTAAGCGGGACAATAAACAACATTTTGTACAAGCCCCTACCACGCCGTAGCGAAGGTCAGTGTACAATGAAATGTATCTTGCAGGACAACAATACAATAGTCATTATCAGTGCCTACATTATTTCCAGTCTCTCTAGCTCTCCTACTTTCAGTCTGACCAGACAGTGTTCTTCTTCGAGGCATAATCTAAGACAAATACAATTTCCGTATAAAAAGCGAAGCCGTAGCAATTCAAAACGAAGAAACTCGAAAATAGGAATTTACTTCAAATGTTGTAGTAACTGCGGGAAATTAATACAAAGTTAGTAATAACTGCGGCAAATTAATACAAAGTTAGCTCCTTTTACTATTAGGCAAAAGTAAGCGGGACAATAAACAACATTTTGTACAAGCCCCTACCACGCCGTAGCAACGGTCAGTGTTCAATGAAATGTATCTTGCAGGACAACAATACAATAGTCATTATCAGTGCCTACATTATTTCCTGTCTCTCTAGCTCTCCTACTTTCAGTCTGACCAGACAGTGTTCTTCTTCGAGGCATAATCTAAGACAAATACAATTTCCGTATAAAAAGCGAAGCCGTAGCAATTCAAAACGAAGAAACTCGAAAATAGGAATTTACTTCAAATGTTGTAGTAACTGCGGGAAATTAATACAAAGTTAGTAATAACTGCGGCAAATTAATACAAAGTTAGCTCCTTTTACTATTAGGCAAAAGTAAGCGGGACATTAAACAACATTTTGTACAAGCCCCTACCACGCCGTAGCGAAGGTCAGTGTACAATGAAATGTATCTTGCAGGACAACAATACAATAGTCATTATCAGTGCCTACATTATTTCCTGTCTCTCTAGCTCTCCTACTTTCAGTCTGACCAGACAGTGTTCTTCTTCGAGGCATAATCTAAGACAAATACAATTTCCGTATAAAAAGCGAAGCCGTAGCAATTCAAAATGAAGAAACTCGAAAATAGGAATTTACTTCAAATGTTGTAGTAACTGCGGGAAATTAATACAAAGTTAGTAATAACTGCGGCAAATTAATACAAAGTTAGCTCCTTTTACTATTAGGCAAAAGTAAGCGGGACAATAAACAACATTTTGTACAAGCCCCTACCACGCCGTAGCGAAGGTCAGTGTACAATGAAATGTATCTTGCAGGACAACAATACAATAGTCATTATCAGTGCCTACATTATTTCCAGTCTCTCTAGCTCTCCTACTTTCAGTCTGACCAGACAGTGTTCTTCTTCGAGGCATAATCTAAGACAAATACAATTTCCGTATAAAAAGCGAAGCCGTAGCAATTCAAAACGAAGAAACTCGAAAATAGGAATTTACTTCAAATGTTGTAGTAACTGCGGGAAATTAATACAAAGTTAGTAATAACTGCGGCAAATTAATACAAAGTTAGGTCCTTTTACTATTAGGCAAAAGTAAGCGGGACATTAAACAACATTTTGTACAAGCCCCTACCACGCCGTAGCGAAGGTCAGTGTACAATGAAATGTATCTTGCAGGACAACAATACAATAGTCATTATCAGTGCCTACATTATTTCCAGTCTCTCTAGCTCTCCTACTTTCAGTCTGACCAGACAGTGTTCTTCTTCGAGGCATAATCTAAGACAAATACAATTTCCGTATAAAAAGCGAAGCCGTAGCAATTCAAAACGAAGAAACTCGAAAATAGGAATTTACTTCAAATGTTGTAGTAACTGCGGGAAATTAATACAAAGTTAGTAATAACTGCGGCAAATTAATACAAAGTTAGCTCCTTTTACTATTAGGCAAAAGTAAGCGGGACAATAAACAACATTTTGTACAAGCCCCTACCACGCCGTAGCGACGGTCAGTGTTCAATGAAATGTATCTTGCAGGACAACAATACAGTAGTCATTATCAGTGCCTACATTATTTCCTGTCTCTCTAGCTCTCCTACTTTCAGTCTGACCAGACAGTGTTCTTCTTCGAGGCATAATCTAAGACAAATACAATTTCCGTATAAAAAGCGAAGCCGTAGCAATTCAAAACGAAGAAACTCGAAAATAGGAATTTACTTCAAATGTTGTAGTAACTGCGGGAAATTAATACAAAGTTAGTAATAACTGCGGCAAATTAATACAAAGTTAGCTCCTTTTACTATTAGGCAAAAGTAAGCGGGACAATAAACAACATTTTGTACAAGCCCCTACCACGCCGTAGCGACGGTCAGTGTTCAATGAAATGTATCTTGCAGGACAACAATACAGTAGTCATTAACAGTGCCTACATTATTTCCTGTCTCTCTAGCTCTCCTACTTTCAGTCTGACCAGACAGTGTTCTTCTTCGAGGCATAATCTAAGACAAATACAATTTCCGTATAAAAAGCGAAGCCGTAGCAATTCAAAACGAAGAAACTCGAAAATAGGAATTTACTTCAAATGTTGTAGTAACTGCGGGAAATTAATACAAAGTTAGTAATAACTGCGGCAAATTAATACAAAGTTAGCTCCTTTTACTATTAGGCAAAAGTAAGCGGGACAATAAACAACATTTTGTACAAGCCCCTACCACGCCGTAGCGACGGTCAGTGTTCAATGAAATGTATCTTGCAGGACAACAATACAGTAGTCATTATCAGTGCCTACATTATTTCCAGTCTCTCTAGCTCTCCTACTTTCAGTCTGACCAGACAGTGTTCTTCTTCGAGGCATAATCTAAGACAAATACAATTTCCGTATAAAAAGCGAAGCCGTAGCAATTCAAAACGAAGAAACTCGAAAATAGGAATTTACTTCAAATGTTGTAGTAACTGCGGGAAATTAATACAAAGTTAGTAATAACTGCGGCAAATTAATACAAAGTTAGCTCCTTTTACTATTAGGCAAAAGTAAGCGGGACAATAAACAACATTTTGTACAAGCCCCTACCACGCCGTAGCGACGGTCAGTGTTCAATGAAATGTATCTTGCAGGACAACAATACAGTAGTCATTATCAGTGCCTACATTATTTCCAGTCTCTCTAGCTCTCCTACTTTCAGTCTGACCAGACAGTGTTCTTCTTCGAGGCATAATCTAAGACAAATACAATTTCCGTATAAAAAGCGAAGCCGTAGCAATTCAAAACGAAGAAACTCGAAAATAGGAATTTACTTCAAATGTTGTAGTAACTGCGGGAAATTAATACAAAGTTAGTAATAACTGCGGCAAATTAATACAAAGTTAGCTCCTTTTACTATTAGGCAAAAGTAAGCGGGACAATAAACAACATTTTGTACAAGCCCCTACCACGCCGTAGCGACGGTCAGTGTTCAATGAAATGTATCTTGCAGGACAACAATACAGTAGTCATTATCAGTGCCTACATTATTTCCTGTCTCTCTAGCTCTCCTACTTTCAGTCTGACCAGACAGTGTTCTTCTTCGAGGCATAATCTAAGACAAATACAATTTCCGTATAAAAAGCGAAGCCGTAGCAATTCAAAACGAAGAAACTCGAAAATAGGAATTTACTTCAAATGTTGTAGTAACTGCGGGAAATTAATACAAAGTTAGTAATAACTGCGGCAAATTAATACAAAGTTAGCTCCTTTTACTATTAGGCAAAAGTAAGCGGGACAATAAACAACATTTTGTACAAGCCCCTACCACGCCGTAGCGACGGTCAGTGTTCAATGAAATGTATCTTGCAGGACAACAATACAGTAGTCATTATCAGTGCCTACATTATTTCCTGTCTCTCTAGCTCTCCTACTTTCAGTCTGACCAGACAGTGTTCTTCTTCGAGGCATAATCTAAGACAAATACAATTTCCGTATAAAAAGCGAAGCCGTAGCAATTCAAAACGAAGAAACTCGAAAATAGGAATTTACTTCAAATGTTGTAGTAACTGCGGGAAATTAATACAAAGTTAGTAATAACTGCGGCAAATTAATACAAAGTTAGCTCCTTTTACTATTAGGCAAAAGTAAGCGGGACAATAAACAACATTTTGTACAAGCCCCTACCACGCCGTAGCGATGGTCAGTGTTCAATGAAATGTATCTTGCAGGACAACAATACAGTAGTCATTATCAGTGCCTACATTATTTCCAGTCTCTCTAGCTCTCCTACTTTCAGTCTGACCAGACAGTGTTCTTCTTTGAGGCATAATCTAAGACAAATACAATTTCCGTATAAAAAGCGAAGCCGTAGCAATTCAAAACGAAGAAACTCGAAAATAGGAATTTACTTCAAATGTTGTAGTAACTGCGGGAAATTAATACAAAGTTAGTAATAACTGCGGCAAATTAATACAAAGTTAGCTCCTTTTACTATTAGGCAAAAGTAAGCGGGACAATAAACAACATTTTGTACAAGCCCCTACCACGCCGTAGCGACGGTCAGTGTTCAATGAAATGTATCTTGCAGGACAACAATACAGTAGTCATTATCAGTGCCTACATTATTTCCAGTCTCTCTAGCTCTCCTACTTTCAGTCTGACCAGACAGTGTTCTTCTTCGAGGCATAATCTAAGACAAATACAATTTCCGTATAAAAAGCGAAGCCGTAGCAATTCAAAACGAAGAAACTCGAAAATAGGAATTTACTTCAAATGTTGTAGTAACTGCGGGAAATTAATACAAAGTTAGTAATAACTGCGGCAAATTAATACAAAGTTAGCTCCTTTTACTATTAGGCAAAAGTAAGCGGGACAATAAACAACATTTTGTACAAGCCCCTACCACGCCGTAGCGACGGTCAGTGTTCAATGAAATGTATCTTGCAGGACAACAATACAGTAGTCATTATCAGTGCCTACATTATTTCCTGTCTCTCTAGCTCTCCTACTTTCAGTCTGACCAGACAGTGTTCTTCTTCGAGGCATAATCTAAGACAAATACAATTTCCGTATAAAAAGCGAAGCCGTAGCAATTCAAAACGAAGAAACTCGAAAATAGGAATTTACTTCAAATGTTGTAGTAACTGCGGGAAATTAATACAAAGTTAGTAATAACTGCGGCAAATTAATACAAAGTTAGCTCCTTTTACTATTAGGCAAAAGTAAGCGGGACAATAAACAACATTTTGTACAAGCCCCTACCACGCCGTAGCGACGGTCAGTGTTCAATGAAATGTATCTTGCAGGACAACAATACAGTAGTCATTATCAGTGCCTACATTATTTCCTGTCTCTCTAGCTCTCCTACTTTCAGTCTGACCAGACAGTGTTCTTCTTCGAGGCATAATCTAAGACAAATACAATTTCCGTATAAAAAGCGAAGCCGTAGCAATTCAAAACGAAGAAACTCGAAAATAGGAATTTACTTCAAATGTTGTAGTAACTGCGGGAAATTAATACAAAGTTAGTAATAACTGCGGCAAATTAATACAAAGTTAGCTCCTTTTACTATTAGGCAAAAGTAAGCGGGACAATAAACAACATTTTGTACAAGCCCCTACCACGCCGTAGCGACGGTCAGTGTTCAATGAAATGTATCTTGCAGGACAACAATACAGTAGTCATTATCAGTGCCTACATTATTTCCAGTCTCTCTAGCTCTCCTACTTTCAGTCTGACCAGACAGTGTTCTTCTTCGAGGCATAATCTAAGACAAATACAATTTCCGTATAAAAAGCGAAGCCGTAGCAATTCAAAACGAAGAAACTCGAAAATAGGAATTTACTTCAAATGTTGTAGTAACTGCGGGAAATTAATACAAAGTTAGTAATAACTGCGGCAAATTAATACAAAGTTAGCTCCTTTTACTATTAGGCAAAAGTAAGCGGGACAATAAACAACATTTTGTACAAGCCCCTACCACGCCGTAGCGACGGTCAGTGTTCAATGAAATGTATCTTGCAGGACAACAATACAGTAGTCATTATCAGTGCCTACATTATTTCCTGTCTCTCTAGCTCTCCTACTTTCAGTCTGACCAGACAGTGTTCTTCTTCGAGGCATAATCTAAGACAAATACAATTTCCGTATAAAAAGCGAAGCCGTAGCAATTCAAAACGAAGAAACTCGAAAATAGGAATTTACTTCAAATGTTGTAGTAACTGCGGGAAATTAATACAAAGTTAGTAATAACTGCGGCAAATTAATACAAAGTTAGCTCCTTTTACTATTAGGCAAAAGTAAGCGGGACAATAAACAACATTTTGTACAAGCCCCTACCACGCCGTAGCGACGGTCAGTGTTCAATGAAATGTATCTTGCAGGACAACAATACAGTAGTCATTATCAGTGCCTACATTATTTCCAGTCTCTCTAGCTCTCCTACTTTCAGTCTGACCAGACAGTGTTCTTCTTCGAGGCATAATCTAAGACAAATACAATTTCCGTATAAAAAGCGAAGCCGTAGCAATTCAAAACGAAGAAACTCGAAAATAGGAATTTACTTCAAATGTTGTAGTAACTGCGGGAAATTAATACAAAGTTAGTAATAACTGCGGCAAATTAATACAAAGTTAGCTCCTTTTACTATTAGGCAAAAGTAAGCGGGACAATAAACAACATTTTGTACAAGCCCCTACCACGCCGAAGCGACGGTCAGTGTTCAATGAAATGTATCTTGCAGGACAACAATACAGTAGTCATTATCAGTGCCTACATTATTTCCAGTCTCTCTAGCTCTCCTACTTTCAGTCTGACCAGACAGTGTTCTTCTTCGAGGCATAATCTAAGACAAATACAATTTCCGTATAAAAAGCGAAGCCGTAGCAATTCAAAACGAAGAAACTCGAAAATAGGAATTTACTTCAAATGTTGTAGTAACTGCGGGAAATTAATACAAAGTTAGTAATAACTGCGGCAAATTAATACAAAGTTAGCTCCTTTTACTATTAGGCAAAAGTAAGCGGGACAATAAACAACATTTTGTACAAGCCCCTACCACGCCGTAGCGACGGTCAGTGTTCAATGAAATGTATCTTGCAGGACAACAATACAGTAGTCATTATCAGTGCCTACATTATTTCCAGTCTCTCTAGCTCTCCTACTTTCAGTCTGACCAGACAGTGTTCTTCTTCGAGGCATAATCTAAGACAAATACAATTTCCGTATAAAAAGCGAAGCCGTAGCAATTCGAAACGAAGAAACTCGAAAATAGGAATTTACTTCAAATGTTGTAGTAACTGCGGGAAATTAATACAAAGTTAGTAATAACTGCGGCAAATTAATACAAAGTTAGCTCCTTTTACTATTAGGCAAAAGTAAGCGGGACAATAAACAACATTTTGTACAAGCCCCTACCACGCCGTAGCGACGGTCAGTGTTCAATGAAATGTATCTTGCAGGACAACAATACAGTAGTCATTATCAGTGCCTACATTATTTCCTGTCTCTCTAGCTCTCCTACTTTCAGTCTGACCAGACAGTGTTCTTCTTCGAGGCATAATCTAAGACAAATACAATTTCCGTATAAAAAGCGAAGCCGTAGCAATTCAAAATGAAGAAACTCGAAAGTAGGAATTTACTTCAAATGTTGTAGTAACTGCGGGAAATTAATACAAAGTTAGTAATAACTGCGGCAAATTAATACAAAGTTAGCTCCTTTTACTATTAGGCAAAAGTAAGCGGGACAATAAACAACATTTTGTACAAGCCCCTACCACGCCGAAGCGACGGTCAGTGTTCAATGAAATGTATCTTGCAGGACAACAATACAGTAGTCATTATCAGTGCCTACATTATTTCCTGTCTCTCTAGCTCTCCTACTTTCAGTCTGACCAGACAGTGTTCTTCTTCGAGGCATAATCTAAGACAAATACAATTTCCGTATAAAAAGCGAAGCCGTAGCAATTCAAAACGAAGAAACTCGAAAATAGGAATTTACTTCAAATGTTGTAGTAACTGCGGGAAATTAATACAAAGTTAGTAATAACTGCGGCAAATTAATACAAAGTTAGCTCCTTTTACTATTAGGCAAAAGTAAGCGGGACAATAAACAACATTTTGTACAAGCCCCTACCACGCCGTAGCGACGGTCAGTGTTCAATGAAATGTATCTTGCAGGACAACAATACAGTAGTCATTATCAGTGCCTACATTATTTCCTGTCTCTCTAGCTCTCCTACTTTCAGTCTGACCAGACAGTGTTCTTCTTCGAGGCATAATCTAAGACAAATACAATTTCCGTATAAAAAGCGAAGCCGTAGCAATTCAAAATGAAGAAACTCGAAAATAGGAATTTACTTCAAATGTTGTAGTAACTGCGGGAAATTAATACAAAGTTAGTAATAACTGCGGCAAATTAATACAAAGTTAGCTCCTTTTACTATTAGGCAAAAGTAAGCGGGACAATAAACAACATTTTGTACAAGCCCCTACCACGCCGTAGCGACGGTCAGTGTTCAATGAAATGTATCTTGCAGGACAACAATACAGTAGTCATTATCAGTGCCTACATTATTTCCTGTCTCTCTAGCTCTCCTACTTTCAGTCTGACCAGACAGTGTTCTTCTTCGAGGCATAATCTAAGACAAATACAATTTCCGTATAAAAAGCGAAGCCGTAGCAATTCAAAACGAAGAAACTCGAAAATAGGAATTTACTTCAAATGTTGTAGTAACTGCGGGAAATTAATACAAAGTTAGTAATAACTGCGGCAAATTAATACAAAGTTAGCTCCTTTTACTATTAGGCAAAAGTAAGCGGGACAATAAACAACATTTTGTACAAGCCCCTACCACGCCGTAGCGACGGTCAGTGTTCAATGAAATGTATCTTGCAGGACAACAATACAGTAGTCATTATCAGTGCCTACATTATTTCCAGTCTCTCTAGCTCTCCTACTTTCAGTCTGACCAGACAGTGTTCTTCTTCGAGGCATAATGTAAGACAAATACAATTTCCGTATAAAAAGCGAAGCCGTAGCAATTCAAAACGAAGAAACTCGAAAATAGGAATTTACTTCAAATGTTGTAGTAACTGCGGGAAATTAATACAAAGTTAGTAATAACTGCGGCAAATTAATACAAAGTTAGCTCCTTTTACTATTAGGCAAAAGTAAGCGGGACAATAAACAACATTTTGTACAAGCCCCTACCACGCCGAAGCGACGGTCAGTGTTCAATGAAATGTATCTTGCAGGACAACAATACAGTAGTCATTATCAGTGCCTACATTATTTCCAGTCTCTCTAGCTCTCCTACTTTCAGTCTGACCAGACAGTGTTCTTCTTCGAGGCATAATCTAAGACAAATACAATTTCCGTATAAAAAGCGAAGCCGTAGCAATTCAAAACGAAGAAACTCGAAAATAGGAATTTACTTCAAATGTTGTAGTAACTGCGGGAAATTAATACAAAGTTAGTAATAACTGCGGCAAATTAATACAAAGTTAGCTCCTTTTACTATTAGGCAAAAGTAAGCGGGACAATAAACAACATTTTGTACAAGCCCCTACCACGCCGTAGCGACGGTCAGTGTTCAATGAAATGTATCTTGCAGGACAACAATACAGTAGTCATTATCAGTGCCTACATTATTTCCAGTCTCTCTAGCTCTCCTACTTTCAGTCTGACCAGACAGTGTTCTTCTTCGAGGCATAATCTAAGACAAATACAATTTCCGTATAAAAAGCGAAGCCGTAGCAATTCAAAACGAAGAAACTCGAAAATAGGAATTTACTTCAAATGTTGTAGTAACTGCGGGAAATTAATACAAAGTTAGTAATAACTGCGGCAAATTAATACAAAGTTAGCTCCTTTTACTATTAGGCAAAAGTAAGCGGGACAATAAACAACATTTTGTACAAGCCCCTACCACGCCGTAGCGACGGTCAGTGTTCAATGAAATGTATCTTGCAGGACAACAATACAGTAGTCATTATCAGTGCCTACATTATTTCCTGTCTCTCTAGCTCTCCTACTTTCAGTCTGACCAGACAGTGTTCTTCTTCGAGGCATAATCTAAGACAAATACAATTTCCGTATAAAAAGCGAAGCCGTAGCAATTCAAAACGAAGAAACTCGAAAATAGGAATTTACTTCAAATGTTGTAGTAACTGCGGGAAATTAATACAAAGTTAGTAATAACTGCGGCAAATTAATACAAAGTTAGCTCCTTTTACTATTAGGCAAAAGTAAGCGGGACAATAAACAACATTTTGTACAAGCCCCTACCACGCCGTAGCGACGGTCAGTGTTCAATGAAATGTATCTTGCAGGACAACAATACAGTAGTCATTATCAGTGCCTACATTATTTCCAGTCTCTCTAGCTCTCCTACTTTCAGTCTGACCAGACAGTGTTCTTCTTCGAGGCATAATCTAAGACAAATACAATTTCCGTATAAAAAGCGAAGCCGTAGCAATTCAAAACGAAGAAACTCGAAAATAGGAATTTACTTCAAATGTTGTAGTAACTGCGGGAAATTAATACAAAGTTAGTAATAACTGCGGCAAATTAATACAAAGTTAGCTCCTTTTACTATTAGGCAAAAGTAAGCGGGACAATAAACAACATTTTGTACAAGCCCCTACCACGCCGAAGCGACGGTCAGTGTTCAATGAAATGTATCTTGCAGGACAACAATACAGTAGTCATTATCAGTGCCTACATTATTTCCAGTCTCTCTAGCTCTCCTACTTTCAGTCTGACCAGACAGTGTTCTTCTTCGAGGCATAATCTAAGACAAATACAATTTCCGTATAAAAAGCGAAGCCGTAGCAATTCAAAACGAAGAAACTCGAAAATAGGAATTTACTTCAAATGTTGTAGTAACTGCGGGAAATTAATACAAAGTTAGTAATAACTGCGGCAAATTAATACAAAGTTAGCTCCTTTTACTATTAGGCAAAAGTAAGCGGGACAATAAACAACATTTTGTACAAGCCCCTACCACGCCGTAGCGACGGTCAGTGTTCAATGAAATGTATCTTGCAGGACAACAATACAGTAGTCATTATCAGTGCCTACATTATTTCCAGTCTCTCTAGCTCTCCTACTTTCAGTCTGACCAGACAGTGTTCTTCTTCGAGGCATAATCTAAGACAAATACAATTTCCGTATAAAAAGCGAAGCCGTAGCAATTCGAAACGAAGAAACTCGAAAATAGGAATTTACTTCAAATGTTGTAGTAACTGCGGGAAATTAATACAAAGTTAGTAATAACTGCGGCAAATTAATACAAAGTTAGCTCCTTTTACTATTAGGCAAAAGTAAGCGGGACAATAAACAACATTTTGTACAAGCCCCTACCACGCCGTAGCGACGGTCAGTGTTCAATGAAATGTATCTTGCAGGACAACAATACAGTAGTCATTATCAGTGCCTACATTATTTCCTGTCTCTCTAGCTCTCCTACTTTCAGTCTGACCAGACAGTGTTCTTCTTCGAGGCATAATCTAAGACAAATACAATTTCCGTATAAAAAGCGAAGCCGTAGCAATTCAAAATGAAGAAACTCGAAAATAGGAATTTACTTCAAATGTTGTAGTAACTGCGGGAAATTAATACAAAGTTAGTAATAAGTGCGGCAAATTAATACAAAGTTAGCTCCTTTTACTATTAGGCAAAAGTAAGCGGGACAATAAACAACATTTTGTACAAGCCCCTACCACGCCGAAGCGACGGTCAGTGTTCAATGAAATGTATCTTGCAGGACAACAATACAGTAGTCATTATCAGTGCCTACATTATTTCCTGTCTCTCTAGCTCTCCTACTTTCAGTCTGACCAGACAGTGTTCTTCTTCGAGGCATAATCTAAGACAAATACAATTTCCGTATAAAAAGCGAAGCCGTAGCAATTCAAAACGAAGAAACTCGAAAATAGGAATTTACTTCAAATGTTGTAGTAACTGCGGGAAATTAATACAAAGTTAGTAATAACTGCGGCAAATTAATACAAAGTTAGCTCCTTTTACTATTAGGCAAAAGTAAGCGGGACAATAAACAACATTTTGTACAAGCCCCTACCACGCCGTAGCGACGGTCAGTGTTCAATGAAATGTATCTTGCAGGACAACAATACAGTAGTCATTATCAGTGCCTACATTATTTCCTGTCTCTCTAGCTCTCCTACTTTCAGTCTGACCAGACAGTGTTCTTCTTCGAGGCATAATCTAAGACAAATACAATTTCCGTATAAAAAGCGAAGCCGTAGCAATTCAAAATGAAGAAACTCGAAAATAGGAATTTACTTCAAATGTTGTAGTAACTGCGGGAAATTAATACAAAGTTAGTAATAACTGCGGCAAATTAATACAAAGTTAGCTCCTTTTACTATTAGGCAAAAGTAAGCGGGACAATAAACAACATTTTGTACAAGCCCCTACCACGCCGTAGCGACGGTCAGTGTTCAATGAAATGTATCTTGCAGGACAACAATACAGTAGTCATTATCAGTGCCTACATTATTTCCTGTCTCTCTAGCTCTCCTACTTTCAGTCTGACCAGACAGTGTTCTTCTTCGAGGCATAATCTAAGACAAATACAATTTCCGTATAAAAAGCGAAGCCGTAGCAATTCAAAACGAAGAAACTCGAAAATAGGAATTTACTTCAAATGTTGTAGTAACTGCGGGAAATTAATACAAAGTTAGTAATAACTGCGGCAAATTAATACAAAGTTAGCTCCTTTTACTATTAGGCAAAAGTAAGCGGGACAATAAACAACATTTTGTACAAGCCCCTACCACGCCGTAGCGACGGTCAGTGTTCAATGAAATGTATCTTGCAGGACAACAATACAGTAGTCATTATCAGTGCCTACATTATTTCCAGTCTCTCTAGCTCTCCTACTTTCAGTCTGACCAGACAGTGTTCTTCTTCGAGGCATAATGTAAGACAAATACAATTTCCGTATAAAAAGCGAAGCCGTAGCAATTCAAAACGAAGAAACTCGAAAATAGGAATTTACTTCAAATGTTGTAGTAACTGCGGGAAATTAATACAAAGTTAGTAATAACTGCGGCAAATTAATACAAAGTTAGCTCCTTTTACTATTAGGCAAAAGTAAGCGGGACAATAAACAACATTTTGTACAAGCCCCTACCACGCCGAAGCGACGGTCAGTGTTCAATGAAATGTATCTTGCAGGACAACAATACAGTAGTCATTATCAGTGCCTACATTATTTCCAGTCTCTCTAGCTCTCCTACTTTCAGTCTGACCAGACAGTGTTCTTCTTCGAGGCATAATCTAAGACAAATACAATTTCCGTATAAAAAGCGAAGCCGTAGCAATTCAAAACGAAGAAACTCGAAAATAGGAATTTACTTCAAATGTTGTAGTAACTGCGGGAAATTAATACAAAGTTAGTAATAACTGCGGCAAATTAATACAAAGTTAGCTCCTTTTACTATTAGGCAAAAGTAAGCGGGACAATAAACAACATTTTGTACAAGCCCCTACCACGCCGTAGCGACGGTCAGTGTTCAATGAAATGTATCTTGCAGGACAACAATACAGTAGTCATTATCAGTGCCTACATTATTTCCAGTCTCTCTAGCTCTCCTACTTTCAGTCTGACCAGACAGTGTTCTTCTTCGAGGCATAATCTAAGACAAATACAATTTCCGTATAAAAAGCGAAGCCGTAGCAATTCAAAACGAAGAAACTCGAAAATAGGAATTTACTTCAAATGTTGTAGTAACTGCGGGAAATTAATACAAAGTTAGTAATAACTGCGGCAAATTAATACAAAGTTAGCTCCTTTTACTATTAGGCAAAAGTAAGCGGGACAATAAACAACATTTTGTACAAGCCCCTACCACGCCGTAGCGACGGTCAGTGTTCAATGAAATGTATCTTGCAGGACAACAATACAGTAGTCATTATCAGTGCCTACATTATTTCCTGTCTCTCTAGCTCTCCTACTTTCAGTCTGACCAGACAGTGTTCTTCTTCGAGGCATAATCTAAGACAAATACAATTTCCGTATAAAAAGCGAAGCCGTAGCAATTCAAAATGAAGAAACTCGAAAATAGGAATTTACTTCAAATGTTGTAGTAACTGCGGGAAATTAATACAAAGTTAGTAATAAGTGCGGCAAATTAATACAAAGTTAGCTCCTTTTACTATTAGGCAAAAGTAAGCGGGACAATAAACAACATTTTGTACAAGCCCCTACCACGCCGAAGCGACGGTCAGTGTTCAATGAAATGTATCTTGCAGGACAACAATACAGTAGTCATTATCAGTGCCTACATTATTTCCTGTCTCTCTAGCTCTCCTACTTTCAGTCTGACCAGACAGTGTTCTTCTTCGAGGCATAATCTAAGACAAATACAATTTCCGTATAAAAAGCGAAGCCGTAGCAATTCAAAACGAAGAAACTCGAAAATAGGAATTTACTTCAAATGTTGTAGTAACTGCGGGAAATTAATACAAAGTTAGTAATAACTGCGGCAAATTAATACAAAGTTAGCTCCTTTTACTATTAGGCAAAAGTAAGCGGGACAATAAACAACATTTTGTACAAGCCCCTACCACGCCGTAGCGACGGTCAGTGTTCAATGAAATGTATCTTGCAGGACAACAATACAGTAGTCATTATCAGTGCCTACATTATTTCCTGTCTCTCTAGCTCTCCTACTTTCAGTCTGACCAGACAGTGTTCTTCTTCGAGGCATAATCTAAGACAAATACAATTTCCGTATAAAAAGCGAAGCCGTAGCAATTCAAAATGAAGAAACTCGAAAATAGGAATTTACTTCAAATGTTGTAGTAACTGCGGGAAATTAATACAAAGTTAGTAATAACTGCGGCAAATTAATACAAAGTTAGCTCCTTTTACTATTAGGCAAAAGTAAGCGGGACAATAAACAACATTTTGTACAAGCCCCTACCACGCCGTAGCGACGGTCAGTGTTCAATGAAATGTATCTTGCAGGACAACAATACAGTAGTCATTATCAGTGCCTACATTATTTCCTGTCTCTCTAGCTCTCCTACTTTCAGTCTGACCAGACAGTGTTCTTCTTCGAGGCATAATCTAAGACAAATACAATTTCCGTATAAAAAGCGAAGCCGTAGCAATTCAAAACGAAGAAACTCGAAAATAGGAATTTACTTCAAATGTTGTAGTAACTGCGGGAAATTAATACAAAGTTAGTAATAACTGCGGCAAATTAATACAAAGTTAGCTCCTTTTACTATTAGGCAAAAGTAAGCGGGACAATAAACAACATTTTGTACAAGCCCCTACCACGCCGAAGCGACGGTCAGTGTTCAATGAAATGTATCTTGCAGGACAACAATACAGTAGTCATTATCAGTGCCTACATTATTTCCTGTCTCTCTAGCTCTCCTACTTTCAGTCTGACCAGACAGTGTTCTTCTTCGAGGCATAATCTAAGACAAATACAATTTCCGTATAAAAAGCGAAGCCGTAGCAATTCAAAACGAAGAAACTCGAAAATAGGAATTTACTTCAAATGTTGTAGTAACTGCGGGAAATTAATACAAAGTTAGTAATAACTGCGGCAAATTAATACAAAGTTAGCTCCTTTTACTATTAGGCAAAAGTAAGCGGGACAATAAACAACATTTTGTACAAGCCCCTACCACGCCGAAGCGACGGTCAGTGTTCAATGAAATGTATCTTGCAGGACAACAATACAGTAGTCATTATCAGTGCCTACATTATTTCCAGTCTCTCTAGCTCTCCTACTTTCAGTCTGACCAGACAGTGTTCTTCTTCGAGGCATAATCTAAGACAAATACAATTTCCGTATAAAAAGCGAAGCCGTAGCAATTCAAAACGAAGAAACTCGAAAATAGGAATTTACTTCAAATGTTGTAGTAACTGCGGGAAATTAATACAAAGTTAGTAATAACTGCGGCAAATTAATACAAAGTTAGCTCCTTTTACTATTAGGCAAAAGTAAGCGGGACAATAAACAACATTTTGTACAAGCCCCTACCACGCCGTAGCGACGGTCAGTGTTCAATGAAATGTATCTTGCAGGACAACAATACAGTAGTCATTATCAGTGCCTACATTATTTCCAGTCTCTCTAGCTCTCCTACTTTCAGTCTGACCAGACAGTGTTCTTCTTCGAGGCATAATCTAAGACAAATACAATTTCCGTATAAAAAGCGAAGCCGTAGCAATTCAAAACGAAGAAACTCGAAAATAGGAATTTACTTCAAATGTTGTAGTAACTGCGGGAAATTAATACAAAGTTAGTAATAACTGCGGCAAATTAATACAAAGTTAGCTCCTTTTACTATTAGGCAAAAGTAAGCGGGACAATAAACAACATTTTGTACAAGCCCCTACCACGCCGTAGCGACGGTCAGTGTTCAATGAAATGTATCTTGCAGGACAACAATACAGTAGTCATTATCAGTGCCCACATTATTTCCTGTCTCTCTAGCTCTCCTACTTTCAGTCTGACCAGACAGTGTTCTTCTTCGAGGCATAATCTAAGACAAATACAATTTCCGTATAAAAAGCGAAGCCGTAGCAATTCAAAACGAAGAAACTCGAAAATAGGAATTTACTTCAAATGTTGTAGTAACTGCGGGAAATTAATACAAAGTTAGTAATAACTGCGGCAAATTAATACAAAGTTAGCTCCTTTTACTATTAGGCAAAAGTAAGCGGGACAATAAACAACATTTTGTACAAGCCCCTACCACGCCGTAGCGACGGTCAGTGTTCAATGAAATGTATCTTGCAGGACAACAATACAGTAGTCATTATCAGTGCCTACATTATTTCCAGTCTCTCTAGCTCTCCTACTTTCAGTCTGACCAGACAGTGTTCTTCTTCGAGGCATAATCTAAGACAAATACAATTTCCGTATAAAAAGCGAAGCCGTAGCAATTCAAAACGAAGAAACTCGAAAATAGGAATTTACTTCAAATGTTGTAGTAACTGCGGGAAATTAATACAAAGTTAGTAATAACTGCGGCAAATTAATACAAAGTTAGCTCCTTTTACTATTAGGCAAAAGTAAGCGGGACAATAAACAACATTTTGTACAAGCCCCTACCACGCCGTAGCGACGGTCAGTGTTCAATGAAATGTATCTTGCAGGACAACAATACAGTAGTCATTATCAGTGCCTACATTATTTCCTGTCTCTCTAGCTCTCCTACTTTCAGTCTGACCAGACAGTGTTCTTCTTCGAGGCATAATCTAAGACAAATACAATTTCCGTATAAAAAGCGAAGCCGTAGCAATTCAAAATGAAGAAACTCGAAAATAGGAATTTACTTCAAATGTTGTAGTAACTGCGGGAAATTAATACAAAGTTAGTAATAACTGCGGCAAATTAATACAAAGTTAGCTCCTTTTACTATTAGGCAAAAGTAAGCGGGACAATAAACAACATTTTGTACAAGCCCCTACCACGCCGAAGCGACGGTCAGTGTTCAATGAAATGTATCTTGCAGGACAACAATACAGTAGTCATTATCAGTGCCTACATTATTTCCTGTCTCTCTAGCTCTCCTACTTTCAGTCTGACCAGACAGTGTTCTTCTTCGAGGCATAATCTAAGACAAATACAATTTCCGTATAAAAAGCGAAGCCGTAGCAATTCAAAACGAAGAAACTCGAAAATAGGAATTTACTTCAAATGTTGTAGTAACTGCGGGAAATTAATACAAAGTTAGTAATAACTGCGGCAAATTAATACAAAGTTAGCTCCTTTTACTATTAGGCAAAAGTAAGCGGGACAATAAACAACATTTTGTACAAGCCCCTACCACGCCGTAGCGACGGTCAGTGTTCAATGAAATGTATCTTGCAGGACAACAATACAGTAGTCATTATCAGTGCCTACATTATTTCCTGTCTCTCTAGCTCTCCTACTTTCAGTCTGACCAGACAGTGTTCTTCTTCGAGGCATAATCTAAGACAAATACAATTTCCGTATAAAAAGCGAAGCCGTAGCAATTCAAAATGAAGAAACTCGAAAATAGGAATTTACTTCAAATGTTGTAGTAACTGCGGGAAATTAATACAAAGTTAGTAATAACTGCGGCAAATTAATACAAAGTTAGCTCCTTTTACTATTAGGCAAAAGTAAGCGGGACAATAAACAACATTTTGTACAAGCCCCTACCACGCCGTAGCGACGGTCAGTGTTCAATGAAATGTATCTTGCAGGACAACAATACAGTAGTCATTATCAGTGCCTACATTATTTCCTGTCTCTCTAGCTCTCCTACTTTCAGTCTGACCAGACAGTGTTCTTCTTCGAGGCATAATCTAAGACAAATACAATTTCCGTATAAAAAGCGAAGCCGTAGCAATTCAAAACGAAGAAACTCGAAAATAGGAATTTACTTCAAATGTTGTAGTAACTGCGGGAAATTAATACAAAGTTAGTAATAACTGCGGCAAATTAATACAAAGTTAGCTCCTTTTACTATTAGGCAAAAGTAAGCGGGACAATAAACAACATTTTGTACAAGCCCCTACCACGCCGAAGCGACGGTCAGTGTTCAATGAAATGTATCTTGCAGGACAACAATACAGTAGTCATTATCAGTGCCTACATTATTTCCTGTCTCTCTAGCTCTCCTACTTTCAGTCTGACCAGACAGTGTTCTTCTTCGAGGCATAATCTAAGACAAATACAATTTCCGTATAAAAAGCGAAGCCGTAGCAATTCAAAACGAAGAAACTCGAAAATAGGAATTTACTTCAAATGTTGTAGTAACTGCGGGAAATTAATACAAAGTTAGTAATAACTGCGGCAAATTAATACAAAGTTAGCTCCTTTTACTATTAGGCAAAAGTAAGCGGGACAATAAACAACATTTTGTACAAGCCCCTACCACGCCGAAGCGACGGTCAGTGTTCAATGAAATGTATCTTGCAGGACAACAATACAGTAGTCATTATCAGTGCCTACATTATTTCCAGTCTCTCTAGCTCTCCTACTTTCAGTCTGACCAGACAGTGTTCTTCTTCGAGGCATAATCTAAGACAAATACAATTTCCGTATAAAAAGCGAAGCCGTAGCAATTCAAAACGAAGAAACTCGAAAATAGGAATTTACTTCAAATGTTGTAGTAACTGCGGGAAATTAATACAAAGTTAGTAATAACTGCGGCAAATTAATACAAAGTTAGCTCCTTTTACTATTAGGCAAAAGTAAGCGGGACAATAAACAACATTTTGTACAAGCCCCTACCACGCCGTAGCGACGGTCAGTGTTCAATGAAATGTATCTTGCAGGACAACAATACAGTAGTCATTATCAGTGCCTACATTATTTCCAGTCTCTCTAGCTCTCCTACTTTCAGTCTGACCAGACAGTGTTCTTCTTCGAGGCATAATCTAAGACAAATACAATTTCCGTATAAAAAGCGAAGCCGTAGCAATTCAAAACGAAGAAACTCGAAAATAGGAATTTACTTCAAATGTTGTAGTAACTGCGGGAAATTAATACAAAGTTAGTAATAACTGCGGCAAATTAATACAAAGTTAGCTCCTTTTACTATTAGGCAAAAGTAAGCGGGACAATAAACAACATTTTGTACAAGCCCCTACCACGCCGTAGCGACGGTCAGTGTTCAATGAAATGTATCTTGCAGGACAACAATACAGTAGTCATTATCAGTGCCCACATTATTTCCTGTCTCTCTAGCTCTCCTACTTTCAGTCTGACCAGACAGTGTTCTTCTTCGAGGCATAATCTAAGACAAATACAATTTCCGTATAAAAAGCGAAGCCGTAGCAATTCAAAACGAAGAAACTCGAAAATAGGAATTTACTTCAAATGTTGTAGTAACTGCGGGAAATTAATACAAAGTTAGTAATAACTGCGGCAAATTAATACAAAGTTAGCTCCTTTTACTATTAGGCAAAAGTAAGCGGGACAATAAACAACATTTTGTACAAGCCCCTACCACGCCGTAGCGACGGTCAGTGTTCAATGAAATGTATCTTGCAGGACAACAATACAGTAGTCATTATCAGTGCCTACATTATTTCCAGTCTCTCTAGCTCTCCTACTTTCAGTCTGACCAGACAGTGTTCTTCTTCGAGGCATAATCTAAGACAAATACAATTTCCGTATAAAAAGCGAAGCCGTAGCAATTCAAAACGAAGAAACTCGAAAATAGGAATTTACTTCAAATGTTGTAGTAACTGCGGGAAATTAATACAAAGTTAGTAATAACTGCGGCAAATTAATACAAAGTTAGCTCCTTTTACTATTAGGCAAAAGTAAGCGGGACAATAAACAACATTTTGTACAAGCCCCTACCACGCCGTAGCGACGGTCAGTGTTCAATGAAATGTATCTTGCAGGACAACAATACAGTAGTCATTATCAGTGCCTACATTATTTCCTGTCTCTCTAGCTCTCCTACTTTCAGTCTGACCAGACAGTGTTCTTCTTCGAGGCATAATCTAAGACAAATACAATTTCCGTATAAAAAGCGAAGCCGTAGCAATTCAAAACGAAGAAACTCGAAAATAGGAATTTACTTCAAATGTTGTAGTAACTGCGGGAAATTAATACAAAGTTAGTAATAACTGCGGCAAATTAATACAAAGTTAGCTCCTTTTACTATTAGGCAAAAGTAAGCGGGACAATAAACAACATTTTGTACAAGCCCCTACCACGCCGAAGCGACGGTCAGTGTTCAATGAAATGTATCTTGCAGGACAACAATACAGTAGTCATTATCAGTGCCTACATTATTTCCAGTCTCTCTAGCTCTCCTACTTTCAGTCTGACCAGACAGTGTTCTTCTTCGAGGCATAATCTAAGACAAATACAATTTCCGTATAAAAAGCGAAGCTGTAGCAATTCAAAACGAAGAAACTCGAAAATAGGAATTTACTTCAAATGTTGTAGTAACTGCGGGAAATTAATACAAAGTTAGTAATAACTGCGGCAAATTAATACAAAGTTAGCTCCTTTTACTATTAGGCAAAAGTAAGCGGGACAATAAACAACATTTTGTACAAGCCCCTACCACGCCGTAGCGACGGTCAGTGTTCAATGAAATGTATCTTGCAGGACAACAATACAGTAGTCATTATCAGTGCCTACATTATTTCCAGTCTCTCTAGCTCTCCTACTTTCAGTCTGACCAGACAGTGTTCTTCTTCGAGGCATAATCTAAGACAAATACAATTTCCGTATAAAAAGCGAAGCCGTAGCAATTCAAAACGAAGAAACTCGAAAATAGGAATTTACTTCAAATGTTGTAGTAACTGCGGGAAATTAATACAAAGTTAGTAATAACTGCGGCAAATTAATACAAAGTTAGCTCCTTTTACTATTAGGCAAAAGTAAGCGGGACAATAAACAACATTTTGTACAAGCCCCTACCACGCCGTAGCGACGGTCAGTGTTCAATGAAATGTATCTTGCAGGACAACAATACAGTAGTCATTATCAGTGCCTACATTATTTCCAGTCTCTCTAGCTCTCCTACTTTCAGTCTGACCAGACAGTGTTCTTCTTCGAGGCATAATCTAAGACAAATACAATTTCCGTATAAAAAGCGAAGCCGTAGCAATTCAAAACGAAGAAACTCGAAAATAGGAATTTACTTCAAATGTTGTAGTAACTGCGGGAAATTAATACAAAGTTAGTAATAACTGCGGCAAATTAATACAAAGTTAGCTCCTTTTACTATTAGGCAAAAGTAAGCGGGACAATAAACAACATTTTGTACAAGCCCCTACCACGCCGTAGCGACGGTCAGTGTTCAATGAAATGTATCTTGCAGGACAACAATACAGTAGTCATTATCAGTGCCCACATTATTTCCTGTCTCTCTAGCTCTCCTACTTTCAGTCTGACCAGACAGTGTTCTTCTTCGAGGCATAATCTAAGACAAATACAATTTCCGTATAAAAAGCGAAGCCGTAGCAATTCAAAACGAAGAAACTCGAAAATAGGAATTTACTTCAAATGTTGTAGTAACTGCGGGAAATTAATACAAAGTTAGTAATAACTGCGGCAAATTAATACAAAGTTAGCTCCTTTTACTATTAGGCAAAAGTAAGCGGGACAATAAACAACATTTTGTACAAGCCCCTACCACGCCGAAGCGACGGTCAGTGTTCAATGAAATGTATCTTGCAGGACAACAATACAGTAGTCATTATCAGTGCCTACATTATTTCCAGTCTCTCTAGCTCTCCTACTTTCAGTCTGACCAGACAGTGTTCTTCTTCGAGGCATAATCTAAGACAAATACAATTTCCGTATAAAAAGCGAAGCCGTAGCAATTCAAAACGAAGAAACTCGAAAATAGGAATTTACTTCAAATGTTGTAGTAACTGCGGGAAATTAATACAAAGTTAGTAATAACTGCGGCAAATTAATACAAAGTTAGCTCCTTTTACTATTAGGCAAAAGTAAGCGGGACAATAAACAACATTTTGTACAAGCCCCTACCACGCCGTAGCGACGGTCAGTGTTCAATGAAATGTATCTTGCAGGACAACAATACAGTAGTCATTATCAGTGCCTACATTATTTCCAGTCTCTCTAGCTCTCCTACTTTCAGTCTGACCAGACAGTGTTCTTCTTCGAGGCATAATCTAAGACAAATACAATTTCCGTATAAAAAGCGAAGCCGTAGCAATTCAAAACGAAGAAACTCGAAAATAGGAATTTACTTCAAATGTTGTAGTAACTGCGGGAAATTAATACAAAGTTAGTAATAACTGCGGCAAATTAATACAAAGTTAGCTCCTTTTACTATTAGGCAAAAGTAAGCGGGACAATAAACAACATTTTGTACAAGCCCCTACCACGCCGTAGCGACGGTCAGTGTTCAATGAAATGTATCTTGCAGGACAACAATACAGTAGTCATTATCAGTGCCCACATTATTTCCTGTCTCTCTAGCTCTCCTACTTTCAGTCTGACCAGACAGTGTTCTTCTTCGAGGCATAATCTAAGACAAATACAATTTCCGTATAAAAAGCGAAGCCGTAGCAATTCAAAACGAAGAAACTCGAAAATAGGAATTTACTTCAAATGTTGTAGTAACTGCGGGAAATTAATACAAAGTTAGTAATAACTGCGGCAAATTAATACAAAGTTAGCTCCTTTTACTATTAGGCAAAAGTAAGCGGGACAATAAACAACATTTTGTACAAGCCCCTACCACGCCGTAGCGACGGTCAGTGTTCAATGAAATGTATCTTGCAGGACAACAATACAGTAGTCATTATCAGTGCCCACATTATTTCCTGTCTCTCTAGCTCTCCTACTTTCAGTCTGACCAGACAGTGTTCTTCTTCGAGGCATAATCTAAGACAAATACAATTTCCGTATAAAAAGCGAAGCCGTAGCAATTCAAAACGAAGAAACTCGAAAATAGGAATTTACTTCAAATGTTGTAGTAACTGCGGGAAATTAATACAAAATTAGTAATAACTGCGGCAAATTAATACAAAGTTAGCTCCTTTTACTATTAGGCAAAAGTAAGCGGGACAATAAACAACATTTTGTACAAGCCCCTACCACGCCGTAGCGACGGTCAGTGTTCAATGAAATGTATCTTGCAGGACACCAATACAGTAGTCATTATCAGTGCCTACATTATTTCCAGTCTCTCTAGCTCTCCTACTTTCAGTCTGACCAGACAGTGTTCTTCTTCGAGGCATAATCTAAGACAAATACAATTTCCGTATAAAAAGCGAAGCCGTAGCAATTCAAAACGAAGAAACTCGAAAATAGGAATTTACTTCAAATGTTGTAGTAACTGCGGGAAATTAATACAAAGTTAGTAATAACTGCGGCAAATTAATACAAAGTTAGCTCCTTTTACTATTAGGCAAAAGTAAGCGGGACAATAAACAACATTTTGTACAAGCCCCTACCACGCCGTAGCGACGGTCAGTGTTCAATGAAATGTATCTTGCAGGACAACAATACAGTAGTCATTATCAGTGCCTACATTATTTCCAGTCTCTCTAGCTCTCCTACTTTCAGTCTGACCAGACAGTGTTCTTCTTCGAGGCATAATCTAAGACAAATACAATTTCCGTATAAAAAGCGAAGCCGTAGCAATTCAAAACGAAGAAACTCGAAAATAGGAATTTACTTCAAATGTTGTAGTAACTGCGGGAAATTAATACAAAGTTAGTAATAACTGCGGCAAATTAATACAAAGTTAGCTCCTTTTACTATTAGGCAAAAGTAAGCGGGACAATAAACAACATTTTGTACAAGCCCCTACCACGCCGTAGCGACGGTCAGTGTTCAATGAAATGTATCTTGCAGGACAACAATACAGTAGTCATTATCAGTGCCTACATTATTTCCTGTCTCTCTAGCTCTCCTACTTTCAGTCTGACCAGACAGTGTTCTTCTTCGAGGCATAATCTAAGACAAATACAATTTCCGTATAAAAAGCGAAGCCGTAGCAATTCAAAACGAAGAAACTCGAAAATAGGAATTTACTTCAAATGTTGTAGTAACTGCGGGAAATTAATACAAAGTTAGTAATAACTGCGGCAAATTAATACAAAGTTAGCTCCTTTTACTATTAGGCAAAAGTAAGCGGGACAATAAACAACATTTTGTACAAGCCCCTACCACGCCGTAGCGACGGTCAGTGTTCAATGAAATGTATCTTGCAGGACAACAATACAGTAGTCATTATCAGTGCCTACATTATTTCCTGTCTCTCTAGCTCTCCTACTTTCAGTCTGACCAGACAGTGTTCTTCTTCGAGGCATAATCTAAGACAAATACAATTTCCGTATAAAAAGCGAAGCCGTAGCAATTCAAAACGAAGAAACTCGAAAATAGGAATTTACTTCAAATGTTGTAGTAACTGCGGGAAATTAATACAAAGTTAGTAATAACTGCGGCAAATTAATACAAAGTTAGCTCCTTTTACTATTAGGCAAAAGTAAGCGGGACAATAAACAACATTTTGTACAAGCCCCTACCACGCCGTAGCGACGGTCAGTGTTCAATGAAATGTATCTTGCAGGACACCAATACAGTAGTCATTATCAGTGCCTACATTATTTCCAGTCTCTCTAGCTCTCCTACTTTCAGTCTGACCAGACAGTGTTCTTCTTCGAGGCATAATCTAAGACAAATACAATTTCCGTATAAAAAGCGAAGCCGTAGCAATTCAAAACGAAGAAACTCGAAAATAGGAATTTACTTCAAATGTTGTAGTAACTGCGGGAAATTAATACAAAGTTAGTAATAACTGCGGCAAATTAATACAAAGTTAGCTCCTTTTACTATTAGGCAAAAGTAAGCGGGACAATAAACAACATTTTGTACAAGCCCCTACCACGCCGTAGCGACGGTCAGTGTTCAATGAAATGTATCTTGCAGGACAACAATACAGTAGTCATTATCAGTGCCTACATTATTTCCAGTCTCTCTAGCTCTCCTACTTTCAGTCTGACCAGACAGTGTTCTTCTTCGAGGCATAATCTAAGACAAATACAATTTCCGTATAAAAAGCGAAGCCGTAGCAATTCAAAACGAAGAAACTCGAAAATAGGAATTTACTTCAAATGTTGTAGTAACTGCGGGAAATTAATACAAAGTTAGTAATAACTGCGGCAAATTAATACAAAGTTAGCTCCTTTTACTATTAGGCAAAAGTAAGCGGGACAATAAACAACATTTTGTACAAGCCCCTACCACGCCGTAGCGACGGTCAGTGTTCAATGAAATGTATCTTGCAGGACAACAATACAGTAGTCATTATCAGTGCCTACATTATTTCCTGTCTCTCTAGCTCTCCTACTTTCAGTCTGACCAGACAGTGTTCTTCTTCGAGGCATAATCTAAGACAAATACAATTTCCGTATAAAAAGCGAAGCCGTAGCAATTCAAAACGAAGAAACTCGAAAATAGGAATTTACTTCAAATGTTGTAGTAACTGCGGGAAATTAATACAAAGTTAGTAATAACTGCGGCAAATTAATACAAAGTTAGCTCCTTTTACTATTAGGCAAAAGTAAGCGGGACAATAAACAACATTTTGTACAAGCCCCTACCACGCCGTAGCGAAGGTCAGTGTACAATGAAATGTATCTTGCAGGACAACAATACAATAGTCATTATCAGTGCCTACATTATTTCCTGTCTCTCTAGCTCTCCTACTTTCAGTCTGACCAGACAGTGTTCTTCTTCGAGGCATAATCTAAGACAAATACAATTTCCGTATAAAAAGCGAAGCCGTAGCAATTCAAAACGAAGAAACTCGAAAATAGGAATTTACTTCAAATGTTGTAGTAACTGCGGGAAATTAATACAAAGTTAGTAATAACTGCGGCAAATTAATACAAAGTTAGCTCCTTTTACTATTAGGCAAAAGTAAGCGGGACAATAAACAACATTTTGTACAAGCCCCTACCACGCCGTAGCGACGGTCAGTGTTCAATGAAATGTATCTTGCAGGACAACAATACAGTAGTCATTATCAGTGCCTACATTATTTCCTGTCTCTCTAGCTCTCCTACTTTCAGTCTGACCAGACAGTGTTCTTCTTCGAGGCATAATCTAAGACAAATACAATTTCCGTATAAAAAGCGAAGCCGTAGCAATTCAAAACGAAGAAACTCGAAAATAGGAATTTACTTCAAATGTTGTAGTAACTGCGGGAAATTAATACAAAGTTAGTAATAACTGCGGCAAATTAATACAAAGTTAGCTCCTTTTACTATTAGGCAAAAGTAAGCGGGACAATAAACAACATTTTGTACAAGCCCCTACCACGCCGTAGCGAAGGTAAGTGTACAATGAAATGTATCTTGCAGGACAACAATACAATAGTCATTATCAGTGCCTACATTATTTCCAGTTTCTCTAGCTCTCCTACTTTCAGTCTGACCAGACAGTGTTCTTCTTCGAGGCATAATCTAAGACAAATACAATTTCCGTATAAAAAGCGAAGCCGTAGCAATTCAAAACGAAGAAACTCGAAAATAGGAATTTACTTCAAATGTTGTAGTAACTGCGGGAAATTAATACAAAGTTAGTAATAACTGCGGCAAATTAATACAAAGTTAGCTCCTTTTACTATTAGGCAAAAGTAAGCGGGACAATAAACAACATTTTGTACAAGCCCCTACCACGCCGTAGCGACGGTCAGTGTTCAATGAAATGTATCTTGCAGGACAACAATACAGTAGTCATTATCAGTGCCTACATTATTTCCTGTCTCTCTAGCTCTCCTACTTTCAGTCCGACCAGACAGTGTTCTTCTTCGAGGCATAATCTAAGACAAATACAATTTCCGTATAAAAAGCGAAGCCATAGCAATTCAAAACGAAGAAACTGGAAAATCGGAATTTACTTCGAATGTTGTAGTTGTTGTTGTTGTGGTCTTCAGTCCTGAGACTGGTTTGATGCAGCTTTCCATGCTACTCTATCCTGTGCAAGCTTCTTCATCTCCCAGTATCTACTGCAACCTACATCCTTCTGAATCTGCTTAGTGTATTCATCTCTTGGTCTCCCTCTACGATTTTTACCCTCCACACTGCCCTCCAATGCTAAATTTGTGATCCCTTGATGCCTCAAAACATGTCCTACCAACCGATTCCTTCTTCTAGTCAAGTTGTGCCACAAACTTCTCTTTTCCCCAATCCTATTCAAAACCTCCTCATTAGTTACGTGATCTACCCACCTTATCTTCAGCATTCTTCTGTAGCACCACATTTCGAAAGCTTTTATTCTCTTCTTGTCCAAACTAGTTATCGTCCATGTTTCACTTCCATACATGGCTACATTCCATACAAATACTTTCAGAAACGACTTCCTGACACTTAAATCTATACTCGATGTTAACAAATTCTTCTTCTTGAGAAACGCTTTCCTTGCCATTGCCAGTCTACATTTTATATCCTCTCTACTTCGACCATCATCTGTTATTTTACTCCCTAAATAGCAAAACTCCTTTACTACTTTAAGTGTCTCATTTCCTAATCTAATTCCCTCAGCATCACCAGACTTAATTTGACTACATTCCATTACCCTCGTTTTGCTTTTGTTGATGTTCATCTTATATCCTCCTTTCAAGACACTGTCCATTCCGTTCAACTGCTCTTCCAAGTCCTTTGCTGTCTCTGACAGAATTACAATGTCATCGGCGAACCTCAAAGTTTTTACTTCTTCTCCATGAACTTTAATACCTACTCCGAATTTTTCTTTTGTTTCCTTTACTGCTTGCTCAATATACAGATTGAATAACATCGGGGAGAGGCTACAACCCTGTCTTACTCCTTTCCCAACCACTGCTTCCCTTTCATGCCCCTCGACTCTTATAACTGCCATCTGGTTTCTGTACAAACTGTAAATAGCCTTTCGCTCCCTGTATTTTACCCCTGCCACCTTCAGAATTTGAAAAAGAGTATTCCAGTTAACATTGTCAAAAGCTTTCTCTAAGTCTACAAATGCTAGAAATGTAGGTTTGCCTTTTCTTAATCTTTCTTCTAAGATAAGTCGTAAGGTCAGTATTGCCTCACGTGTTCCAACATTTCTACGGAATCCAAACTGATCTTCCCCGAGGTCGGCTTCTACCAGTTTTTCCATTCGTCTGTAAAGAATTCGCGTTAGTATTTTGCAGCTGTGACTTATTAAACTGATAGTTCGGTAATTTTCACATCTGTCAACACCTGCTTTCTTTGGGATTGGGATTATTATATTCTTCTTGAAGTCTGAGGGTATTTCGCCTGTCTCATACATCGTGCTCACCAGATGGTAGAGTTTTTTCATGACTGGCTCTCCCGAGGCCATCAGTAGTTCAAATGGAATGTTGTCTACTCCCGGGGCCTTGTTTCGACTCAGGTCTTTCAGTGCTCTGTCAAACTCTTCACGCAGTATCTTATCTCCCATTTCGTCTTCATCTACATCCTCTTCCATTTCCATAATATTGTCCTCAAGTACATCGCCCTTGTATAAACCCTCTATATACTCCTTCCACCTTTCTGCCTTCCCTTCTTTGCTTAGAACTGGGTTGCCATCTGAGCTCTTGATATTCATACAAGTGGTTCTCTTCTCTCCAAAGGTCTCTTTAATTTTCCTGTAGGCAGTATCTATCTTACCCCTAGTGAGACAAGCCTCTACATCCTTACATTTGTCCTCTAGCCATCCCTGCTTAGCCATTTTGCACTTCCTGTCGATATCATTTTTGAGACGTTTGTATTCCTTTTTGCCTGCTTCATTTACCGCATTTTTATATTTTCTCCTTTCATCAATTAAATTCAATATTTCTTCTGTTACCCAAGGATTTCTATTAGCCCTCGTCTTTTTACCTACTTGATCCTCTGCTGCCTTCACTACTTCATCCCTCAGAGCTACCCATTCTTCTTCTACTGTATTTCTTTCCCCCATTCCTGTCAATTGTTCCCTTATGCTCTCCCTGAAACTCTCTACAACCTCTGGTTCTTTCAGTTTATCCAGGTCCCATCTCCTTAAAATCCCACCTTTTTGCAGTTTCTTCAGTTTCAATCTGCAGTTCATAACCAATAGATTGTGGTCAGAATCCACATCTGCCCCAGGAAATGTCTTACAATTTAAAACCTGGTTCCTAAATCTCTGTCTTACCATTATATAATCTATCTGATACCTTTTAGAATCTCCAGTAGTTGTAGTAACTGCGGGAAATTAATACAAAGTTAGTAATAACTGCGGCAAATTAATACAAAGTGAGCTCCTTTTACTATTAGGCAAAAGTAAGCGGGACAATAAACAACATTCTGTACAAGCCCCTACCACGCCGTAGCGACGGTCAGTGTTCAATGAAATGTATCTTGCAGGACAACAATACAGTAGTCATTATCAGTGCCTACGTTATTTCCTGTCTCTCTAGCTCTCCTACTTTCAGTCCGACCAGACAGTGTTCTTCTTCGAGGCATAATCTAAGACAAATACAATTTCCGTATAAAAAGCGAAGCCGTAGCAATTCAAAACGAAGAAACTCGAAAATAGGAATTTACTTCAAATGTTGTAGTAACTGCGGGAAATTAATACAAAGTTAGTAATAACTGCGGCAAATTAATACAAAGTTAGCTCCTTTTACTATTAGGCAAAAGTAAGCGGGACAATAAACAACATTTTGTACAAGCCCCTACCACGCCGTAGCGGAGAAGCGAGGCAACTGTCGCCCAATTGAAGCAGCCGATCGCCGCCATTTGCCGGGATGTATCCTAGTACTGGAGTTGTGATTTGAAGTATATGAGACGCAACAAGAGCAAATTGAACCACAAATTAAACACATGTTTGTTTAAAAAAGTACTGAGTATTCAAGTTTATTTTAAAAGTATACTTAAATGAATGAAGTTTCCTAATTTCCGAAGTACGTCTGCATTGAGACGCGAAATTTAAGAATGTAAGGCTCTTTCCTGACAAAGTGGAGCGAGTTTACATCGAGCTATTTGCATTAGATAATTACCTGAAACGTTTAAAGTAGAAGACAGTACGATTATTATTTAATTCACGTAGTTTTCCTGTCAGGTTCTGTTTGCTTTTTGCCGACTACTGCGTACCCTTTTGCACGCTTACTTTTGTTTGGCACAGTATTGTCCACACTCGAGTTTTGGTATGATTAATTGTAATAACCCATATCATTTTAAATACCGTAGGAATTTCATTCGCACATTAGTTTTTAACACTGATAGCACCTCTGAAAATGGTTGAGTTTGCAACATTTGATCAAATATTTGACCATTTCGAAAGTATAACCACCGCCTGACAACACATGTTAAGTATCTAAACGCAATTATTCGACCTACCTCTGATTCATACTTAATACATATTTGATTGAATTGGTAATCTGGAAAAGGAACGTTCAAAATTATACACACTGACAATATTTCCACACTATTTAACCTAGGCCTATATTGCACGATTTCCAGGACACTATACCTTTCTCAAATGAGTTGTAAATCCAAATACAGTCGGTATAGCATCGTCCTTAAGTTGACGTCTATTTACATAATTTTCCATGTAACAATTCTCTTCAAAATAAAGAGACCACAGCAAATGATTTGCTGTCGGTTGGAAGTTCTCTCTCCGAGTAGCAACAATCCAGTTCCGATTTAGAAAATCATTTGTAAAGGGAAACCTAAACAAAAACAAACGGTCATCATGTATTATTTCTCCATGAAAATACTATATACAAGTAATGGAAAGTAACAAACAATCAGAAATGACTGACCTGTGAAGTGTAACATTGTTTCCGCCTTCGTCTTCGCTTGCATTATTACTGTTACAATTAAAAGCAGCCCACGAACGAACCATGTTTACGCATTGTTTCCCTGCAAATGGCGGCTTCTATCACGTTCAATGTGGGGACGCGACACTAGCGCCAATGCCCGGTCTGGTTATTATTTAGTAAGTTATGATTTTGTACAGTCAGTCTCGCTCCAAAAGGCTTCTTTACTAATACATTTTGTTTTCCACTGCTGACAACATCAGCGAACTAACAGCTGTAGCTGCCCAGTTTGCGTGTATTACTGCAAATGAACAATCTGTAGTATTTAAACATGAACGTACTTAGAACTCGATTTCATGAAACGTGTGTCATTTCTGCCATATCTGCTGATCGGTACGTCGGGTAGAAGTTGGTCGAGTGTGAGAGACAGGACAAAACATTTGTGATGTGTGTACGTCTACTTCCGTTTACCTCTCTTACCGGCTCCGTACACAGGCGATTTTTGGTTTTTGTGCAGATCCATAGCAAACTAGCTTTCGAATCACATAAGTTTAATTCGCCTCCTTATATAATCAATACTAAAAATCGGTACTTGAATTTTCAATGTTCGCGTATTATTATTATTATGATGTTTGATACTAAAGTGCGCGTCATTTACGACGGCGGCCGAGTTTAGGTTCGTTCTGCGCATCTGACGTCACAAAACACAGTCAGCCAATGAACAGAGAACGACGTTGCCAGAGCTCCACTAAAGCGCAGAGCACGGACGAGTGTCTTCAATTTTATAAACATTCATTAATAAATAAAGTAATAGAACAAAAGCAATGTCTTGATTGCAGACTTTCTTTTACAGAAAGTTTGGAAAAAGCATTCTTTATACCAATTGCTTCATATTCTATTAATTAATTCAAACAAACAAGCAATAAGCCTCCCAATTCAGGCGATAGCAAGGAAAGGTTTTTGTATCATTCTCACGAACCACTTTTTCCCAATAAAGAACAGCTGTAATTGTTTATTTCCTATTGTACTTCGACGAAACGTGAGTAATTCATAGTCATACCAACAGTGTTTGTCGGTATTTTGCGTGAAATTTTAGAGTCCTCCAGGAGGTCTGTTCAATGACGAGTTGCGTTAGCGTAATGGTTAAGGTGTTTGGCTGCTCAGCGAAAGATTCTAAGTGCAAACCTTGTTCGGTGCTTAATATTTTCTTTATTTAAAAACAATATCGAGGTGTCTTACTTCATGAATTTTATTCGTTTGAATGTAATATTTTGAAATTTCTAGTGCTTTTTCTCTTCATTATAACCATAATAAGTTTTCGGTTTTTCTAATTTTGCCCTCCAATATACACTCCTGGAAATGGAAAAAAGAACACATTGACACCGGTGTGTCAGACCCACCATACTTGCTCCGGACACTGCGAGAGGGCTGTACAAGCAATGACCACACACACGGCACAGCGGACACACCAGGAACCGCGGTGTTGGCCGTCGAATGGCGCTAGCTGCGCAGCATTTGTGCACCGCCGCCGTCAGTGTCAGCCAGTTTGCCGTGGCATACGGAGCTCCATCGCAGTCTTTAACACTGGTAGCATGCCGCGACAGCGTGGACGTGAACCGTATGTGCAGTTGACGGACTTTGAGCGAGGGCGTATAGTGGGCATGCGGGAGGCCGGGTGGACGTACCGCCGAATTGCTCAACACGTGGGGCGTGAGGTCTCCACAGTACATCTATGTTGTCGCCAGTGGTCCGCGGAAGGTGCACGTGCCCGTCGACCTGGGACCGGACCGCAGCGACGCACGGATGCACGCCAAGACCGTAGGATCCTACGCAGTGCCGTAGGGGACCGCACCGCCACTTCCCAGCAAATTAGGGACACTGTTGCTCCTGGGGTATCGGCGAGGACCATTCGCAACCTTCTCCATGAAGCTGGGCTATGGTCCCGCACACCGTTAGGCCGTCTTCCGCTCACGCCCCAACATCGTGCAGCCCGCCTCCAGTGGTGTCGCGACAGGCGTGAATGGAGGGACGAATGGAGACGTGTCGTCTTCAGCGATGAGAGTCGCTTCTGCCTTGGTGCCAATGGTGGTCGTATACGTGTTTGGCGCCGTGCAGGTGAGCGCCACAATCAGGACTGCATACGACCGAGGCACACAGGGCCAACACCCGGCATCATGGTGTGGGGAGCGATCTCCTACACTGGCCGTACACCACTGGTGATCGTCGAGGGGACACTGAATAGTGCACGGTACATCCAAACCGTCATCGAACCCATCGTTCTACCATTCCTAGACCGGCAAGGGAACTTGCTGTTCCAACAGGACAATGCACGTCCGCATGTATCCCGTGCCACCCAACGTGCTCTAGAAGGTGTAAGTCAACTACCCTGGCCAGCAAGATGTCCGGATCTGTCCCCCATTGAGCATGTTTGGGACTGGATGAAGCGTCGTCTCACGCGGTCTGCACGTCCAGCACGAACGCTGGTCCAACTGAGGCGCCAGGTGGAAATGGCATGGCAAGCCGTTCCACAGGACTACATCCAGCATCTCTACGATCGTCTCCATGGGAGAATAGCAGCCTGCATTGCTGCGAAAGGTGGATATACACTGTACTAATGCCGACATTGTGCATGCTCTGTTGCCTGTGTCTATGTGCCTGTGGTTCTGTCAGTGTGATCATGTGATGTATCTGACCCCAGGAATGTGTCAATAAAATTTCCCCTTCCTGGGACAATGAATTCACGGTGTTCTTATTTCAATTTCCAGGAGTGTATCTTTTCACAGCAAATAAAAACAATGAAAAGGCACACATACAATATTCACGTTATCTGTTATCTTCTCTTCCGCAGTCGCTGTTTTACTATTCATATTGAAATATATTCTTTGCAACAGTACTAAAAGTATTATTTAGAGCAGAATTTGAAATATATTCCTCTTCTGCAACCGTAATAAGCGTCTTATTTAGACCAGACGCGTTTTTCTCTTTTGAAGCATCTTCAGTGGACAGTATTTTGTCTCCTCCATTTCGTAGTTTTGTGCTGCGGTAATACAATATTCAACGTTTGTGTCGGCTGATCAGTGTTTTAGCAAATAAATGCTGTTTGTGTGTGCCATACACAAAAATTATATTTGACATAGCTCAGAGCACTTCAGTGATACACAGTATATTCAAGTCCTAATGTTTTTGTAAGTCCACAGTTTTGTTTAACGTATTTTGTCCACTTTCTTTTGATTGATTGAAGTGCTTTAAAATAAAGCCAAACGCGCCGGGTGTAAATAAAACTTTTACCACAGTCGCGAAAGACGGAATATTTCTCAATATTACGAACGACACCTATCTGGTACTTAAATCAAATGAGATATTGTTACACAGTAAATTTTATAAGAAATTTAGGTATCTTGTCCACATTTAATTCTCAACATTGTGGCAACTAAAATCGACCATACGGAAAGTATATGCTATGGACTTTTTTACCTCTGCAAACGCTTCAAAATTTCGTGCAATGGTTTACTAGATCTAATGCTGCACAATAACTGCGTAGAACATCGAAAAAAAGTTAAGTCATTTATGGGGGGCAGGCATAAGTCAAGAAGATGTGTAAAAATGAAATTTTTGTGAAATCGCATGATAAGTGTGTCAAAGCAGTGGGAACACCATGTGTCTGCACAGGCGAGCAGTGCAGTGATGACAAAATCGCGCGGAGTGCGGGGAGCACGTCTCTGTAGCAGCGAAAGGGTTAATGCGGCCGTGGTGGCTTTACTTCATAAACTGCGCGCTCCCCCCTAAACGTAAGTTTGCGAACTATACTGTACTATGGCACTGCTTCTCTTGGCGCGTACAACTGGCAACGCAGCAATCTCCCGCGTCTGGGCGGGTATGCACGAGCCGCCAAGATAAAAGAATTGAACTATAGTGGACTTCTAAATTGCAGTAGTCTGCCCTTTTGCATGCTACACAAGATTTTCTGAACATTTATATGATGAAACATGCTTCAGCTTTTTTACTGGGGGCCTTCAGTGGGTGTCTGGGATATTACGTCATGCTTCGTTTTCACGTATTGTTTTTTTTTTTTTTAATTTAAATCACCTCTCGATGATCAGTATTACTAAATGTCTGTCCAGTTTTAAAGTTCTTAGTTTACAATCCGAGTTGTAGGGCCGGCCGCAGTGGCCGAGCGGTTCTAGGCGCTACAGTCTGGAACTGCGCGACCGCTACGGTCGCAGGTTCGAATCCTGCCTCGGGCATGGATGTGTGTGACGTCCTTAGGTTAGTTAGGTTTAAGTAGTTCTAAGTTGTAGGGGACTGATGACCTCAGAAATTAAGTCTCATAGTGCTTAGAGCCATTTGAACCAGTTTGCACCAGTTGTAGGTTGCCTGTCCAACGCTTCCATGGACAAAAAAATTTGTTTTACAACATTTCGCTTAATTATTGATTAAATTTTAAAAATTAAAATGCTCCCGTACTCTACTCATTAAGATACGTTACCCTAAGAGTTTAACACAATACAATTCCCGGCTGGGTCGGGGAATTTTCTCCGCCCAGGGAGTGGGTGTTGTGCTGTCCTCGTCATCATCCTATCGTCCTAACAGACTGCAGGTCGCCGAAGTGGCGACAAATTGAAAAACCGGCACCCGATGAACGGTCTATCCGACGAGGGGCCCTAGCCATACGATTAAATAAAATAAGACACAATACGACAAGTATTAAAGTTAGAAACTGTGTGTGTGTGTGTGTTTTTTTTTTTTCAGGTGTCGTAACTGAGGCACGAAAGCAGCCAGATTTTTATTCTTCCAATCTTTCAAAATGAGAGTACTTAACGACTCCCAACAAACTGTAAAAATAATTGGAAAACTTATCTAAACTTTTACTCGCTTACATGCTTAGCGTCAAATATGTAACAGATTAACCTATTTGTAAAGTAATCAGAAGATTATATCTATTTTATGCATGGGAGTTCGATTCGTTAAAGTATCAGGGATGTACTGGTATTATATAATAAAATGAAAATTTTCATGTAGCAAGGGTCCAATTAATTATTCGAAAATCGTGCAGGTTACTCTCATATGGAACAGTTTTGAACGATTCCACCTCTTCGTGTAGTCACTGCGATTTCGTAACACAACATTCCAGTAGCCATTTTGGGGAATCTGGTTTGTTGTGTGTCATTTCTTTCTGTAAGAGACGTCGATTTTCCCGAATTTTTTTTACATGTTTTCTCTCTTTATGTGTGTGTGTGTGTGTGTGTGTGTGTGTGTGTGTGTGTGTGTGTGTGTGTGTGTGCGTGTGCGTGTGTGTGTGCGTGTGTGTGTGTGTGTGTGTGCGTGCATGAACACATGTGATTCTTTTGTTCTTTATTAAAACTGAGAAGACGGGTGGCATTTGTGGTCACATATTACTGCGACGTCGGTTTACAATGTAATCAGCGAGAGTTATGTAAATAGTGTGCTGTTTGTCTTATTCAGTTGCTCAATTAATGGTAGTAACTTTTCTGCCAAAAATCAACATCTGAAAACGGAAAATCACGTAACATTCCAGGACACCCACTGATGTGGCCGTATTAAAATGGCGAAACGCGTCTGGGTGTATAAAGAAAATACAAGATTCATGTGGAGCATAAAAAGGATGTATTCTAGTAAACAACTGCTATTTACAAACAGCTACTGCCATAATCTGCAAACACAAGGAACTTTTAAGTAGACTTGTTTTGGCAAGGGACGTCGTCTTCGCTCTTGGTACTCTGCTTCTAGCGTCCTCTTTGCATCGCTCTTCATATTACGTTATTTTACGTTCAGAGAAATACAGTTCGTTCACTTGGGTGCTACATTTTCCTAAGCGAGTTTGTCGCATATCTTCATTATGAGCAAATATGACAGTCAAACAGCTGGACCCAACTGAGAAGCAATTATAGTGCATCGAGAGCCTTGATAGTGCAGTATAATACAGGGGGTTTAAAAAACTCATCTAATTTTACAAAAAGTCATAACTATTATCTTATTTCAGATATGTGTGTGAACAACGCACTGTTGGAAAGAACAAACTCTCGAGCTTTACATGGTTCCCGCTAGGTAGCAGCAGTGTGCGCCCACTTCAGTTCTAGTAAAAATGCTGTCGGGAAAACAAAAAGAGTTTTCAGAATGAGATTTTCACTCTGCAGCGGAGTGTGCGCTGATATGAAACTTCCTGACAGATTAAAACTGTGTGCCTGACCGAGACTCGAACTCGGGACCTTTGCCTCTCGCGGGCAAGTGCTCTACCATCTGAGCTACCGAAACACGACTCACGCCGGGTAGTCACAACTCTACTTTTGCCAGTATCTCGTCTCCAACCTTCCAAACTTTACAGAAGCTCTGCTGCGAAGCTTGCAGAACTAGCTCTCCTGAAAGAAAGGATACTGCGGAGACATGGCTTAACCACAGCCTGGGGGATGTTTCCAGAATGAGATTTTCACTCTGCAGCGGAGTGTGCGCTGATATGAAACTTCCTGGCAGATGAAAACTGTGTGCCCGACCGAGACTTGAACTCGGGACCTTTGCCTTTCGCGGGCAAGTGCTCTACCATCTGAGCTACCGAAGCACGACTCACGCCCGCTACTCACAGCTTTACTTCTGCCAGTATCTCGTCTCCTACCTTCCAAACTTTACAGAAGCTCTCCTGCGAACCTTGTAGAACTAGCACTCCTAAAAGAAAGGATACTGCGGAGACATGGCTTAGCCACAGCCTGGGGGATGTTTCCAGAATTAGATTTTCACTCTGCAGCGGAGTGTGTGCTGATATGAAACTTCCTGGCAGATTAAAACTGTGTGCCGGATCGACACTCGAACTCGGGACCTTTGCCTTTCGCGGGCAAGTACTCTACCGTCTGAGCTATCGAAGCACGACTCACGCTCGGTACTCACAGCTTTACTTCTGCCAGTATCTCGTCTCCTACCTTCAAGAGTGCTAGTTCTGCAAGGTTCGCAGGAGAGCTTCTGTAAAATTTGGAAGGTAGGAGACGAGATACTGGCAGAAGTAAAGCTGTGAGTACGGGGCGTGAGTCGTGCTTCGGTAGCTCAGGTGGTAGAGCACTTGCTCACGAAAGGCAAAGGTGCCGATTTCGAGTCTCGCTCTGGCACAAAGTTTTAATCTGCCAGGAAGTTTCAAAAAAGAGTTTTGTGTTCTATTCTTTCTTTATTGCGGGTCAGTAATAATGGTTCAGATTTATTTCGTACTTGGTATGGTGTGGATCCTCCTACAGTACAAAGCATTAAACGATGGTGTGAACAATTCCGCGAAACAGGTTGTTTGTGTGAAGGCAAATCGCCGGGCCTTCCCCGAGTGTCTGACACAGACGTCGAACGCATTTCACGAGGAGTCCGCAGAAATCCGTTCGCCGTGCAGCTCGGCAACTCAGCGTACCACCGACATCCGTCTGGCGTGTGTTGCGCTGACGTTTACACACGAAACGCTACTAAATTCAGCTACTGCAAGCGGGAATTTTTAAATCACATGGAAACTGAACGATGGATCGATCGCACTGAATCAAATGATTCAGCCTTACATTACTGGCGTCCAAGGTCACTGGATCTGACTGTATGCGATTATTTCTTTTGAGGCCTTATAAAAGACTGTTCGTGTGCCTCCGTTACCAACAGTGAATGAAATGAGACATCGCATAACAGCAGCTGTGGAAGCTGTAACTCAAGACATATTCGCTGCAGTGTGGGAACATTTTGAATACCGCACTGACATATGCTGTGCATCTCAAGAAAGGCATATTGAACACCTGTGAAAAGCCATGAAAAAAACTTTTTGACTTCCCGTTCATCAAAAAAAAATATATTAATTTTGTATGTTTATTAGTTTCAGAAATATAGACGTGCCAAATAGGATGATTCTTTTTGATGCACCCTGTACACTTACTTCCTTGTATCTACCGTCACTTTCGTAACTGCAACAGTGCAAAAAGAAAAAACCACATTCTGCTCTTTATGTGACAAGAGAAATATAAAGACACTGATGAATATTTAACTGGCGAAAATGGCTCGTTGTCTACATTTGAAGAGAGGTCCCGGTCGTTCTACGAACTGTGGAATAAAACATCTACGCACTTAATCTCTTATTCTCTCAACTTCGAATAAAGTATGAAAATTTTACGTTAACTGGTTGAAGAAACAACGATCTACAACAATCAGTTCAGAACTTACTACTATCACTTGCCCTTGCACCGAAGCTTATAAAGTAAATTCTCGTACGTTATTAGTATTTTTTAATTATAATGAACGCAAAAACGTAATTGTGACAGGAAGTCCAACTTTAATGAACGATTTATTCAAAACAAATCGTTTTTTGTATATTAGCTTCTTTCGAAAAACTTCGTAAAATATTACTTTCAAATAATCACTTTTGATACATGTAAATTCCATCGGTAATATGAAATATTTCATTGACAGTCGTTTTAATGCTAAAATTACAATACAAAGATGTGTTATTTAAATGATATTATAGAGGGTTAATACCCAAACTGCCTCTGTTTTGAATAACCGACGAAGACATTTTACATTTTTCGAAACACTTTTACCTGATGATTCTGCGTATTTTGCATGAAAATTGCATAAAAATGAGCGATTTTCTGCCTTTCTACACTTGTAATTATTTATTTGACTGAATAGAATGTGATGTCCTTAGGTTAGTTAGGTTTAAGTAGGTCTAAGTTATAGGGGACTGATGACCATAGATGTTAAGTCCCATAGTGCTCAGAGCCATTTGAACCATTTGAACTGAATAGAAATATACATACAGGAAATTTCAAATTGTACTGTTTCGTGATATTGCATTTGAAAAGATATACGAACTTTGTTAACGGCAGCTCATCACGTTACTTCAGATAGTGTTAGACGACGAATAATAGATGTGGAAGGAATATGACAATCGTGAATACACGACAACGTAACGAAAATGACCATATTTCGGCTGCTACGCAAAAATCGTGTATCATCTACTGTTGCATGAAACGCCCGCTAAATGACGTAGGGCTGACAGGTAATTAGGATTATGGAAAGGGCCAAGGGAGTTGCGGTCGGATTCATTTCACAATCGTAATTTATTATCATTTAGTTCACAAATACACTTTTGAAAGAAATTTGGTTCGCGGCTCAAGGCCTCCAAACAGCTGCATTAGAGTAAGTTCAATTCTGAAAAGATATGACACAGTTAAATTTAAGAATAACATACATTTTATACATATATGAGATCAGCATGCGGAGCGGCTTAAGGCCGCCGGATTAAATCTTCATAATTCCAAATATACTATGATGATTACTGAAGGCAGAAGGCCACAATGTTTTGAGATGCTAACAGGGCTGATGGCCCAGTGGGTGCACAGAAAGAGATAAACAAACGCAATAAGATGGCTGAAAGCTGCCAGGTTCAATTCTGCAAATAAAGGAAATATACAAGGTGAGTCACCTAACGTTACCACTGGATATATTTCGTAAACCACATCAAATACTGACGAATCGATTCCACAGACCGAACGGTAGTTTTGTTAGCACAACTGAACATATAAATAAATACGTAATCAGTGCCGTTTGTTGCATTGTAAAATGTTAATTACATCCGGAGATACTGTAACCTAAAGTTGACGGTTGAAATCTCCGACAGCTGCCACATAAATCGCATTTCTACAGAATGTTCTGCCAACGTTGCTCGAAAATGTCCCACTGGAAACGCGTCGACGTATGTGGTATCAGCATGATGGTGCACCTGCACATTCCGCAATTGACACTAGGCTGACCCTTAACAGGATGTTCGACGGGCGTTTCATAGGACGTGGAGGACGCATAAATTGGCCAGCTCGTTCTCCTGATCTTACACATCTGGACTTCTTTCTGTGGGGTACGTTAAAGGAGAATGTATACCGTGATGTGCCTACAACCACGGAGGATATGAAACAACGTATTGTGGCAGCCTGCGGCGACATTACACCAGATGTACTGCGGCGTGTACGACATTCATTACGCCAGAGATTGCAATTGTGTGCAGCAAATGATGGCCACCACATTGAACATCTATTGGCCTGACATGTCGGGACACACTCTATTCCACTCCGTAATTGAAAACGGAAACCACGTGTGTACGTGTACCTCACCCCTCATGGTAATGTACATGTGCCTCAGTGAAAAAGACCAATAAAAAGGTGTTAGCATGTGGACGTAATGTGCTGTTCCAGTCTCTTCTGTACCTAAGGTCCATCACCGTTCTCTTTGGATCCCTACGTAATTCGGTGCTCTCCGATACACACGATCGAACAGTGGAGGAGTGGTACTCAAGCGGCTACTTTAGGTTACAATATCTCCGGATGTAATTAACATTTTACAATGCAACAAACGGCACTGATTACATATTTGTTTATATGTTCAGATGTGCTAACAAAACTACCGGGGTTCCATTTAAAAAAAACGTAGGTTTGTACTTCCGTTCATTTTTTTATGGTTTGGATTAACCAATTACACTAGCCCCTCTCCTCACGTTCCGTCTGTGGAATCGATTCGTCAATATTTGATGTGGTTCACGAAATATATCCAGTGGTAATGTTAGGTGACTCACCCTGTATATTGCTACAATTGGTAAAACAATACATTAAGTTAAAATATTTCCATTTTGCAACACCAACGGCGGAAGGCCCAAAATAAATTGTAAAATCTTCCGGAGGAAATTACAATAACCTTTCAAGAGCAGAAGCCGATAACGTTTGGACTTGAAGGAAACTCTGAGAACATGTTTCTAGGACTGACTCCCCACAACTAACCTTACCGAATTAAAAATATAAAGTACAGTTAAATTACAACATTAACACTGCCGAAAGGATACACGGCACTCAGAAGCCTCCAGAGAGGTCGGCCAGCCCTTTTTCACTTCGGCGACACAGGTGGTGAGCCCAACTACACTTGATCCGTTGGTACCCAACCAGGGGACAGCCACGGACCGACCTACATAACGACTTGCTTCCCATCAATCAGTACATAAGAACTCAAATACAAAAGGTTTCCTACATGATAATCCACAATTATGTATATACTAGCTGTCAAAATTACGAGGTGCATTCAAGTTCTAAGCCTCCGATTTTTTTTCTCTGGAATGGAAAGAGATAGAAACATGCGCATTCTTTTAAAATGAGGCTGCGTTCATTCTCAATACGTCCCAGAGATGGCAGCACCGTATGGCAGATGGAATTTTACCGCCAGCGTCGAGAATGAGAACTGTTTTAAATACTTAAAATGGCGACGTTTTCCTTACTTGAACAGCGTACAATCATTCGTTTTCTGAATTTGCATGGTGTGAAACCAATTGAAATTCATCGACAGTTGAAGCAGACATGTGGTGATGGAGTTATGGAGGTGTGGAAAGTGCGTTCGTGGGTGCGACAGTTTAATGAAGGCAGAACATCGTGTGACAACAAACCGAAACAACCTCGGGCTCGCACGAGCCGGTCTGACAACACAATCGAGAAAGTGGAGAGAATTGTTTTAGGGGACCGCCGAATGACTGTTGAACAGATCGCCTCCACAGTTGGCATTTCTGTGTGTTCTGTGCACACAATCCTGCATGACGACCTGAAAATGTCATCCAGGTGGGTGCTACAAATGCTGACGGACAACCACACGGCTGCCCGTGTGGCATGTTGCCGAGCAATGTTGACGCACAAGGACAGCACGTATGGGACTTCCTTTTCATCGGTTGTGACAATGGATGAGATGTGGATGCCATTTTTCAATCCAAAAACAAAGCGCCAGTCAGCTCAAAGGAAGCACACAGATTCACCGCCAACAAACAAATTTCGGGTAACCGCCTGTGCTGAAAAAATGATGGTGTCCATGTTCTGGGACAGCGAGGGCGTAGTCCTTACCCATTGCGTTCCAAAGGGCACTACGGTAACAGGTGCATCCTACGAAAATGTTTTGAAGAACAAATTCCTTCCTGCACTGCAACAAAAACGTCCGGGAAGGGCTGTGCGTGTGCCATTTCACCAAGACAACGCACCCGCACATCGAGCTAACGTCACGCAACAGTTTCTTCGTGATAACAACTTTGAAGTGATTCCTCATGCTATCTACTCACCTGACCTGGCTCCTAGTGACTTTTGGCTTTTTCCAACAATGAAAGACACTCTCCGTGGCCGCACATTCACCAGCCATGCTGCTATTGCCTCAGCGATTTTCCAGTTGTCAAAACAGACTCCTAAAGAAGCCTTCGCCGCTGCCATGGAATCATGGCGTCAGCGTTGTGAAAAATGTGTACGTCTGCAGGGCGATTACGTCGAGAAGTAACGGCAGTTTCATCGATTTCGGGTGAGTAGTTAATTTGGAAAAAAAATCGGAGACCTTAGAACTTGAATGCACCTCGTACACACCATGTTGTACAGCGACAACTGGTGAGGAAAGGACACTGCCTGAAATTACGTTAGTCGCCGGGACATGTAAACAGAACACTAACGGCGACAAGGCAGAAAATTCCGCTGGTGCACTGTAATTGTAGTCAACCAATATAGTTAATTGCGCCGCATGGCGGCTAAATTTCAGCAATAGAAACACTCTGTGTTGCTCACAGGGAAACCTCCCCAACAGTGAACCGCCGAAACGCACCACTACATGAATGGACGTGCCTTAGGTAGTTGACACCGCTACTCAACTTTGCCGTCCTGGGTCGGTGAGCCACGAAGCTCGTAGCGACCGGACAGCTCCACACACGCTCCGACACTGCGCAGGGACCGCCAGCGGAACCAGCAGACTGCACCGTGTAGAGATAACTTCCCTGGTCCGCAGCAACCGACCGACTGGCCTCAGAATGCCGACAACATCTGAAATAGTCGTCAGGGGAACTAACACCAACTATACACACAACCTGACAAAGACTTGCATGAAGATGTGAGCGATAGCCAACAGTAACTAAGTACGTACGAACACAAATCAGGAGTCGATGCGCACACACACACACACACACACTGAAGACTCATGAACGATCGGCGAGCCAAAACGCGTCGTCCGGTAGGACGTCCGACCGACGATCCACCAAGACCGTGGCCCGGCTCAAGTGATGCGTAGCGGCAATGGTCGGGCGAGCCGTGTGGACGCAGACCTCACTGCTGCTCCAACCCGACTGCACTATAGTTCATTTCATTTATCTTGGCGGTTCGCGCATGCCCGCCAGAAGCGGGTGATTGCTGCGTTGCCAGTTGTTCGCGCCTAGAGAAGCAGCGCCATATACGTTTGCAAACTTACCTTTAAGGGGATGGCTCTGAGCACTATGGGACTCAACATCTTAGGTCATAATTCCCCTAGAACTTAGAACTGCTTAAACCTAACTAACCTAAGGACATCACACACACCCATGCCCGAGGCAGGATTCGAACCTGCGACCGTAGCAGCAGTGCGGTTCCGGACTTGGAGTGCCTAGAACCGCTCGGCGCCAGGGAGTTGCTGCAGGAGCGAAAACCTCTCTGCCTCCAGAATTTAGTGTGGATTGTTGCTGTTGTGGTCTTCAGTCCTGAGACTGGTTTGATGCAGCTCTCCATGCTACTCTATCCTGTGCAGGCTTCTTCATCAGCCAGTACCTACTGCAACCTACATCCTTCTGAATCTGCTTAGTGTATTCATCTCTTGGTCTCCCTCTACGATTTTTACCCTCTACGCTGCCCTCCAATACTAAATTGGTGATCCCTCGATATCTCAGAACATCTCTTCTTCTAGTCAAGTTGTGCCAAAAACTCCTCTTCTCCCCAATTCTATTCAATACCTCCTCATTAGTTATGTGATCTACCCATCTAATCTTCAGCATTCTTCTGTAGCACCACATTTCAAAAGCTTCTATTCTCTTCTTGTCTAAACTATTTATCGTCCACGTTTCACTTCCATACATGGCTACACTCCATACAAATACTTTCAGAAACGACTTCCTGACGTTTAAATCTATACCCAATGTTAACAAATTTTTCTTCTTCAGAAACACTTTCCTTGCCATTGCCATTCTACATTTTGTATTCTCTCTACTTCGAACATCATCAGTTATTTAGCTCCCCAAATAGAAAAACTCCTTTACTACTTAAAGTGTCTCTTGTGGTAATCTAATTCCCTCAGCTTCACCCGACTTAATTCGACTACATTGCGGTATTCTCGTTTTGCTTTTTTGATGTTCATCTTATACCCTATTTTCAAGACACTGTCCATTGCGTTCAACTACTCTTCCAAGTCCTTTGCTGTCTCTGATAGAATTACAATGTCATCGGCGAACCTCAAAGTTTATATTTCTTCTCCATGCATTTTAATACCTACTCCGAACTTTTCTTTTGTTTCCTTTATTGCTTGCTCAATATACAGATTGAATAATATCGGGGACAGGCTACAACCCTGTCTCACTCAATTCCCAACCACAGCTTCCCTTTCATACCCCTCGACTTTTATAACTGCCATCTGGTTTCTGTACAAATTGTAAATAGCTTTTCGCTCCCTGTATTTCACCCCTGCCACCTTCAGAATTTGAAAGAGAGTATTCCAGTCAACATTCTCAAAAGCTTTCTCTAAGTCTACAAATGCTAGAAACGTAGGTTTGCCTTTTCTTAATCTTTCGTCTAAGATAAGTCGTAAGGTCAGTATTGCCTCACGTGTTCCAATATTTCTACGGAATCAAAACCGATCTTCTCCGAGGTCAGCTTCTATCAGTTTTTCCATTCGTCTGTAAAGAATTCATGTTAGTATTTTGCTGCTGTGACTTATTAAACTGATTGTTCGGTAATTTTCACATCTGTCAACGTCTGCTTTCTTTGGAATTGGAATTATTATATTCCTCTTGAAGCCTGAGGGTATTTCGCCTCTCTCATACATCTTGCTCACCAGATGCTAGAGTTTTGTCAGGACTGGCTCTCCCAAGGCCGTCAGTAGTTCCAATGGAATGTTGTCTACTCTGGGGGCCTTGTTTCGACTCAGGTCTGTCAGTGCTCTGTCAAACTCTTCACGCAATATCATATCTCCCATTTCATCTTCATCTACATCCTCTTCCATTTCCATAATATTATCCTCAAGTACATCGCCCTTGTATAGAACCTCTATATACTCCTTCCACCTTTCTGCTTTCCCTTCTTTGCTTAGAAATGGGTTTCCATCAAAGCTCTTGATATTCATGCAGGTGGTTCTCCTTTCTCCAAAGGTCACTTTCATTTTCCTGTAGGCAGTATCTATCTTCTCCCTAGTGATATGCGCCGCTACATCCTTACATTTGTCCTCTAGCCATCCCTGCTTGGCCATTTTGCACTTCCTGTCGATCCCATTTTTAAGACTTTTATATTCCTTTTTGCCTGCTTCATTTACTGCATTTTTATATTTCCTCCTTTCATCAATTAAATTCAATATTTCTTCTGTTACCCAAGGGTTTCTACTAGCCCTCGTCTTTTTACCTACTTGATCCTCTACTGTGATCACTATTTCATCGTTCAAAGCTACCCATTCTTCTTCTACTGTATTTCTTTCCCCCATTCCTGTCAATTGTTCCCTTATGCTCTCCCTGAAACTCTGTACAACCTCTGGTTCTTTCAGTTTATTCAGGTCTCATCTCTTTAAATTCCGACTTTTTTTGCAGTTTCTTCAGTTTTAATCTACAGTTCATAACCAATAGATTGTGGTCAGAGTCCACATCTGCTTCTGGAAATGTCTTACAATTTAAAACCTCTTTCTTAAATCTCTGTCTTACCATTATATAATCTATCTGATACCTTTCAGTATCTCCAGGGTTCTTCCATATATACAACCTTCTTTCATAATTCTTGAACCAAGTGTTAGCTATGATTAAGGTATGCTCTGCGCAGAATTCTACCAGGCGGCTTCCTCTTTCATTTCTTAGCCCCAATCCATATTCACCTACTAAGTTTCCTCCCCTCCCTTTCCCTACTCTCGAATTCCAGTCGCCCATGACTATTAAATTTTCGTCTCCCTTCACTACCTGAATAATTTCTTTTATCTCCTCATACATTTCATCAATTTCTTCATCATCTGCAGAGCTAGTTGGCATATAAACTTGTACTATTGTAGTAGGTGTGAGCTTCGTGTCTATCTTGGCCACAATAATGCGTTCACTATGCTGTTTGTAGTAGCTTACCCGCACTTCTACTTTTTTTTCGTTATTAATCCTACTCCTGCATTACCCCTATTTGAGTTTGTATTTATAACCCTGTATTCATCTGACCAAAAGTCTTGTTCCTCCTGCCACCTAACGTCACTAATTCCCACTATGTCTAACTTTCACCTATCCATTTCCCTTTTCAAATTTTCTAACCTACCTGCCCGATTAAGGGATCTGACATTCCGCGCTCCGATCCGTAGAACGCCAGTTTTCTTTGTCCTGATAACGACGTCCTCTTGAGTAGTCCCCGCCCGGATATCCGAATGGGGGACTATTTTACCTCCGGAATATTTTACCCAAGAGGACGCCATCATCATTTAATCATACAGTAAAGCTGCATGCCCTCGTGAAAAATTACGGCCGTAGTTTCCCCTTGCTTTCAGCCGTTCGCAGTACCAGAACAGCAAGGCCGTTTTGGTTAGTGTTACAAGGCCAGATCAGTCAGTCATCCAGACTGTTGCCCCTGCAACTACTGAAAAGGCTGCTGCCCCTCTTCAGGAACCACACGTTTGTCTGGCCTCTCAACAGATACCACTGTGTTGTGGTTGCACCTACGGTACGGCTATCTGTGTCGATGAGGCACGCAAACCTCCCCACCAACGGCCCCACCATGGTTCATGGGGGGGGGGGGGGTAGTAATAGGCCACTATCTTGTATCAGCCCAGAGGTTCAGATCGAACTTTGACCACTTCTACTGGCATTTCCAATTTGACTGCATTAACGTGGCCCACATCGATCAAAATATCCACTGACGGCTCCACACCACGAGACGGCCCTGGCTTTGCTTACGTAGGTGGAGATCCACAATATGGGGCTATATTTAAGTTACGGGTGGAAGTCAGCATTTTACTCTGAAATCCTTTCAGGTAAAGAATCCTTCAATATGCCGCCAATCAGTTCAACGACACCCTTACTGTCATAGATTCGAGGAGCCCCACTCCATTACAAAACCTCTAGCTTTACCAATCCGATGCTGAAATGCAGGATCCATGGATTCTTGAGGTTGTCTACATACCCGTACATCTTCACCCGCTCGATAAAATTTGAAACGAGACTCGTCCGACCAGGCAACTTGTTTTCCAGTCAACAACAGTCCTATGTTGGTGTTGACAGGCCCAGGAGAGGCGTATAGCTTTGTGTTGTGCAGTCATCGAGGTTACACGAGTGGGCCTTCGGTTCCCAAAGCCCATATCGATTATGTTTCGTTGAACGGTTCGCACGCCGACACTTTTTGATGGCCCTGCATTGAAATCTGCTGCAATTTCTGGAAGAGTTGCACTTCTGTCACGTTGAACGATTCTCTTCAGTCGTCGTTGGTCCCGTTCTTGCAGGATCTTTGTCCTACCGCAGCGATGTTGGAGGTTTGATGTTTTACCGCATTCCTGACATTCACGGTACACTTGTGAAATGGTCGTACGGGAAAATCCACACTTCTATGGTACCTCGAAGATGCTGTGTCCCATCGCTCATGCGCAGAGTATAACACCACGTTCAAACCCACTTAAACCTTGATAACCTGCCATTGTAGCAGCAGTAAGCGATATAACAACTGCGCCAGGCCCTTGTTGTCTTATATAGGCGTTGCCAACTAGAGCGCCGTAATCGGCCTGTTTACAAATCGCTCTATTTGAATATGCATGTCTATACCAGTTTCTTTGGCGCTTCAGTGTATGGATCAAGGGACATTCTATTATCTCATGTAATGAGACTGAGGAGGGGAGGGGGCACCTACCAAAACAGAGTGTGACTGGATGGCTAATCTTACTACACCTGAGTACCGCAGATTTTGTTGCTGGCGTGACGAAGAACGTTCATCAAGATGGTCACATACGTGGGAGATCTCAGAACAGTCCAAAGGAAGAGGTTATGTCGCAACATAGACAAGTATTCCGCCATTATATTATGTTAGATTAGATTAGGACTTGTTCGATAGATCATGAATACGACACTTCGTAATGATGTGGAACGTGTCAGGTTAATAAAAGGTGTCTGTACAAGATATAGCATTACACAAAATATTGCATGACACTTCATATTTTTAATTTATGAGGGAGGGGGGGGGGCGGAAATTACCCAGTTACTATACCTAAAAATTCATCAAATGAGTAGAAGGAGTTGCAGTTCAGAAATTCCTTTAATTTAATTTTAAATGCTATATGGCTATCTGTCAGACTTTTGAAGCTATTAGTTAAGTGACCAAAGACTTTTGTGGCAGCATAATTTATCCCCTTCTGAGCCGAAGTTAGATTTAACCTTGAGTAGTGAAGACCACCCTTTCTCCTAGTGTTGTAGCCATGTACACTGCTATTACTTTTGAATTCGTTCGGACTGTTAATAACAAATTTCCTAAGTGAATATATGTATATTGTGAGGCTACAGTGAAGATCCCTAGCTCTTTACATAAGTGTCTGCAGGATGATCTTGGATGAGCTCCAGCAATTATTCTGATTACACGCTTTTGTGCAATGAACACTCTTTTACTCATCGATGAGTTACCCCAGAACATGATGCCATACGAAAGCAGACAATGAAAATAGGCGTGGTAAGCTAATTTACTTAGACGTATATCGCCAAACTTTGCAATGACCCTAATAGCATAAGTAACTGAACTCAAACGTTTCAGATGATGTTCTCCCAAATAAAGCTATCTAGACGTTATATCATTACTATAACGCGCATCCGCCTAGGTCACGGCTGTTACCCTTCACATCTTTATAGAATGGAAGTTCAGCCGTCTCCATTCTGCGAAGACCACCCAACTGAAACTGCAGACCTCAGTCATGTTACAGACGGCCGGTGTGGCCGTGCGGTTCTAGGCGCTTCAGTCTGGAACCGCGTGACCGCTACGGTCGCAGGTTCGAATCCTGCCTCGGGCATGGATGTGTGTGATGTCCTTAGGTTAGTTAGGTTTAAGTAGTTCTAAGTCCTAGGGGCTGTTGACCACAGATCTTAAGTCCCATAGTGCTCAGAGCCATTTGAACTATTCAGTCATGTTACACTAAGATGTTCACGCAATGGCAGACAACGCCGCCAGTTTCTAAGGCTTTGATCGGAGCAGGAATTCCTCAAGCTGCATCTGTTTCGAGAGCTGACTACAACAGACTAAGTCACTGTTGCGCAGTTTCGGCACGAATGGGATATCCATTTATAAGTCAAAGGTTCCAGCTTAAGAAGTAACATATGGAGCGTGCTGAGTGCGTGAATCTACAGACTGTGCCATGAAATTTACATATAATTAAAATATTTTTTGCTGTGTATGCTGTATACAGCGTGTTACAAAAAGGTACGGCCAAACTTTCAGGAAACATTCCTGACACACAAAGCAAGAAAATATGTTATGTGGACATGTGACCGGAAACGCTTACTTTCCATGTTAGAGGTCATTTTATCACGTCTCTTCAAATAACATTAATCATGGAGTGGAAACACGCAGCAACAGAACGTACCAACGTGACTTCAGACACTTTGTTACAGGAAATGTTCAAAATGTCCTCCGTTAGCGAGGATACATGCATCCACCCTCCGTCGCATGGAATCCCTGATCCGCTGATGCAGCCCTGGAGAATGGCGTATTGTATCACAGCCGTCCACAATACGAGCACGAAGAGTCTCTACATTTGGTACCGGGGTTGCGTAGACAAGAGCTTTCAAATGCCCCCATAAATGAAAGTCAAGATGGTTGACGCCAGGAGAGCGTGGAGGCCACGGAATTGGTCCGCCTCTACCAATCCATCGGTCACCGAATCTGCTGTTGAGAAGCGTACGAACACTTCGACTGAAATGTGCAAGAGCTCCATCGTGCATGAACCACATGTTGTGTCGTACATGTAAATGCAGCACAGGTAGAGAATCCCGTATGAAATCATGATAACGTGCTCCATTGAGCGTAGGTGGAACAACATGGGGCACAATCAAGACATCACCAACAATGCCTGCCCAAACGTTCACAGAAAATCTGTGTTGATGACGTGATTGCACAATTACGTGCGGATTCTCGTCATTCCACACATGTTGATTGTGAAAATTTACCATTTCATGACGTTGGAATGAAGCCTCATCCGTAAAGAGAACATTTGCACTGAAATGAGGATTGACACATTGTAGGATGAACCATTCGCAGAAGTGTACCCGTGGAGGCCAATCAGCTGCTGATAGTGCCTGCATACGCTGTACATGGGACGGAAACAACTGGTTCTCCCGTAGCACTCTCCATACAGTGACGTGGCCAACGTTACCTTGTATAGCACAACTTCTCCGACGCTGACATTAGGGTTATCGTCAACTGCACGAAGAATTGCCTCGTCCATTGCAGGTGTCCTCGTCGTTCTAGGTCTTCCCCAGTCGCGAGTCATAGGCTGGAATGTTCCGTGCTCCCTAAGACGCCGATCAATTGCTTCGAACGTCTTCCTGTCGGGACACCTTCGTTCTGGAAATCTGTCTCGATACAAATGTACCGCGCCACGGCTATTGCCCCATGCTAATCCGTACATCAAATGGGCAACTCCGCATTGGTAAGCATTGCATTGACTGCAAAACCACGTTCGTGATAAACACTAACGTGTTGATGCTACGTACTGATGTGCTTGATGCTAGTACTGTAGAGCAATGAGTCGCATGTCAACACAAGCACCGAAGTCAACATTACCTTCCTTCAACTGGGCCAACTGGCTGTGTATCGAGGAAGTACAGTACATACTGACGAAACTAAAACGAGCTCTAACATGGAAATTAAGCGTTTCCGGACACATGTCCACATAACATCTTTTCTTTATTTGTGTGTGAGGAATGTTTCCTGAAAGTTAGGTCGTACCTTTTTGTAACACCCTGTATACAGGGTGGAGAAAATTTGTGTCACCAAATTTTAACCCTAGATAGCTGATGCCAGTTGGATCCAAAGTTACTAATGTTGTGTAGATCGACAACGCACCATTTTATACTACGGAAACTCGGCACCCCGGGCTTCGATTGGCCGTGGGATTTCCCTGTTGCCGTTCATCGGTTGACGGGCAGAGCTATGGTTGTCAGTTCACACGTACAAGCATCCATCGCCTCACCACTGCCCCACCGCTATACGCACACGTGTGGAATAGGTCTTGCTGTTTGTCTGCACCACACGTTCTCCCTTCCCGAGCACGAGGTCCCGGGTGCGATTCCCTGCGGTGTCAGGGATTTTCACCTTCCACGAGATGACTGGGTGTTTGTGTTGAACTCATCATTTCATCATCATCCAGGATAGCGGAGAAATTGGGCTGAGCAAAGGTTGGGAAATTGTCTGGGCCCTGATAACCGCGCAGTTGAGCGTCCCACGGACCAAACATCATCATCATCCACCTCACGTCAGAGGCATTCACAGGTAAGCATCGCTTCTGGAACACACATGTCACCTGTGATTTAGTCATATGCGAGGTGCATTCAAGTTCTAAGGCCTCCGATTTTTCTTCTAATTAACTACTCACCCGAAATCGATGAAACTGTCGTTACTTCTCGACGTAATCGCCCTGCAGACGTACACATTTTTCACAACGCTGACGCCATGATTCCATGGCAGTGGCGAAGGCTTCCTTAGGAGTCTGTTTTGACCACTGGAAAATCGCTGAGGCAATAGCAGCACAGCTGGTGAATGTGCGGCCACGGAGAGTGTCTTTCATTGTTGGAAAAAGCCAAAAGTCACTAGGAGCCAGGTCAGGTGAGTAGGGGGCATGAGGAATCACTTCAAAGTTGTTATCACGAAAAAACTATTGCGTAACGTTAGCTCGATGTGCGGGTGCGTTGTCTTGGTGAAACAGCACACGCGCAGTCCTTCCCGGGCGTTTTTGTTGCAGTGCAGGAAGGAATTTGTTCTTCAAAATATTTTCGTACGATGCACCTGTTACCGTAGTGCCCTTTGGAACGCAATGGGTAAGGACTATGCCCTCGCTGTCCCAGAACATGGACACCATCATTTTTTCAGCGGTGGCGGTTACCCGAAATTTTTTTGGTGGCGGTGAATCTGTGTGCTTCCATTGAGCTGACTGGCGCTTTGTTTCTCGATTGAAAAATGGCATCCACGTCTCATCCATTGTCACAACCGACGAAAAGAAAGTCCCATTCGTGCTGTCGTTGCGCGTCAACATCGCTCGGCAACATGCCACACGGGCAGCCGTGTGGTCGCCCGTCAGCATTCGTGGCACCCACCTGGATGACACTTTTCGCATTTTCAGGTCGTCATGCAGGATTGTGTGCACAGAACCCACAGAAATGCCAACTCTGGAGGCGATCTGTTCAACAGTCATTCGGCGATCCCCCAAAACAATTCTCTCCAATTTCTCGATCATGTCGTCAGACTGGCTTGTGCGAGCCCGAGGTTGTTTCGGTTTGTTGTCACACGATTTTCTGCCTTCATTAAACTGTCGCACCCCATAACTCCATCACCATATGTCTCCTTCAACTGTCGATGAATTTCAATTGGTTTGACACCACGCAATTTCAGAAGACGAATGATTGCTCGCTGTTCAAGTGAGAAAAACGTCGCCATTTTAAGTATTTAAAACAGTTCTCATTCTCGCCGCTGGCGGTAAAATTCCATCAGCCGTGCAGTGCTGCCATCTCTGGGACGTATTGACAGTGAATGCGGCCTCATTTTAAAACAATGCGCATGTTTCTATCTGTTTCTAGTCCGGAGAAAAAAAAATCGGAGGCCTTAGAACTTGGAAGCACCTCGTAGTAAGCATGACAACACAGTTGTCGTTTGAAGAACGAGATACGGTTTTTGTTTATGGACCAGCCAACGGTAATGCGCATGAAGATCGACGGTTGTATGAGGAACGGTACCCAGCAAGGCTCCACCCACACCCGCTAGTTACAGCAATTCACTGGCGACTTGGCGAAAAAGGCTCGTTAGCAGGAGGATATCATGGTGATGCTGGAAGACGTCGCACACGATGGGATGTTGCATTTGAAGAGACTGTTCTCGAGCGCTTCGAGGAAGCACCTACAGTAAGTACTCAAGCGGTTGGAGAAGACATGGGGGTCACTCATCATCGCTTAGTCTCGGAGGTTTTGAGGGATGACGGCCAGCATCCCGATTTCGAGTCTCGGTCGGGCACACAGTTTTAATATGCCAGGAAGTTTCATGTCAGCGTACACTCTGCTGTAGAGTGAAAATTTCATTCTAGAAACATCCCCCAGGCTGTGGCTAAGTCATGTCTCCGCATATACTTTCTTTCAGGAGTGCTAGTTCTGCAAGGTTCGCAGGAGAGCTTCTGTAAAGTTTGGAAGGTTGGAGACGAGGCACTGGCAGAAGTAAAGCTGTGACGACCGGGCGTGAGTCGTGCTTCGGAAGCTCAGATGGTAGAGCAGTTGCCCGCGAAAGGCAAAGGTCCCGAGTTCGAGTCTCGGTCGGGCACACAGTTTTAATCTGCCAGGAAGTTTCATATCAGCGCACACTCCGCTGCAGAGTGAAAATCTCATTCTGGAGCATCTATTTAGTTTCCGTCCTGTCCAAGACCTAAATCCTGTGGCGAACTATGAACAGAGGCTACGGTTTTGCCTGTGGTTTCTGCGACGTGTTGCACGAGATCCCGACTCCCCCGCTATTCCGTTGTTTACCGCCGAGTGCACCTCCCATCGGGGTGGCCTTTACAACCCTCAAAACGCTCAGTACTGGGCGAGGGGAAATCCTCACGCCACGTACATCCACGGACACCAGGCACGATTTTCGCTCAACATTTGGGCAGGTATTGTGGGTACCATCTGAATGGGCCGTCTTACCGGGGCAAATTACTTCACTTTATGCAAGAAACTCTACCTGGCCTGCTGGTAGATGTTCCCATGGAAATACGGCTACCCATGTGTTTTCAGCATGATGGGGCGCCCGCACATAACTGTTGTGCTGTGCGCGGATATTTAAATGAACTCTTCAACGGCCGCGTAATTGGCAGAGGTGCTCGTAGGACATGGCCCCCACGATCACCAGACCTCACGCCAACGGACTTTTTCCTGTGGGCATTCTTCAAGGTTCTAGGTCACCCACCTGGACGCGAACCACCTAGAAACGAAGAGGAATTAATGGCATGCCGACAATCACATCAGGGCAATTCCGGGAATTTTTTAAAGAGTTCGGCAAAACACCGTTCGACGTTACCAAGCATGTGTCGAGTCAGAGGGTCGCCAGTTCGAGCACCTGCTTTAAGTAAACGATGTCCTAGCTACGAAAAAGGTTCTTCTTAGGGCCGACAGGATGTGTAAAAGGTCTTCTGTACGCGAAATAATAGCTATTGACGGGTTTTGACCCGGCACGCCTTATCATGAAACTACAATGGATGTGTCGGGACCCCGGCGGATTCGCCCCCAGGCCCCCAGAGCAGAAGGCTAACGCGCTACCACCGAGCGTGCGGGCCGCCTTGGATACATCGCGATCTCTGGCAGGGCAAAGTATTCCCGGTCATTCGTTGTCCAGAGCATCCGGCAACAGGGCAATTCCGCGGCCAATCGGAGCGCGTGGCGCCAAGTTTCCGTAGTTTAAAAATGGTGCGTTGTCGACCTACACAACATCAGTGATTTTGGTCCCTACTGCCATTAGCTATCCAGGGTTAAAAGTTGTGACGCAATTTTTCTCCACCATGTGTGATATTGCTTAACAGAGCTGTACTTAGTCACTTCTCAGGCTAAATGGTTAATGGCAAAGGTCAATGAATTATATTTGTATAAAATGTTGTGTCTAGACAAGACAGTCTAGACACAAGGCGAGGAAGCCGAAAGGGCACGCGTCAACTCACGCCGGCTTGCGTTAAGTCTGAAACAGGATACGTAATGAATGCTATAAAGAAAAGTACGTAGCTGCTGGAATACTTAACTTTAATCCATCATTTGTATACAGCATTCTTGATGATACAAATGAGACTCTCTCTAGAAATGGTTAATGGCGCCTTGCTATGTCGTAGCCATGGACTTACCTGAAGACTATTCTAACGGTCTCTCGGCAAATGATAGAAAGGCTTCGTCAGTGTAGTCGCTAGCAAAGTCGTCCGTACTACTGGGGCGAGTGCTAGTACGTCTCTCTAGACCTGCCGTATGGTGGCGCTCGGTTTGCAATTACTGACAGTGGCGACACGCGGGTCCGACATGTATTAATGGACCGCGGCCGATTTAAAAGCTACCACCTAGCAAGTGTGGTGTCTGGCGGTGACACCACATAAAAAATGAGTGAAAACCAACTGAGCTTGCTCCGGGACTGCCAGCGTTTTTGGACCTTTTACGAGGCAACTGAATGTTGGACGATGAAATTAGTTGATTGTAATAGTTGCTATTCACAGAAGTTTTTATTTTGATGATCTATGAACCTGCTAAACGTGTCAAAGCAGTGTTTCAAATTATTCAAATGAAAGCCTACAATAATTAGAGATCTTCTCCATTGCCAGTTGCCACCAGATAAGACGGGTGATATTGTCGTATTGAATACCAGTTCTTGGAAAGGAACCACAGTTTTCGCTCCCTCTCGTAGGCGAAATTTCATAACAGTGCCTGGCAAGCAGTATTATACAGACGTGCAGTCAGTGTAAACATAACCATGACAGAATGAGGTTTTCACTCTGCAGCGGAGTGTGCGCTGATATGAAACATCCTGGCAGATGTAAACTGTGTGCCGGACCGAGACTCGAACTCGGGACCTTTGCCTTTCGCAGACAAGTGCTCTACCGACTGAGCTACCCAAGCACGACTAAGTGGCAGATGCAAAACTGTGAGGACCGGGCGTGAGTCGTGCTCGGGTAGCTCAGTTGGTAGAGCACTTGCACGTGAAAGGCAAAGGTCCCGAGTTCGAGTCTCGGTCCGGCACACAGTTTTAATCCGACAGAAAAATTTCATAACCTTGACAAATGGTTCAAATGGCTCTGAGCACTGTGGGACTTAACTTCTGAGGTCATCAGTCCCCTAGAACTTAGAACTACTTAAACCTAACTAACCTAAGGACAGCACACACATCCACGCCAGAGGCAGCATTCGAAACTGCGACCGTAGCGGTGGCGCCTGGCTCCAGACTGTAGCGCCTAGAACCGCTCGGCCACTCCGACCGGCAGAAAATAACATAGGGAATATACTGACAAGCAGAAGGGACAGGATGATACGATATGCGTCAGACATAAAGGAATAACTTCCATGGTACTATGAAGATCCGCAGAGAGTGCCACTTGGCAGGGATTGGAATAATCCAACAAATATTCGAGGACGTAAGGTGCAAATGCTACGGTTAAAGGAAGAGGTTGGTTCAAAACCGGAATTCATGGTAGGCTGTATCGAACCAGTGAGGAGACTGGTAAGCCCACAGAAAATCGGTATGACTATGTTGTACTTTTTTAATCACAATCACAAATGCACAGATTTAAACCCCCCCATGAACCATGGACCTTGCCGTTGGTGGGGGGGCTTGCGTGCCTCCATGATATGGATAGCCGTACCGTAGGTGCAACCGCAACGGAGGGGATCTGTCGAGAGGCCAGACAAACGTGTGGTTCCTGAAGAGGGGCAGCAGCCTTTTCAGTAGTTGCAAGGGCAACAGTCTGGATGATTGACTGACCTGGCATTGTAACACTAACCAAAACGGTCTTGCTGTACTGGTACTGCGAACGGCTGAAACCAAGGGGAAACTACGGCGGTAATTTTCCACGAGGGCATGCAGCTTTACTGTATGAGTCTAAATTTTCCGGAGGTAAAATAGTCCCCCATTCGGGTCTCCGGGCGGGCACTACTCAGGAGGAAGAAAACTGGCGTTCTACGGGTCGGAGCTTGGAATGTCAGATCCCTTAATCGGGCAGGTAGGTTAGAAAAATTAAAAAGGGAAATGGATAGCTTAAAGTTAGATATAGTGGGAATTAGTGAAGTTCGGTGGCAGGAGGAACAAGACTTTTGGTCAGGTGAATACAGGGTTATAAATACAAAATCAAATAGGGGTAATGCAGGAGTAGGTGTAATAATGAATAAAAAAATAGGAGTGCGGGTAAGCTACTACAAACAGCATAGTGAACGCATTATTGTGGCCAAGATAGACACGACGCCCACGCCTACTATAGTAGTACAAGTCTATATGCCAACTAGCTCTGCAGATGATGAAGAAATTGATGAAATGTATGATGAGATACAAGAAATTATACAGGTAGTGAAGGGAGACGAAAATTTAATAGCCATTGGTGACTGGAATTCGACAGTAGGAAAAGAAAGAGAAGGAAACGTAGTAGGTGAATATGGATTGGGGCTAAGAAATGAAAGAGGAAGCCGCCTGGTAGAATTCTGCGCAGAGCATAACTTCATCATAGCAAACACTTGGTTCAAGAATCATGAAAGAAGGTTGTATTCATGGAAGAACCCTGGAGATGCTAGAAGGTTTCACATAGATTATATAATGGTAAGACAGAGATTTAGGAACCAGATTTTAAATTGTAAGACATTTCCAGGGGCAGATGTGGACTCTGACCACAATCTATTGGTTATGAACTGTAGATTAAAACTGAAGAAACTGCAAAAACGTGGGAATTTAAGGAGATGGGATCTGGATAAACAGAAGGAACCAGAGGTTGTACAGAGTTTGAGGGATAGTATAAGGGAACAATTGACAGGAATGGGGGCAAGAAATACAGTAGAAGAAGAATGGGTAGCTTTGAGGAATGAAATAGTGTAGGCAGCAGAGGATCAAGTAGGTAAAAGACGAGGGCTAGAAGAAATCCTTGGGTAACAGAAGAGATACTGAATTTAATTTATGAAAGGAGAAAATAAAAAAATGCAGTAAGTGAAGCAGGCAAAAAGGAATACAAACGTCTCAAAAATGAGATCGACAGGAAGTGCAAAATGGCTAAGCAGGGATGGTTAGAGGACAAATGTGAGGATGTAGAGGCTTATCTCACGAGGGGTAAGATAGATACTGCCTACAGGAAAATTAAAGAGACCTTTGGAGAGAAGAGAACCACTTGCATGAATATCAAGAGCTCAGATGGAATCCCAATTCTAAGCAAAGAAGGGAAAGCAGAAAGGTGGAAGGAGTATGCATAGCGTCTATACAGGGGTGATGTTCTTGAGGACAATATTATGGAAGTGGAAGAGGATGTAGATGAAGATGAAATGGGAGATATGATACTGCGTGAAGAGTTTGACAGAGCACTGACAGACCTAAGTCGAAAAAAGGCCCCGGGAGTAGACAACATTCCATTAGAACTACTGACAGCCTTGGGAGGGCCAGTCCTGACAAAACTCTACCATTTGGTGAGCAAGATGTATGAGACAGGCGAAAGTCCCTCTGACTTCAAGAAGAATATAATAATTACAATCCCAAAGAAATCAGGTGTTGACAGATGTGAAAATTACCAAACTATTAGTTTAATAAGTCGCAGCTGCAAAATACTAACCAGAATACTTTACAGACGAATGGAAAAACTAGTAGAAACCGACCTCGGGGAAGATCAGTTTGGATTCCGTAGAAATGTTGGAACACGTGAGGCAATACTGACCCTACGGCTTATCTAAGAACAAAGATTAAGGAAAGGCATACCTACGTTCCTAGCATTTGTAGACTTAGAGAAAGCTTTTGACAGCGTTGATGGAATACTCTCTTTCAAATTTTGAACGTGGCAGGGGTAAAATACAGGGAGCGAAAGGCTATTTACAATTTGTACAGAAACCAGATGGCAGTTATAAGAGTCGAGGGCCACGAAAGGGAAGCAGTGGTTGGGAAGGGAGTGAGACAGGGTTGTAGCATCTCCCCGATGCTATTCTATCTGTATGTTGAGCAAGCAGTATAGGAAACAAAAGAAAAGTTCGGAGTAGGTATTGAAATCGATGAAGAAGAAATAAAAACTGAGGTTTGCCGATGACATTGTAATTCTGACAGAGACAGCAAAGGACTTGGAAGAGCAGTTGAACCCAATGGACAGTGTTCTGAAAGGAGGGTATAAGATGAACATCAACAAAAGCAAAACGTGAATAACTCAATGTAGTCGAATTAAGTCGGGTGATGCTGAGGGAATTAGATTAGGAAATGAGACACTTAAAGTAGGAAAGGAGTTTTGCTATATGGGGAGCAAAATAACTGATGATGGTCGAAGTAGAGAGGATATAAAATGTAGACTGGCAATGGCTAGAAAAGCGCTTCTCAAGAAGAGAAATTTGTTAACATCGAGTATAGATTTAAGTGTCAGGAAGATTAGATGGGTAGATCACATAACTAATGAGGAGGTATTGAATAGAATTCGGGAGAAGAGGAGTTTGTGGCACAACCTGACCAGAAGAAGGGATCGGTTGGCAGGACATGTTCTGAGGCATCAAGGGATCACCAATTTAGTACTGGAGGGCATCGTGGAGGGTAAAAATCGTAGAGGGATACCAAGAGATGAATACACTAAGCAGATTCAGAAGGATGTAGGCTGCAGTAGGTACTGGGAGATGAAGAATTTTGCACAGGATAGAGTAGCACGTGGAGCTGCATCAAACCAGTCTCACGACTGAAGACCACAAGAACAGCAACAGATTTAAATGTGGGTCACCACTTGCTCTTATACGTTGAACAATCCGATTTTACATTTACATCTATGCATGCAGGACAAGTAAAGTTACTATAAAATCAGTTTTTTCAAGGTGTATGTGGTAATGGGTTTCCAATTTTGCCAGTCTATTCGTTATTGTGATAAAAATAATCCGAACATAGTGATAGCAGTATAGCATGTTTATTAAACGAAATTTTTCGTGTTACACGGAAAAATATGTCAAGCTTCCAACTGTGAACATTCACCAGTACCATGGCGTTCAAAGCATTCACCAGTTGATTAACAGTTCGCCATGTGAATACAAAGCATCCATCTGAAGATGATCGAAATGTTCGAAAACAGTAATGACCACAAGCAATAGGTTGTGTATAAGAAAAATGTTGTCAAGTCAGTGGCTGGTAGCTCTTTTCGTAACATATCCATATCTACGTGATTACTCTGCTATTCAAAATAATGTGCCTGACAATGAACCACGTTCAAACTGTCTCTCTACCGTTCCACTCTCGAAAGCCGCGCGGGAAAAATGAACACTTAAATTTTTCTGCGCGACCCCAGATTTCTCTTATTTTATCGTGACGATCATTTCTCCCTATGTAGGTGGGTGCCAACTGAATGCTTTCGCAATCGCGGGAGAAAACTGGTGTTTGATATTTCATGAGAAGAGCTCGTCACAACGAAAAACGCCTTTGTTTTAATGATTGCCACTTGAATTCACGTATTATGTCTGTGGCACCATCTCCCCTATTTCGCAATATTACAAAACGAGCCGCCTTTCTTTGAACGTTTTCGATGTCATCCCTCAGTCCCACCTCATGTGTAACCCATACCGCACAACAGTGCTTCAGAATAGGGCGGACAAGCGTGGTGTAAGCAGTTTCTTTAGAAGATCTGTTTCACCTTCTAGCTTGTAAATACAACTGTGTCGCCCCAAAGAGTCATCTAGTGACCAAATAGCTTGAGACGTTTTTATCATAACTCTAATAAATGTAGTAAAACTGCATCGATACTTCAGTTCATAGCACTGTCAATGCTCCACAGCACGCAGTTAGAGGGACATTGCGCTGTTTCCGAGGTATACAGGGTGGTCCATTCATAGTGACCGGGCCAAATATCTCACGAAATTAGCACCAAACGAAAAAACTACAAAGAACGAAACTTGTCTAGCTTGAAGGAGGAAACCAGATGGCGCTATGTGGCCCGCTAGATGGCGCTGCCATAGGTCAAACGAATATCAACTGCTTTTTTTTTTTAAATAGGAACCCCATTTTATTACATATTCGTGTAGTACGTAAAGAAATATGAATGTTTTAGTTGGACCACTCTTTTCGCTTTGTGATAGATGGCGCTGTAATAGTCACAAACATATGGCACACAATTTTAGACGAACAGTTCGTAACAGGTAGGTTTTTTAAATTAAAATACAGAACCTAGGTACGTTTGAACATTTTATTTCGGTTGTTCCAATGTGATAAATGTACCTTTGTGAACTCATCATTTCTGAGAACGCATGCTGTTACGACCTGATTACCAGTAAATACCACATTAATGCGATAAATGCTCAAAATTATGTCCATCAAACCTCAATGAATTTGGCTATACGTGTAACGACATTCCTCTCAACAGCCAGTAGTTCGCCTTCCGTAATGTTCGCACATGCATTGACAATGCGCTGACGCATGTTGTCAGGCGTTGTCGGTGAATCACGATAGCAAATATCCTTCAACTTTTCCCACAGAAAGAAATCCGGGGACGTCAGATCCGGTGAACGTGCGAGACATGATATGGTGCTTCGACGACCAATCCACCTGTCATGAAATATGCTATTCAATACCGTTTCAACCGCACGCCAGCTATGTGCCGGACATCCATCATATTGGAAGTGTATCGCCATTCTGCCATCAGCAACATCTTGTAGTAACATCAGTAGAACATTACGTAGGAAATCAGCATACATTGCACCATTTAAATTGCCATCGATAAAATGGGGGCAGTTATCCTTCCTCCCATAATGCCGCGCCATTCATTAACCCGTCAAGGTCGCTGATGTTCCACTTGTCGCAGCCATCGTGGATTTTCCGTTGTCCAATAGTGCATATTATGCCAGTTTACGTTACCGCTGTTGGTGAATGACACTTCGTCCCTAAATAGAACGCGTACAAAAACGCTGTCATCGTCCCGTAATTTCTCTTGTGCCCAGTGGCAGAACTGTACACGACGTTCAAAGTCGTCGCCATGCAATTCCTGGTGCATAGGAATATGGTGCGGGTGCAATCGATGTTGATGTAGCATTCTCGACACCGACGATTTTGAGATTCCCGATTCTCGTGCAATTTGTTTGCTACTGATGTGCGAATTAGCCGCGACAGCAGCTAAAACACCTACCTGGGCATCATCATTTGTTGCAGTTCGTGGTTGACGTTTCACACGTGGCTGAACACTTCCTGTTTCCTTGAATATCGTAACTATCCGGCGAACGGTCCGGACACTTCGTTGATGTCGTCTAGTCTACCGATCAGCATACATAACACACGTCTGTTGGACATTTCGATCGTAATAGCCATACGTCAACACGATATCGGCATTTTCTCCAATTCGTAAACGGTCCATTCAAAAAAAATGGCTCGAAGGGCTCTGAGCACTATGGGATTTAACTTCTGAGGTCATCAGTCCCATATAACTTAGAACTACTTAAACCTAACTAACCTAAGGACATTACACACATCGATCCCCGAGGCAGGATTCGAACCTGTGACCGCAGCGGTCGCGCGGTTCTCGACTGTAGCGCCTAGAACCACTCGGCCACCCCGGCCGGCGGTCCATTTTAACACGTGTAATGAATCACGAAGCAAATACCGCCCGCACTGGCGGAATGTTACGTGATTCCACGTACTTATACGTTTGTGACTATTACAGTGCCATCTATCACAAAGCGAAAAAAGTAGTCCAACTAAAACATTCATATTTCTTTACGTACTACACGAATATGTAATAAAAATGGGGGTTCGTATTTAAAAAAACGCAGTTGATATGCGTTTGACCTATGGCAGCGCCATCTAGCGGGCCAACCATAGCGCCATCTGGTTTCCCCCATCAAGCTAGACAAGTTTCGTTCTTTGTAGTTTTTTCATTTGATGATTATTTCGTGAGAAATTTGGCCCGGTCACTATCAAGTGTAGTGATGTCACACTGTATAGTGATGACACACTTAAAAAGAGGTGAAATCAAACCAACTTACTGTGTTTGTGATAAAGAAAAATGCGTGCACTGCACTAAAGATTACAGTATTTTAGGCGAATGAAGTTACTCTAATTATTTCGTGAATGATTTGACATTTACTAGCTGTTAAGTCTCAGTCTTCCCTTTAGTCTGACATGCTTCATAAAGGTCGCTAGTCTTTGGGAGATCCTGCTTTTGTTGACACCGTTTACTCCAAAGAAGTGACGGAACTACGAAGACACCTTCACGGTACGTCTGCATCCAGAGTCATCTCTTTGATGCTGCAATTTTCTCTGCTTCTTGTGCTGGACCATTAAGGATGGCGGTGGACCACAATGACGAATTTCTTCTTGCTATATTGCGATTAAAAAATATGAAAAACAGGCTTTACTTCCCTCGCTATAAAGAGGTTAATTTCGTTCTTCCGGTCGCGCATCGAATATTTATAGCAACAGGCAGTACTGAGATGGGAGTTTTCAGTCCGAAATGCAGGTGAAACACTGTATCTGTACATAATGTGCACACGCTCCCCTCGTGTTTATTTTTCCGGTAAGTGCACGTTTTTCATTCTTTCGTAATAAACAGAAATTGCAAATGGCCCTTCACAGTTTCGTTTGCACTGTTATTCTACTGCTCCTGTGTCCGTATTCATTGACACGTTTACGTGTTTCGTTGTCCAATATTGCTTTTCTGAAGGTCAAAGTTTATAGTCAAACACTGTTTTCAGCAGCTATATCAGAGTCCATACTTCTCAGCTGCTTCTTCTACCAGTATGCTTTTTCATCTCAAACAGCCCAGACCCGCAGTCTAAATTACGAACGTCGGTCTCCTTTAATGTAGGAACAGCTTGACATTTGTTTAGCAATGCGTAACACTGAACAGCGTTTCTACAGTCCCCAAATCGAGCCCGTTCAATTAAACACTTCTCTTCCATGGCTGGTACTAAATTTTGACTTCAAATTCGCGCACAACCGAATTAAAGTTACAAAAATTTTCGCGCAGCGCCGGATTCCCAAGTACACACGCAAGCACGGCTACGTGTAGTCTTTTGTTTCAACCACCGATATGCACTATGTGATCAAAAGTATCCGGACTCCCGCAAAAACATACGTTTTTCATATTAGGTGCACTGTGCTGCCACCTACTGCCAGGTACTCCGTATCAGTAGTCATTAGACATAGTGAAAGAGGAGAATGGGGCGCTCCGTGGAACTCACGGACTTCCAACGTGGTCAGGTGATTGGGTATCACTTGTGCCATACGTCTGTACGCGAGATTTCCACACTCTTAAACATCCCTAGGTCCACTGTTTCCGATGTGACAGTGAAGTGGAAACGTGAAGAGACACGTACAGCACAAAAGCGTGCAGGCCGACCTCGTCTGTTGACTGACAGAGACCGCCGACAACTGAAGAGGGTCGTGAAGTGTAGGAGGCAGCCATCTATCCAGACCATCACACTGGAATTCCAAACTGCATCAACATCCACTGCAGGTCCTATGACAGTTAGGCGGGAGGTGAGAAAACTTGCATTTCAAGGTCGAGCGGCTGCTCATAAGCCACACATCACGCCGGTAAATGCCAAACGACGCCTCGCTTGCTATAAGGAGCGTAAACATTGGACTACTGAACAGTGGAAAAACGTTGTGTGGCGTGACGAATCACGGTACACAATGTGGCGATCCGATGGCAGGGTGTGGGTATGGAGAATGTCCGGTGAACGTTATCTACCAGCTTGTGTAGTACCAACAGTAAGCCGGCCGGTGTGGCCGAGCGGTTCTAGGCGCTACAGTCTGGAGCCGCACGACCGCTACGGTCGCAGGTTCGAATCCTGCCTCGGGCATGAATGTGCGTGATGTAATTAGGTTAGTTAGGTTTGAGTAGTTCTAAGTTCTAGGGGACTGACGACCTCAGAAGTGAAGTCCCATAGTGCTCAGAGCCATTTAAACCTACAGTAAACTTCGGAGGTGGTGGTGTTATGGTGTGGTCGTGTATTTCATGGAAGGGGTTTGCACCCCTTGTTGTTTTGCGTGCACTATCACAGCACAGGCCGACACTGATGTCTTAAACACCTTGTCGCTTCCCAGTGTTGAAAAGCAGTTCGGGTATGGCGTTTGTATCTTTCAACACGATCGAGCACCTGCCCATTACGGACGGCCTGTGGCGGAGTGGTTACACGACAATAACATCCCTGTAATGGACTGGTCTGCACAGAGTCCTGACCTGAATCGTATTGAACGATGTTTTGGAACGCCGACTTCGTGCCAGGCCTCACCGACAGACATCGATACCTCTCCTCAGTGCAGCACTGTGAAGAATGGGCTGCCATTCCCCAAGAAACATTCCAGCACCTGACCGAACGTATGCCTGAGAGAATGGAAGCTGCCATCAAGCCTAAGGGTAGGCCAACATCATACTGAATTCCAGCATTACCGATGGAGGGCGCCACGAACCTGTAAATCATTTTCAGCCAGGTGTCCGGATACTTCACATTCCTAGACCAGCAATACCACAGTCTAATACACTGTGGGTGCGAAAGTGGTTACCAATTGAGACTCTGGCGACACTAGCCCCCCAAGCGGTGAGAAATTAGGATCACAAGCATCGTAAGGATAATGTTCGTACTTAATTTTTTGCTACTTTGCTAACGAAATAGCTGCTATATTTTTCCATGCGTGAGAAAATTACTAAAAGATACTAATTGTCGTAAAAAATACATTTAAAAACAGTCGAATCAATGACATAAGCTACAACGTGTTCATGAAGAAATACTTTCGCATATGTGTATATTTGTTTCTTATTCCGCTGAAACCAAGAGAATATAAACACATATTTCATGCATGGGAGGCATATATTTATTTTATTGTATGTTGTTATAATCAAAGAGAATTTCATTGACACTTAAAAACCTTTTATGGAGTGTAACGATTCGCCATTCTAACCCTTCACTCGACTTTCTAATACACTAAATGTTACTACTTTTGCTTCAAAAGCGAATGTGTTGAAGGTTCTTGGCGCTGGTGGCTGAGAAGTGGTTTCTTTTATTTACATAGGAACTCAAGCGACTCAATTAATTCAATTTCTCAAACAGAATTGCATCGCCCGATGAATAATTTTTATTTATTTATTTACACGTCAAGTTCCGTAGGACCAAATTGAGGAGCAAATCTCCTAGTATGGAACGTGTCAGTACATGAAATCACAACATAAAAGTAATAACAGATAAGAATAAAATGTTTATGAACCCAAAAAAGTCAAGCCATAAGTTTAAGTAAACGCAATCATCAATTTAACATAAGAATCACATTATTTTTTCAAGGAACTCCTCTACAGAATAGAAAGACTGACCACGAGGAAACTCTTCAGTGTCGATTTGAAAGCGCGTGGATTACTCCTAAGATATTTGAATTCTTGAAAATGGATGCTGCAGTATACTGCACATCTTTCTGCAAAAGAATCAAGGAATTCCGATGCTAATGCAGATTGGTTTTCTGCCGAGTATTAACTGAGTGAAACCTGCCTATTCTTGAGAATAAGCTGATATTTTTAACATGAAATGACAGTAAAGAATATATATATGAAGAGGTCAGTGTCAAAATACCCAGAATAGTGAACAGGGTTCGACAAGAGGTTCGCGAACTTACAGAATTTATTGCCCGAACTTCCCGTTTCTGAGCCAAAAGTATCCTTTTAAAATAGGAAGAGTTCTCCAAAACATAATACCACAAGACATAAGCAAATTAAATTAAGCAAACTGGACTAATTTTGGTGTCTAACGATCACATACTTCAGATACCCTTCGAATAGTAAAAATAGCAGCATTAAGTCTTTGAACAAAATCCTGAACGTGTGCTTTCCACGACATTTTGCTATCTATCTGAAAACCGAGAAATTTTAACTGTTCAGTTTCATCAATTATATGTTCATACTGTGAAATTTAAACCTCTCCTTTTGTTGAATTGTGTGTTAGAAACTGTAAAAACTGAGTCTTACTGTGATTTATCATTAGTATATTTTCTATAACCTATGAACTTGCGTCATTAACTGCAACATCTGAAACCTAGCCAATGTTGCACACAACATCCTTCACTACCAACCTAGTGTCATCAGCAAACAGAAATATTTCAGAATTACCCGTAATACTAGAGGGCATATCATTTATATACACAAGGAACAAGAGTGAGCCTAACCCTTATCCCAAGGGCACCCCCCCCCCCCGCCCCATTTAATCGTGCCCATTCTTCGTGTTTTGTTGAATTGTGTGTCAAAAACTGTAAAAACCGAGTCTTACTGTGATTTAGCTTTACTTCATTTTCTACAAACCATGAACTTATGTAATGGACTGCACAGTTTGAAATCGAACCCATGTTGCACACAACGTCCTTTACTGGAAAACAGTGTTATTGCATTCGACGAATTATTATTACGTCGGTGTGGTTTTTCCTTAAGCTACAGTTGTGGTGGCTTATTTAGTAGGCTAAATAATGTAAATCTTAAATCCCATATAGGGTTCCTAGAGTCCACACTCATCGATTTGGCTTAAGTGTAACGTATAAAAATCTAAAAAAATGGTTCAAATGGCTCTGAGCACTATGGATCTGCGGTCATCAGTCCCCTAGAACTTAGAACTACTTAAACCTAACTAACCTAACGACATCACACACATCCATGCCCGAGACACGATTCGAGCTTGCGATATAATTCTACATCTTTTCGCAGAGGATTGGGTATTCTGGTATTTACTAGCAACTTTTTGTTATTAAACGACACTATTCAGCAAAATATGTCTGTACATTATTAGAGAATCGTAAATAAACTGACCTGTAATGTACCGTTTCGTACTTTTCAGTTTACTTACGAAGCTAATAATGACAAATGTTGTGTCATTTTTTTGGTTAGTGTCAATTTTTATGTCACTACATACATTCTCAGTTGTAAAAACTGTATTAGAAATCAATATAAACTTCAGTACTCGCAGTCATCTCATGTATTCAGAAGTGTCACTTGCTGGCCGCTTGGGGCGCTGTTATCGCAGTGGGCAACAAAAACGAGACGGAGTATAGGAACTGTTTTGTTACTGACAATACCATATATAATACTACAAGTGTCACTTAAGCCAGCGCTGTAGAATCAAATACCCGGCATTCGCAAAGGACGTGTAAACAGCTGTTTATTTAATGATAAAACAGTCGTATGAAATGGGGATGAACTTATAGAACTACACAACCTTGAGAGTTTTGACATAATGCTCAGTACATGGATTGTGTTAGGCCGTAATTTTTCTTGCAGCAGACGGAAGATACAAGGAAAGGAACATATCTGAATGCAAGCATAATCAGAAACATCTGTTTTTACTTTTGTACTGTACGTAAGCATATATAATTACGCAATAACTTCTCTTGTCTGAAATATCGGCAGTGTTTAAATAGTTTATGTATATTTTATGGGTCTTACTGAATCTAGTAATAGCAGACGCGGCTTAGTATTGTGTTTTTAACCACTTTGGATCAACGTCGGCTTTTCTTCGAATAGTATGTTTGTTATGAAAATGCTTGTATAAGTAGAACATGCCATCGGTCTTTATTCGTTTCAGTTTTCTTACGAAGCCTAAAATCTGCTTTAAACGTGTGTATATGTGTAACATGATGTTCTCCCCATAACACAATTCTACAACGTATACGTTAAACGCATTTATTACCCAAGTATTTGCTCAACTGCAGAACTTGTTTAGACCATCTCGTTAAGCTTCCAACGGCACTCAATTTTAGAAAATCGTAGTATTACCGTATACTCGTACAATCTACATGGCGCCGCTGTTTTACCTCATGAAACGTCAGGCTTCAGTAAAAGATGTACTTTTGCCGGTTTGGTAATGTATGTCTGTCGTTTCAACAAAGTCATTTTCCGCCTTTACCAAATCATACAGACGTTGTTAACGCACCTAAATGGGCCTCCGCGTCACGTTAAATATACACTAGATCTATTTACTTCATACACTCATGCTCATAAATTAAATACAATGTTGGTACATGGTGAAACAACGCTCTGGTGGGCGGTTTGGGGTTTAAATTATCTCAGGGTATGATCATGCGGTACATTTGACCTGCTGTCGTCGCATGGTAGCGCTGACAGTAATTCACATACGAAGAAGTGTGTTCGTGCATGTCAGAGTACGGTGCAGCGAGTAAGTGTGGAGACGTTTTCAGACGTGCTAATGGTGTGTTTAAAATGGCTCAAAGAACACATATTGATGACGTTATCAGAGGTAGAATACTAGGGCGTCTGGAGGCTGGTCAAACACAGCAGGTCGTAGCACGGGCCCTCCGTATGCCACAAAGTGTGATCTCAAGATTATGGCAACGATTCCAGCAGACACGAAACGTGTCCAGGCGCTCCAGAACGGGACGTCCACAGTGTACAACACCACAAGAAGACCGATATCTCACCATCAGTGCCCGCAGACGGCCACGGAGTACTGCAGGTAGCCTTGCTCGAGACCTTACCACAGCCAGTGGAACAGTTGCCTCCAGATACAGAGATATCGAGTTAACCGAGGTTAAGTGCTGCCTTGACCGCGGTTAACTTTTAATTGGCGTTGGTGCAGTCGGCCCTTATTGTCTTAATATAGGCTCAGATGTCAATCCAGTTCTAAGCACAGATGGGAAAGCAGAAAGGTGGAAGGAGTATATAGAAGGTCAATACAAGGGCGATGTACTTGGGGACAATATTATGGAAATAGAAGAGAATGTAGATGAAGATGAAATGGGAGATACGATACCGCGTGAAGAGTTTGACAGAGCACTGGAAGACCTGAGTCGAAACAAGGCCCCGAGAGTAGACAACATTCCATTACAACTACTGACAGCCTTGGGAGAGCCAGTCCTGACAAAACACTACCATCAGGCGAGCAAGATGTATGAGACAGACGATATACCGTCAGACTTTAAGAAGAATATAATAATTCCAATCCCAAAGGAAGCAGGTGTTGACAGATGTGAAAATTACCGAATTATCAGTTTAGTAAGTCACAGCCGCAAAATACTAACGCGAATTCTTTACAGACGAATGGAAACACTTGTAGAAACGGCCGTCGGGGAAGATCAGTTTGGATTCCATAGAAATATTGGAACACGTGAGGCAATACTGGCCTTACGACTCACCTTAGAAGAAAGATTAAGGAAAGGCAAACCTATGTTCCTAGCATTTGTAGACTTAGAGAAAGCTTTTGACAGCGTTGACTGGAATACTCTCTTTCAAATTTTGAACGTGGCAGGGGTAAAATACAGGGAGCGAAAGGCTATTTACAATTTGTACAGAAACCAGATGGCAGTTATAAGAGTCCAGGGTCATGAAAGGGAAGCAGTGGTTGGGAAGGGAGTGAGACAGGGTTGTAGCCTATCCCCGATGCTATTCAATCTGTATATTGCGCAAGCAGTAAAGGAAACAAAAGAAAAATTCGGAGTAGGTATTAAAATACATGGAGAAGAAATAAAAACTTTGAGGTTCGCCGATGACATTGTAATTCTGTCAGAGACAGCAAAGGACTTGGAAGAGCAGTTGAACGGAATGGACAGTGTCATGAAAGGAGGATATAAGATGAACATCAACAAAAGAAAAACGAGGATAATGGAGTGTAGTCGAATTAAGTCGGGTAATGCTGAGGGAATTAGATTAGGGAATGAGGCACTTAAAGTAGTAAAGGAGTTTTGCTATTTGAGGAGCAAAATAACTGGTGATGGTCGAAATAGAGAGGATATAAAATGTAGACTGACAATGGCAAGGAAAGCGTTCCTGAAGAAGAGGAATTTGTTAACATCGAGTATAGATTTAGGTGTCAGAAAGTTGTTTCTGAAAGTATTTGTATGGAGTGTAGCCATGTATGCAAATGAAACGTGGACGATAAATAGTTTCGACAAGAAGAGAATAGAAGCTTTTGAAGTGTGGTGCTACAGAAGAATGCTGAAGATTAAATGGGTAGATCACATAACTAATGAGGAGATATTCAATAGGATTGGGGAGAAGAGGAGGGTGTGGCACTACGTGACTAGAAGAAGGGATCGGTTGGTAGGACATGTTCTGAGGCATCAAGGGATCACCAATTTAGTATTGAAGGGCAGCGCGGAGGGTAAAAATCGTAGAGGGAGACCAAGAGATGAATACACTAAGCAGATTCAGAAGGATGTAGGTTGCAGTAGGTACTGGGAGATGAACAGGCTTACACAGGATAGAGTAGCGTGGAGAGCTGCATTAAACCAGTCTCAGGACTGAAGACCACAACAACAACAACAGGTGTTGCCGACTGGTGCGCCGGTATTTTGCCTTTTTACATACCTCTGTATTTGAATACGTGTACCTATGTTAGTTTCTTTGGCGCTTCAGTGTAATGTTAATGGCAAATACGGATTCCATTTCCCGTGTCAGAATACGTCCTGGACTCTTGTTAACTACTAACGTAAATTTAATTGCTCAACGTGGGCATAGCGAAACGAAACAAAACTGCACAAGGTTGGTAAACAATGGAGCGACTCGCTGCCACATTGCCACACACAATTGCTAACTAGCCAGGCAGTCTATTGCGTGCGCGAATCACATGCGATCCATCAGATGACCTGTCATTTCCTTGCGATCGGCGATCAACGACCCACCGCTGCGATTTGCCCACACGCGTGCAATCTACGAAGCAATCGCCCACCCATATGACAGATGGCTGCGATCCGTCGCTTTTCTCTGGGACCCTTTAGGGCTGTACCTACATTGCATAGCGAAAGCGGCCCTTTGTTCCCGCAAACTTGTTGGCGTCGCGCTTTCATTTGCATTGGAAAAAAGAAGCGCGACAAGCAGGTAACTCCCAAGTTTTATTCACAACGGTCGTCGACTTTCTTAGTTCATTCAGTCACTGAAAATACAGCTCGTGTGCGTTCCATCACGTCCCAGTAGTGCATCGACAGTATTATTAGGTTAGGTTAGGTTAGTGTTGTTTAACGTCCCGTCGACAACGAGGTCATTAGAGACGGAGCGCAAGCTCAGGTTAGGGAAGGATGGGGAAGGAAATCGGCCATGCCCTTTCAAAGGAACCATCCCGGCATTTGCCTGAAATGATTTAGGGAAATCACGGAAAACCTAAATCAGGATGGCTGGAGACGGGATTTAACCGTCGTCCTCCCGAATGGACAGTATTATTAAACAGCGTTCCATTATTTCCGCTGACAACCATTCAGACATTCTCTACATCAGTCGCTTGCAAAATTTTTAAACCGCTATACACAGTGCAAAGTGATTTAAAAATATTCGAACCCACTCACCCTGAGAATGGCAGAAAAATTGTCGGCCGAAATATCTGAACACTATTTAATAACATCCCCGACGCGCTCCCGAAAAATGATGGAATATTTCATCCATTGCGAAAGCTTCACGAAACAACTCGTATTAACTTATGGAACCTACATTTATTAAATGTTAAACAGATCACCATTTCCAAGTTGGAAGTACCATATACTACGGCTTCCGTGGGCAACAAATATTTCGTTTGTGGTATTTCATATAATTGTTGTCAGAGTTACAGTCTTGCGTTAAAGACTTAACACAATAACACAAGTGCTACCATTATAAACTACCGGGTGATAAAAAAGTCAGTATAAATTTGAAAACTGAATAAATCATGGAATAATGTAGATAGAGAGGTATAAATTGACACACATGCTTGGAATGACATGGGGTTTTATTAGAACCAAAAAATTACAAACGTTCAAAAAATGCCCGACAGATGGCGCTTCATCTGATCAGAATAGCAATAATTAGCATTTGAAAGTAAGACAAAGCAAAGATGATGTTCTTTACAGGAAATGCTCAATACGTCCACCATCATTCCTCAATAATAGCTGCAGTCGAGGAATAATGTTGTGAACAGCACTGTAATGCATGTCCGGAGTTATGGTGAGGCATTGGCGTTGGATGTTGTCTTTCAGCATCCCTAGAGATGTCGGTCGATCACGATACACTTTCGACTTCAGGTAACTCCAAAGCCAATAATCGCACGACTGAGGTCTGGGGACATGGGAGGCCAAACATGACAAAAGCGGCGGCTGAGCACACGATCATCACCAAACGACGCGCGCAAGAGATCTTTCACGCGTCTAGCAATACTTAATTTTTTTGTTTTAATAAAACCCCATGTCATTCCAAGCATGTGTGTCAATTTTTGCCTCTCTATCTACATTATTCCGTGGTTTATTAAGTTTTCAAATTTATTCTGACTTTTTGATCACCCATTATATTTGCGTTCTGAGCCAACATAGTTTACTATGCGCGAATTACCCCCCACTATGTTAATCCACTATTGAAGAATGAGACAATTTACAGAAATGCAACACACTTTAGACTTACAAACCATTACGAAACTTTTTCTCGCTGCACCTCCCTACAACACAATGAAACGAAGAAAGACAACCGCTCGGAACCTTTTCGCTGCTCGTTCAGTCAGACACAGCGTTTTAATTTATTACTTTCTTCCTACTAACTTCATTCGTAACACAATTTGCAGACACTATTGACATATACTACTGAATGTACCTGCAAAATTATATCACTGGACGACACATAGTTGACAGGATATGACGATATAAACGTTGATATGAGTGGAAAACTTTCTGTTTCACAAGCTGCGACATCGTCGCGAAAAAACAGTGACCCGTATATGTAATCAATGTCCTTTAATTTACGTCTATGGTCACAAACTTTTTGATAACACATTACCGGTTTCGGTCTTTAATGACCATCATCATATCTGTTTCGTAGAAACAAAGTCCTATTATACTGCAGCCATAGTGGCATCGTCAAATGTTTTTATGAAACAGATCTGATGATGGGCATTAAAGACCGAAACCGGTATTTTGTTATCAAACAGTTTGTGACCATAGACGTAAATTAAAGGAAACCGAAACTTCCTGCTGCTTAAAACAGGGCAGAAATTAACCACACTATACATATTCAGTATTTCATGATGAGAGCTCGTAACAGCTTCTCGCAAACTTCCAACATACTTTCAGACCTCTTCCTAACTTTTTGTCGCCTACAGCCCCACGAAAGAAAATAATGGAAGAAAAACAGTTTCATATTCAACACATTAACTTATTTATGAAGTTGTCCGACGTTTGAAGCTTTTTCTATGCAGATGTCAGATTCTTTAAAGACTCCGTGGCTGGAAGCGGGGCAGGAGGAGGCGGTACGGTCTTAGTGCTGTGTACCTACTTCGAAACATTATATACTCAAGTTCATAAATTAAGGAAAAAGCTGATACATGGTGAAACAACGCTCGGGTGGGCGGTTTGCGGGTTTAAACCTCCTCAGGGTATGACCATGTGGTGCATTTGACCTGCGGTCGTCGCACGGTGGCGCTGGCAGTAATTCACATACGCAGAGGTGTGTTGGCGCATGTCAGAATACGGTGCAGCGAGTAAGTGTGCAGACGTTTTCAGACCTGCTAATGGTGACTGTGTGTTGAAAATGGCTCAAAGAACACATATTGATGACGTTATGAGGCGTAGAATACTAGGGCGACTGGAGGCTGGTCAAAGACAGCAGGTCTTAGCACAGGCCCTCCGCCTGCCACAGTGTGAAGATTATGGCAACGATTCCAGCAGACAGGAAACGTGTCCAGGCGCTACAGTACGGGCGTCCACAGTGTACAACACCACAAGAAGACCGATATCTCACCATCAGTGCCCGCAGACGGCCACGGAGTACTGCAGGTAGCCTTGCTCGGGACCTTACCGCAGCCACTGGAACAGTTGTCTCCAGGCACACAGTCTACAGACGACTGAACAGACACCATTTATTCGCCAGGAGACCTGCAAGGTGCATTCCACTGACCCCTGGTGACAGGAGAGCCCGTAAAGCCTGGTGTCAAGAACACAGTACATAGACATTGGAACAGTGGTCCCAGGGTATGTTGACGGACGAGTCTGAACAGTGATTTTCGCAGGGTTTTCATCTGGCGTGAACCAGGAACCAGTTACCGAAGCCTTAATGTCCTTGAACGGGACCTGTATGGAGGTCGTGGTTTGATGGTGTGGGGTGGGATTATGATTGGTGCACGTACACCCCTGCATGTCTTTGACAGAGGAACTGTAACAGGTCAGGTTTACCGAGACGACATTTTGCATGAGTATATCCGCCTTTTCAGGGGTGCAGTGGGTCCCACCTTCCTCCTAATGGATTATAACGCACCGCTCCACCGAGCTGCCATAGTGGAGGAGTACCTTGAAATAGAAGATATCAGGCGAATGGAGTGGCCTGCCTGTTCTGCAGATCTAAGCACCATCGAGCACGTCTGGGATGGTCTCGGTCGACGTATCGCTGCACGTCGTCAAACCCCTAGGACACTTCAGGAGCTCCGACAGGCACTGACGCAAGAATGGGAGGCTATACCCCAGCAGCTGCTCGACCACCTGATCCAGAGTGTGCCAACCCGTTGTGCGGCCTGTGTACGTGTGCATTGTGATCATATCCCATAGTATTGTCGGGGTACATGCGCAGCAAACAGTGGCGTTTTGTAGCACATGTGTTTCGGGACAGTTTTTTCAACTTATCACCAATACCGTGGACTTACAGGTCTGTGTCGTGTGTGTTCCCTATGAGCCTGTGCTTTTAGCGACAGTTTTGTGTAGTGCCACGTTGTGTGGCACAGCATTCGCAAAATTCGGCTGCACCAACCTTGATCAAAGATAATCGAAGGACTTCATCGCGATTAAAGTTAACCGAGCTCGAAGGGTCGATTATCTTGAATTGTAAACACATAACATGGCAGCGCGTTTTGACGTTTTAGATGACATAGAAGACGAAGAAATTATATACGGGGTGGCGCACGAAATGTGTAACCATTTTGTTTTTGAATATAATCTTTATCGGCAATACAATCTGAAAGGAACATATACTACAATGAAGAGCCGTACATGGAGATTTGTTCTAACTTAGCACATGCCCAATATGTCCACCATTTCGTTTCCTAACTTCCTTCAAACGAACACTGAAGTTAGTGATTACCCTTCGGCTCATGTCTTCCGTAATTTCACTGCAAGCTTGAAGAATAAGTCTTCCGGGCTCCATTAAATCACGTGGCGTTTCGGGAAAATTTTTTTCTTTAGGTACCCCCAAAGAAAAAAGTCACACCGATTGAGGTCTGGACTATTGGAGGGCCAATTTCGTTCGTCATTGAAGCGACCTGGAAACCTGAGTGAAATGACCCACATGTCGAAATGCTCGTGTAAAAACTCCAACGCAGTGTTTGCAGTATGTGGCCTTGCTCCATCTTACATGAACCACTGCGTGTTGAAGGGCAAGACAGTAGCAAGAAGCTGTGGAATGAAGCTGATGCGAAGCATGCTCAAATAACGCTCGCTGTTCACAGTTTCTTCGAAGAAAACGGGTCCAATAAGTCCGTGACAGGAAATTACTGCCCACGCTCTAATCCTCGGAGCATAATGTTGTCGTTCATGAAGCACTTGTGGGCTTTCAGTGGCCCAAAAGCGTACATTTTGTTTGTTAACCACACCGTCTAAACGAAAATGCGCCTCGTCTGAAAACCAAACGTTGTTGAGAGTTTCTTCCCTATCCTCCGCCCACTGAGCAAACAGTAAAATGGTTCAAATGGCTCTGAGCACTATGGGACTCAACTGCTGTGGTCATAAGTCCCCTAGAACTTAGAACTACTTAAACCTAACTAACCTAAGGACAGCACACAACACCCAGCCATCACGAGGCAGAGCAAACAGTAGTCTCTGGTGCTTGTGTTCTTCAGTGAGCTTCTGTGCACAGGTCATCTTGTGTGGGTACATATGGAGGTCACTTTTAAGAATGCATTGAACGGAGCGTCTGGATATTCCCAGTTGCACTGCTGCCTCTTTCTACACGATTACCCCGGACTTCTCTCTGCAGCAACTCGTACCGCTTCAGTATTGTCTGGTGAACAAACAGGCTTAGGCCGAGGTCTCTTCGCTTCCAATTCTGTTACTTCCCGTACAAATTTATCGTACAACCTGTGGATGGTCTTCTTGCAAGGGACCCATCGAGTGTTAAACTGTTGTCGAAAAAGCCTCTGAGGCACAACAAGGCTTTTCGTTTCATGAAGAAGTAACACAATTGCCGATCGTTGCTGTGTCGTCAGTCTTCCACTGTCAGCCATTGCTGCTTACTAGTCTCCTAGCGGCAGTATCGTGAATTACACGTCATTTCGTAACTCATTTGTTTTTCCAAGCTCTGCTGGTACTGCTGTAGAGATCCCAGGGGATATCTAATGTGCCTCGTAAATTGTGAAAGAAACAATTGGTAACACATTTCGTGCGCCGCCCTGTATCTTCAACATATAACTCGTCGCAACCATGTTGCTGTACTTGTGGAAAGGGGAAATTCTTTCGAAAATTACGGTGACCGGAAATTCGAAAAGAGATTTCGTCTTTTAAAAGAAACAGTGTGGTGGTTATTGGGTCATATCCACGATAGGTTAGAATTTCCAGCTTACCGAAATAATCCGGTCTCGCCTATGAACAGACTTCTGATGATATTAAGGGCATATGCAACTGGAACATTTAATATAGTAACAGGTGACAGTGCTAATGTACACTCCTGGAAATTGAAATAAGAACACCGTGAATTCATTGTCCCAGGAAGGGGAAACTTTATTGACACATTCCTGGTGTCAGATACATCACATGATCACACTGACAGAACCACAGGCACATAGACACAGGCAACAGAGCATGCACAATGTCGGCACTAGTACAGTGTATATCCACCTTTCGCAGCAATGCAGGCTGCTATTCTCCCATGGAGACGATCGTAGAGATGCTGGATGTAGTCCTGTGGAACGGCTTGCCATGCCATTCCCACCTGGCGCCTCAGTTGGACCAGCGTTCGTGCTGGACGTGCAGACCGCGTGAGACGACACTTCATCCAGTACCAAACATGCTCAATGGGGGACAGATCCGGAGATCTTGCTGGCCAGGGTAGTTGACTTACACCTTCTAGAGCACGTTGGGTGGCACGGGATACATGCGGACGTGCATTGTCCTGTTGGAACAGCAAGTTCCCTTGCCGGTCTAGGAATGGTAGAACGATGGGTTCGATGACGGTTTGGATGTACCGTGCACTATTCAGTGTCCCCTCGCCGATCACCAGTGGTGTACGGCCAGTGTAGGAGATCGCTCCCCACACCATGATGCCGGGTGTTGGCCCTGTGTGCCTCGGTCGTATGCAGTCCTGATTGTGGCGCTCACCTGCACGGCGCCAAACACGCATACGACCATCATTGGCACCAAGGCAGAAGCGACTCTCATCGCTGAAGACGACACGTCTCCATTCGTCCCTCCATTCACGCCTGTCGCGACACCACTGGAGGCGGGCTGCACGATGTTGGGGCGTGAGCGGAAGACGGCCTAACGGTGTGCGGGACCGTAGCCCAGCTTCATGGAGACGGTTGCGAATGGTCCTCGCCGATACCCCAGGAGCAACAGTGTCCCTAATTTGCTGGGAAGTGGCGGTGCGGTCCCCTACGGCACTGCGTAGGATCCTACGGTCTTGGCGTGCATCCGTGCGTCGCTGCGGTCCGGTCCCAGGTCGACGGGCACGTGCACCTTCCGCCGACCACTGGCGACAACATCGATGTACTGTGGAGACCTCACGCCCCACGTGTTGAGCAATTCGGCGGTACGTCCACCCGGCCTCCCGCATGCCCACTATACGCCCTCGCTCAAAGTCCGTCAACTGCACATACGGTTCACGTCCACGCTGTCGCGGCATGCTACCAGTGTTAAAGACTGCGATGGAGCTCCGTATGCCACGGCAAACTGGCTGACACTGACGGCGGCGGTGCACAAATGCTGCGCAGCTAGCGCCATTCGACGGCCAACACCGCGGTTCCTGGTGTGTCCGCTGTGCCGTGCGTGTGATCATTGCTTGTACAGCCCTCTCGCAGTGTCCGGAGCAAGTATGGTGGGTCTGACACACCGGTGTCAATGTGTTCGTTTTTCCATTTCCAGGAGTGTACATTCTACAACGGCACAAAGAATTACAAGTGAAGTGCCGGGGATCATAGCAACAATGTCTCGTCAACACAATAATTGATGAACATTTTCACTGAGGTAAACTGTTACTTAATACATGTAAATATGTAATTATTTTTATTTGAAATTATTATAGTGCATTAATAACAAATTTTTTTAAACATTTACGTTACATTCGGCAGAATTCTTCCGTTTCCAATTTTTTTAAGTGCCAAAATTTGAGATTTTTCTTTATTCTTATTTCTTTCATCATTTCCAGCTGCCGATGGAGTATTTCCACCCTCTTCTGCAACACACTCTCCAGTGCAGAGTAGGAAGTTGGTTTAGGTCTTGATGGCATCCTTCTCCGATTACATGTTTCTTGTGTTGCTGCAGTTGAAGGTTTGGAGAGGGGTTGTTGAACATTCTCCATAACAACCTGTGCTGGGATCAGGATTTCGGTAGCTTCAGCAGCAATTACAGTTCCATTACTGCTTGTGGTACCACATCGCCAACTTCTGCATCATCAACTAAATCTACGAGGGACACTCTAAAAGAAATGCACACCATTTTTTTAAAAAATCCATCTTTTATTCTACATATTTGAAAGTTTTACAGTGTGTAGATACATCCTTTAGGAACAATATTTTCATTTCTCCGCATAATTTCCATCCCTCGCAACTGCCTTACGCCATCTTGGATCCAGCACCAGCCAGTGGCCGAGTGGTTCTAGGCGCTCAGTCCGGAACCGCGCGACTGCTACGGTCGCAGGTTCGAATCCTGCCTCGGGCATGGATGTGTGTGATGTCCTTAGGTTAGTTGGATTTAAGTAGTTCTAAGTTCTAGGGGACTGAAGACCACAGATGTTAAGTCCCATAGTGCTCAGAGCCATTTTAACGTTTTTTTTTTTTTTAACCAGCGCCTGTACACCCGAAAAGTCAAATTCTGGACCAACATGTTGGAGCCACTGTTTAGCAGCGTGCACAAGGGAGTTATCATCTTCTTACCTTGTTCCACAAAGAAAGTCTTTCAGTTTCCCAAAGAGATGATAGTCACATGGAGTCAGGTCAGGACTGTATGGCGGGTGTTTCAGTGTTGTCCATCCGAGTTTTGTGATCGCTTCCATGGTTTTTTGACCGACATGTGGCCGTGCATTGTCGTGCAACAGCAAAACATCCTGCTTTATCCGATGTGGTCGAACACGATTCAGTCGAGCTTGAAGTTTCTTCAGTGTCGTCACATATGCGTCTGTCAGCATTCACCATTTCGTTAACTCACTGCACATTGTCTGCAGTGTGTGCAGTACGAGGCCTGCCGCTGCGAGGACAATCCTCAATATTGGCGTGCCCGCTTTCATCACGTAACCCGCTTGCCCACCGACTAACTGTACTGCGATCGACAGCAGCATCTCCGTACACCTTTTCAACCTCTTGTGGATGTTTCCCACTGTCTCGTTTTCACAGCACAGGAATTCTGTGACAGCACGTTGCTTCTAACGAACGTCAAGTGTAGCAGCCATCTTGAAGACGCTGTGACGGCGCCACTCACGGGAACAGGTTGAACTAAGTTTGAATTCAAGAGGGAAGGATGTATCTACACACTGTAAAACTTTCACACATGCAGAATCAAAACTTTATTTTTACAAAAATAGTGTGCATTTCTTTTGGAGTGACCCTCGTACATTTAGATCCATTATTACAGTCTACTGTGCATCAGAATCAAAGGTATTTTCCAGTGTCTTCAATGATGAGCCAACTATTTCCAATCGTTTTGTCTCGTGTGGGCTCTTTTTAGGTACTGACAGTGCCTTCCCTCCTCCTGTTTTATAGACTTGAACCTTCTCATCAGCCATATCCTTCCGCCACCTCCTCTTCAAATTGTTATAACATGTTTTAAGCCATTCAGGCCTTCTTTTTGTTACACCTGAAGTGGACATATTTTGTAGTAGCTGATATCATTTTTGTTATGTGTATCATGAATTGTTATTCAATATTAATGTAAGCACGATGAAAAATATTATTTTCATTTACATTAGTAACAGATATTTATTTATTTATGATTCAAATAAAATTTAATCTTATCTCAAGTTGAATTAAATTGTACCGCTATATTTTCCCATACACCCAGTTTTTCCCTAACTGTGCCACCATCCGTTGTTTTACACTCTAATATACTTGAATTGGAGGCAACCAACTCCAAAAGTATGTCTACTTCGAATTTGGAAAAATTCCATAGTGGAGTAGCAATGCTTACATTACGCCAAGTTTTCCGTGATTTGCCGAAATCGTTTCAGGCAAATGCGGGGATGGTTCTTTTGAAAGGACACGGCCGATTTTCTTCCCCATCCTTCCCTAACCCGAGCTTGCGCTCCGTCTCTAATGACCTCGTTGTCGACGGGACGTCAAAAAACACTAACCATTACGCCAACAAAATGACAAGTGTCCGTAAGTACCGCAGGCCGAGCCGGTTACTGCACCCTTGCCACAGGGCAGACAGCGAATATCATTATCTTTGCACATACATGGGCGCTTTCCTTTGCAACACGCGGAGTTAACCACGGTCAAACTCCCGATTAGCTAACCGCGTTTCGGTAATCGGTGCAGCACAGAGACAACATAATCGCGATTAAGTTTTAACTGTGGTCACGGGACCCTCGGTTACCTTGCTTTTTAATCGGCGTTGGTGCAGTTAGTCCTAAGTGTCTGTCGCAGTTCTTACATCGGTTACTGCTGCTACAACGGCAGGTTATCAAGATTTAAGTGAGTTTCAACGTGGTCTTACAGTCGGCGCATGAGCGATGGGACACAGCATCTCTGAGGTAGCGATGAAGTGGGATTTTCCCGTACCAACATTTCATGAGTGTAACCTGAATATAAGGAATCCGTAAAACATCAAATCTCCGACATTGCTGCCGCCGGAAAAAGATCCTACAAGGACGCGACCAGTTTATTTATGGACAGCCCTGCAGGATTCATGTTGTCAGTTCCATCCAACACTACTTCGGACACTAGTCGAGTCCATGCTATGTAGTGTTGCGGCACTACTGCGTGCTCGCGGGGGCCCTACAAGATATATTTATTTATTTATTTATTTATTTCACCTGATCACATTAGGGCCATCAGGCCCTCTCTTACATCGGACCAGTGTTCCACACATGCAGCATTTCACGCATCAGAGTTACATCATTACAATAGTTTAAATGAGAAAATTAGCTTACTCTAGTGACAATATGAATAAAGAGTAGTGACTAAGACCTAATAAAGTAAATGCGTAAGTATTTTCACAACAGGTGTTGTACATACAGATTATGATAAAAGCAATAATAATATCAGTAAAACAAAAAATCAAATAATAATGATAAACATGACTAAGACATAATAAAGTAAATGCTGGCAGTATTTATACATCAGGTGCTATACATACAGATTATGATGAAAGCAATAATAATAACAGTAAAAAAATCAAATAATAATGACAAACATAAGAAAGATTGGCAGTAGTAATGAAGGTTTGTGCAGATGTACATTAATATTTTGGTGTGTAAAGTAGATGTTTACTAGTATAGCGAGGTTTGGGTAAGGGAGGTTTAAGGAGGGGGAAAGAGGGAAGTAATGAGGTGAAGTGCATTCAAGTGCAGAGGAAGGCATTACTGTTGCTTAAGTAGATACGTCATTAACTGTTTTTTGAAGCCGGTCATGTTTTTAAGTTCTCTAACATAACGAGGGAGGTTATTCCAGAGTCGGGTTCCCGCTACTGCAAAGGACTTGGAGAAGGTGACTGAGCGATACAGTGGAACGGAGAGGATTTTATTATGATAAGAACGTGTGTTTCTGTCATGTTGTTCCGGCATGAGTGTTAGGGACGAGGAGAGATATGAGGGACAGTGTACATTTATAAGGCAGTAGATGAGACAGAGTGTATGGAAATCTCTGCGTTCGTCTGCACGCAGCCAGGACAATTTTGCATAAGCTGGTGAAATGTGATCAAAAAGTCGAACGTCACAGATATATCGGACGCAGGCATTCGTGACCAGTTCTAGACGTCGGGAATTTTCCTGAGAGAGGCCTTGTAGGATAATATCGCTGTAGTCAATGATTGGGAGTATAAGCGTTTGTACTAATTCCTTTTCCAGATCGAAAGGGAAGAGTTTTTTATATTTTTGTACAACATGAAGGGATGCTGATGCTTTTTTGCCCACTGCAGTTACGTGCTCTGTCCAATTTAGATTTTCATCTATTATTACTCCCAAACTCTTTGCTGAGGGAGAGAATTTAATATTTGTTCCATTTAGGATAAGAGGTGGTACGGATTCCCGATGTTTTGGGCTAATGAGCTTAGAGTGACCAACAAGTACCGCTTGGGCTTTAGATGGGTTTAGTTTTAGACCTATGCGTCGAGGTCAGTATTCAAATTTTCAATAGCTCTATAAGGCACGTGTACCAGTTTCTTTGGCCCTTGAGTCTAACTTGGGAGCCAGTTTTGGATGATGTTCAAACTATCTGATGAGCGCACGAACGAGGCTGTGTTAACGCCGCACTACCCGCCTTTTCGGCCAGTGTCATTCGAACAGTGAAAGAAACATCACCGCCGGCCGCTCTGGCCGAGCGGTTCAGGGCGCTTCAGACTGGCACCGTGCTACCACTACGGTCGCAGGTTCGAATCCTGCCTCGGGCATGGCTGTGTGTGATGTCCTTAGGTTAGTTAGGTTTAAGTAGTTCTAAGTTCTAGGGGACTGATGACCTCAGATGTTATTTCCCATAGTGCTTAGAGCGATTTGAACCAAACATCACCGAGTGTAACTGTGGCGTCTGCGGATGCAACAATGGCAAGACTGAGTTATTCCGTGCAACAACGCGTATTTACAAGTTGTCCCGAGAAGGACGTTTGGGAGGGGTCTAGTCTAAACACTAGGTTCTCTAGGCCTTCGTATGTGTAACACAGATCCAGTCTCTTGAAATTTCTTCACTAATCGGCACATCGTCGAATCATTGGGAACATGCACACTGGGAAATTTTCGTACTAATCCAAGCCGACATTCCACATATGATTCTGTTTCTGCACAGGTCAACACAAGAAACTCTCGTTGATCCTTTGTGTACACTACACCGGATGGAAACTCAAAAGGAAACCAGGCAGAAAACACCCAAACACTCATTTGCACAGTACAGAACATGCGCATTGCGTTTCTGTCCAAGGGTCGGTCCCCGCAACATATGGACAAGGAAAGCCCTGGAGTTGACAGTTGCAATAATGACGTCTAGCAACAATATTTGAAGCGATTAAACTTGACAAAGAAGCTCAAAAGAAAACACGAGTGCTCTCAGTCGCAATGTGTAGGGAGCACTTGTGATGTGTCGGTGTCCGAGAACTAAGCATAGCGACAACCGGCAGACACAGCGGGAACAGCCACCAAACGCGCTGTGGGACCCTCCTTCGTGAGACATCCTGTACTTACGATTCCTATGTGCGTAGAGTCCTCTCATATTGTCCAGAGACTGTCAGAAGAATTTGCAGCTGCTCGAATTCTGACTCGTAATGCAATTCACAAATTGGTGAATTAAGTTAGTAAAACATAAAGCACTTCACAAATTGGTGAATAAATGTAGTGAAACAGGAAATGGCCATGGCAACAGTTGCTGCCCTGTTTTAAGCAACAGCAAGTTTTCCACTCATATCAACGTTTATATCGTCATATCCTGTCAACTATGTGTGCCGGCCGGTGTGGCCAATTGGTTCTAGGCGCTTCAGTCTGGGACCGCGCGACCGCTACGGTCGCAGATTCGAATCCTGCCTAGGGCATGGATGTGTGTGATGTCCTCAGGTTAGTTAGGTTTAAGTATGCCAGGATGGCAGGATGGTTTCTTTGAAAGGGCACGGCCGACTTCCTTCCCCATCCTTCCTTGTTACACCTGAAGTGGACATATTTTGTAGTAGCTAATATCATTTTTGTTGTGTGTATCTTGAATTGTTATTCAATATTAATCTAAGCACGATGAAAAATATTATTTTCATTTACATTAGTAACAGATATTTATTTATTTATGATTCAAATGAAATTTAATCTTATCTGAAGTTGAACTAAATTGTTCTGCTATATTTTCCCATACACCGTGCTACCACTACGGTCGTAGGTTCGAATCCTACCTCGGGTATGGATGTGTGTGATGTCCTTAGGTTAGTTAGGTTCAAGTAGTTCCAAGTTCTAGGGGATTGATGATCTCAGATGTTAAGTCCCATAGTGCTCGGAGCCACTTGAACCAAACGTCACCGAGTGTTAACAGTGAAGTCAGCGGGTGCAACAACGGCAAGACTGAGTTATTCCGTTCCACAATGAGTATTTACAAGTTGTCCCGAGAAGGAGGTTTGGGAGGGGCCCTCCTTAATGGGTGGCGCAGCCGTTGCACGGGCACCGGCCACCCACACCCCCGCCGCCACCCGATCATCCGGCCACCGTCATGCCCAATTCTCGGACACTAATTTGCTGACAGTCGGTTGTGCGCCCGCTTCCCCAGAGTTAAGCGTAAACACTGGTGCCATCTGATTAACTTAAGCATACCCATATTTACAGTAGGTGCTCAGTGTCGTTTTGTGATAAGCCGAGCCTGACATCTCCTAAACACGTTAGCGAACTCTCGACGAATTTCAGCTGACGAAATCTGGTACATGACTAGCCGAACCCTGCCTGCCAACTCTCCGAGCGTGCGGGGATTGGTTCAAGAAACCTCAAATACACTACTGGCCATTAAAATTACTACACCAAGAAGAAATGCAGATGATAACCAGGCATTCATTGGACAAACATATTTTACTAGAATTAACATGTGGTTACATTTGCACGCAATTTGGGTGCATAGATCCTGAGAAATCAGTACCCAGAACAACGACCTCTGACCGTCATAACGGCCTTGAGACGCCTGGGCATTGAGTCAAACAGAGCTTGGATGGTGTGTACAGGTACAGCTGCCCATGCAGCTTCAACACACCACAGTTCAAGAATAGTGACTGGTGTATTGTGACGAGCCAGTTGCTCGGCCACCATTTGCTGGCCAGGGCAGCAGTCGAACATTTTCTGTAACCAGAAAGGCCCATACAGGACCTGCAACATGCGGTCATCCTGCTGAAATGTAGGGTTTCGCAGGGATCGAATGAAGGGTAGAGCCACGGGTCGTAACACATCTGAAATGTAACGTCCACTGTTCAAAGTGCCGTCAATGCGAACGACAGATGACCAAGACGTGTAAACAATGGCACCCCATACCATCACGCCGGGTGATACGCCGGTATGGCGATGACGAAAACACGCTTCCAATGTGCGTTCACCGCTATGTCGCCAAACTCGGATGCGACCATCACGATGCTGTAAACAGAACCTGGATACATCCGAAAATATGACGTTTTGCCATTCGTGAACCCAGGTTCGTCGTTGAGTACACCATCGCAGGCGCTCCTGCCTGTGATGCGGCGTCAAGGGTAACCGCAGCCATGGTCTCCGAGCTGATAGTCCATGCTGCTGCAAACGTCGTCGAACTGTTGTTGCAGATGGTTGTTGTCTTGCAAACGTCCCCATCCGTTGACTCAGGGATCGAGACGTGGTTGCACGTTCCGTTACAGCCATGCGGATAAGATGCCTGTCATATCGAGTGCTAGTGATACGAGGCCGTTGGGATCCAGCACGGCGTTCCGTATTACCCTCCTGAACCCACCGATTCCATATTGTGGTAACAGTCATTGGATCTCGACCAACGCGAGTAGCAATGTCGCGATACGATAAATCGCAATCGCGATAGGCTACAATCCGACCTTTATCAAAGTCGGAAACGTAATGGTACGCATTTCTTCTCCACGAGGAATCACAACAACGTTTCAGCAGGCAACGCGGGTCGACTGCTGTTTGTGTATGAGAAATAGGTTGAAAACTTTCCTCATGTCAGCGCGTTGTAGGTGTCGCCACCGGCGCCACCCTTGTGTGAATGCCCTGGAAAGCTAATCACTTGCATATCACAGCTTGTTTTTCCTGTCGGTTAAATTTTGCGTCTGTAGCACGTCTCCTTCGTCGTGTAGCAATTTTAATGGCCAGTAGTGTATAAAAATCAGACGGTTTTAGATAACGAGGATGCCAGTCAACTGGCGCGCCATCAAAAACATTTCGTATTGTTGTCATTGTTACGGCGTCGCCGGCACGCCAGTCGGGAACGACAGAGAAGAGAAGGGTGTAAGAAGAGGTCAGCCAATCGCAATCTGACCGACCTCTCTCCAGGACGACAACGCGACAGCAGAGGCCCCTGCGTGAAGAGGACATAAGCGCCACGTCCGACTGGTGGCAGCTCACTTCGATAGCAGCTTCAACATTGGCCACTTCGTTAGCCGACGCGTCGTAGCTGTGGTGTCACCGCCAGACACCACACTTGCTAGGTGGTAGCCTTTAAATCGGCCGCGGTCCGTTAGTATACGCCGGACCCGCGTGTCGCCACACGGCAGGTCTAGAGAGACGTCCTAGCACTCGCCCCAGTTGTACAGCCGACTTAGCTAGCGATGGTTCACTGACAAAATACGGTCTCATTTGCCGAGACGATAGTTTAGCATAGCCTTCAGCTACGTCATTTGCTACGACCTAGCAAGGCGCCATATTCAGTTACTATTGATATTGTGAATCATGTAGCGTCAAGAACGACGTTCATCATTAGTGGATTAAAGTTAAGTATTCCACCAGTTACGTCCGTTTTTCTAAATTCTAATTTCCTTGTCATGTTCCAAACCTCACGCCAGCCTACGTGAGCTAAAACGCATGCATTTCGGCCTCCTTTAGTAAAATGGTGTTGCCTCTCCTGGCATCCACAACAGTAGCCTCTTCATTAGAAATCTCTACGTAACACAGACTTGTGTTTGTCTATTCTGAAGAAGGTTGATAACACAGGCCAACGATGTAAAAACTTTTTTGCTGAAAATACCTTATTGTTATGTTTTTAGGGTGGGAATTCCAAATATCATACTTAAGAAACAGTATCACTCACGATTTCTTCACATTTTACAGTTAAATTTATTAAATTAAGTTTTTTAAAGAATTTAACAGCTTTTATATGGTTAAAATAACGTTGGTAGCACTGCTGAAAAACATTTGCTGGAAAAGAAAAGGTCGATTCTATAATGTTACTTAAAATCCGTCTTGATTGCAAAAAATTTTTTATTATTCATATGACCGGTTTCGGTTCATTCAGAACCATCTTCAGATCTGTAAAAATAATTATACTAATTTACTATTTCACGGAAACAAATGTTTTTCACCCTATCTAATGAACATCAAATGTACCAGAACGTACCTGATATTTCAGTTACAGGAGTAACCCGTCCAAATCCAGCACCTTTCACATGCTACGTCACATAAGATTGGTTGGCAGAGTGCACGTCATTTATATTAATTATAACACTATAACCGACAGGTGGCGTCTGGTACATTTGTTACATTCCATTTGTACATACTGTATTCAGTAGATCTTTTTATATTAAAAATATATGGTTAAAATATGTAGATGTCAAAGTTAAAATCTGTGCTTGTCAGGATTAAAAAGCAGTAAAATTATCATTTTTATACGATCTAAAAGCATAGGGCGATTTATATATCTATGGTGCTGGTGTGAACTTGTTTTCCTCTACGGTCTGCTTCCGTGGTTCCCGCCATTTTGGTGTTGTGCCGCGGTGCGCTCAGTCGTCTGATGTCCATCGCCGCGGGCAAGAGGGCCGCACAGGAGGGCCCCGTCAACGACGCCAGGCGCTGCACGCGTCTTCCGGCTTCTCCACCGCGCACCATCTCTCATCTATCGGGCTGGATCTCCACACGCAACAGTTGTCATCTTAGTAGGTCGTCATAAATGCTAAAATAGGCGTTATGATTGAATTCGTTTTGTTCGTTGAGGATTAAATCCGGATCTTTATTTTTGTGGGTGTATATTTCGATCTCTTCCAAAATGTTAAGAAAACGCCCCTTATGAGCTCTATGCAGGATTTCTAAATTGTTTTCAATATTCGTGACTGAGTGCTTTGTCGCAGCCATATGCGCCCCAAAAGCTGTTTTGTTTTGAGAGTAGGTGTGCTCCCTGAATCTGGTTTCGAAGTTCCTACCAGTCTGTCCTATATATTGTTTACAGCAGTCATTACATTTGATCTTATATACACCTGAATCCTGAAATTTATTCCTACTATTACATATTCTATGCCGGAGCTTCAATTTTAACGTGTTATTTGTTCGGAACCCTATTTTAACGTCGGATTTACGAAAACATCTTTCAATTTTGTCTGCAATTCTTCCATTGCAAGTAAGAGCTACATATTTTTTCTTGTTGTTCCTCTTAACTGCTACTTGACTTCCTTCTGTTTGTTCCATTTGCCTCTTCTTTATCTTCCTATAAATATTCATCACCTGTTTACACGTATATCCGTTCGCTACGGCCACTTGTTTTAAAATACTTAACTCCTTTTCTACTTCCTGTTGGCTTAGTGGCAATCTTAGTAGCCTGTATACCATCGAAGTAAAATACGCCCATTTGTATCGCGGTGGGTGACAGGAGCGCTCATTGATAACTAGATCTGTACACGTAGGTTTTCTGAATATGCTAAATTCATGCTTCCCATCTTTCTTTATTAGTGTTAAATCTAAGTAATCTATACGGTTGTTCTCTTCAAATTCCATGGTGAATCTAATTTTTGGGTGTTGAGAGCTCATTTTTTGTGCTAAGTTTTCGATATCATTTTTATCTCCTTTGTATAATAAAATGGAGTCGTCAACATATCTCCTGTAATATACAATTTTCTCAGCGATATTAGGATTTTCATCAAAGAATTTGTTTTCTAAGTGATTTAGAAAAATATCAGCCAGCGTCCCAGCTAAACTGTTCCCCATTGCCAGCCCGTCTTTCTGTTGGAAATGTTGGAACACGTCTTGTCGTTCAATTACTTTACTTTCAATGGCAAAATTTATCAACAGGAAGACGGGCTGGCAATGGGGAACAGTTTAGCTGGGACGCTGGCTGACATTTTTCTAAATCACTTAGAAAACAAATTCTTTGATGAAAATCCTAATATCGCTGAGAAAATTGTATATTACAGGAGATATGTTGACGACTCCATTTTATTATACAAAGGAGATAAAAATGATATCGAAAACTTAGCACAAAAAATGAGCTCTCAACACCCAAAAATTAGATTCACCATGGAATTTGAAGAGAACAACCGTATAGATTACTTAGATTTAACACTAATAAAGAAAGATGGGAAGCATGAATTTAGCATATTCAGAAAACCTACGTGTACAGATCTAGTTATCAATGAGCGCTCCTGTCACCCACCGCGATACAAATGGGCGTATTTTACTTCGATGGTATACAGGCTACTAAGATTGCCACTAAGCCAACAGGAAGTAGAAAAGGAGTTAAGTATTTTAAAACAAGTGGCCGTAGCGAACGGATATACGTGTAAACAGGTGATGAATATTTATAGGAAGATAAAGAAGAGGCAAATGGAACAAACAGAAGGAAGTCAAGTAGCAGTTAAGAGGAACAACAAGAAAAAATATGTAGCTCTTACTTACAATGGAAGAATTGCAGACAAAATTGAAAGATGTTTTCGTAAATCCGACGTTAAAATAGGGTTCCGAACAAATAACACGTTAAAATTGAAGCTCCGGCATAGAATATGTAATAGTAGGAATAAATTTCAGGATTCAGGTGTATATAAGATCAAATGTAATGACTGCTGTAAACAATATATAGGACAGACTGGTAGGAACTTCGAAACCAGATTCAGGGAGCACACCTACTCTCAAAACAAAACAGCTTTTGGGGCGCATATGGCTGCGACAAAGCACTCAGTCACGAATATTGAAAACAATTTAGAAATCCTGCATAGAGCTCATAAGGGGCGTTTTCTTAACATTTTGGAAGAGATCGAAATATACACCCACAAAAATAAAGATCCGGATTTAATCCTCAACGAACAAAACGAATTCAATCATAACGCCTATTTTAGCATTTATGACGACCTACTAAGATGACAACTGTTGCGTGTGGAGATCCAGCCCGAGAGATGAGAGATGGTGCGCGGTGGAGAAGCCGGAAGACGCGTGCAGCGCCTGGCGTCGTTGACGGGGCCCTCCTGTGCGGCCCTCTTGCCCGCGGCGATGGACATCAGACGACTGAGCGCACCGCGGCACAACACCAAAATGGCGGGAACCACGGAAGCAGACCGTAGAGGAAAACAAGTTCACACCAGCACCATAGATATATAAATCGCCCTATGCTTTTAGATCGTATAAAAATGATAATTTTACTGCTTTTTAATCCTGACAAGCACAGATTTTAACTTTGACATCTACATATTTTAACCATATATTTTTAATATAAAAAGATCTACTGAATACAGTATGTACAAATGGAATGTAACAAATGTACCAGACGCCACCTGTCGGTTATAGTGTTATAATTAATATAAATGACGTGCACTCTGCCAACCAATCTTATGTGACGTAGCATGTGAAAGGTGCTGGATTTGGACGGGTTACTCCTGTAACTGAAATATCAGGTACGTTCTGGTACATTTGATGTTCATTAGATAGGGTGAAAAACATTTGTTTCCGTGAAATAGTAAATTAGTATAATTATTTTTACAGATCTGAAGATGGTTCTGAATGAACCGAAACCGGTCATATGAATAATAAAAAATTTTTTGCAATCAAGACGGATTTTAAGTAACATTATAAAATCACTGATTGCTGTTGTCCCATAAGACATTATGTCTGTTTTTGCAAAGGTCGATTCTATTTTTGTGTTAACAGATGGTGTTTTGTTTACTGTCAATATAACCTCACTTTCCCGTTTCGTGTACAGGACAATGTCTAATCGTGGTGGTAAAAACTCTGCTGACAGTTTTTTTTTATTTGTGGTGAATTCGTCGGGCTTGACATTAGAAAATCTATGTTTTATGTTAACTTTGAATACACAATTACCTTAAAGGAGAAAGAAGCATGGGTATCGTTCAACCAAGTCATTAGAAAGTTCTTAGGACATGAAAAAGACCTAGAATATGTTTCTATTATAGCTACGATGTTAAAGAAGTTTAAAACTTTAGGATGTTTAATGAGCCAAGAAGTTCACTTTTTGAACAGTCACCTTGATTACTTCCCAGACAGTATGGGAGATGTAAGTGAGGAGCAAGGAGAGCGTTTTCACCAGGACATTAAAGTGATGGAAAAACGCTACACAAGGCTGCTGGAACACCAACACGATGGGGGACTACTGTTGGTCACTTCACTGAGAAGTTCAGCAAGCGACTCATCGTAGAAAATCTACACAACAAGCTTCAAAGGAAAAAGAGAAAGAAAACACAAACCAATTCCATCTGACAAGTGAAACCTCTGTTAACACGCATCATTGTTTTAAGTGTCCGCCCCCGGTAGCTGAATGTTCATCTTGACGGATTGTCAGTTCTCTGGGCCCCGGTTCGATTCCCGGCTGGGTCGGGGAATTTTCTCCGCCCATGAATTGGGTGTTGTGCTGTCCTCATCGTCATCCTATCACCCCAACAGACTGCAGGTCGCCGCAGTGGCGTCACATTGAAAGACCGGCATCCGGCGAATGGTCTCCAGACGGGAGGCCCTAGCCATACGTAGTTTTAAGTAACTTACTATAGATACAAACCATGCTTGTATTGCAATAAAGCGTTTCATTAATTTCCCCATTTACCGTATAGCATAGAATTTTTATACTACATAAAAAAGCATACTGCTCGAAAACTACGGGTGATACAAAGCAACTAAGGCTAGATTTGGATTCAGCTCATAAAATTCTATAAAGATCAGCTATCAAAGTAAAAAAAAAAGTTTTTCAAAAAAATTTTTCGTTGGCCTGAGTTATTTTCCACGTCGTCCTTTGCTTGCGGCACATCTATCAAAGTTAAGTATTGTAATTGTCTTGTTTATTTTTTTATTTATTTATTTATTTATTGATCCGTGGGACCAAATTAAGGAGAAGTCTCCATGGTCATGGAACGAGACAATACATGAAATTATAACACGATATTAGAAACAGATAAAATGAAATATAAAAAAAACATATTCAGGTGACAAGTCGTAAATTTAAATAAAGAAAATCAACAATGTAACACTGGAATTTGCTTAATTTTTTAGCTCTTCCAGGAGCTCCTCGACAGAATAGAAGGAGTGAGCCATGAGGAAACTCTTCAGTTTAGACTTAAAAGAGTTTGGGCTACTGCTAAGATTTTTGAGTTCTTGTGGTAGCTTACTAAAAATGAATGCAGCAGAAAACTGCACTCCTTTCTGCACAAGAGTCAAGGAGGTGAATTCCACATGCAGATTGGATTTCTACCTAGTATTAACTGAGTGAAAGCTGCTAACTCTTGGGAATAGGCTAATATTGCTAACAATAAACGACATTAAAGAAAATATATACTGTCAGGGCAATGTCAGAATTTCCAGACTATTGAATAGGGGTCGACAAGAGGTTCTCGAACTTACACCATATATAGCTCGAACAGCCCGTTTTTGAGCCAAAAATACTCTTTTTGAATCAGAAGAATTACCCCAAAAAATAATACCATACGACATAAGCGTATGAAAATATGCGAAGTAGACTACTTTTCGTGTTGAAGTGTCACTTATTTCAGATACTGTTCAAATGGTAAATAAAGCAGCATTTAGCTTCTGAACAAGATCCTGGACATGGGCTTTCCACAATAGCTTACTATCTATCCGAATGCCTAGAAACTTGAACTGTTTCGTCTACCTTATAATATGCCCATTCTGTCTGACCGAAATATCGGTTCTTGTTGAATTGTGAGTTAGAAACTGCAAAAACTGAGTCTTACTGTGATTTAGCATCAAATTATTTTCCACAAGCCACGAACTTATTTCATGAACTACATTATTTGATACTGTTTCAATATTGCACACAAGATCCTTTACTATCAAGCTGGTGTCATCAGCAAGCAGAAATATTTTTGAATCACCTGTAATACTAGAAGGCATATCATTTATATAAATAAGAAACAGCAGTGGCCCCAGCACCAACCCATGGGGAACGCCCCCCTTAACAGTGCCCCATTGGGACTGAACATCACTACCACTCTCAATATTGCAGAGAATTACCTTCTGCTTTCTGTTCTTAAAGTAAGAGGCGAACCAATTGTAAGCTACTCCCCTTACTCCATAATGGTCCAACTTTTGCAGTAATATTTTGTGGTCAACACAGTCAAATCATCATCATCATCATCATCATTTAAGACTGATTATGTCTTTCAGCGTTCAGTCTGGAGCATAGCCCCCCTTATACAGTTCCTCCATGATCCCCTATTCAGTGCTAACATTATTGCCTCTTCTGATGCTAAACCTATTACTTCAAAATCATTCTTAACCGAATCCAGGTACCTTCTCCTCGGTCTGCCCCGACTCCTCCTACCCTCTACTGCTGAATCCATGAGTCTCTTGGGTAACCTTGCTTCTCCCATGCGTGTAACATGACCCCACCATCTAAGCCTGTGCACCCTGACTGCTACATCTATAGAGTTCATTCCCAGTTTTTCTTTGATTTCCTCATTGTGAACACCCTGCTGCCATTGTTCCCATCTACTAGTACCTGCAATCATCCTAGCTACTTTCATATCCGTAACCTCAACCTTGTTGATAATGTAACCTTAATCCACCCAGCTTTCGCTCCCATACAACAAAGTTGGTCGAAAGATTGAACGGTGCACAGATAACTTTGTCTTGGTACTGACTTCCTTCTTGCAGAAGAGAGTAGATCGTAGCTGAGCGCTCACTGCATTAGCTTTGCTACACCTCGCTTCCAGTTCTTTCACTATGTTGCCATCCTGTGAGAATATGCATCCTAAGTACTTGAAACCGCCCACCTGTTCTAACTTTGTTCCTCCTATTTGGCACTCAATCCGTTTATATTTCTTTCCCACTGACATTACTTTCGTTTTGGAGATGCTAATCTTCATACCATAGTCCTTACATTTCTGATCTAGCTCAAAAGCCTTCGTTAAATCAAAGAAAACACCTAGCGTTCGCAACCTTTAGCATCAAATTATTTTCCACAAAGCACGAACTTATTTCATGAACTACATTATTTGATATTGTTTGAATATTGCACACAAGATCCTTCACTATCAAGCTGGTGTCATAAGCAAACAGAAATATTTTTGAATCGCGTGTAATACTAGAGTTGTTTGATTGTTTCTCTAGCGAACCGAGTATGCAGCATTCCTAAAAACAAGAGTCACAGAAGCACTGGTGATGTGTGATCTTGCGTTGTCATGCATGAAGCAACTGTACAGCTTTTCGTTAGGTGTTAGCGCTCGAAAAGACAGGATGCAGTATATTGTTCACACAGTTGTCATAAGTTATTGTTCCGTGGAAAAAGATTGGTCTAATAATTCGTCTTGCACTAATTCTACACCACACTCCTGTTTTCACATCATGCAAAGGTCGTTGATGTAATTCATGAGGATTTTCGGAGCTCCAACGGCGATTGTTCTGAGAATTTATCTACCACAGCAAATTCGACCACACTCCATCAGAAAAAAAAAAAAAATGCGTCTCAGGATCAACTTCCCCATCGTGCACAGACTCTAACAGCCACTGGCCACAACGACGTTGAGTAACAGTGTCTGTGTTCTTCAGTTATTGCACTATCATTATTTTGTACGGTTTCGATTCCAGTTTGTGCACAGTTCTGCGGACAGATGCTCTTGACATACCAGTCTGACGCATCAAACGACGCAGATATTTTCTAGGACTTCTTTCCAAGTCCTCACCAATCTCGTCTAAACACTAGGTTCTCTAATCCTTCGTATGTGTAACACAGATCCAGTCTCTTGAAATTTCTTCACTAATCGGCACATCGTCGAATCATTGGGAACATGCATAATGGGAAATTTTCGTACTAATCCAAGCCGACATTCCACATATGATTCTGTTTCTGCATAGGTTAACACAAGAAACTCTTGTTGATCCTTTGTGTACACTATACCGAATGGAAACTCGAAAGGAAACCAGACAGAAAACACTCAAACACTCATTCGCACAGTACAGAACATGCGCATTGCGTTTCTGTCCAAGTGCCAGTTCAAAAAATGGTTCAAATGGCTCTGAGCACTATGGGACTCAACTGCTGTGGTCATAAGTCCCCTAGAACTTAGAACTACTTAAATCTAACTAACCTAAGGACATCACACACACCCATGCCCGAGGCAGGATTCGAACCTGCGACCGTAGCGGTCATGCGGTTCCAGACTGTAGCGCCTTTAACCGCTCGGCCACTTCGGGCGGCCAAGGGCCAGTCCCCGCGACTTTTGGACAAGGATAGCCCCAGAGTTGACAGTTGCAATAATGATGTCTAGCAACAATATTTGAAGCCATTAAACTTGACAAAGAAGCTCAAAATAAAATACGAGTGCTCTCAGTCGCACAGTGTAGGGAGCACTTGTGATGTGTTGGTGTCCGACAACTAAGCATAGTGACAACCGGCAGATACAGCAGCAACAGCCACCAAACGTGCTGCGGAACCCTCCTGGGCGTCTTCGTGAGACAACCTATACCTACGATTCCTATGTGCGTAGAGTCCTCTCATATTGTCCAGAGACTGTCAGAAGAATTTGCAGCTGCTCGAATTCTGAGTCGTAATGCTATTCACAAATTGGTGAATTAATTTAGTGAAACATAATGCACTTCACAAATTGGTGAATAAATTTAGTGAAACAGGAAATGGCCATGGCAAAAGTTGTAAAGGATGACGTACAGTGTTCGCAGAATCTCATTTCTATGACACTGTGTACCACATGGAAAAATCTCCTAAAATGTGTCTTAGATGCTGTGGTGGCATAAGCTGTCGCCAGCACACCGGTTAGCAAAGATGTTGTGCGAAGATCGATACTACGTGCTGGAAGAAGCACGTCAATCATGAGAGAGGCCAGAGACACACAGACAGGCAACATGCCGCCAACGTCCTCTCAACAGCATGTATTTAGGTCGCCACCATCAGCTGGAGGGCCGCACTGACTCAAACTTCCAGTGTGGCGTCTGTCATTCACTCGCGGAGCATGTATAGTGCATCGCAGGCTCCGACAGTACATAGCGACCAGATTAGTGACTATAGCGAGACTGAAGTTTGTAATAGCAAAGATTACTGATATTGTCTGCAAGAGGACTACTTCTGAGGAGCTTGTACCGCAACACACCTACTCTATTCAAGTTAAGTTTCCAGCTCTTGTAAATAAGGAAGCGTATTAATAAACATGTGCATTTGTGTGTTAGAAAGAGAATTCTGGCCACTCATAACGACATCCTCTCCTTTGCTTCCTATGGTTCAAGACTCAAAAGATGCCTTTCACAGAAACAACAAATTCCTTGCACCTCTCTACAAAGCGCTGCTACATCTTGCGACCATTTTTTAATGCAATGTGGTCTCGGGGTAGCGTCTTTGATTCATAATCAAAACGTCATCGGTCCCGGGTTCGATCCCCGCCACTGCCTAAATTTTGATAAATAATCACGATAAGAAGTCAGCCTCATTCTGCCAACGGCCTTGTCAAAGAGGGCGGAGGAGCGGATAGAGGTTCAGGGCACTCTCTTGTCCTAGGGGTGGGAAATTGCCCCTAAAGGCGGAAGAATCAGCAATGATCAACGACATGAGGATGCAGAAGGCAATGGAAACCACTGCATTAAAGACACGTAACGTGTATCCACAGGACATGTGGCCTGTAATTGAAGAAGTGTCATGATGATCTCTCCATTGGCAAAAGATTCCGGAATAGTCCCCCATTCGGATCTCCGGGAGGGGACTGCCAAGGGGGAGGTTACCATGAGAAAAAGATTGAATAATCAACGAAAGGATAACGTTCTACGAGTCGGGGCCCGGAATGTCAGAAGCTTGAACGTGGTAGGGAATCTAGAAAATCTGAAAAGGGAAATGCAAAGGCTCAATCTAGATATAGTAGGGGTCAGTGAAGTGAAGTGGAAGGAAGACAAGGATTTATCGTCAGATGAGTATCGTGTAATATCAACAGCAGCAGAAAATGGTATAATAGGTGTAGGATTCGTTATGAATAGGAAGGTAGGGCAGAGGGTGTGTTACTGTGAACAGTTCAGTGACCAGGTTGTTCTAATCAGAATCGACAGCAGACCAACACCGACAACGATAGTTCAGGTATACATGCCGACGTCGCAAGCTGAAGATGAATAGATACAGAAAGTGTATGACGATATTTAAAGGGTAATGCAGTATGTAAAGGGGGACGAAAATCTAATAGTCATGGGCAACTGGAATGCAGTTGTAGGGGAAGGAGTAGAAGAAAAGGTCACAGGAGAATATGGGCTTGGGACAAGGAATGAAAGAGGGGAAAGACTAATTGAGTTCTGTAACAAGTTTCAGCTAGTAATAGCGAATACCCTGTTCAAGAATCACAAGAGGAGGAGGTATACTTGGAAAAGGCCGGGAGATACGAGAAGATTTCAATTAGATTACATCATGGTCAGACAGAGATTCCGAAATCAGATACTGGACTGTAAGGCGAACCCAGGAGCAGATATAGACTCAGATCACAATATAGTAGTGATGAAGAGTAGGCTGAAGTTCAACACATTAGTCAGGAAGAATCAATACGCAAAGAAGTGGGATACGGAAGTACTAAGGAATGACGAGATACATTTGAAGTTCTCTAACGCTGTAGATACAGCAATAAGGAATAGCGCAGTAGGCAGTACAGTTGAAGAGGAATGGACATCTCTAAAAAGGGCCATCACAGAAATGGCTCAAATGGCTCTGAGCACTATGGGACTCAACATCTTAGGTCATAAGTCCCCAAGAACTTAGAACTACTTAAACCTAACTAACCTAAGGACATCACACACACCCATGCCCGAGGCAGGATTCGAACCTGCGACCGTAGCAGTCCCGCGGTTCCGGACTGCAGCGCCGGAACCGCTAGACCACCGCGGCCGGCGCCATCACAGAAGTTGGGATGGAAAACATAGGTACAAAGAAGGTAGCTGCGAAGAAACCATGGGTAACAGAAGAAATACTTCAGTTGATTGATGAAAGGAGGAAGTACAAACATGTTCCGGGAAAATCAGGAATACAGAAATACAAGTCGCTGAGGAATGAAATAAATAGGAAGTGCAGGGAAGCTAAGACGAAATGGCTGCAGGGAAAATGTGAAGACAGCGAAAAAGATATGATTGTCGGAAGGACAGACTCAGCATACAGGAAAGTCAAAACAACCTTTGGTGACATTAAAAGCAACGGTGGTAACATTAAGAGTGCAACGGGAATTCCACTGTTAAATGCAGAGGAGAGAGCAGATAGGTGGAAAGAATACATTGAAAGCCTCTATGAGGGTGAAGATTTGTCTAATGTGATAGAAGAAGAAACAGGAGTCGATTTAGAAGAGATAGGGGATCAAGTATTAGAATCGGAATTTAAAAGAGCTTTGGAGGACTTACGGTCAAATAAGGCAGGAGGGATAGATAACATTCCATCAGAATTTCTAAAATCATTGGGGGAAGTGGCAACAAAACGACTATTCACGTTGGTGTGTAGAATATACGAGTCTGGCGATATACCATCTGACTTTCGAAAAAGCATCATCCACACAATTCCGTAGAAGGCAAGAGCTGACAAGTGCGAGAATTATCGCACAATCAGCTTAACGGCTCATGCATCGAAGCTGCTTACAAGAATAATATACAGAAGAATGGAAAAGAAAATTGAGAATGCGTTAGGTGACGATCAGTTTGGCTTTAGGAAAAGTAAAGGCACGAGAGAGGCAATTCTGACGTTACGGCTAATTATGGAAGCAAGGCTAAAGAAAAATCAAGACACTTTCATAGGATTTGTCGAACTGGAAAAAACGTTCGACAATATAAAATGGTGCAAGCTGTTCGAGATTCTGAAAAAAAGTAAGGGTAAGCTATAGGGAGAGACGGGTCATATACAATATCTACAACAACCAAGAGGGAATAATAAGAGTGGACGATCAAGAACAAAGTGCTCGTATTATGAAGGGTGTAAGACAAGGCTGTAGCCTTTCGCCCCTACTCTTCAATCTGTACATCGAGGAAGCAATGATGGAAATAAAAGAAAGGTTCAGGAGTGGAATTAAAATACAAGGTGAAAGGATATCAATGATACGATTCGCTGATGACATTGCTATCCTGAGTGAAAGTGAAGAAGAATAAAATGATCTGATGAACGGAATGAACAGTCTAATGAGTACACAGTATGGTTTGAGAGTAAATCGGAGAAAGACGAAGGTAATGAGAAGTAGTAGAAATGAGAACAGCGAGAAACTTAACATAAGGATTGATGGTCACGAAGTCAATTAAGTTAAGGAATTCTGCTACATAGGCAGTAAAATAACCAATGACGGACGGAGCAAGGAGGACATCAAAAGCAGACTCGCTATGGCAAAAGAAGTATTTCTGGCCAAGAGAAGTCTACTAATATCAAATACCGGCATTAATTTGAGGAAGAAATTTCTGAGGATGTACGTCTGGAGTACAGCATTGTATGGTAGTGAAACATGGACTGTGGGAAAACCGGAACAGAAGAGAATCGAAGCATTTGAGATGTGGTGCTATAGACGAATGTTGAAAGTTAGGTGGACTGGTAAGGTAAGGAATGAGGAGGTTCTACGCAGAATAGGAGAGGAACGGAATATGTGGAAAACACTGACGAGGAGAAGGGACAGGATGATAGGACATCTGCTAAGATATGAGGGAATGACTTCCATGGTACTAGAGGGAGCTGTAGACGGCAAAAACTGCAGAGAAAGACAGAGATTGGAATACGTCAAGCAAATAATTGAGGACGTAGGTTGCAAGTGCTACTCTGAGATGAAGAGGTTAGCACAGGAAAGGAATTCGTGGCGGGCCGCGTCAAACCAGTCAGTAGACTGATGACCAAAAAAAAAAAAAGTGAGAAAGTGACGAAGCTTGGCGTTTTTTCAACAGGATTCATCGATGACTCGTACGCCCATTGTTACTTTGCATGCAATTTGCAGGTGGCTTGCGGAGTATGGATGTAGATGTAGATATTCCATAACACAGTCATCAACAACAATACCTAGTCCGCCCGAAGTTCCGAAATTTAACCCCATGTGATTTCTACTTGTGAGGAGCACTACAGGACAAGGTGTACACAACAAATCCGCACACGCTATAGGAACTCAAGGATTAAATCTGCGAGTCAATTAATTCAGTTCCTCAAACAGAATTGCAACGCCCGATGAAAATTTTTTATTTATTTACTTACTTACATGTATATTTCCTCAGGACCAAACTCAGGAGCAAATCTCCAAGGTCATGGAACGTGTCAGTACATTAAATTAAGAGATAAAAGTAATAACAGATAAAATAAAATGTTTATGAACCCAAAAAAGTCAGGCCATAAGTTAAAGTAAACGCAATCAACACTATTACATAAGTATCAGCTTAATTTTTGAGGGAAATCCTCAACAGATTAGAAGCAGTGACCTATGAGGAAAGTCTCCAGTTTCGATGTGAAACCTTACGGATTACTGCTAAGATTTTTGAATTCTTGTGGTAGCTTATTGAAAATGGATGCAGCAGTATACTGCACACCTATCTGCACAAGAGTTAAGGAAGTGGGATGCAAATCCAGGTTGGATTTCTGCCAAGTATTAACTCAGCGAAAGCTGCTAATTCTTGGGAATAAGCTGATATAGTTAACAAGAAACGACAGTAAAAAATATTTATATCGAGAGGCCGATATCAAAATACCCAGACACGTCAACAGGGGTCGTAAAGAGTTTCTCTTAACTTACACCGCTTATTGCTCGAACTGCCTGTTTCTGGGCCAAAAATATCCTTTGAGAATCGGAACAGTTACCCCAAAATATACTACCATATGACGTAAGGGAATGAAAATAAGCAAAGTAAGCTAATTTTCGTGTCGAACGATCACTTATTTCAGATACTGTAAAATAATAAAAATGGTAGCATTAAATCCTTGAAGAAAATCCTGAATGTGGGTTCTCCACTACAGTTTACTTTCTATCTGAACACCTATAGGTTTGAACTGTTCAGTTTCACTAAACATATGCCCATTCTGTGGAATTAAAACTCCACGTTTTGTTGAATTGTGTATTAGAAAATGTAAAAACTGAGTCTTACTGTGATTTAGCATTAGTATATTTTCTACAAGTCATGAATTTATGTCATGAACTGCAATAACTAAAACCGAACCAATCGGAATTGTATCGGCTGATAAATCATTTTCATTTATTTATTTATTAAAACGTCTAGTTCCTTAGGACCAAATTGAGGAGCAAATCTTCAAGATCATGGAACGTGTCAGTACTTAAATTACAAAATAAAAGTAATAAAGGATAAAATAAAATGTATATGAAGCCAAAAAAAATCAAGCCGTAAGTTTAAGCAACGACTGTCAACAATATAACGTAAGAATCAGCTTAATTTTTCAGGGAACACCTCAACAGCAGTAGTGACCCATGAGGAAACTCTATACAGTTCTAATTTGAAGGCGGGCAGATTACAGGTAAGATTTTTGAATTCTTGTGGTAGCTTATCGAAAATGGATGCAGCAGTATACTGCACACCTTTCTGCACAAGAGTTAAGGAAGTGCGATGCAAATCCAGGTTGGATTTCTGCCGAGTATTAACTGAGTGAAAGCTGCTTATTCTTGGAAATAAGCTGATACTGTTAACAAGAAACGAAAGTAAAGAATATATATCACGAGAGGCCAGTGTCAAAATACCCAGACAAATGAACAGGGGCCGACAAGACGCTCACGAACATAAACCACCTATTGCCCGAACTGCCCGTTTCTGAGCCAAAAATATCCTTTGAGAATCGCAAGAGTTACCTCAAAATGTAATACCATACGATATAAGCGAATGACAATAAGCAAAGTAGATTAATTTTCCTGTTGAACGATCACTCACTTCAGATACCGTTCGAATAGTAAAAATGGCTGCATTAAGTCTTTGAACAAGATCCTGAACAGGGGTTTCCACGACAGTTTACTATCTATCTGAACACCTGGAAATTTTAACTGTTCATTTTCATTAATTATATGTTCATACTGTGAAAATTAAACTTCGCCTTTTGTTGAATTGTGTATTACAAACTTTAAAAACTGAGTCTTACTGTGATTTAGCATTAGTATATTCTCTATAAGCTATGAACTTATGTCATCAACTGCAATATCTGAAACTGAACCAATGCTGCACACAACATCCTTTACTATCAACCTAGTGTCATTAGCAAACAGAAATATTTTAGAATTACCCATAATACTAGAGGGCATATCATTTATATACATAAGGAACAAGAGTGGCCCCAACACTGATCCCTAGGGCACCCCCCATTTGATCGTACCCCACTCAGATCCCACATCACAGGCATTCTCAACACTGTGAATAACCACCTTTGCTGTCTGTTGTTACAGTAAGAGTTGAACGAATTGTGAGTTACTACCCGTATTCCGTAATTTCTTGATTATATGTTAGAAATGCGTGGAAGACAATGGCAGGCTGTTCCAGCATCACTTACTTCAGATACTGTAAAATAATAAAAATTGTAGCATTAAGTCTTTGAAGAAAATACTGAATGTGTGCTCTCAACGACAGTTTACTTTCTATCTGAACACCTAGAGGTTTGAACTGTTCAGTTTCACTAAACATATGCCCATTCTGTGAAATTAAAACTTCGGGTTTTGTTGAATTGTGTATTATAAACTGTAAAATCTGAGTCTTACTGTGATTTAGCACTAGTATATTTTCTACAAGCCATGAAGTTATGTCATGAACAGTAATATCTGAAAATGAACCAATGTTGCACACAACATCCTTTACTACCAACCGTCATCATCAAACAGAAATATTTTAGAAGTCCCCGTAATACTGGAGGTCATGTCATTTATGTACAAAAGCAACAGGAGTGGCCCCAACACTGATCCCTGGGATACCCCCCTTTTGACCTTACCCCACCCAGACCCCACATCACAGGCTTTCTCAACACTGTTAATAACGACCTTTTTCTGTCTCTTGTTACAGTAAGAAGTAAACCAATTGTGAGATACTTCACGCATTCCATGAATTCTTGAGCAGATGTTAGAAATGTGTGCAAAACAGTGGCAGGCTGTTTCAGCATCACCTTGCATGACACGGGTGAGTAACAAATTTATTGGCGTTGTGTTTTAAATTTAGTGTGGGGGTAGTAGTAGCACTGACTGTCTGCCGTTTACTGCGCATTCTTGTGGTCATCTGTTTAATGGAAGAACCTGTGCACTGACAATGCACTTTCTGATTTTCATCGACTTGAATGGAATTTAAGGACGATGCTTCTGTGTTGTGTGCAGAAGGTACGAACACTGTTTCACGCCCACACTTGCTCCTGTCGAAGTATCAATCCTAAAGTAATTCTGAACACAACGTACATGTGAATATTTCCGTACCACTTATCCATCCAGCCAGAAGTGGTACCACACCTTTCGAGATAAGCCATGTAGACTTGCCTCTCAATTCACAGGAACTCCCGCACGTGGAGAACAACAGATGTTTATCTCGCTATGTGATAACTGAACTGAATGTCACTGATGTCTGCCGCACGTTATCAGCTATTATTAGCGTCGGCAGGAGAGGAAGGGTTGGAATGTCACAGTTCATTTCTAGAGACCGTCCTCTTCATTACCTGTCGCATTATTTCAAGTTTAGCAGCATGTTAATGTAGGTTGAAAGCTTGCGGTTTTGTGAAAGGGGAATAGAAGCCTTTAATTAAATAAAGAACAACAGCCTTTAGTTACAATCGTGCTTTTATTTCAATACGTGATGCATTTCGCTCCCAGGGGGCTCGTCTTCAGGTGCTTTGACAGTCTAGGTCAATATTCTTTTTCAGATTTAGATTCAAGCTGGTCCTGGTAATGGTATAGTGGTGCATTAAAAAGCGGCACATTGTGAATATAAGTTTACGGAATTACGAAAAATGAAAAATAACTTACTGTTCTAGCAGTGGATACATAGGTTTGAAGTAAAGTATCAATAAATATGTTTACATACACATACAGGTTGATTCACGAAGATACGCAAATATTTTCATATTATCATATGTTATTCTACAAGTTAAAAAAAAATTTTTGGCCGAGCGGTTCTAGGCGACTGGAGCCCCGCGACCGCTACGGTCGCAGGTTCGAATCCTGCCTCAGGCATGGGTGTGTGTGATGTCGTTAGGTTAGTTAGCTTTAAGTTCTAGGGGACTGATGACCTCAGATGTAAGTCCCATAGTGCTCAGAGCCATTTGAATCATTTTCGTATTCTATTTGTGGGGAGCATTGTAGGACAAGGTGTACACAACAAATCTGCACACGCGATAGCAACTGAAGGATTAAATCCACGAGTCAATTATTTCAATTTCTCAATCGGAATTGTATCGGCTGATAAATAATTTTCATTTATTTATTTATTTATTTACACGTCAAGTTCCGTAGGACCAAATTGAGGAGCAAATCTCCAAGATCATGGAACGTGTCAGTACATGAAATTACAAAATAAAAGTAATAAAGGATAAAATAAAATGTTTATGAACCCAAAAAAAGTCAAGCCGTAAGTTTAAGCAACCACTGTCAACAATATAACATAAGAATCAGCTTTATTTTTCAAGGAACTCCTCAACAGAACAGAAGTAGTGACCCATGAGGCAACTTTACTGTTTCCATTTGAAAGTGGGCGGATTACTGCTAAGATTTCTAAATTCTTGTGGTAGCTTATTGAAAATGGATGCAGCAGTATACAGCACATCTTTCTGCGCAATAGTTAAGGAAGCGCGATGCAAATCGAGGTGGGATTCCTGCTGAGTAACTCAGTGAAAGCTGTTAATTCTTGGGAATAAGCTGATAAATGCCAATAATAAACGACAGTAAGTAATATATAAATTGGGAGGCCAACGGCAGAATACCCACACTAGTGAACAGGGGTCGACATGTGATTTGCGAACTTACACCGCTTATTGCCTGAACTGGCAGATTCTGAGCCAAAAATTTCCATTGAGAATTGGAAGAATTACCCCCAAACATAGTACCATAAGACGTAAGGGAATTAAAATGTGCAAAGTAAACTAATTTCCGTGTCACACGATCACTTACTTCAGATACTGTTCAAACAGTAAAAATGGTACCATTAAGTCTTTGAAGAAAATCTTTGAACATGGGTCTCCACGACAGTTTACTATCTATCTGGACACCTAGAAATTTGAACTGTTCAGTTTCACTAAATATATGTCAATCCTGTGAAATTAAAATGTCGCGTTTTGTTGAATTGTGTGTTAGAAACGGTAAAAACTGAGTCTTGCTGTGTTTTAGTTTTACACTCCTGGAAATGGAAAAAAGAACACATTGACACCGGTGTGTCAGACCCACCATACTTGCTCCGGACACTGCGAGAGGGCTGTACAAGCAATCATCACACGCACGGCACAGCGGACACACCAGGAACCGCGGTGTTGGCCGTCGAATGGCGCTAGCTGCGCAGCATTTATGCACCGCCGTCGTCAGTGTCAGCCAGTTTGCCGTGGCATACGGAGCTCCATCGCAGTATTTAACACTGGTAGCATGCCGCGACAGCGTGGACGTGAACCGTATGTGCAGTTGACGGACTTTGAGCGAGGGCTTATAGTGGGCATGCGGGAGGCCGGGTGGACGTACCGCCGAAATGCTCAACACGTGGGGCGTGAGGTCTCCACAGTACATCGATGTTGTCGCCAGTGGTCGGCGGAAGGTACACGTGCCCGTCGACCTGGGACCGGACCGCAGCGACGCACGGATGCACGCCAACACCGTAGGATCCTACGCAGTGCCGTAGGGGACCGCACCGCCACTTCCCAGCAAATTAGGGACACTGTTGCTCCTGGGGTATCGGCGAGGACCATTCGCAACCGTCTCCATGAAGCTGGGCTACGGTCCCGCACACCGTTAGGCCGTCTTCCGCTCACGCCCCAACATCGTGCAGCCCGCCTCCAGTGGTGTCACGACAGGCGTGAATGGAGGGACGAATGGAGACGTGTCGTCTTCAGCGATGAGAGTCGCTTCTGCCTTGGTGCCAATGATGGTCGTATGCGTGTTTGGCGCCGTGCAGGTGAGCGCCACAATCAGGACTGCATACGACCGAGGCACACAGGGCCAACACCCGGCATCATGGTGTGGGGAGCGATCTCCTACACTTGCCGTACACCACTGGTGATCGTCGAGGGGACACTGAATAGTGCACGGTACATCCAAACCGTCATCGAACCCATCGTTCTACCATTCCTAGACTGGCAAGGGAACTTGCTGTTCCAACAGGACAATGCACGTCCGCATGTATCCCGTGCCACCCAACGTGCTCTAGAAGGTGTAAGTCAACTACCCTGGCCAGCAAGATCTCCGGATCTGTCCCCCATTGAGCATGTTTGGGACTGGATGAAGCGTCGTCTCACGCGGTCTGCACGTCCAGCACGAACGCTGGTCCAACTGAGGCGCCAGGTGGAAATGGCACGGCAAGCCGTTCCACAGGACTACATCCAGCATCTCTACGATCGTCTCCATGGGAGAATAGCAGCCTGCATTGCTGCGAAAGGTGGATATACACTGTACTAGTGCCGACATTGTGCATGCTCTGTTGCCTGTGTCTATGTGCCTGTGGTTCTGTCAGTGTGATCATGTGATGTATCTGACCCCTTCCTGGGACAATGAATTCACAGTGTTCTTATCTCAATTTCCAGGAGTGTACGTAAGCAACAGGGGTGGCCCCAACACTTATCCCTGGGGTTCTCCCCATTTGATCGAACCCCATTCAGTCCCACGTCACAGGCTTTCTCAACACTGTTAATAATGACCTATTTCTGTCTCTTGTTACAGTAAGAGGTGAACCGATTGTGAGCTACATCGCGCATTCCGTGAATTCGTGAGCAGATGTCAGAAATGCGTGGAAAACAGTGGCAGGCAGTTCCAGCACCAACTTGCATCACACACGTGAGTAACAAATTTATTGGCGTCATATTTTAAATTTAGTGCGGGGGTAGTAGTAGCACTGGCTGTCCGCCGTTTACTGTGCGTGCTTGTGGTCATCCGTTTAATGGAAGAACCTGTGCACTGACATTACAGTTTCCGATTTTCATCGACTTTAGTGGAATTTAAGGACTTCGCTTGTGTCTTCTGTGTGGAACGTACCAACACTGCTTCGCGCACACACATGTTGCTGTCCAAGTATCAACCCTAAAGTAATTCTGAACACACTGTACATGTGAATATTTCCGTACCACACATTTCGAGATAAGCCACATAGACTTGCCTCTCAGTTCACAGAAACTCCCGCACGAGAACACATGTTTATCTCGCTATGTGATAACTGAAGTGAGTCTCAGTGATGTCCACCGCACGTTATCAGCTATTATTAGCGTCGGCAGGAGAGAGAGGGTTTGAATGTGACAGTTCACATCTAGAGACCGTCCTCTTAATTACCTGTCGCATTATTTCAAGTTTAGCAGCCTGTTAATGTAGGCATATAGCTTGTGGCTTTGTGAAAGGGAAGTAGAAGCCTTTAATTAAATAAAAAACAGGAGCCTTTAGTAACAATTGTGCTTTTATTTCAATACGTGATGCATTTCCCTCCCAGGGGGGTCGCCTTCAGGTGCTTTGACAGTCTAGTTCAATATTTTTTTTTTTTTCAGATTTAGGTTAAAGCTGGTGCTGGTAATATTATAGTGGTGCATTACAAAGCGGCACATTGTGAATATAAGTTTACAGAATTACGAAAAATTTAAAAATAACTTACTGTTTCCAGTAGTGGATACATAGTTTTGAAGTACAGTATGAATAAATATGTTTACATACACATACAGGGCGATTCACGAAGTAATGAATATATTTTAATATGTTATTCGACAAGTAAAAGTTAAAAAAAAAGTGTATATAAACATACGTCCGCAAATGTTTGGTTACGGAATTACTGCTAATAAAAGATTTTGCCAGGAATTTAGCAACTTCGCTAAAATGAAGCCATTGCAAAACTGTACGAGATTAAAGTAAAGCACGATTTCCATTTATTTCGTTGTTACTGGTCTGGTGATCTAGTAAAACCTGTCACATACGTGTATCTGCAGTAGCTTTCCAGAACATCCAGAGATGCAAGGGTTATTATACAAGTAAATTTGTTTAGTTTCCATTAAGAGTGGCGACCGTTAGTCAGTCGTGTCAGTCGTTTCCTAACCGTGGAGCGATTTAGTTTTCTGTATTGTTCGGTGAAAGAACATAACAACAGTGTAATTATGTGAAACCACACAGTAACTGTTCTAGTTTTATAAAATTAAGTCTTTTCTTCTCTGGATTTTCTGGAAAACTACTGCAGATACACGTCTGGGACATGTTTTATTAGATTCACCAGTTCATTAACAACAAAATAAATGGAAATCGTGCTTTACTTTAACCTCATACAGTTTTGCGATGGCTTCGTGTTAGCAAAGTTGCTAAATTTCAGGCAAAATCTTTTATCAGCCTTAACTCTGTAACTAACATTTGCGAACCTATATTTAGTATTAACTTTCTTCCCTAGTTTGACTTTTAGAATAACATACTAAAATATTAGCATATCTTCGTGAATCACCCTGTGTATGCTTTGCTTTACCTTATACTGCATATTTGTAAATACATGTCAAAGACTCTGCATTTCTGTTAATAAACACGTGTTATTACTTCAAAAAAGCTAGACAGCTGCTCCATTATTAATTATACATACATTTAGAAATCAAATATTTGTATGTCAGATGTGGCTGTACCTTACCAAATGATTACACCAATAAATATTTGTTTCATTACGAAAAAATAGGCTCGTAAAATGACCGAAAAGCTGTGGCCGCTAGGTTCCATTGGTTAACGACATTTCGAAGTTTTGTAAAACTGAACTAAGAGGATCGTTCAATAAGTAACGCCCCAATTTTTTTTGAAAAGCGGTTAATATACATAGACAAACGTCCTTGCTGGTGCTTCACATTTGATGTTTATTCTAAGCGCCGGTGAAGTTTCGAACCGTTCTGGCATATGGCAGAGCCGTAGTACAGCGTCAAAATGGCGTCTACATACGACTCACGTTACAAGCAGCGTGGTGTTGTTGAATTCTTGTGTGCGGAAAAAGAAACCTTGGTGAAGATCCATAAACGTTGGTGTGCAGTGTATGGCGATGTTGTAGTTGAAGGGGTAAAGGAAGTCAGCCTCAGGAAATGCAGGAACAGAGCTCCACAACCAGCCACGCTCGGGCCGTGCTGTCACAGCCACTGCTCCAGACGTGCTGAACCGTGCGGATGCCATTATTCGTGCCGACCGGCGCATCACAACTCGACAATTGGCTCTACAGTTGTCGGTCAGTATTGGAAGTGCGTCTGCAATGATCGAGACTCTCTGATATTAAAAGAGGTGCTCACGATGGGTTCCACGAATGCTCACAGCGGACCACAAGATTCCAAGAAAGGCCATTTCATCTGAACTTTTGGAGCGTTTTGAGACCGACTGAGAGGCCTATGCCACGGGTCGTTATGGGGACGAAAGCTGGGTGCACCACTTTGCTCTGGAAACAAAGAGGCAGTCCGTGGAGTGGCATCATCCTCGTTCACCACAAAAGAAGAAATTCTAGACAACCCCTTCTGCCAGAAAAGTCATGGTGACAGTCTTCTGGGATTGTGAAGGGGTCTTTTTTGTGGATGTGATGCCAAGAGGATCAACCATCAATTCAGAGATATACATGAAGACTCTTCAGTATATTTAAAGATACGTTTCCGACGTGTTCGATCTTATAAGAATCCAGCTGAAATCTTGCTCCAACACGATAATGCACGCCCCCAATCCTGAGAACACATCGCCAAATTGGGTTGGACATGATTGCCTCATTCACCCAATGGTCCACACCTGGCACCCTCGGACTTCCATCTCTTTGAGCCGCTTAAAGATTCTCGACGGGGAACACACTTTGAAGATGACGAGAGTGTCAGTCATGCAGTGAAAACATGGATACGCCTACAGGACAAGAGCTTTTACCAGCAGGGAATACACGCTCTTCCACAACGTTGGCGTACGGCCATAGAACGTGATGGAGACTACGTAGAAAAGTAGGACACGAACAAGACTTATGATGTATATTGTAACCAAATTCTGACTCTTAGCAATACATATGTTCTGAGAAAAGATGTGGGGCATTACTTATTGAACGACCCTCGCATTTGTATTGCTCCTTAGAATATTTTTGTAGGCCTAAGAGGATCTCTCTACAGCACAAGAGGTCACTGGTGCAAGTTTCGTCGACGCAGTTGCTCATTACCGCCAACATTTTCCAACTTTAAACTTCTGTCCCTAAACAATGGCGGACACTTCCTTCGTATCTGGGATTCCTCAAAAGAATATTCTTTAATTTAGGGAAGCAGACTGTTCCTCTGAACCAGGAATTAACCTTAGATACATCAGCACCTCGGGTAACGCTTCAACAGCGGTTTTCACTGCCACTTGTCATTACCTGTCATGAAGGAAAATAACGGCTGAATCTGCCGTTAGTTCTTCTTTCGAAATCGTTGTCTTGAAATAAACATACTTTTTATCATGGCCTATCCAAAACTAAAGACAAACGAACACTACGAAGATTGCAGAGACTAAAAAATAGTAGGCGATCAATTAAGACCTCAACTTCAATTCAATCGTACACTGAGGTGACAGCAGTCATGGAATACTTTCTGATATCGTGCCCGACCCCCTTTTATTCGGCGTAGTACAGCAACTCGACCCTACACGGACTCAACAAAATCGTTGGAAGTCCCCTGTCCAAATACTGAGCCACGCTCCCTCCACTGCCATCAACAATTGCGAAAGCATGTTGTACAGGAACTGACCACTCGATTATGCTCCATAGACGTTCGATGGGATGCATGTCGTGTAATCTGGGTAGCCAAATCAGTCACTGGAAATGTCCAGGACGCTCTACAAACCAGTCGTGAACAGTTGTGGGCTGATACCATAGCGCATTGTCATCCGTAAAAATTCCATCATTATCTGGTAACATGAAGTCCATCAATGGTTGAAAATGGTCCCCAACTAGGCGAACATAACAGTTTCCAGTCAATGACCGGTTGGACCATAGAACTCAGTCCATTCCATGTAAACACAGCCCACTGACCTCTTGATTATGTCCCACAGACGTTCGGTGGGATTCATGTCGTATAATCTGGGTAGCCAAATCAGTCACTGGAAATGTCCAGGACGCTCTACAATCCAGTCGTGAACAGCTGTGGCCTGATGCCATGGCGCATTGTCATCCGTAAAAATTCCATATGGTAACATGAAGTCCATGAATAGCTGAAAATGGTCTCAAAGTAGGCGAACATAACAGTTTCCAGTCAATGACCGGTTGGACCATAGAGCTCAGTTCATTCCATGTAAACAGAGCCCACACCATTATGGACCAACCACCAGCTTGCACAGTGCGTTGTTGACAACTTGGGTCTATGGCTTCGTGAGGTCTGCGCCACACTGGAACCACACTGTCGTGTCTTACCAACTGAAGTCTGGACTTACCTAACAGGGCACGATTTTCCAGTCGTCTAAGGTCCAAACGATATGGTCATGAGCCTAGAAAAGGCGCTGCAGGCGATTTCGTGCTGTCAGAAAAGGCACTCGCATCGGTAGTCTGCTGCCATAGACCATAAAGGCCATATTTCGCTGCACTGTACAGGTTTTTGCGGTTATTTCACGCACTGTTGCTTGTCTGTTGGCACCGACAACATCACGTAAACGCTGCTGCTCTCGGTCGTTACGTGAAGGCCGCCGGCTACTGCGTTGTCCGTGTTGAGGGGTAATGCTCGAAATCTGCTATTCGTGGCCCACTCTTTGTCACTCTGCATCTCGCAATACTGAATTCCCATAATCACGTCAGAAACGTATCCACCTGAATCACCTGAGTACAAATGGCAGCTCCTTCAATGCAATGCACCGCCTGTTTAAACCTTGTTGTTGTTGTTGTGGTCTTCAGTCCAGAGACTGGTTTGATGCAGCTCTCCATGCTACTCTATCCTGTGCAGGCTTCTTCATCTCCCAGTACCTACTGCAACCTACATCCTTCTGAATCTGTTTAGTTTCCAAATCTCTTGGTCTCCCCCTACGATTTTTACCCTCCACGCTGCCCTCCAGTACTAAACTGGTGATCCTTTGATGCCTCAGAACATGTCCTACCAACCGATCCCTTCTTCTAGTCAAGTTCTGTCAAAATTTTCTCTGCTCCCTAGTTCTGTTCAATACGTCCTCATTACTTATGTGATCTACCCATCTAATCTTCAGCATTTTTCTTTAGCACCACATTTCGAAAGCTTGTATTCTCTTCTTGTCCAAACAATTTATCGTCCATGTTTCACTTCCATACATGGCTACACTCCATACAAATACTTTAAGAAACGACTTCCCGACACTTAAATCTATACTCGATGTTAACAAATTTCTCTTCTTCAGAAACGCATTCCTCACCATTGCCAGTCTACATTTTATATCCTCTCTACTTCGACCATCATCAGTTATTTTGCTCATCAAATAAACTCCTTTACTACTTTAAGTGTCTCATTTCCTAATCTAATTCCCGCAGCATCACCCGATTTAATTCGACTACATTCCATTATCCTCGTTTTACTTTTGTTGATGTTCATCTTACATCCGCCTTTCAAGCCACTGTCCATTCCGTTCAACTACTCTTCCAAGTCCTTTGCTGTCTCTGACAGAATTACAATGTCATCGGGGACAGGCTACAACCCTGTCTCACTCCCTTCCCAACCACTGCTTCCCTTTCATACCCCTTGACTCCTATTACTGCCATCTGGTTTCAGTAGAAATTGTGAATAGCCTTTCGCTACCTGTCACCCCTGCCACCTTTAGAATTTCAAAGAGAGTATTCCAGTCATCATTGTCAAAAGCTTTCTCTATGTCTACAAATGCTAGAAACGTAGGTTTGCCTTTCCTTAATCTTTCTTCTAAGATTAGTCGTAGGGTCTGTATTGCCTCACGTGTTTATACCTTGTGAAGCGATATTACCGCCATCTGCATGTGTGCATACCACTATCCCATGACTTGCGTCACCTCACACATATCAGTAAAATACTTTGAAATTTCTGTTTGAAAATTCGGGGAAAGAAGACTAGCAAGAAGACTGGTCAATAAAATGAGTGATGAAAATAACCTGCGTTTACTTTTGACTGTCTCGGCAAAAAAAAATTCAAAAAAAAAAAATAAATTACTGGGCCACCAGTTGTGAAATTTGAGTCTTTCCCACCGCACTACTGGAGAAGATCAACCTTTACTATTTATGAAACCTCCTGGCACATTAAAACTGTGTGCCGGACCGAGACTCGAACTCGGGACCTAACCCGCGAAAGGCAAAGGTCCCGAATTCGATTCTCGGTCCGGCCAGTAAGTTTCATATCAGCGCGTACTGCAGAGTGAAAATTTCATTCTGGTTTTGCGATTTATGTTTAGCGAAATCAACATTACACTTAGGCTAGACGCGCACTGGCTATTTTTCAGTTGACGCAACTGGGCAACCGCATTCGCGGAAGTATGTTGTGCATCCAGCGACAGGGAAATCGCAACTGCTCTTGGTAGCGCTATCTATTTCGTGAAAACAGTTTTGTGACGCTTTTCCTACGACGAAGAACAAGATAACAGCGCAAATATCGTTGCTGGGTGCACCCAGATATATGTCAGAGTGCTGAAACACCAGTTTTACAAATTACATGAGGAGTTGCCAAATCGGAGGAAATCTATACCACCTGAGTGACCATTAAGATATAAGCAGACATCAAATCATTCAACAGTTTGTATTGCTCTTTCAGAGTGAAATGTGTTCGTAATTATTTTATAAATTATTATCAGTTCTGGCGAAAGACGTACGGATACATGCGGCGTAGTGCCTCTGCTAATGACACAACTCAGATTGAGAAGAAAAAAGTGGAACAGACATACTCCGCCTACAAGTCATAAAGAAATCATTTCTCGACCATTTTACTGCGAGTTTTAATCAAGTATCTGACTGCAAGTTTTAAAATATTCTTTAACAACTGTTAAAAACTGTCCAGAAATGCTCCTGTACGCAACAGACAATTTACCTCGTTTTGCCGCTACAATGGCGTGATCAGCAGCGTGCTAAAATACTTCAAAAGCAATACTGCAATCCACGTAGAGTGCACTGCATCGTCATAATAATTACAACTACAGCCATATTGATACATACAGGGTGATTCACAGAGATATGCAAACATTTTAATACGTTATTCTACAAGTGAAACGAAAGAAAAAAGTTCATATGAACATTGATCCGCAAATGTTTAGTTACGCAAGTACGGCTAATGAAAGATTTTGCCTGAATTTAGCAAGTTCGCTGATATAAAGCCATCGCAAAACTGTACGAGGTTACAGTAAAGCACGATTTTCATTTATTGTGTTGTTATTGGTATGGTGAATCTAATAAAACATGTGTCAGACGTGTATCTGCAGTAGTTTTCCAGAACATCCAGGGAAGCAATGATTATTACACAAGTAAATTTGTTTACTTTCCATTGAGAATTTAGAAACGTTAATGTCATTGTTGGCAACCGTTAATGAGTTGTTTCAGTCGTTTCTTAACCTTGAAACGAGTTAGTTTTCTGTATTGTACAATGAAAGAACATAATAACAACAGTGTATTTAAGTATTTTCCCCGACAAATGGATTGGTCGTGGTGCTACACGTCTGTAGCCACCAAGATCGCCCGATTTAAAACCACTGGATTTTTTTTTTATGGGGATGAATGAAAGACATAGCTTATGAGGACAAAATCAATACCTGTGAGACTTGCTCGCATTATGAATGTAATAGACAAAATTAAGAATAACCTGGTCAAGCTGAAACGAGCAACAAAATCTATTCACACTCGTGCAGCTAAATGCATTTAACTCGGTGGAGTCATTTTTGAACATTTATTGTGGATGTATTATGAAACTGTATGTACATTGTACAACTTCCTTAACATTCAGTTTTGTTTTTTCCAGTTTAACATGAATTAACGTGTGCTATGGTATTAATAAAAGCAGATTATCTGACACATTCATACAGTTTCAGTGAACGATATTCTGTTGCAAACTTAGTGCAATTAAAACAAATTGGGCCAAGTAGTTAATACATTAAAAATTTTACGAAATCAATTCTTTGCTTCCCTGGATGTTCTGGAACACTACAGCAGATACACGTCTGGGATATGTTTTATTAGATTCACCAGATCTGTAACAAAAAAAGAAATGGAAATCGAGCTTTACTTTAACCTCGTACAGTTTTGTGATGGCTTCGCATTAGAGAAATTCCGAATATCAGGCAAAATCTTTTATTAGCCATTTACTTGTAGAACAGCTTATTAAAATATTTTCACGTCTTCGTGAATCACCCTTTGTTTAGAGATTGAATGTTCAGGATGGCTTGTCAATTACCCTTAAAAGGTGTAAAAAAAGTAAAGAAACCAATAAATCTACTATATTTCCAATACATATTATTTAAACACCGTAATATCGTGGAAGCTATTCCTCACCACGTTCAGTATTTCTGCTTTCACGTAATATTTTTGTTCTTCGGTTGACTTTCGCTAGCATGGGGGCAATAATTAAAGAAAAATTTTTGTCCTCGTTAATTAGTTCGATCTGTTTCTCTTGTAACATATGTAAGAGATATTCTTCGTATCAAGTAAAGATCGTTTCTCTTATACAGGGTGTTTCAAAAAGGTACGGCCAAACTTTCAGGAAACATTCCTCGCACACAAATAAAGAAAAGATGTTACGTGGACATGTGTGCGGAAACGCTTAATTTCCATGTTAGAGCTCATTTTAGTTTCTTCCACCTACGCTCAATGGAGCACGTTATCATGATTTCATACCGGATACTCTACCTGTACTGCTAGAACTTGTGCCTTTACAAGTACGACACAACATGTGGTACGTGCACGATGGAGCTCCTGCACATTTCAGTCGAAGTGTTCGTGCGCTTCTCAACAACAGATTCGGTGACCGATGGATTGGTATAGGCGGACCAATTCCGTGGCCTCCACGCTCTCCTGACCTCAACCCTCTCGACTTTCAATTATGGGGGCATTTGAAAGCTCTTGTCTACGCAACCCCGGTACCAAATGTAGAGACTCTTCGTGCTCGTATTGTGGACGGCTGTGATACAATACGCCATTCTCCAGGGCTGCATCAGCGCATCAGGGATTCCATGCGACGGAGGTTGGATGCATGTATCTTCGCTAACGGAGGACAGTTTGAACATTTGCTGTAACAAAGTGTTTGAAGTCACGCTGGTACGTTCTGTTGCTGTGTGTTTCCATTCCATGATTAATGTGATTTGAAGAGAAGTAATAAATTGAGCTCTAACATGGAAAGTAAGCGTTTCCGGACACGTGTCCACATAACATATTTTCTTTCTTTGTGTGTGAGGAATGTTTCCTGAAAGTTTGGCCGTACCTTTTGGCAACACCCTGTAGTAGGACGTCTTACGTTTTCGCTCTGTGCTGCATCATTGTTTGATGTTTTGTGAAAATCTTTATTTTGAATTTCTTTACTTGTCATATATATATATATATACTTTATTGCGAGTCTGTAGCCTAATGGAACGCCCGGTTAGCCGAGCGGTCTAACGTACGGCTTTCTGGAACGGGAAGGAGCGCCTGGTCCCCGGCACGAATCCGCCCGGCGGATTTGTGTCAGGGTCCGGTGAACCAGCCAGTGTTTGGATGGTTTTTAGGCGGTTTTCCCTCTGTCTCGGCGAATGCGGGCTGGTTCCCCTTATTCTGCCTCAGCTACACACACGCTTACACCACCATTACTCTACCACGCAAACATAGTGGTCACACTCGTCTGGTGTGAGACATTCCCTGGTGGGGGGGGGGGGGGGGTGTCCACGGACGGCCGAACCGCACAATAGCCCTGGGTTCGGTGTGGGGCGGCGGAGAGGTGAAGTGGACTGCGGTAGTCGTCGTGGGGTTGTGGACCACTGCGGCTGCGGCGGGGACGGAGCCTCTCCGTCGTTTCTAGGCCCCCGGTTCACATACAACATGCAGCCTAATAAGCTTTTGAAAAAATATTAATCCTGTTACTGAATATTATTTCTTCCACACACCTTGCAACCGGAAACAGCTTTCCCTCACTACACTACGAATATCTGGTGGGAGTCACTTCATTCTGACTAATTTTGAAGCGCACATTCGAGCAGTTGTGGAAACGCTACAGCCTCTTCATATGGCAGGAAAAAACTCAAGACGACGAGCCAACTGATTTTTCAAACTGCATTGGTGCTGTCAGCTTGTAGAAATACGAGCTGATACGTGTGGTATTCCAGACTACTTGGTGACTTCACAAAGAAGAGTATCTTGCGAGTATGACATGATTTAAATTGTGCTAACGGCGATATCTACAGGAATGAATAAAATTAGTGAACTATAAAATATCTCTGATATCCTTTAACGGTCCAGACAATTCAGACCAGTTCCGGATGACGCAGCAAGACACTTCTCCCCATACTTTCTCTCTCAAATTGCGATCACTGTATTCTCTAACACTGAAGGGCCAAAGAAACTGGTGTAGGCAAGTGTGTTCAAACACAGAGATATCTAAACTGGCAGAATACTTCACTGCGCTCGGCAACGTCTGTAAACGACAGCAAGTTTCTGGCACTGTTGGTAGATCGGTTACTGCAGCTACAATGGCAGGTTATCAAGATTTAAGTAAGTTTGAACGTAATGTCATAGTCGGCGCACGAGCAATGGGACACAGCGTCTCCGAGGTAGCGATTAAGTGAGGATTTTCCCGTACGACCATTTCACGAGTGTACCGTGAATATCAGGAATCCAGCAAAACATCAAATCTCCGACATCGCTGCGACCGGAAAAAGATCCTGCAAGAACGGGACCAATGACAACTCAAGAGAATCATTCAACGTGATAGAATTGCAGCCCTTCTGCAAATTGCTGAAGATTTCAATGCTGGGCCATCAACAAGTGTCAGCGTGCAAACTACTCAACGAAACATCATCGATATGGGCTTTCGGAGCCGTAGGCCCACTCGTGTACCCTTGATGGCTGCACGACACAAACCTGTATGCCTCACCTGGGCCCGTCAACACCGACATTGGACTGTTGATGACTGGAAACATATTGCCTGGTCGTACGAGTCTCGCTTAAAATTGTATAGAGCGGACGGAGACAACCTCACAAATCCATGGATCCTGCTTGTCAGCAAAGGACAGTTCAAGCTGGTGGAGGCTCTGTAATGGTGTGGAGCGTGTGCAGTTGGAGTGATACGGGACCCATAATACGTCTAGATACGACTATGACGGGTGACACGCACATAAGCATCGAGTCTGGTCACCTGCATCCATTGATGTCCATTGTGCATTCGGAAAATTCCAGCAGGACAATGCGAAACCTCACACGTGCAGAACTGCTACAGAGTGGCTCCAGGAACACTCTTCTGAGTTTAAACACTTCCGCTGGTCACGAAACTCCCCAGCCAGAACATTACTGAGCATATCTGCGATGCCCTAAAACGTGCTGCTCAGAAGAGATCTCCACCCCTTCATACTTTTGCGGATTTATGCACAGTCCTGCAGGATTCGTGGTATCAGTTCCCTGCAGCACTTGATCGGACATTAGTCGAGTCCATGGCACGTAGTCTTGCGCTACTTCTGCGTCCTCTGGGGGACCCTACACGATATTGGGCAGGTGTACCAGTTTCTTTGGCTCTTCAGTGTATATCATTGTATGACACATAGTTCAAGACATGGGCGTCATAAACACTGAGATACGTAAAAAAATGCCGCATCATGCATGAAATTTTAATACATACATTCATTACTATTAACAGTTAAGGAAATTTCTGACGCCTGGGAGCACTTTCGACATCTTTCAACCGTTCTGAGCCGCGAAAAAGTTTCGGTAGATATTATTACTTCCGCGAGTAGGAAGTTGGCCACAATATGTAGTTCGCATTTGGCGGGATTTCTTACCGACCCCTTTTAAGAAACTGGACACTGTAACGAAAGTTTGCGTACTACGGTGCTCCTACGATGGTTGCTTTGGTCAAGGGATCTCTTTGCACCACTTAATGTTGCCAACCCTCAAAAAACGAAAACCACAGCCTGATACGGTCATAGTACACTTACTTTCTGAACATGCCTCGTAATATTTACTAATATAATGAGTCTATGGTGCTTCCGCTTTAGAGATAGTTGATAATGGCCTAAGACGGATATTGTACTACTGTATAACCAAGAAAGATTGCAGATGGTAGAATCAAGCTGTAATGGTGGTCGCACTGCGCGTGTGGATACTTGTTTCGTAGCAAAAAGGTCCACTTTCTGGCTCGAGATTCGTGACGTGGCTTTTCGATCCTACACGGCCGACTGAATATTATCTCTATCCTCTTCGAAGCTACTCGAGCAGGGCAGTTGCGCTCCTGTGTGGCGTTGAGTAAGGCTCTCTTAAAGCTGTCGATTCCATATTCACAAGGCAGTCGCAGGATCCTCGCCAATGCGAGCAGCGATATCAATGAACGATAAAATACGGTGTCGATACACTGCAGTCCAGCAGCTGTCGAATTCTGGCGTGTTTCGGTAGCTGTTTCTCCTTTCTACACGAGGCATAAAGCAATCTTCTCACAAACAATAAATTATAATTAATTGAAACCCTCAGCAGCCGACAGTGTTGTTGACATACCTTGATGGGGACAGCTGAAAATGTGTGCCCCGACCGGGACTCGAACCCGAGACCTCCTCCTTACATGGCAGACGCTCTATCCATCTTTTTTTTTCCGGCCGCGGTGGTCTCGCGGTTCTAGGCGCTCAGTCCGGAACCGTGCGACTGCTACGGTCGCAGGTTCGAATCCTGCCTCGGGCATGGATGTGTGTAATGTCCTTAGGTTAGTTAGGTTTAAGTAGTTCTAAGTTCTAGGGCACTGATGACCCAAGATGTTAAGTCCCATAGTGCTCAGAACCATTTGAACCATCTTTTTTTTTTTGTGGGTCTCCTTCCTCCCATTCAACCCATCCTTACACTCGCCAGAAGTTGCCTTCTCGGCCTGGCTACATCGCCATTAAAAGAAATTTTTCTTCTTCACGATGAAATAAATTACTTCTTCTGTAAAGAAACGAAACTTGTTTTCCTTTAAATCATTCCCCTGCGTAATGTTCTTCTTCGTGACGAAATAAAAAGACTTCTTCTGTAAAGAAAAGAATAGTATTTTCCTTGTAAACATTCCCCTGCTCGTCCTCCAACAAGGTGGCACTGACTCAGCTGACACGCGATCCTCAAAACTCGTCTTCTCGAAATTAATAAGCCTTCACTTCATATACCCCAAGCATTAAAGCTTGGTCTCGGTCGTTAACTGATCCTTTCTTTTTCGCCCAGGTTTCCTTCTCGTAGTGGTGAGGGCAGACGTCGCTGAAGTCCGCAGACCGTCCTGTGGTGTGCTGGAGTGTGATGTTAGGCAATGTTCCTTCGGATAAAGTGACATTCACAACGTGAGTCACAAACTGAAAACTTTCTCTCGCTGAGCCACCGAGGACACAGATAAATAGGGCGACTGCAGGGACTCATCCCTTGCACGCTTCCCGTGAGGTCCACATTCCCAACTATCCACAGTCTACATACGTAATGTTCCTAGTAGATACTTTTCCCATTCACTTGTTACTCGCGCCCAATCCTGACCAGAGAGGTCACCGTATCTCTCCCCATCTGAAGACATTTGGAGTATTATGGGCAAGATCTTTCAACCAGCTCGGCTTTTTGACAGTCTAACGCGCCAGTTGAAAAGAATTGGGACGATATCCCTCAGGAAGAGATCCAACAACTCTATCAATCAATGGAAAGTCATATAATTCCTTGCGCAAGTGCCAGAGATGGACCAAAGCGTTATTGACTTGGTTAGTTTGTGAAGCACATTCTCTTGAAAATAATATGATACCATTTTAGTGGCTTAAAACAAATACAGGATTTCAGTTAAGTGCTACCTTTTGAATTTTCGAGCAGATTTCTCAGAAAGTCAGATGTGCTAATTTTTGTGTTCATTTGCTATCTAATTACAATAACAGTTCTGGAACAGTGACTGTTTGCAAGACTAAAGATAATGGTTACCAATATTCAGAACCAACGTTTTAATCTGAGTCGTTTTGTTGTGCAGTCAGATGGCATATGTAAATTTGATTTGAAAACGGCTTGCTTTGTCGCAGACGGATTGTTTGATGTACCGCCTAGTCTCGATTTCTCATCACGTAGAGCGTGCTCCTCACATTTCCGTTTAAAGCTAAATTTTCGCGTAGTTCAATTTCCCTGCACTGAGATTTACATAACTCGTTATCAAAATAAGTTTTACACGTTTCTTAGATACCAACGGGACACTTACAAACACGCGTGTTGAAAAGAAATAAGAAACATTCAAACGGAGTGAGTGAGACAGGGTTGTAGCCTATCCCCGATTTTATTCAAGTGAGCAAGCAGTAAAATAAATCAAAGAGAAATTTGGAGTAGGAATTAAAGTTCAGGGATAAGAAATAAAAAAAAAATTTGCCGATGACATTGTAACTCTGTCAGATGCAGCAGTGGGGTTGGAAGTGCAGTTGTATGCAACGAACAGTGTAGTGAAACTAGCTCATGAGATGAATATCGACGAAAGAAAAATAAGGGTGAGGGAAAGTAGTCGAATTAAATCAGACACGGAGAGGAGATTAAATTAGGAAATGAGACAGTAAAAATTGGGTGAGTAAAAGTAATCGAATTAACTCAGGCGAGGAGAGGGGATTAAATTAGGAAATTAGACAGTAAAAGTAGTGAGTGGACAACAAAATTAATGATGGCCAAAGTAGAGAGGATATAAAATGTAGACTGTAAAAGGTAAAAAAAAAATGTTTCTCAAGAAGATAAATTTGTTAACATCGAATATAGATTTAAGTGTTACTAAGTATTTTTCGAGGAGTGTAGCCTTCTATGAAAGTGAACCACGAACGATAAAACGTCTGGATAGGAAGAGAATAGAAATGTGGTACCACAGAAGAATGCTGAAGATCAGATGGGTCGATTATGTAACTAAGAAGCGGTCCTACGTAGAATGTGGAGAAATTTGTGGCACAACTTTACTAAAAGATACGATCGGTTGATAGGACTTATTCCGAAACTACAAGGGATCACCAGTTTAGTATTTGTGTAAACTGTTGAGGGGTAAAAATTTTAGAGGGAGACGAAAGCTTGAATAGTGTAAGCAGGTTCAGAAGGATGTAGGTTGCAGCTGTTATTCGGAGATGAAGAGGCTTGCACAGGATAGAGTAGCACTGTGTCAAACCAGTCTTGGGACTGAAGAACACAACAATTCAATTGTTTTCTATGTAATGTATCCGTAGGTCAGTTAGCGTTCTTGACGTTAAGTAGAATGGATGGTTATGTGCGTGTACACGCACGTCACGTGAATGAACAACTTGTTATGCGTGATGGTGGTCTCTAACGGTATGAACTGGTAACGAGAAAAAGATTTTCGTAGCAGTTGATGGAGATACGCAATGATTTTACAGAATCTGTTACACATCGCAGACCAAAATATTCTCCCTACGAAGAACAGATAACTACTATTTCGGACACATCCGAAGACTTGTACCAGGCTTCGGGAGTATCCGACGTTCAAGTGTTACTCACTGTGTAACAAGGTGACAAGCACGGATGTGACGCAGGCTCTGTGACAGATAAAGAGCCGAAGCACTACTTTGCCTCTGTTTGTTCTTCAGATAACTGAGGACTGCTATCTGGAAAGTGAACTCACTTGTGTAATCAGAGAACGGTTTTCCGAGAACACAGATCATGTGAATCACAAATGACGCGCGTCTGTCCGAGCCACAAGCAAGGCGGATCAAGCGGATACCACTGCGCTGGACTTTCAGTACGATTTTACATTTGTATCATAATGACTTGTAATGCCGGAAATTCATATCCTCCTATTTCCATCTATTGTACTATAATTCTTTTTCCTTATTTTGTTACCTGAAGATACAACATTTCTGTGTCTTTGTATATTGTAATTGTTTTACTATATATATATATATATATATATATATATATATATATATATATATATATGCATTTATGTCGATGTATAATTGGTTTGTTTTGTGAATATTATTTGTATTTATACGCTGGGAATGGCCTAGGGAAAACTATACTATCGAACGAATACATCGATAGGTCGTGTGGAGAACGAAAGTGTTTAGGATCTATGGTAGTGCTAACTCTGCCGCGTGGAGCGCGGGCTGAGCAGAGAGAGTCTGGCTGGGGTGGTGCAGTGGAGCAGGTGTGTTGTGTGAAGCTCCCGCGAGTTGCCGCGCTTTCGGGGTTTGGCAGCATGTAATTGCGCTCGACTTGCGATGATAGTTTCTGACACGGTGTCGCGGACGGGAAGCATTAGCTGGCGCACATCAAGAGCCCGTTTCGTCTGGTGACCGTGTCGAGAAGAAGGCGCGCCAACATCCAGCTTCTGCAACAGCGACGGCCGACAATGAGTGACTGTCGCCACCTCCTCGATCGACGGCTTCAAACCTTCAATCAGCCAACAAGGAAGACTGGAAGCACGTAAAGTTTTAGAACTGTATGGCAGACCTCAGCTTTTCAAACTTTTAAAATTGTTGCATCACAAAATTACAGCAACTTAGCATGAACATTTGAAACGTCCCCTTAGAACAATTGTACACAACTGTGCTTAAACTGACACACAATATTTTTAGCGCAACGCAATCTGACTTTCAAAAATCCCTACAAAAGAATGGCCCTGACTAACATTAACCTGTACCTTTCACCAAAAATCTTCGTTACTGGAACTACTGCAATACAGCGAGCGCCACTACTGCCAGCTAAATAACAGATTCAAACTATGGAAGGCACTAGCTACTAGTAGGCATAGTTAGCAAATGAAAGATTTTAATAGAGAACAAACAATGTATTTACCTTAATAGTGTTGAAAAACCATTATATACATAACAGTTCATAATATTCAGTATTAGAAATTTCAAAACTCCGCCATCTCTCTCCCCACATCCACCACTGCTGGCGGCTCACCTCCAACTGCGCAACGCTACGCACTATTCACATCCAGCTGCCCAACACTACAATGGCCGACAACAATGCAAACTAGCCACAGACTGCACACAGCACAACCAGTGATTTTCATACAGAGCGCTACGTAACGTTGCCAATAAGAAAACATAAACAGCCTACTTACATAGCCCCCATGCTCCCCACAAAAAATTTTACAAATTATTTTGGGCAGTGGCCAATAATGATTTGATAAAATTTTTCATAATTACAATAACAAAGATATCAAATGCACACACTTATATATACAATGTTGGTCAAAAGCTAAAATTTTCTCACAGTCCATAAAGAAAGTCCAGATTGTTCATCACAGTAAAATTTCAGTGTTTTTTTTTTTCAAAGTCTGAGCAGTATAAGACAATGCACACGGAAGTAGTGGATTTCCATGCAGTCTTGAAGAAGTAGTGTTGTCCTTCCAACTGAAAGACAGTGCTGACTCTTGACATGCTGACAGGTAATGGGCCACAACAGAGCAAACCCACAGCAGAGTCATTCGACGTTTTGAAGAAGATTGGTAGGTAGGTCATCACAGAGCAGACCCACTGTAGTCCTGGTAGAGAGTATGGTATTGGTGGGCCACCAGAGGTGCAGACCCACTGCAGTCCTTGTAGAAATAATGGTATTGGTGAGTCAGCAAAGGTGTAGACCCACTGTAGTCCTTGTAGAGATGGCCAGCAGCCATCTGCTGCGACTATGCAGGTGCACAATCACCATTGAAGAGTCTTGCAGAGAAGATAGCAAGTCCATAAACACCACTTGTGCACTCACAAAGTTTTTGGAATTGTCCTTAGAACCAGCAATGCTGTTATCCAGTCCCTTGCTGAATTATTAACACACGTGCAAACACTATCAGTCCCTACTTCTCACATATTGTGCATTACTATGACCAACAGAAATGTGTGCAGTGAAATGAATGCTTACAAGTTACTTAATTTGATGAACTGGTGTCAATTTCAATATTATAACATGAGAATACAATTACAAAGGTACAAAATACATCATTAAAAACATAACAATACAGATAACATTTATATTAATACAGCCTTTACAAAAGAATAGAAATAACATATACATCAGTGTTACAGGAATTATGACATGAGTACATACATAAAAGATCTGAATAACTTTCGAAACATCAACTTCACACATGAGCATTGAATCAAAACAGAATAAATAATGTCTAAACATCTTTACAAAGTAAATAACATATTATTAATGCAAATTATATTTGAGGATAAGAGTATTCCTCATCATAGTTCATGTAGCTGAGTATTAGAAGAAAAAAAATTCTATGAAACTACACAGAGACAGGAAGAAAACAAATACACAAGGGTACACAAACACATAGTGGGATAACACAAAAGGAAAGGACAGGGTTCGTTTTCAGTGTAACATTTGGTACTGCAGTCCAACCCAAAACTTCATTCCATAGACCTTTCGTCTTATTTCAACATTTGTCTCCACCAAAAAAATCCTATCCAAGCATGCTTTCTGTATTTTTCTCATATAACCTCTCAGTGCATTTCTTCAAATTCATCGCAACTCATTCTGTTATAGGCTACCCCCTCTTAAGCTAACTTAAATCTACTGAGCTCAGATGCTAAACTAAGGGACGAGGCAATGCAGCAGCACAAAACAATTAACACGAAAAGCAATGACAAAAAATTCAAATTGGCAGCAGCAGTAAATCTAAATTAACAGAGAAAATGCAACATTACAACTAATATGAGCCAATGTGCAGCAACACGAAAAATAAATCAGTAGTATAACTAGCTTAACAGAGTAACACAATTTAAAATTCAGTAGCACTATGCCTGGCAAACAGCAGCAGCAAATATAAAAAATATAAAAAATATAAAACTTATCTCTGTACATGACAAAGCTCAAGCAGAAAAAATATTACAGTAAAAATGGCCATGTTTAATACTTATGTCACATCTTAACACTAGAGTGATGCATCACAAGAACTTACACTAGCAGATAAGTTACCAAATCGTAAAGAAATTATTTATGCAATTCCTGTGAAGGGAAATGTCTATTTATGTACCCTCGTTTTCTTGGAAGTAGATCATACATTTCTTATTGACTGGATCTGTAGGCATAAAATAACTATATTAGTACATATATTAAATTTTATTTTAACCAATGCTGCAGTGCAGCTAGAAACTAGATATTAAAGAAAATGAGCAAATATGTACAAAGGACGGCATGAAACATCATTCATTAGCCATATGGCATTTCATAATGCAGTAAAAATTCCCTCAATTCTAGAGAAAAACGCTTGTCATAATCAGGTGTGCAGATGTAAGCGTGTCGTATTTGTGGTGCTTTCTACAAAGGAATGTCAAAAGCGAGGATAATGGCCTCCCTTTTCTTTTCTTTTCTACCTGTGCCTCTGAAAAGGCACGCACTCTAATGGCTTGTTCTCCAGGCATCTGACACAGCTGGGTGCCCACGACGCACGTGCAGGTGGTCACTTAACTTTCTTACGGAAATATTTACGACAGCAGTTTCCGCTACAGTGACAGCCTCATATAAAAATTACACAGGTCGAGAATTTACGTTGCAAATGTGTAGAAACAATATCCTATGAATATAACAGTGTTCAAAACGTTTTCGTCGGCATTGTGATACATTCATGCATTTACACGCATTTCATAACTCTTAAAGTACGATTCTTGGTTTCCAACATCCTTTTTCACAAGTCAGAGTCCCTAACCACTATTCATCATTACTCCTTACCTTATTCGTCGACACTTCTTCAATATTTCATCATAACAGATACGTAGCTTAATCAAATAACTCATATAGCATCAGCTTATTGATCATAAACATACCTCAACAGCATAATACACATCGTCGTCGTAATAATAACATCATAACACCTCAGTCAAATCTCAAAATCGTCGTAGCTTCCTCCAATAATTTCAAAACCTAAAAAAATTCTCTGCTCATGTCAAAAGTGTCACCTGTCACAAACGTACTTTAAAAATCATGATCCCATACCAAATATATCATTCAAAGCTCTCATAATATCACAATGGGTCCGAAAAAATATGAACAGTTCACAAAGTACAGACAAAATACAATTTCATAAGTGTGAAGTTACCCAACTGTGTAATTGCGTAAACATATGTCACTGATGTAGTAAAAAAAATGTTTATCTCTCAGTTAAATGATCAGATAGCTGTGAAATTTATGTGTTAGAGAAATATGGTACCGATGTGTTAAGTTGTATAAGCAAATGCCATATTAGCTAGGGCTCCTTGTGCTTGCCAAACACATGGTACACAAAGTAGGCGTGTACCCCCTGAGGATTAATGTAATTATACCCTCAGGTGTTACAGATTACAGCAATGGAATGAAATGTATCACGGAAAACTTTCTTTGCAATTCTAAAATCTTTAAAAATAAATGTTTTAAGTACAAAATTAATCACTCGAATACGTGTCCTGTAGCGCTAAATGTGCGTCTTGCTGTAAGATAATCTCTGTGGAAGTGTCGTTGTTATTGTCCTCCGAAAGCTAAGTTCTGCAGAAGTCCATGTACTTACCTCATGATAAACAAAAGTGAAATGCTTTGCGTATAGATATCTTAGTTATTTCGCTTATTGTTGTGATGAAGAAATTACTGTGCTGTAACGTATTGTTGTGCTACGGAAAAGGCTGTCTCATTGTAGCTATACCACAAAAGTTACTACTAAAACATGTTTTACTTTCCAGAATAATTCAGAAAAACTGTGCAGATATAAAACAGATACACCGCAAAAGCAACATTGTAAATTGTCACTCATTAGTAACGTCGTGATATAACCGTGTAGCTGTCACATAAACTAACCATTGTGTCATCTGGTATCTCTCAGAAAGTACTTTAATTCAGAATGTATTTTCAAGTAAACCAAAGTGTTGCATTAGAATCTCATTAGCAGTACTGGTAAATGTTCAAAGTATGTGAGCCTTATAGTCGTTACGTAATCGTGCAACTAACAAGCAAGAATGCACCCACACAATAACACTGTGTCGTCTGTTCACAATAACAATGCATTCGTAATATCTGTTTAAATTAGTTCTCTTGGTTCTTGACTGGATATTTAACTTCAAACATTGTTGCATGGTAACAGTTTCTAAGTGTGACAATGGAAACTAGTCACAGACTGCACACAGCACAGCCAGTGATTTTCATACGGAGCGCTACGTAACTTTGCCAATAAAAAACATAAACAGCCTGCTTACACGTTTGTTGCTCATTGTCCCAATTGCATTACCAAGCAGGGTCCCTTCCTTTTCCGGAATGAACCCGAGTGTCGTTGAAATTCAACTGCTTTAATTTCAAAGTTCAGTTAAGGTATTCATAGCTGGCTACAATATTCAGATTACACAATCACAAATTAAGAGTGCGAGTTTTGTTACCGTATTTTAGCTTACCTGTGACTGCAGCTCAGCTTGGTACGTACTAAATTTTACTACTGTTAATTGTTCAGAATCATTGAATTCAAGTCCAAAGTTAAATCCCTTATTTCTAAATTGCGTAGATTCAAGTAGCTTTTGAAATGATTGTTGAGGTAGTCCAAGACTAACCGTATTTTACTGAATTTCGATGTGCTTCAGAAAGAAAGCTCACTATTAACTTCAGTCACTAAATTAACTTTCAATTTTCCTGTTTTATTAATTCTTTTGCTAAATTAAGTCAGAGTGTAGCGAAATTTATTACTTCTGACAAACTTTCAGTTTTCACACTGCACGTGTCAACCTTCAGGTGCCACGCTTCTAGTGCTAATTATATGTGTAATAACCTTTCTTTTTCAGTTACTATATTAATTGTCCTTAGGAGTGGCGACCGTAATTTCCCCCAAATCTCAAATATCTAATTACCACTAGTTAATTGTTAATGTAACGGCCGCACATTTACTTTCTTTATTAACTTTACCCCTTTTCAAAATTAATTTCCACCTGTTTCATTAGTATTTTCCCTTTCATTTAGATGTAACCCTTTCATCCCTCTTTACCGACAGATTTACTTCGGTGACGGCTGCTTTTCCCAAATTTCCATTACGTACACGCGGTTTAATTTTTCACTGTCATTAAGGTCGATAAGTGAGGGGGAGGTTACAGACTGTAAATAGAAACTGCTTTCTACAAATGCTTACGATTCAAATGTGAGCAAGTTCTTATCAAAACTTGAAAAGGTGACGTACAATACTGGTGCCAATTAAAGTTCCGAAGCTCCAACTCCTTCTTGAACTAATCACTAGTGCTCATACAGGAATAAGAGCACAGATCATGTTCTCACACTCCGAAGCGCCAAAGAAACCGGCATAAGCATGCGTATACAAATACAGAAATATGGAAACAGGCAAGTACGGCGGCATCGCCTATAAAAAAACAGCAAGTGTCTGGTGCTGTTTTTAGATCGGTTACTGCTGCTGAAATGCCAGGTTGTCAAGATTTAAGGGAGTTGGAACGTGGTGTTATAGTCGGCGCACGAGCAATGGGGCACAGTATCTCTGAGACAGCGATGAACTGAGGATTTTCCCGTACGACCATTTCTACATCTACATCTACATCTACATCCATACTCCGCAAGCCACCTGACGGTGTGTGGCGGAGGGTACCTTGAGTACCTCTATCGGTTCTCCCTTCTATTCCAGTCTCGTATTGTTCGTGGAAAGAAGGATTGTCGGTATGCCTCTGTGTGGGCTCTAATCTCTCTGATTTTATCCTCATGGTCTCTTCGCGAGATATACGTAGGAGGGAGCAATATACTGCTTGACTCTTCGGTGAAGGTATGTTCTCGAAACTTTGACAAAAGCCCGTACCGAGCTACTGAGCGTCTCTCCTGCAGAGTCTTCGACTGGAGTTTATCTATCATCTCCGTAACGCTTTCGCGATTACTAAATGATCCTGTAACGAAGCGTGCTGCTCTCCGTTGGATCTTCTCTATATCTTCTATCAACCTTATCTGGTACGGATCCCACACTGCTGAGCAGTATTCAAGCAGTGGGCGAACAAGCGTACTGTAACCTACTTCCTTTGTTTTCGGATTGCATTTCCTTAGGATTCTTCCAATGAATCTCAGTCTGGCATCTGCTTTACCGACGATCAACATTATATTATCATTCCATTTTAAATCACTCCTCATGCGTACTCCCAGATAATTTATGGTATTAACCGCTTCCAGTTGCTGACCTGCTATTTTGTAGCTAAATGATAAAGGATCTATCTTTCTGTACATTCGCAGCACATTACACTTGTCTATATTGAGATTCAATTGCCATTCCCTGCACCATGCGTCAATTCGTTGCAGATCCTCCTGCATTTCAGTACAATATTCCATCGTTACAACCTCTCGATATACCACAGCATCATCTGCAAAAAGCCTCAGTGAACTTTCGATGTCATCCACCAGGTCATTTATGTATATTGTGAATAGCAACGGTCCTACGACACTCCCCTGCGGCACACCTGAAATCACTCTTACTTCGGAAGACTTCTCTCCATTGAGAATGACATGCTGCGTCCTGTTATCTAGGAACTCCTCAATCCAGTCACACAATTGGTCTGATTGTCCATATGCTCTTACTTTGTTCATTAAACGACTGTGGGGAACTGTATCGAACGATACTCGATTTCAGGAGTATACCGTGAATATCAGGAAACAAGCAAAACATCAAATCTGCGACAGCGCTGCGGCTGAAAAAGATCCTGCAAGAACGGCACCAGTGACTGAAGACAATCGTTCAACGTGACAGAAGTGCAACCCTTCCGCAAATTGCTGCAGATTTTAATGCTGGGCCATCAACACGGGTTAGTGTGTGAACCATTCAATGAAACATCATCGATATGGGCTTTCTGAGCCGAAGGCCCATCCGAGTACCCATGATGGCTGCACCTCCCAAAGCTCTACGCCTCACCTGGGTCCGTCAACACCGACATTGGACTGTTGATGACTGGAAACATGTTGCCTGGTCGTACGAGTCTCGTTTCAAATTGTATCGAGCGGATGGATATGTACCGGTATGGAGACATCGTCATAAATCCATGGACCTCGCATGTCTGCATGGGACTGTAGAAGCTGGTGGAGGCCCTGTAATGGTGTGGGCGTCTGTAGTTGGAGTGATATGGGACCCCTGATACGTCTAGATACGACTCTGACAGGTGACATCCTGTCTGATCACCTGCATCCATTTATGTCCATTATGGATTCCGACGAACTTGACATATTTCAGCAGGACAAAGCGACACCATACACGTCCAGAATTGCTACAGAGTGGCTAGGGAACACTCTTCTGAGTTTGAACACTTCTACTGGTCACGAAACTCCCCAGACCTGAACGTTATTGAGCATATCTAGGTTGCCTTGCAACGTGCTGTTCAGAAGAGATCTCCACTTCCTCGTACTCTTACGGATTTATGGACAGCCCTGCAGGTCTCATGGTGTCTAATCCCAACAGCACTACTTCAGACATTAACCGAGTCCATGTCACTTCGCGTTGCGGCACTTATGAGCACTCCCGAGCACCCTACACGATATTAGGCAAGTGTACCAGTTGTTTTGGCTCTTCAGTGCATATACCACCAAATAAGACGTACAGGTAAATCTGACTTCAAACTTGTAATAAGGAGCTGGAAAGCTTCCAAAAAATGGCTCTGAGCACTATGGGACTTAACATCTGTGGTCATCAGTCCCCTAGAACTTAGAACCACTTAAACCTAGCTAACGTAAGGACATCACACACATCCATGCCCTAGGCAGGATTCGAACCTGCGACGGTAGCGATCCCGCGGTTCCAGACTGAAGCGCCTAGAACCGCTCGGCCACATCGGCCGGCTGGTTCTCTCAACTTATCCAGGTCCCACCTTCTTTATGTCCTATATCTTCAGTTTCAATCTACAGTTCATTACTAACAAATTGCGTTCAGAATCCACCTTCGTCCCTGGAAATGTCTTGTAATTTAAATCCGGTTATGATATCTCTGTCTTATGTATTCAACATGAAACCTTCTGGTGTCTCCAGGCCTCTTCCATGCACAAAACCTTCAATGATTGTGTCCTTCAATGTAACACTTGCCTTGGCTCAGATTATGATGGGAGCAAGGAGGGTTATTCGATAACAACATTTTGAAAATAAAGTGGGTTAAGGAGTAACTCAGATACAAACGAACGGCCGGTCGGTGTGGCTGAGCGGTTCTAGTCGCTTCAGTCTGGAACCGCGCGATCGCTACGGTCGCAGGTTCGAATCCTTCCCCGGGCATGGATGTGTGTGATGTCCTTAGGTTAGTTAGGTTTAAGTAGTTGTACGATCTAGGGGACTGATGAACTCAGATGTTTAGTCCCATAGTGGTCAGAACCATTTGAACCAATGAACGGAACTAGCCGCGTCAAATCAGAACTAAAACTCGAGCTTCGAATATAATCACTGTCTGCTTCTTCGTCTGGAGATGTGTGCCGGGACAAAAATCTCCTTTATTATAGTGGTTATCTACATCTACATTTACACCCCGAAAGCCATCCAACGGTGTGCGGGGGAGGGCACTTTACGTGCCACTGTCATTACCTCCCTTTCCTGTCGCGTATGGTTCGCAGGAAGAACGACTGCCGGAAAGCCTATGTGCGCGCTCGAATCTCTCTAATTTTACATTCGTGATCTCCTCGGGAGGTATAAGTAGGGGGAAGCAATATGTTCGATACCTCATCCAGAAACGTACCCCCTCGAAACCTGGACAGCAAGCTACACCGCGATGCAGAGCTGCTTCTTGCAGAGTCTGCCACTTGAGTTTGCTAAACATCTCCGTAACGCTATCACGCTTACCAAATAACCCTGTGACGAAACGCGCCGCTCTTCTTTGGATCGTCTCTATCTCCTCTGTCAACCCAACCTGGTACGGATCCCACACTGATGAGCAATACTCAAGTATAGGTCGAACGAGTGTTTGTAATCCACCTTCTTTGTTGCTGGACTACATTTTCTAAGGACTCTCCCAATGAATCTCAACCTGGCACCCGCGTTACCAACAATTAATTTTATATGATCATTCCACTTCAAATCGTTCCGTACGCATACTCCTAGATATTTTACAGAAGTAACTGCTACCAGTGTTTGTTCCGCTATCATATAATCATACAGTAAAGGATCCTTCTTCCTATGTATTCGCAATATATTACATTTGTCTATGTTAAGGGTCAGTTGCCACTCCCTGCACCAAGTGCCTATCCGCTGCAGATCTTCCTGCATTTCGCTGCAACTTTCTAATGCTGCAACTTCTCTGTATACTACAGCATCATCCGCGAAAATCCGTATGGAACTTCCGACACTATCTACTAGGTCATTTATATATATTATCTTCGGTCAGGTAACGCCCCTTGGAATTCTGACTTCTATTGGCGGTATTACGTCACCTGGATGACGGGATTAGTGCGCGCAAATACGCCGGCCACTGTGGTCGAGCGGTTCTAGGCAGTTCAGCCCGGAACCACGTGGCTGCTACGGTGGCAGGTTCGAATCGTGCTTCGGGCATCGATATGTCTGATGTCCTTCGGCTAGTTAGGTTGAAACCTCCCTGTTTCCTCTATATCTCTTTTGTTACGCAACCCTCCCTTCTACAATAAGCTATGAAACCTTCCCTTAGCATTTCTATCTCTTGCGTAATAATAACAAATGAAATTTCCCTTTGAAATTTATTCTCTTCCTCAATAATAATAAGTGCAATCTTCGCATACAAATTTGATTGCTGCTTATTAAAAGTGATTTTCTGATTATTTCGACGAGACATAAAATGTGTCGTCGTCGTGGCCCTCAGTCGTTACCTGCAATTACCCAAAACTGTTCCTTACCTTTTTTACTGTTACTGAATCGCCATCTGACTGCTACATCGAACCTCGACATGAATATACTTACTCTGGTTTATTATACTCATTTAGCTGCTGGTGGGCTGTCATAATAAGGGGCCTTATTTACTACCAAAGCTGACGTTATTCTTTAATAGCAAAGCTGACGTTATTCTTTAATTAATTTGACTGAAGTTACGTAATTCTCAGTTAAACTTTTTCCTCACAAAAATAAAATTTTGCAATGTTTTACATTGATGGTTTTTGGCGTGGATTATAATCAGTAATGCAACATTGCTGGCAAAAATTAATTATATTCTGAAAACGATTCTTCAAATATTTACTGTAGGTAATGAAAAGATTTTACAGAAGTTCAAATGGACATACTTTTTACAGTAATCTTACAACTAGCATTGCGCAAAAATACCTTCAGTAGTCTTGACTTCCACAAAAAAAAATTCAATTATATTACTTCCACTTATGATAATAGTTTCCTGATGTCTCTGTGCATCCGTTTATAATCTCTTGTAAATCATAACTGGAGGCTGGCAGGCACACAGCTCCTCTCAACCTCTCGCTTCAGACCTGCTACTGACTCGCTTCACATCTCGATTACTACAGACTTCTAATGGCTGAAATGGCTCTGAGCACTATGGGACTTAACTTCTGAGGTCATCAGTTCCCTAGAACTTAGAACTACTTAAACCTAACTAACCTAAAGAACATCACACACATCCATGCCCGAGGTAGGATTCGAACCTGCGACCGTAGCGGTCTCGCGGTTCCAGACTGTAGCGCCTAGAACCGTTCGGCCACCCCGGCCGGCTTACTACAGACTTCCTACGAACGCTAAATTGCGGTCTCTCCCGCCAACAATGCTTTCTGGTGCACACAATCGCCATGTATCCATACGTGGTCTCTCAAGCTCTTTTTAAAATTATATCAATATGCGGTCTCTCCCGCCAACAATACTTTGGTACAGACATTCCCTGCTACTACAATTATTTTCAAAATGACAAATATTAATTATTTCTACTTAATCCTATTAATAAAATATAAACATCTTTCATAGATTGTGGTTTGACAATAGACAATAGAAATATACACGTTCTACAAGTTTTAAGGAGGTCTATGTCTAGCGGATTAATGACCGCAGATGTTAAGTCTCATAGTGCATAGAGCAATATGAACCATTTTTTCTCCCTCATAGGGCCGAGACTGAAGGGCAGGTGACTAAGACCACACCCAGCATCATCACTTCCTTTAAGAGTTCGAATTATTTTGTTTCTATTTCTGTGACGACGAACAGTGTCAAGTGTTCGTGTGCAGACACAACTCAGATTGTAAACTCCGGCTCTGTTAAAAATGTTACTGCATAAGGCTAATTTGCACCGCTTCTTTTATTGGGGAATCTCAGTCGGTCGATGCGTGGTAGAGCACCTTCGTTGTCTCAAAGCTGATTTAGTTTAGTTTATTTACACGTTAAGTTCCGTAGAACCAAATTGATTAGCAAATCTCCAAGGTCATGGAACATGTCAGTACATGAAACTACAACATAAAAGTAGTAACAGATAAAACTAAAATGTTTATGAACCCACAACAAGTCAAGCCATAAGTTTAAGTAAACGCAATCAACAATGTAACATAAGAATCAGCTTCACTTTTCAAGGAAGTCCTCAACAGAATAGAAGGAGTGACCCATGAGGAAACTCTTCATTTCCGATTTGAAAGCGCATGGATTATTGCTAATAGTTAATGAAGAGCGACTGAAATGCAGATTGGCTTTCTGCCGAGTATTAACTGAGTCAAAGCCGCGTATTCTTGGAAATAAGCTGATATTGTTAACATGAAGCGACAGTAAAGAATATGTATATTGAGAGGCCATTGTCAAAATATCCAGACTAGTGAATAGGGGCCGGCAAGAGGTTCGTGAAATTACACGTTTTTTTAGACCGAACCGCTCATTTATCATTTTAGAATTGGAAGAGTTCCCCCAACATATGATACCATACAACATAAGCGAATGAAAATAAGCAAAGCAGACTATTTTCATGTCGAACGATCGCTTACTTCAGATTCCTTTCGAATAGTAAAAATGGCAGCATTGTGTCTTTGAAGAAGATCCTGAATGTGGGCTTTCCACGACAGTTTGCTATCTATCTGAATACGGAGAAATTGGAACTGTCCAGTTTCACTAATCAATTGCCCATTCTGTGAAATTAAAATATCGAGTTTCTTCGATTGTATGCTAGAAACTTTAAAAACTGAATCATACTGTGATTTAGCGTCAGTTTATTTTCTACAAGCCATGAATTTATGTCATGAACTGCACTGTTTGAAACAGAACCAATGTTGCGCACTACGTCCTTTACTACCAAGCTAGTGTCATCAGCAAGCAGGTATATATTAGAGTTACCTGTAGTTCTAAAGGACATATGATTTATATAAATAAGGAACACAGGTGGACCCAACATTGTTCCCTGGGGCACCCCACCCCCTCATTTGACTGTACCCCACTCAGACTCCACATCACAGCCCTTCTCTCCACTGTGAATAGTTTGTTTGAGGTGCACCAGTTTTGAGCTACCGCCAATATTCCATAATGGTCCAACTTCAGGAGCAAAATTTTGTGACCAACACAATCAAACACCTTACTTAAATCAAAAATATGCGTAGCGTTCGAAACCTTTTGTTTAACCCATCCAGTACCTCACAGAGGAAAGTAAATATAGCGTTATCAGTTGTTAAACGACTTCTAAAGCAGAACTTCAAATAAATGGTTCAAATGGCTCTGAGCACTGTGAGACTTAACTTCTGAGGTCATCAGTCCCCTAGAACTTAGAACCACTGAAACCTAACTAACCTAAGGACATCATACACATCCATGCCCGAGACAGAATTCGAACCTGCGACCGTAGCGGTCCCGCGGTTCCAGATTGTAGCGCCTAGAACCGCTCGGCCACCCCGGCCGGCTAGCATAACTGAACATTTTATAGCAAATTATGTGAAATTTCCATTAAAGGTCATCTACCATCTGGTGAGCAAGATGTATGAAACAGGCGAAATACCCTCAGACTTCAAGAAGAATATAATAATTCCAGTCCCAAAGAAAGCAAGTGTTGACAGAAGTGAAAATTACCGAACAATAAGTTTACTAAGCCACAGCTGCAAAATACTAACACGAATTCTTTACAGACGAATGGAAAAACTAGTAGAAGCCGACCTCGGGGAAGATCAGTTTGGATTCCGTAGAAATACTGGAACACGTGAGGCAATACTGACCTTACGACTTATCTTAGAAGAAAGATTAAGGAAAGGCAAACCTACGTTTCTAGCATTTGTAGACTTAGAGAAAGCTTTTGACAATGTTGACTGGAATACTCTCTTTCAAATTCTAGAGGTGGCAGGGGTAACATACAGGGAGCGAAAGGCTATTTACAATTTGTACAGAAACCAGATGGCAGTTATAAGGGTCGAGGGACATGAAAGGGAAGCAGTGGTTGGGAAGGGAGTGAGACAGGGTTATTCAATCTGTATATTGAGCAAGCAGTAAAGGAAACAAAAGAAAAATTCGGAGTAGGTATTAAAATCCATGGAGAAGAAATAAAAACTTTGAGGTTCGCTGATGACATTGTAATTCTGTCAGAGACAGCAAAGGACTTGGAAGAGCAGTTGAACGGAATAGATGGTGTCTTGAAGGGAGGATATAAGATGAACATCAACAAAAGCAAAACGAGGATTATAGAATGTAGTCGAATTAAGTCGAGTGATGTTGAGGGTATTAGATTAGGAAATGAGACACTTAAAGTTGTAAAGGAGTTTTGCTCTTTGGGGAGCAAAATAACTGATGATGGTCGAAGTAGAGAGGATATAAAATGTAGACTGGCAATGGCAAGGAAAGCGTTTCTGAAGAAGAGAAATTTGTTAAAATCGAGTGTAGATGTGTCAGGAAGTCATTCCTGAAAGTATTTGTATGGAGTGTAGTATTGTATGGAAGTGAAACATGGACGATAAATAGTTTGGACAAGAAGAGAATAGAAGCTTTCGAAATGTGGTGCTACAGAAGAATGCTGAAGATTAGATGGGTAGATCACGTAACTAATGAGGAAGTATTGAATAGGATTGGGGAGAAGAGAAGGTTGTGGCACAACTTGACCAGAAGAAGGGATCGGTTGGTAGGACATGTTCTGAGGCATCAAGGGATCACCAATTTAGTATTGGAGGACTGCGTGGAGGGTAAAAATCGTAGGGGGAGACCAAGAGATGATTCAGAAGGATGTAGGTTGCAGTAGGTACTGGGAGATGAAGAAGCTTGCACAGGATAGAGTAGCATGGAGCGGTGGATCAAACCAGTCTCAGGACTGAAGACCACAACAACAGGTCATTTACAATTTCTTTCGCTATTACACTGATATTTCTGGGCTTCCTACACCTGGGGTGGACAGAGTGTCATCTAATCTAAAAAGAAACCTTGTGCGCATCTCACCTGGGTAGTGCACATCTGACACATTTAGGTGGGGGGGGGGGGGACCTTCCCCTCTCAACGCTATGGTGTAAATCTAGTGAAACAAAAACTAACTTGTTACAGAACCTTCGAGTTATCTGGTTCAGTCCTTCCACTCGACTCAAATCAGGATGCTACTGTCAGTTCTAGGGACAATGGTGCGGATTGCAGCTTCTTTGAAACTCGGCAAGTATCTCCTCTGCCAGATGCTGGAATTATCCAAGTATGTCGGCGGAGCCCAGATGATTGGCAATGTTTCCGCCAAAATGCGCCACAGTCAGCTGTTGGGTACACCCTCAATGGTTGTTGCAATAACGCCTTCAGCAAGTTGAATGAGACCACCCGGCATACACCCAAGAGCACCTCGTGTTCTTTCCTGTACCTGCCTGCCATTTCCCTAAGGGATACCATTATAGCCGGCCGCTGTGACCGAGCGGTTCTAAGCGCTTCACTCCGGAACCGCGCTGCTGCTACGGTCGCAGGTTCGAATCCTGCCTCTGGCATGGCTTTCTGTGATGTCCTAACGTTAGTTAGGTTTAAGTAGTTCTAAGTCTAGGGGACTGATGACCTCAGATGTTAGGTCCCATAGTGCTTTCCCACTAGAGGGCGCCCCGCTAAGCACAACAGCGCAGGCGCAGCGCTCGTCCGTCTCCGCACTACGAGATGGCGCTGTCTTAGAGACGGACCAAATTCTGCTTCCGCCAATCCGCGTATTAATATATAACGCAGCCAATGAGATAGCTGCTAATGTAGAACCTCTTATCCTCGCGGATCACACTCGCACAGTGATACCTGAACGCGTGAGGCATTATAACAAGTGTGCAGACCTCCGATTGGTCAGTCTGCATCAGTCTGCATTAGTCTGTACCAGTCTATAGTCAAGTTTCAGTCTGCACCTAATAAGATTATCATATTCCTGTGCATAGCCATGAAGAGAAATGTATAGACACTTTGTCAAGTATCAGAGATATGTGAGAATAAGATTAACGTGCCAAGACCAAAGGAACTTCAGATTGTCAATTGTAAACAGCATCCACAATCAAGTTAAGTAATGTCTATGCTTTTCATTATTTTAATAAATATGTGTGAAAATTAATCAAGTTCTGTTTGAAGTTGGTCACCGTCAATCCGCTACTCTAAGCGTGCAAGTGGCATTTCTATCGTCTGACCTAACGGCAGAAGATAAACACGCCACGATAAGACCACGAGACAAATTGCTGACACTCGCCTACTTCGTTGGAGCAACAAGTCAAATAATCGGATGGTGTGTGTACCGAAGATCTTACAGTACACACACCACAGTAACACATTTTTAAATTGTAAGTTTTAAATTGTTAATTGTAAGTAGCTGCTAGTCACAGTAGTTTCGTCACTAGAGGAAAGTCGTACTGAGAGACCAGCGACGAGATCCGCCCTGTTTGCGGCGCGTACAGATTTCCTGTGTCGCTGGCGTGTCGCTCGTGAGCCAAACGCTGTCTATTCGAGGAAATCCGTCGTCTGACTACGCAAGCGGCTCCAATTTCCAGATTGGACTGCGTGTTTACCAGAAGAACACACAACAGGCACTATAGAACGAGACGGCTCTCCTATCTGTCACAGAGTCAATGTCACGAGCACCGAATGACCAACATTTGGACGTGACTCGCTCCCAGAGTATTCGCCGCTACCTCTCTCGCACACAGAAGACAACGAACAATATTTACGTTAGCATTTCCTCTACGTCTAACAACCCTACCACAACAAAGGTCAAAATTTTAATAACGATTGTGGTGTTGCTTACGCTGCTAAATACTGCACTATCGGGAAACAACAGTCATATTATGTGGCAGGTGTCATTAGAGCACAGTTAATAGTCATTTCATGTAATAATGAAAAAACTAGGCACTCATCTTTTTGTGTTTCGCAAGCAGGTCTCGTCGTAAAATCATGGCTCAATCGTTGAAAATCTAGGTGGTTATGATTCCAAGCTCGGATGCAAAGAGGCCTAGGTTTTATCCTGCAATATTCAAAAGTTTTGTAGATGCGCTTCACAAACCATTCTTGAAGATTACACTTTCGCAAGACAATGGCGATGTAAGGAATAATCAGCACTCCGAATTTAAGATACACTTCCTTTTAATTGCAATATCACGTAAACACAAAACATCACTTCACAATACAAAACATACTTGAAAACCTCTTACTCACAGTCACTGTTAAAGTTCACATTTTATAAGCGGACTACAATACGCGTCTTTCCAACATTACGTCCAAGACTTGACCTTCTCAAGGTCCGACTCTCTAACAAGTTAACAACCAACTAACTATCGCTTACGCGCCCAAAAATCAGAGTTACAAGTACGTCAAAGATCATAGTGACAAAAGAAAGAATACACATAAGAATAATATCATTGCAGTACAAACATATCGATGTATCACAAATGAAATCAAATCTGAATGTTGTCTCATAAATATGTTAAGCAGTTAACAGAAAAACAGTAGAATATAGCTGGTATCGAGAGGTTCAGGTGAGGTGCCGTAATGGTTGCGTAATTCAAGTACCATTACACAAGGGACTGGAAAAACAGACCGATTAGTTCTGAATAACCGCTAATTTTTCGGTATTTGATTGATTTCGGTTATGACAGATATTTTTTTTTTCTTTTACTAATAACCGAATAAAAAGCCGAGGTATCAATTTGCCATAGAAACACTGATGAAATTTTCCGTTTTTAAATGAACCTTTCTTAGAAAAGCGAAGCTTGCGTTGATATGAAACTTGATGGTGGGTTAAAACTGTCCGCGGGACCGAGATTCTTGCCGGCAAAAGGCTGGGTCCGGTACACAGTATTAATCTGCCAGCAAGTTTCATATCAACGCACGCTCCGCTGCAGAGTGAAAATATCATTCTGAAAAATTACTATCTTCTAAGAAACGTTGATTTAAAAACGAAAAATTCCAGCACTGTTGCTACGGCAAATCGATACCTCGGCTTTTTACTTGTAGTCGAATTAAATCGGGGGATGCTGAGGGAATAAGATTAGGAAATGAGACACTTAAAGTAGTAAAGGAGTTTTGCTATTTGGGGAGAAAAATAACTCACGATCCTCAAAGAAGAGATGATATAAAATGTTGACTGGCTATTGCAAGGAAACCGTTTCTGAAGAAGAGATATTTGTTAACATCGAGAATAGATTTGTCAGGAAGTCGTTTCTGAAAGTATTTGTATGGAGTGTGGCCATGTATGGAAGTGAAACATGGACTATAAATAGTTTGGACAAGAAGAGAATAGAAGCTTTCGAAATGTGGTGCTACAGAAGAATACTGAAGATTAGATGGGTAGATCACATAACTAATGAGGAGGTATTGAATGGAATTGGGGAGGAGTTTGTGGAACAACTTGACTACAAGAAGGGATCGGTTGGTAGGACATGTTCTGAGGCGGTTCAAACGGCTCTGAGCACTATGGGACTCAACTGCTGTGGTCATAAGTCCCCTAGAACTTAGAACTACTTAAACCTAACTAACCTAAGGACATCACACACATCCATGCCCGAGGCACGATTCGAACCTGGGCTTGTGGGTTCCAGACTGTAGCGCCTAGAACCCCTCGGCCACTCAGGCCGGCATCAAGGGATCACCAATTTAGTATTGGAGGGCAGCGTGTAGGGTAAAAATCGTAGAGGGAGACCAAGAGATGAATACACTAACCAGATTCAGAAGGATGTAGGATGCAGTAGGTGCTGGGAGATGAAGAAGCTTGCACAGCATAGAGTAGCATGGAGAGCTGCATCAAACTAGTCTCAGGACTGAAGACCCCAAACACAATAACATTAGTAAAAATAAAAACAATATCTGTTATAACCGAAATCAATCAAATACCGAAAAATTAACGGTTATTCAGAACTAATCGGTTTCAAGAGTAATTTTGACCAGTAGAACTTGCATTGGTTTGAAATATTGCGTTTTATAGAAAATGGCAAAAGCGCTTATTGCTATTTTAATCACTTTTGTGAACCCTCGTAGCCAGTTTTGTAAAGGCCTCTTCGCTGCTGCTGTGGAAGCCGAGTTGTCACTACTGTTGCGGTAGGATGGGCTTGTGAGTTCGTGAAACGATTTCTGGTGCAGCACACCGCTAAGACAATTTCTCCCTGCTGCTATTACACAGCTAGGCCCCAGGGTCAGGTAACAGGATAAGAGAATGAATGTTCTGCAACACCCCAACAAATTACACTACTGACCATTAAAATTGCTACACCACGAAGATGACGTGCTACAAACGCGAAATTTAACCGACAGGAAGAAGATGCTGTGATATGCAAATTATTAGCTTTTCAGAGCATTCACACAAGGTTGGCGCCGGTCACGACACCTACAATGTGCTGACGTGAGGAAAGTTTCCAACCGATTTCTCATACACAAACAGCAGTTGACCGGCGTTGCCTTGTGAAACGTTGTTGTGATGCCTCGTGTTAGGAGGAGAAATGCGTACCATCACGTTTCCGACTTTGATAAATGTCGGATTGTAGCCTATCGCGATTGCGGTTTCTCGTATCGCGACATTGCTGCTCGCGCTGGTCGAGATCCAAAGACTGTTAGCGGAATATGAAATTGGTGGATTCAGGTGGGTAATACGGAACGCCGTGCTGGATCCCAAAGGGCCTCGTATCACTAGCAGTCGAGATGACAGGTATCTTATCCGCACGGCTGTAACGGATCGTGCAGCCACGTCTCGATCCCTGAGTCAACAGATGGGGACGTTTGCAAGACAACAACCATCTGCACGAACAGTTCGACGACGTTTGCAGCAGCATGGACTATCAGCTCGGAGACAATGGCTGCGGTTACCCTTGACGCTGCATCACGAACAGGAGCGCCTGCGATGGTGTACTCGACGACGAACATGGGTGCACGAATGGCAAAACGTCATTTTTTCGGATTGAATGCAGGTTGTGTTTACAGCATCATGATGGTCGCATCCGCGTTTGGCGACATCGCAGTGAACGCACATTGGAAGCGTGTATTCGTCATCGCGATGCTGGCGTATCACCCGGCGTGATGGTATGGGGTGCCACTGGTTATACGTCTGGGTCACCTCTTGTTCGCATTGACGGCACTTTGAACAGTGGACGTTACATTTGAGATGTGTTACGACCCGTGTCTCTACCCTTCATTCGATCCCTGCGAAACGCTACATTTCTGCAGGATAATGCTCGACCGCATGTTGCAGGTCCTATACGGGCCTTTCTGGATACAGAAAATGTTCGAATGCTGCCCTGGCCAGCACATTCTCCAGATCTCTCAACAATTGAAAACGTCTGGTCAATGGTGGCCGAGCAACTGGCTAGTCACAATACGCCAGTCACTACTCTTGATGAACTGTGGTATCGTGTTGAAGCTGCGTGGGCAGTTGTACCTCTACACATCATCCAAGCTCTTTTTGACTCAATGGCCAGGAAGCAATCTATAGTTTGACATGTGTAGCAGAGTATGCTCTCGGAACTTTAGCAGTACATAGCAATGTGATGCAGAACGCCCCTCATGCAGCTCCTAATATTACAGTGGACTCAACATCTTCTTCACGCTTTCACGTTTACTGCATGCAACTGTAGCGAAACGCGCCGCTCTTCTTTGGATCTTCTCTATCTCCTCCGTCAACCCGATCTGGTACAGATCCCACACTGTTGAGCAATACTCAAGTATAGGTCGAAAGAGTGTTTTGTAAGCCACCTTGCAAGCCATCTTGTAACATTCCGCTGGGATAGGAAAGTTCCTGTTACGCCACCAGACTTCGCTCGGTTTGGAATAATATGCTGTGTTCTATTCGCTAGAATCATTTCAGTCCAATCACACAGCTGGTCTGATATTCCGGACGCTCGTATTTTGTTCGTTTGGTGGCAGTGCGGAACTACACTGAAGCGCCAAAGAAACTGGTACAGGCATGCGTATTCAAATACAGAGATACGTAAACAGGCAGAATACTGCACTGAGGTCGGCAACGCCTGTATAAGACAACAAGTGTCTGGCGCAGTCGTTATATTGGTTCCTGCTACAATGGTACATTATCAAGGGTTAAGTGAGTTCGAACGTGATGATATAGTGGGCGCACGAGCGATGGGACACAGCATTTTCGAGGTTGCGATGAAGAGGGGATTTTCCCGTACAACCATTTCACGACTGTACCGTGAATATCGGGAATCCGTTAAAACATGAAATTTCCAAAATCGCTGTGGCCGAAAAAGAAAACCCTGCAAGAACGGGACCAATGACGACTGAAGAGAATCGTTTAACATGACAGAAGTGCTACCCTTCCGCAAATTGCTGCAGATTTCTATGCTGGACCACCAGCACGTGTTATCGTGCAAACCATTCGACGAAATATCATCGATATGGGCTTTCGGAGTCGAAGGCCCACTCGTGTACCCTTGATAACTGCACGACACAAAACTTTACTCCTCGCCTAAGCCAGTCAGCACCGACATCGCACTGTTGATGACTGGAAACAGTTTGCCTGGTCGAACGAGTGTCGTTTCAAATTGTACCGAGCGGATGGAGATGTACGGGTATGGAGACAACCTCATGAATCCATGAATCCTGCTTGTCAACAGGGGACCAAGTTGATGGAGGATCTGTAATTCTGTGAGTCGTGTGCAGTTGAAGTGATACGGGACCCTTGATACGTCCAGACAGGTGACACGCAATTAAGCATCCTGTCTTCTCATCTACATCCATCAATGTCCATTGTGCATTCCGACGGACTTGGGCAATACCAGCAGGACAATGCCTCACCCAATGCGTCCAGAATTGCTATTGAGTGAGTCGAGGAAAACTCTTCCGAGTCTGAACACTTCCGATGGCCACGGAACACCTCAAACATGAACATTATTGAGCATATCTGGGATGCCTCGCAACATACTGTTCAAAAGAGATCTCCACCCCCTCGTACTCTTACGTATTTATGGACAGCCGTGATGGATTCATTGGGTCTGTTCCCTGTAACCTCCCCACAAAACATATTAAAGTAAATAACATGAATAATATTCCCCACTAAAATTCGTTCCCATTTGTAACCTCCCTACAAAATTCTCTTCACATTAACCTCCACACAAAATTCTTTCTGATTTAATCTAAGCTCAAAATTCATTCACATTTAGCGTAACCTCCAAACAGAAAAATTCCTAAACCTCTCAACAGTAAAAATTATGTTTATGTCGTTCACATTGAGTGTAACGTCCCTATAAAAGAAATAAATTCAGTAACCTGGTAATAAAACAATGTAACTAACCTCTCAATTAAATTGTCTCTCACTTATGACTTTTCAATAATTCACTGAGAATTTAACCTGGTAAACTTTGGACGACAGCACTGCTGCGTCATGGCCCTGAAAGATTATTCTGAATAAAAAAAGAAAAAAATTCTTACCTCAATGAAGTCGCCGGATATATCTGCTCTTACAATAAATTTTTCCGGCACAGCTCTGTGCAATGCTGGCCGATATATCTCTCATTTATGAAAGGAAGCAACTGATTTTTTCTTTCTTTTGCAACAATCGGAATGATCATGGATGGGAGAAATTAGTAAATTCTTTAAATTGAAATGAATGGTTATTAAAAGTTACTTTTTATGAGCAAGATTATTATTACGATATTTTTAAAACATTTACATGAGACTTGGGATAACATTACTGTATATGCGCGAGGCTGCTTTTTACCTTATACTATAATACTCAGGGTCCGGCATCGCTGCACCGCGACCGGGCCAGCCAACACGATACACCAGGCCAGACCAGAGCAGACTCCAGACTAGCAACAACTTACTGCTACAGCTACACAGTTCCTACTGCAGTCAACACTGCTCTCTGGTCAGAGATTCTCTTATACCTTGCCTATTGCAGGCAGCGCATGAGCAATACATCGAAATTACATCTGCTCGGACCTCTTACATAACCCTCCACTGGGGTCGCAAAAATTTGGCAGCGATGGTGAGTCAATTGGACTTGCCATGAGCAACAATTTTTTCTAAAATCTACTTAATTAACTAAGTTTACAGACACAGAGTATATACATATATGTAAGTGCAGAACATGAAATGAGATTGAGTGCACATGCACTGAGTACAGAACATATCAATAAATGACAAAATGTACACGCAATGAGTACAAAACATATTAACAAATAACATAAAGTGCACATGCACTGTATGTATCTCACCATTTTACAAGAACTAGGATACCCAATGAGTACAAAACATATTAATAAATGACATAAAGTGCACATGCACTGTATATATATATATATATATATATATATATATATACATATTTTTTACCATTTTATAAGAACTAGGAAAGGAAAGGGAAGGATTGCATCATGGTTGTAGCACAGTAGGTTGCACGTAGCTGCACTGAAAGTCCATATCTTTCTACAGAAGCACAACACCAAGTGAGATAATCTGAAGTTCTCTTCCCTGAAGTATTAATCAGTGTAGCCAAGACACTGAAATGTCGTATTAATATTCAATGTTATCATTTTGGTAGTTCATTAGGTACACCAAACAGTGGGACCATAATAACATCTCCATCCTTCAAGGTGGTGGACAGCACTACACTCTTGTAAGGTACACCAACGTAGAATTAGTGCAAAAACCAAATATAGTGCTCCATGATCATGAGGATAGACAGGACAAACGGATATTGCAGTAATTTCTGGTAATTAGGTCAGAAGGTGAAGGACATTAAGTCTTATGCTAGTCATCATAGAGAATTACACTAGTCTATTAACCGATTTGAGTAATTGTTGGCACTCATTGCCTAGTTACTAAACATTTCTGTACTATGTATGGAGTATTACAGAACATTATTCATAAGTCATCTGATTACACTAAATATTGGCACTCATTGGCCAGTTACAAACCATATTTATGCATTGTTCAGAAGTCATCATTCAAAGCAAGAGTTAATTAATGGCATAGCATTAACATAATTCATCTAATTATAGTAATCATTAGCACCCATTGGCCAGTTACAAACCATTTTTATGCATTATTCAGAAGTGATCATTCAAAACAAGAGTTAATGAGTGTAGCATCAAGCTACTGGTATTCATATATAATAGCAAGTAAGTGACATAAGACAAATTTAAAATATAAGAAACAGTGGCATTCATTGGCCAGTTACAAAGTATTCATATACTTTTATAAAACATTAATCAGTATTATTCAGAATTCATCATTCAAAATGAGAGTTAATTATTGGCATAGCATTTATAGAGTATAACAAAAATATTATTTACAGAAATTATTGGCATAGCATTTATGTATTATTACAAAACATCATTTAGTATTACTCAGAATTCATCATTCAAGTGACATAGGACATATTGAAAATGTAACACACTGTAACTATTACTCAAGGTCTGTGGTTAGAAAACATCATTCAATACATATGAGTAATTTGCATTATATTTAGAATTAGAAATACATCTTAAGTTAGTAGCATTATTTGGTTGTATACTAGTAATAGCTGGGACTGGTAATACATTTTTTTGTGCTAGCAATGCATTGCGTTGGGATCGATAATTAATTGCTGGGGCATGAAAATATTTGCTTTTGACTTATTGCTGCAAATAAGGATTAGTAATGTCATTCGTCATGAGTCAGCTGTAGCAAGGTTATGAAACAAGTAGAGTATATGTGATCACATTCATGAATGACACACACAAATGGGTAAAAAAATGCAAGTACTAGAACAGGTTTAATGACTAACTGCTTATAGCACATTAATTTCATGAATAGCTTCTCCTGGAAAAAATACAAAATGGATTATTCAGCTGAAAGAAGAAACGCATATTATGCTGAAAAGTAGTGAACTTCGAATTAACAGGTAATGAAACGTGTACTCAATATGTATGTACTCTAGCTGTCCTTTCCTAAACATTCAGTCATTATACCATGCGATATAAGACATACTGTCAAAACGAACTGCAACAAATACTTAAATAACTACATAGCATCTCTTAACTAACGGTAAATATATAAACTTCAACATTATCCTCATCTGCAAAGAAAAACTTCATTATTCATATTACCATAACTTCATCACTATCATCAGCTGCAAAGAAAAACCTCATTATTCATATTAGCATATTCTTCATATAACTGTTCATCATCATTCATTATCATCTGCAAAAAGACACTTCATTATTCATTATTCATATTACCATTTACTTCATACAACTATTTATAGTATAGAGTTTCTTATTTCTAGCATATTTCATCACTACAACTAAGGTGTGTAGTTCTGTCTGACAGCCTGCATCAATCGCCTCGTATTCTGAAAGAAAAAATTAGTTAAGACTGCTATCATACGATGTGTATAGTATATTCTTGTTAATGATTGTTAATTCTGATCCAGTTACTCTTCATCACAAGGTATTCCATTTTCTTTCGTTCATTTCGAAGGTCAAATTCCCATTTCATAGTAATCCACTGTGGTTTGTTTAATTTATTTCTTTTACACGTTTTTGCTTTCTGAAAATGATGAATAAGGATTAATCTCTTGCACTTAAATCATATACGCATGAAATAAAAACTTGTTTCTAGTGATATAATTAAGCATACAGCATAGCATGACAGAAAACGTATTAGGTCAAAAACATAGAGAGTGTTCAGGTGCAAAAATGTACACACAGTCTCATAATGCAGTGGCAAAAAAAATGTAAAATAGTCAGGATGTTGAGATATCATAAGGAAAAATGTTAAAGTCAACTGGTGTTTGTTATATCTTAAAGATTTCGTAGTGCATACAAACAAAACAGGGAAACAATTATACATACACGAGAAATGAAAAACGTGCACGGTCTGATATATAACGACAAGATATGACTTTCTTTGTGTTCAGCTTGTATGTTGTGTAGTTGGTAGAGGCGAGAGTTGAAGACTTTAATGGAGAAAGAATTTGATAAAATTAATATGTCACTAGATAGAATTGCATAATTGGTCATAAAATATGTAAGTTTATCTGGAAAAATGTGCACGGTCTGATGTGTAACGACAAGAGAAGCGACCTGCTAACCTTACCTTGCTGGGCACTTGCCAAGAAAAAATATGATAATCATCAGTAAGTAGTCATATAAATATAATTGCATAAGTGGTCATATAAAAATGTAACTTTATCTAGAAAAATGTGCACGGTCTGATTAACGACAAGAAAAGCGACCTGCTAACCTTACCTTGCCGGGCACTTGCCAAGAAAAAATATGATAATCATCAGTAAGTGTTCATGTGAATATAATTGCATAAGTGGTCATATAAAAATCAGGAAATGGCATTACAGTGTGATAAATCATAAAGTATGTTCATTCAATAAAGAGTTTAATATTGGAGACATGGTGACTGCCTTTACTTTTTCTGGTTCTCAGAGTTTCGACGTGTACTACATTGGGGTGAGGAATGCTGCGAATTCTGTATGGACCTGCGTATAGAAGCTCAAATTTACTGCATCTACTCTTTCCTCTGTTGGATAAATAATGTGTGCGTACTAATATCTTCTGTCCAATGTGAAAGTCACGGCGTGTACAAACCTGTTTTTGCTGTCTTCTCCGGCGCTCTGCGGCACGTTTGATGTTGTTCAGCGCAATGTCAATTATTTCATGGTGTCGTAGTCGACGAGATGTAGGAAAGGATACTAATTCTTTAATTTTGTTAGGTGTTTCACCATTTTTCAGTATAACAGTCGGAGATAGCATAGTAGATTCATTTGGTATTGAGTTAATTACATCCTGGAATGACAGTATGTGTGTATCGCAATCAATATGTTTTGTATGGCAGTGTATTCTACATAGTTTACCAATTTCTTTCATTAGTCGTTCACAAGGGTTCGAAGAAGCGTGATACTTGGATATATAGATCGGAGAAATGTTTCTTGTTCGTAACGTACGTGTCCATGTAGCAGATAGAAACTGTGGTCCATTGTCGGAAATTACTTTCAATACATGCTCTACTTGAAATAGAAAATGTATTATAAATGCATTCGAAATAGTTTTAGCAGTAGGTTTGCGTAACGGAGTGAAGGTAACAAATTTTGAAGCGAGTTCAACAGCGACAAAGATGTAACAAAAACCTCTATTAGTTCTGGGAATTGGACCAAAAATGTCTACAGCGGCCATGTGTCTCAATTTAACAGGTACAGTGGGATGTAACGGAGGAATATGTGAAGTCGTGTCTGACTTAGCTTTCTGGCAGATTTTACATGACGCTAAAACTCGTCGAATACGTTTCTCCATGTTGGCAAAATAACAGTTCTCTCTCAGTATAAGAAAACATTTTCTGGCTCCGTAATGTGTGTAACTTAAATGAGTATTCCAAATTAATTTGTTAACCAGTTCGTCAGGAATGCATAGTAACCAATTGTTGCTGTCAGGGTGAAAGAGGCGAAACAGAATGTTATTGCGTACAGTGTAATGGTTTCTGATGGTAACATTATTCCTATCTTGCCAAAGGTGTTTAATTTCTTTCCATACGTTGTCTTTACTCTACTCCTGTGCTATATCTTGTAATGACGCCGAAATGAAATTTTCAAATGCAACTTGTTGAATATACATGACGCTAAAATTTGCTTGGCAGAAGTTGGTTGCGATGTCTTGCTGATTGTTACTGAGAGAACGGGATAGTGCGTCTGCTACAATATTTTGCGTACCGGGAATATGAACAATTGTAAAATTAAATTCCTGTAAATAAAGTTTCCATCTGCTTAACCTGTCGTGTGTAAATTTTGCGGAAAGTAAAAACTGTATACTGCTGAAAATTTGGATGATCCAATCTTTACTTCAATGACAGGGTGTGAAATGGTTTTTTGAATAACTGGTTTTTCCTGCAAAAGAGGGTCTCGAATGTCGTCAAAAGTAATAACATATTCGCGAACAAGATTCTGTGTGTCAAAAGTATTGCTTGCGTTGCTGGAAGATGCAACCTGTACTGTATCTAGTCAAATTCTGTCTGACGTGCTGTTATTTGCGGGAGGATGCTGTGGCATTTCAACTATTTGTACTGTTCTGTTATTTCTTCCTGACGTATTATGTTCGGGATGATACCGACTGTCTGGTTCATTCATAATAATCTGTTGTTGCGGGTGATTTTGCTGCTGGTGAGACCGACTGTTATTAAACGTACGCTGAAATTTGTGCTCATTACTTTTACGTCTGTCATGATAGTCATTTCCATACGGTGCATTGCGATATGAGTTGAAATGGTGTGTTTTCGGTACGTAGTTATTTCCTTATTGCTGTGCGTTATTATTTGGCGAAGCCGACGCTATACGTGTAGGCGGCGAAACATTAAAGCTTGGTTGACCTTGCACATTACATTGTTGGTTAGGTATGCTAACCGGTTGGTTTCGTTGCTGTTGTTGGGAAAAACCTATATTGTTACCAAAATGTGGTTCCTGTTGCTGATAATTTTGAACGAAAGGGCTGATCTAGCAACCAAGGAGGCGTGTCTTGATTCTCAGTTATTTCCGTGTGGCATCACCTCACCTGCTATTTCCCCGCTGTTGAGGTAGAGTCACGTTTCGATGTGGAAGACGAGTGGACGTAAGTGATAGGCAATAAGCTCCGTCTTGTAAAGCACACGAAGCGTCGATGGGACGAGGTCCTCGTTACTACCTGCTCCGGTGTGAGGACCCTCCAATGTGTGGTGTTTGTGGCGTACAGATCACTCTGCGGCCCAATTTCTCTACCATACTGTGTTTTACTTTCAGACCAGAGAGTAGCGCAAATTAGCCGAAAGCCCAGCCTTCTATTTTAAGCCGCCTTCCAACCAATGTGGTTCGAGTTTTCAAGGTATTGTGAGTAGTCCAATCTTTTCCCTACGATTTTGTGAAGTTGGTCCTAATGCGTTAACAGGCTGACGGCCTCACGCATGTTTGCTTTCAGGAGTGGAATTAAAATTCAAGCTGAAAGGATATCAACGATACGATTCGCAGATGAAAGTGAAGAAGAATTACATGATCTGCGGAATTTAATGGACACTCTAATGAGTACAGAGTATGGACTGAGCGTAAATCGAAAATATTAGATACAGGCTCCCAGGTAGATGCCATTTTCCTTGACTTCCGGAAGGCGTTCGATACAGTTCCGCACTGTCGCCTGATAAACAGAGCAAGAGCCTACGGAATATCAGACCAGCTGTGGGGCTGGATTGAAGAGTTTTTAGAAAACAGAACACAGTATGCTGTTCTCAATGGAGAGACGTCTACAGACATTAAAGTAACCTCTGGCGGACCACAGGAGAGTGTTATGGGACCATTGCTTTTCACAATATATATAAATGACATAGTAGATAGTGTCGGAAGTTCCATGCGGCTTTTCGCGGATGATGCTGTAGTGTACAGAGAAGTTGCAGCATTAGAAAGTTGCACCGAAATGCAGGAAGATCTGCAGCGGATAGGCACTTGGTGCAGGGAGTGGCAACTGACCCTTAGCATAGGCAAATGTAATGTATTGCGAATACATAGAAAGAAGGATCCTTTATTGTATGATTATATCATAGCGGAACAAACACTGGTAGCAGTTACTTCTGTAAAATATCTGGAAGTATGCGTGCGGAACGATTTGAAGTTGAATGATCATATAAAATTAATTGTTGGTAAGGCGGATACCAGGTTGAGATTCATTGGGAGATTCCTTAGAAAATGTAGTCCATCAACAAAGGAGGTGGCTTACTAAACACTCGTTCGACCTGTACTTGAGTATTGCTCATCAGTGTGGGATCCGTACCAGGTCGGGTTGACGGAGGAGATAGAGAAGATCCAAAGAAGAGCGGCGCGTTTCGTCACAGCATTATTTGGTAACCGTGATAGCGTTACGGAGATGTTTAGCAAACTCAAGTGGCAGCCTCTTCAAGAGAGGCGCTCTGCATCGCGGTGTAGCTTGCTGTCCAGGTTTCGAGAGGGTGCGTTTCTGGATGAGGTATCGAATATATTGCTTCCCCCTCTTATACCACCCGAGGAGATCACGAATGTAAAATTAGAGAGATTCGAGCGCGCACAGAGGCTTTCCGGCAGTCGTTCTACCCGCGAACCATACGCGACTGGAACAGGAAACGGAGGTAATGACAGTGGCACGTAAAGTGCCCTCCGCCACACACCGTTGGGTGGCTTGCGGAGTATAAATGTAGATGTAGATGTAGATGAAGAAAGACGAAACTGATAGCAAGTAGCAGAAATGAGAACTGCGAGAATCTTAACATCAGCATTGATGGTCACAATGTAGTTGAAGATAAGGAATTCGTGTACCTAGGCAGCAAAATAACCAATGACGAATGGTGCAAGGAAAGCATCAAAAGCAGACTAGCACTGGGAAAAAAGCATTCCTGGCCAAGAAAAGTCTACCTGTATCAAACATAGGCCTTAATTTGAGGGCCGCGCGGAGTGGCCGTGTGGTTTGAGGCGTCAAGTCACGCACTGCTCGGCCCCTCCCGCCAGAGGTTCGAGTCCTCCCTCGGGCATGGGTGTGTGTGTCGGTCTTAGCATAAGTTAGTTTAAATTAATGATTATAAAGAATCCGTCTCGACTGCAAATAGAAACCGGATGTTGACCTAGGTTTCGGGGCGGATAACCACGCCTTCTTCGGAACACCCTAAAACTACAAACTGCCTAAAGAGCCATGATCCAACATTAATACCGAACGGACCATGCCACTCACGATTGCTGACGCGGTGCAACGTTGAAAGTTCTCTAGTTTAAGTTAGTTTAAGTACAGGGCTATTACAAATGATTGAAGCGATTTCATAAATACACTGTAGCTCCATTCATTGACATATGGTCACGACACACTACAGATACGTAGAAAAACTCATAAAGTTTTGTTCGGCTGAAGCCGCACTTCAGGTTTCTGCCGCCAGAGCGCTCGAGAGTGCAGTGAGACAAAATGGCGACAGGAGCCGAGAAAGCGTATGTCGTGCTTGAAATGCACTCACATCAGTCAGTCATAACAGTGCAACGACACTTCAGGACGAAGTTCAACAAAGATCCACCAACTGCTAACTCCATTCGGCGATGGTATGCGCAGTTTAAAGCTTCTGGATGCCTCTGTAAGGGGAAATCAACGGGTCGGCCTGCAGTGAGCGAAGAAACGGTTGAACGCTTGCGGGCAAGTTTCACGCGTAGCCCACGGAAAATTGGCTCATGCCAGAACTGGAGACCGACAGCGCCGACTTCATCTTTCAACAGGATGGTGCTCCACCGCACTTCCATCATGATGTTCGGCATTTCTTAAACAGGAGATTGGAAAACCGATGGATCGGTCGTGGTGGAGATCATGATCAGCAATTCATGTCATGGCCTCCACGCTCTCCCGGCTTAACCCCATGCGATTTCTTTCTGTGGGGTTATGTGAAAGATTCAGTGTTTAAACCTCCTCTACCAAGAAACATGCCAGAACTGCGAGCTCGCATCAATGATGCTTTCGAACTCATTGATGGGGACATGCTGCGCCCAGTGTGGGAGGAACTCGATTATCGGCTTCATGTCTGCCGAATCACTAAAGGGGCACATATCGAACATTTGTGAATGCCTAAAAAAACTTTTTGAGTTTTTGTATGTGTGTGCAAAGCATTGTGCAAACATCTCAAATAATAATGTTATTGTAGAGCTGTGAAACCGCTTCAATCATTTGTAATAACCCTGTACTGTGTAACTCTATGGACCGATGACCTCAGCAGTTTGGCCCCTTCGGAATTCACACACATTTCTTAATTTGTGGAAGAAGTTTCTGAGAATGTACGTCTGGAGCACAGGATTGTATAGTAGTGCAACACGGACTGTGGGAAAACCGCGACAGAAGACAATCGAAGCATTTGAGATGTGGTGCTACGGACGAATGCTGAAAATTAGGTGGACTGATGAGGTAAGGAATGAGAGGTTCTGCGGAAAATCGTAAAGGAAAGGAATATGAAGAAACGACTGACAAGGAGAAGTGACTGCATGACAGGACACCTGTTAAGACATCAGGGAATGACGTCAATTGTACTGGAGGGAGCAGAAGAGGCCAAAAACTGTAGAGAAAGATTGGAATACATCCAGCAAATAATTGACGACGTAGGTTGAGACGAAGAGGTTGGCACAGGAGTGGAACTAATGGTGCGCCGCGTCAATCCAGTCGGCAGACTGATGACTCAAAAAAAGCATCTTTCATCCTTTCTCTGTTGTCTTCAGGGATGTGGGATGGAGTGACTGTGTGACTGAATGCCAGTGATGTGCGAGTGAGTGTATGATTGTCATTTTGCAGGTTTCAGCCTAACTGTGTAGCGATCTTATACACATTCGTATCTTTCGACATGTGTCAGGGCACCGGCTCAAAAAAAATATGGCTCTGAGCACTATGGGACTTAACATCTGAGGTCATCAGTCCCCTAGACTTAGAACTACTTAAACCTAACTCACTCAAGGACATCACACACATCCATGCCCGAGGCAGGACTCGAACCTGCGACCGTAGCAGTCGCGCCGTTCCAGACTGAAGCGCCTAGAACCGCTCGGCCACCGCGGCCGACCAGGGCACTGGTAAACTCGCCATTGACCACCCGTAAAGTCGAAATACCCGCACAAAAGTAACAGCAACTACCCTGTCTTACGCGAAACAGACCACTAGATATCAGCAAAGATTGACCCGCCAGTGTAAAAGAAG